>NC_080837.1:13288837-13888837 GCF_030435755.1 Ochotona princeps
GCGCGACCAATGGGCGCGCGTCCCGAGCGGAAGAGGCGGGACAGAGGAACAGACGGGTCGGACCGTGGACCCCCGCCGCGAGCGGAAGAGGACGACGGCGCAGACCAATGGGCGCCAGCCGCGAGCGGAAGAGGCGGGACGGGGAGCCGGCGGCGCCTGCGCGCGGCGTGCTGGGCGCGGGGAAGGGGCATGTCTGCTCTCCGGCCGGTGTGCGGGCGCAGCTCCCGCCCGGCTGTGTGTGCTCAGGCCCGGTCTGCAGGGAGAGGCCCGCGGGCTGCAGGCGCTGCCGAGCTTCCCGGGCCGCGTGTCCGGACAGAGGCCCGCCGGGGCCGGCGAGCTGCGGGAGGGTGGGGCGCCCCAAGGTCGGTCCTCGGGCTTTTGCGAATTAAAGCCCGAAAACTGCGTGACTGAGTGTGTCCACGCCGAGAAGCCCCCAGCTCCTCAGTCAGGGGCGCCCGTCGGGAAGCTGGGGGCGACGGGAACGTGCCCCGGCATCACCACGCCGCCCGCCCCATCCCGGGACCCCGGAAGCGCGGTCACCCTGTGGGAACGGCTGAGCAGTTCCCGCCTAGTGTTCACCCACAGGTTCTAAGAGAAACCAGGAACAGTGCAGGGTGAGGGTTCACCGTGGATGACGGATGTTGGATTATATATAGAAACAAAAGCATTCACCAGTAGTACTAAAAACTGCTGCGCAACAGAGCAATGAAGACAGCTCTGCTAATCCCCCGGGAAGGCAGCTAGGGGTGGCCGAGGCCTTGGGACCCTGCCCCTCCGTGGGACCCAGAAGCTCCAGCCATTGGCCGCTCTGTAACTGCTCTTCAATCGAAAAAAAATCAGAGAACAACGTTATAATGTGTTAACAGATGAGATGGCCAAGTGGGTAAATGGTGACAGTGTAATTTCAAGCAAAATTCCATGAGGATTTTTAAGATTTTGACAAGCTGACCTTGTTTTACATGTAAGGACTAAGCACAGCAATATGCAAGATAAGAATCTTTTAAGATTTTGTTTTAATTGGAAAGGTAGACTTAGAGGAGAGACAGATCTTCCATCCTATTTCACTCCCCAGATGGTGGCAATGACCAAGGCTGATCTGAATGAAGCCAGGAGCCAGGAGCCAGGAGCGTGCTCCGGGTCTCCCATGCAGGTCCAGAGTTCCTACGACTTGCGCCGTCCTCTGCACCTTTCTCAGGCCGCAAGCAGGGAGCCAGTCTGGAAGAGCAGCAGCCAGGACGGGCCAGCATCCGCATGTGGAGGGTGGTGGGTCTTCATGCCAGCACCTACCCCGCACCAAGATGAGTTTTTAAAACAATGGTGAGGGCCGGGAACGGTGGCCTAACGCCTTAAGTCCTCGCCTCACACACACCAGAATCCCATATGGGAGCCAGTTCTAATCCCGGCAGCCCCACTTCTCATCCAGCTCCCTGCCTGTGGCCTGGGAAAGCAGTCCAGGACGGCCCAGAGCCTTGGCAATCTGCACCTGTGTGTGAGAGACCTGGAAGAAGCTCCTGGCTCCTGGTTTCAGATTGGCTCAGCTCCAGCCAATGAGGCCGCGTGGGGAGTGAATCAGCGGACAGAGGATCTTTCTGTATCTCCTTCTGTCTGTAAATCTGCCATTCCATAGAAATAAATCTTTAAAAGGTGATCCTTAAAAAATTACAAAACACTAAAAAGGTATTTCCCATATAACATCAAATTAATATCTGGAGTATTTTCCCAGTGCTGTTTTCTCACTCACTCCAGAGTGCTGGTTAAACACTAGGCTGGCATGCACGCAATGAATGACCACAAATGTCTGTGCTTCTTAGTGCTCTTTTATTACAACTCTCTTGGCATATCTAAATGTCAGAAAGTGAATATATACATACAAAATGCAAAACACCTCCCGAAAATGGTTTTATTATGGACCAGTCACTGGCATCTTTATTTCAAGTCTCAATTGTCAGATATGTCTAAAGTGCACTCTTGCAGCTAATTAATAGCAGCATTTGTTTCATTTATAAAACCCAAGAAACACTCAGACCAGAACTGGAGAAGTCACCATAAAAAAAAAAAAGTCGGATCTAGATATTACTCTTCCTTAATTATACCAAGACAAGTATTTGTGGGGTTAGTTATAAAAACACAATATACAAAGACTTGCATTATGAAGTCCATCAGCAGTGGGGCAGGGTCTTCCTTTGCTATGAGTATTAAATACGACAAGGCACATAACACACATACTACAGGTTGGCAGCCTGCTGTGTATCTTTGGGATTGTCGGCAAAGCTCCGCCAGAGGCCAGTGTCTGTCACAGCTGAGGTCTGTGCCGTCCCCCAAGGCCGGAGGACCCAGCAGGCTGCTCAGCGTGGCTTGGGAGCAGTCGCCAGTGCCGGTGACTATGTTCTGCTTATCCCAGGGCTGTCGCGGTTCATGGCTTCTTGCGTCTAAAACAGAACCCAGCAATTAGTGTTGAATACCGCAACTGGTGCCCACCCCTTCATAACCAAAGAAATTTTAGGGTGACTTTGAGAATTCCCATTTTTATAGTGGGAAAACTCAAGTCCTGACAAAGCAAATGACATACAAAATAGCTTATCTAGTGTTAATTTAGAAAACAGGACCTCCCATCTTTATCCTGCTGCAAGTTTTGCGAACTGCCTAGGTAGTACAAGTGTGAAGAATGTTGCACGGGCGGAGGCTGGTATGGTGGTGTAGCAAGCGAATTCTCCACCTATGGCACTGACAGCCCATATGGGCACTGGTTCTAGTCCTGGCTGCTCTACTTGATTCAGCTCTGTGCTTATGGTCTGGGAAAGCAGTAGAGGACAGCTTTGGGATCCAGAAGAAGCTCCTAGCTCCTAGTTTCAAATTGGCTCAGTTCTAGTCATTGCAGTCATTTGTGGAGTGAACCAGCAGACAGATCTGTCTCTCCTTCTCTCTGTAAATCTGCCTTTCAAATAATAATAAATCTCTTTAAAAAATGAATGCATAGGTCTATATTTTCAAGGAGTGTTTTTTAAAACTGTATTATGGAAACCCTTACATATGCACTTAATAAAAGGCAAAGTGTGATTCCCTCCCTATTGTAAGTTCTGCCATTGACTTTCAGTCATTCCAATGAACACTTCACGGTATACTAAGGCCCAGAGTACGGCAGATGAGGAAAGTTACACAAAGCTGTCTGCTCAACTAAAGCCGCCAGCTCTGCTGCCTTGAGGTGCTCAGAGAGCGCTATGAGGAACCAGAGCAGCCATTTTCTATCACCTCTGATCCTGCAGCCCAACCGCTCTGGCCCAATGCTGCAGCCACCTGCTGGGCACTCCAAGGGGAAGCTCCACATTGGCTTCCACTAGCCAGTGGCTGGTAGGGAGCAGGGCTGACGGTGGGAATGCTAAGGGGAACACAGAGCAGGCCTCATCACGGTGCTCACTTGGGCTGTGCATGATGCTGGTAGCCAGGGCCCAGCTGCGATCCCGCTCTCATCTCCACAGCCACGGAACACTGAGAGGAAAACAAGAGAAGAGGACAAGGTCAGCTCCTCTGGGCAGCCTGTGGACCCATGTCTGTTCAACGGCTCTCCCAAGGTGAACTGCACGCCACCTCTGTTCCAACACGGCTCCAGTACCTGCAGTCTCCTGGCAGAGGCCGCACCCACCGAGAGCTAGAAGGTCCCTAAGGTCAGCCAGGACCCTCTCTTGACATAAGGAAGAGTTCTTAAGGTCTCACCTTCCCACCTGCTTTCCATAGGAGCCCCTCCACAAGGGACCTGTCCTGAGCTGCTAGAACATTCCTCTGGGCTCTAGGGAAGCCTGGTTACCTAGCAAGACCCTCTTTCTCCATCCCTGAGCCCTTCCCCTGCACTGGACACGTGGCCTCTGAATCAAGCAGCCCAGGCAAGCCCAAACCGAAGGCAGAAGACGCCCTGGCCAGGCTGCTTGGGAGCGCTGGCTGTGGGAGGGCCTGCCCCAGCATTCTCAAACAGCGGTCAGAGCTACCGTTGTGCCAAGCCTAGTTTCTATTAAGCAAATATTCAGCCTTCAGCCCTACCCTTGTCTCTACATCGGTCCATTCAGACTCTGTGCCATCTGGCTGGGCAGGTGCTACTGTGGATGATCTTCGTTTCCGACTACTGAAAAAGGGGAGACACGATGCAGTAATTATTTTTTGCATCCAAGAACAGGAAAAATATTAGAAATCGGGAGGACCCATGCACGCCCCTTGGGAGAGTTAGTGATCTACTTCACAAAATATTCTGATCGTCACAAAAGAACAGCTAAGAAAATACTTTAAAAACACATTTTTGGTCATCACTCACCCACTCGGTGACTCCTGTTTTAAAGTCTCAATCTCGGTGAACTGAACAGATTGTCCACCACCTCTTGTCTTAAAAACATCACCCTAAAGCCAAGAGCAAAGGGCACTGTTAGGCTTGCGACACACATAACTGACAAATACACATATATCAGATTCAAGTTGAAACAAGATTCTACTGTTTTATGGGAACTTCCACCCACAAACCCAGATGATGCTGAGAGTTGTACCACCAAGTTCCCTGAGACAGATCCTCCAGTGAACAAAAACAGCCCAATATGATATAATCAGTAATATTCACAAAGGTGTTTAAAAGTAGTCCTTGTTCCACTTGTAATTTTAAAGCTTCACTAAGGGTCAAGACACCTGGCTGGACTTTGCACACCTTCTCTGGGGCCCCTCCACATCCAGACAGAACATCCGTCGTCATTGGGAGCTTATAGGTGATGAGACAGGGTTACCTGCTCACTGCTCCCCAAAAATCTTATAAAGGACCCCGAGTCTGTCATTCAAGTGTTTAACTACTTTGCCCTGGTGATGACTGTCTTCTCATCTTTATAGAGTGGATCAGACTAAAAATTTGCTAGCATTAGATGGTGACTTTTAGTGGAAATTCCTGATGTCATTCAAAACAGGGACTACCTTCAGGAGTTACAATGTAGAAGTATCCTCGAGGTGGAATTTGAAATGAAGAACTAGCTCTGCCTTTTCGTTCCCTGATTAGTCAGTCACTGCTTTTCCAGACAGCCAAGTCCCTGAGGGGAGAGGCTACGTCAGAGGCATTGGCTGTGTCAGATTTTAATTTGGGCTTTTTACCTTGAACTTCCAGAGCACAAGCAGGGGTTCTTGGTTTAGGTTTACTTCTTAAGTAGGGTCAAAACTAAATAGTCAATAATGAAAGCTCATTCCAGATCTGGAGTTCTCAGCGAGCTAAGAACCCGAGCCTGTTTCAGTTCAAGTCTCAGCTTAGCGGATCCCTGACCTAAGCACCGTTTCTATTTTCTACTACCAGAAAGGTGACACCATTCATTCTTGTGCCTGTGGGACATTAAAGGTTTTTTAAGTATATTTTTGTCTCCTGTGTAAATGAGACTTTACCTTAATTAGTTTAGTTTCAATCTCCCCATCGGAGGCTAGTTCCTGGTGGGTCAGCATGTACTTCTCACACTTAGCTAGTGCCTTTTCGTTTGGAACAGCTACTGTGATGGCATGAGGGACATGTGGCTGCATGACTGTTTCAGTTTGCACGTTAGAGGCGGGCTTATGATCTACCCATCTGTCTCCAGCAGAGCGTGACCGTCTGTGTCGGAGACGAATTGGTGGAGCGTTCTGATCAGGTTGAAAGAGGAATCGAGAAACAAGCATAAGCCAGAATTAATTGACAGGCATTAGAAGTGCAGCAGGTTCGCTAAATGATGTCAGTATCAAAACAAAGCTTTCCAAAAGCTAAATAGGTAATTTAAGTAACTTAAACATTCTCTTTATATTGAAACATGAAACCAACAGACAGCTTTTTAACACCAGCCAGAGGATGAAGTGAAAAACTGATAATACTGCTCATCTTTGCTTAGGTGCTAGTTCAAAACAGTTCATCTTGCATTTCCAATCAAAAGCCACTATTTAAACCTGCTTTTGTGATCTACAATTTTTTGTAATCTACAATTAATTTCCAATAAAATCAATACAAGCCTTCTGCATGTCCAAGGCTTCAAACAAAAAAACACACCTTATGTAAAGGCAGAAACAAACAAAAAAAAAGCTGACAAAGCACAAAACTTTCAAGAAAGTAAGGACGAATAGCTGTATGTTAAAAATAAAGATTAAAGCAATGTTAAGTACTTCCAAGTACTTTCAGGTAAGATAGCCAGATCTCAAAACAAAACTCAAGAAGTTCAAATGTAATAATGGCCAAAATATCTCAATGTGTCCCTCCCAAATACATCCAAATCAGTCTCCATCCCACAATGAAAGCTTAACTGCTTAGAACCAAATCCCAGGATTCTGGGAACGTTACATGTAGCACAGTCGGCTTCAAAGAAATTATTTTTCACATACATGACAGTTAATAGTATGTAAAACTGACGACAAATGAAAGTTGATCACATGCCAATCCTTCAAGCTAGTCAAGCATGACCTCCTGGTTTCCAAATGCACGTTTCTCTGGAAGGTGATTATATACAACTGTATATATCCAATCATACGAAGAAATGAAGCACCAGTGACAGCGCTAATCAGTATACCACGAACCTCAGCCACTAAGAAGCTGGGACTCAAGGCAGCCAAAAAATTCCCACAGCTTACGTAATGCTGAAAAAGGAAGCCTGGCCCTTATTCACCATGCACAGAGCAATAATACATTCTGAAATAAGCTTTGGCAAGATGACAGTCTGTGCACCATTCTGCCAGCATTGATGACATGAATAAATACCTTGGAAGTACAGATTCAGTTCACCTGACAGAAGTTTTAACCAACAAACGTACAGATACTAACCTTATGGTAACTTTTCTGCTGCACTTCTAAGAGATTCTGATTTCAAGTGGAAGCTAAAGTACCTCTAGCAAATCCTTTTACATATTTCAGAGCCAAATTATGGACTGTGGTACTGCTGACCAGGGACCAGCAGGCCTGGAGCGTTCCATGAAATAGGGGGATTGACTAGAGTTGATCAGAAGGACCACTCACCACAATGTGCAAAGGAGACAGAAGTTCAGCCTTGAGTGCCAACTGAGCTGGTGGCAGATGCCCTGGGAGGGCAGGCCACCTCGGCGGGCACCCATCTAGCCCAAGTTACACAGCGAGAAAATCAAAGGCAAATAGTCACCACAGATCCATTTGTTTCAGAGAAAATTTCTTAAAGCCCTATGTTAAGATTAAAGATAACTTTGTCTGTTTATTCTGATTTACAGAAAACTTTACCTTTAACCTTACATAAAGGAAAGAAAGACAGTGCATTTGTTTTGATTAATTTAGTTAGGTTTGAATGCAGTGGAGCCCTTGTAAGCTGAGAAAGAACAGAAAGCTCAAAGCAATCTGTAGGCCATGCAGCCCTGAGTGGTTTCAAAACAACTGGCCTGGACGCTTCCAAAATCGATGTCATGAAAATTGAAAGGGGCAGGGGTAGACATTAAAAGATTAAAACGACAGGCATTTGCTTTGATGAGATGGGCCATGGACTGAAAAATTAAAAGCCATTTGGGGGACAATTTGGGAAACTGGAGGATATCTATTTGTAACGTCAACTTTCTCGGCTGTGATAAGCACTGCGGTTGTGGGGCCAATATTCTCATTCCTAGTGTGAGTGTCCAAGAGTTTCTGCCTTACTTCCAGAAGCTTTAGGGAGTGGACGATTGCACAGCTTCATCAAGTCACAACTGGCAACTCTAGTGGAGGGGAAAGAAGCTACTCCATTCATGTTTAACTTTCCTTTGAGTTCTCAACTTCAAAAAAGTGGAATTCAAAATCAGAAAAACAAACAAAAAAACCCTCTAATCTGGAGAAAGGGAGTGTGTTCTAAGGCACTCCCTGTCATCGACAGTGTGCGTGACGTGGCAAGCACAGCTCCATGGGCTCGCGCCGGCCTGAGAGGCACCTGCTGCCGTTGCCAGCAGTGTCTGGGCTTTCTCACAGCAAGAGTGAGGCCTCCGTCTCGGGGTGGGTCAATCTTCTGAAGTAACCCATTAAGGTAGACCTTGTTCATATTGTTAGAGTGAAGCCCCTCCATCTCCTGCCCCCTGGACATTTGGAATCAAGTTACAAGAGCAAAGCTACTGTTACTATAACGCATTAGAAATCACACTGGCACTGACCCTGACGCAAGGATCCTCTTCTACGTCTACCTCGTTCCTGAATGTCGGAACCACCTCCCTGCCTTCGGTCCAGCACATGCCTCGCCTTCTGTCTGACACGATACAAGTTTTACTTTGTCCTTGCTCCCGCTGCCTACGCCTTGCAATGGATGTGACATTGACAGGAGTGTTGTACGGAGGAATTTTCTGCTCCCATTCTGAAATACAGGAAGCTACAGAAATGCTGCTGCAAGAGTTAGAGCGCCTATGGAGCTGTGGCTGGCTCATGAGTTGCTGGCCGTTGGGAATCTGAGCAATAGAGTTACTAGAAAGCTAAAAAAATCGGAGAAACGTTAATGAGCAAGACTGAAAAACAGAGACATAATTCATCACTTATCAACAGTTTAGCATATCAAGACTAAATATTACACGCAGGCATCCACACTGCTACTACACTGGATGTACTAACTTGTGTTTCCACTACCTTTAAAGGTATCCCAAACAGAAGTTTCAGAAACATTAAGTAATCTAAAACATAAAACCTCAACCTCAGTCTCACAAAAAGCCATCTAGTCTGAAGGACCGTTTTCTAACACTAAGCCACGCACCACCAGAGGTGACTCACCGGCACCGGCGGGGGAGAAGCGGATCTGGGGATAACTTTTTCTCGGTCGCGCTCTCGTGACGGCCGCTCCGGCCTCTCAGTTTTGGGTTCAGTGACAATAGCCTTCAGCTGCTTCAGTTTTTCATCTTTGACCCAGAGTTTATTCTGCATCTCCAGCTGTGTGGCTGCCACTCGGCGTTCCTGTAGGTTTTCAATGACAATCTCCATTCTAACTCAGTGATAACTGACCACCCATGCCAGATCACCACAGCTCCTAAAAGCCGAGGTCTCCAGCTCCGCCAGGAACCCCAAGCACAAGGGCAGGACTGCAGGGGCTGATGTGCACAGCAGTGAATGACACTCACACATTCTTTCTGCCATTTCATCGACGTCTCTGTCACCATGCCTTGCAGCCGGGCTTCCAGCCTGCGCTTGTCGGAGAACTGTCGCTGGAGTTTCTGAGTCTGTGTCTCAAGCTCCTGCTGCAGATTTCGCTTGTCCTCTTCGTAGATAGTAGTCGTCTTCTCCAAAATCTCAATCTGGAAGGGCAGACCAGCTAGTTCATACCAAGTATGCTAATGCTGCGTGTGCCTGTAACATCTCTCTCCATTTTGTGGAAAGAACAGTCTTGCATAAAGCATGATTAGCCTTTAAAACTTCTCAATTGCTACATTCATTCTCAGAAACAGAAGCTGCTAAGCAAGTCACTCAAAGAAAAAGCTACAGCTGATTTCATGCGAGAATTATTTTCCCCTGAACTAAAGCCCCTCTCCACAATGGACACATCACCCCACGTCTCCAGATGGCCCTTGGTTTGACAGAGGGCCACGGCACTCCCCAGCAAGACAGCACGGCCTTCTGCTCCAGATGAGACTCAGGCCAAGCGCGTATCTTTCAATCTCACCTATAAACCAGAAATGATCCAACTAGCACATGGGAGGGGTCTTCGTAAAGTTCATGGAGAATGCGTATTATGAAAAAAACTAGGCATGATTTTCAAAATATTCTGTTCCAAAATAAACTGATTCCACCTTTCCATGAACTTTCTGAAATATTCTGATATCTGCTATGTCAAAGGCACTATGCTACCATTACATTTTCTCATGCAATCATTTATGCTATGTGATAATTGGGGAAAATGAGACTGAAGAAATCAGAAAGCAAAGAGAGGGCGTTTGGTTTAGCTGGTCAAGATTCCTACATCCCATATTAGAGAGCCTGGGTTCACATCTGGACTCCAGACCCTGACTCGAGTTCCTCGCTAGTGTAGACCCCAACGCAGCAGTGAGTAACCAAGTTCCTGTCTCCCAGCACTGTCCCCAGCCAAGTCCTGGCCGTCGACGGAAGTGACCCAGTGGAGCCCAAGTTCTGGTCATCAATGGAAATGACCCAGTGGACAGGCGCTCTCTATCACCTTCAAATAAACACAGCTTCCTCCACCCCAAAGCAAGCTATCACCACAGCTAAACCCTCAAAAGTCCTCCAGGATGATCCACTGTTGAGGCCAGAGACCACAGAACATTTTCTTCAGCTGCCAAACTGTAATTCATAAAACTAAACATGACTACGATCCCTTTGCTCCTGTTTATGCCTGTCTCTTATATTCCCTTTTTTGGCTAAAATGAAGATAAATCAATCACCAAGTGATCACTTAAACAGCAGTAACAAGGACACAAAACCAAACACAGAGCAGTGTTACCAGGCTACACGTGTATCCCAAGCACACTCCAACTCGAAGCCAAGCAGAGAGCAGTGCTAGCTGGGCCACACAGCATCCCTACTACGCCCCAACTCGAAGGCCACACGGCATCCCTACTACACCCCAACTCGAAGGCCACACGGCATCCCTATTACGCCCCAACTCGAAGCCAAGCACAGAGCAGAGTATCCCAAGCACACCCCAACATACCTTATACTCTAAAGTTTTGTTCTTCTTCTCTAGTCGTTCTATCTCCAGTTTCTGTCCTGAGATCACCTTCTCTTGGTCATTCAGTTTCCCGTGAATGTAGTTTTCTTTATTTAAGACGGCAGTGCTACACTCTTGTAACAAGGCTTTAAAAGTGTTGGCTGGAAGAAAAGCAAGTGTTTTACTCCAATAACTGACCAAGGAAACAACTTTTATTAGCCGACATGAAACACAACTAAGCACATCTCTTGCTGTGAGTCAGTCTAGCACCGAGAGAACTGGTTGGGAAGGGGACCAGGAATCTGGGCCTCAGTGTGCAGACATTCACAGAGGCTGGTGGGGGCGCTGGGAACACGCGGCCTCGGCTCCTCTCCCGGGTCCCACACAGGTTTGTGGGGACGCTGAGAACACACGGCCTCGGCTCCTCTCCCAGGCCCCGCAGCAAGCACACTGCCTCCGGGGAATGATGCACCACAAGGATGCTCCAGACTCAGCTCTCTCAGACCTGAGCTGGAATCCTTGATACGCTGATTAGTTAAGACCTGAGCAAGCTATTTACTTTTTCTGAGCAACTTTCATTCCTACATGGAAATTGAAATTTTATAAATTTTTTTACTTTCTTAAGGTATAAAAAAAGAGTTGTGGGAAAAACTCCTCCTTGTCCTGCTAACTAAGCAGGGTTGAAAACCACAAAGAACAGGGGCATAACCTCGTTGTTGCAGTGCATCCCTCCCCACGTCGGGGGTAAACAGCCGCAGACACCCTTACCTTGCTTGTGAAACTCGTCGATCATCATTTGCCGAAGATGATGGCGCTTCTCCAGGGCCTCGATCAGCCTTGGCAGGGTCTGCTCATCATTGATGTCCAAAATCTCGCACGACGGCAAAGGTGGGAAACTCTGTAAGACCACGTTGGTGACGGGGGGCTCTGCATCAAATTACACAACAGTGACGAGTTAGACCAGAGAGAAGGTGCGTAAGGAAGTCAATTCAACTCTGTGATTCGAGCACCAGCCCAATTAATTAGGAAGCTTCTTGAGCTGTCACATTCTAGTTCCTTAAACTGAGAGCACAGTGTGCAAGAAATTTCATTTATTTTTAGGTTCAAATTGCCTTGCACTTGATTCTTGAAGAGAAAGGATGTTGCGGATATAAACAGTTCTTACAGGAAACAGACTTTTCCTCTTTAAAGAACACACAGACCAAGCAACCAGCAGGCAGAGGCCGAACAGCAAGCCTTACCATCCCCAACCGGGCCACCTCGCACATGGTTCCTGAATCGCCTCCCAGGTGTTAGACCACAGATTGCCTTGTCTACTGGCCTCGCCACTTCTACTTCTTGGGTCACTTCTGCAAACCTCATGACTTGCTTTAAAATGCAAAGAAAATGGAATTGTTAATTACTCAGACAGAAATGATTAAATGAGGCAGAGAGAGTGGCTATGAGTTCACTTCTCCACCCCAGGGGTTCAGTATCAAACTTTAAAACATTCACCCTGCCACCGGTCACCTCCACAGGGGTGTTTTCCCACCACAAACTCAGAGACGTTACAGGATAGTGACATGAAACTTACCAAGCTCTCTTCATAATCTTCAGCCTTTGGGTTCACACACACGATCATTCGCACTTTCCCTTCCCCATCGAAGTAGTTCTTGAACAGATGTGTTAACTTGGAATCTCGATATGGGACCATCTGTAAGCACATTCAGACCCCAGCACATCAGACAACAGAGCACACCCAGACTCCACCGAGAGATCAGGGAAGACTGTCCTTACTTTGTTCGTTCCATACATTTGGTTTTCTCTCAGGACTTCCATGCAGGTTCTCAGTGTCATCAGTGACTGATTTATGTTACCTAACAGGAAAATATGCACAAGAGATTTGAGAACAACGAGGTAGAGAAAGCGGTCCATTTGTCTTTAAAATCTCAACTCCGTGTAACTATTATAAAGAACCATTTTTCGTGGCTCAGTTTCAAGAACTGCCCATGCCTAATACAGGTCATCTCTCGCTATTTCTGGAGAGGTTAAATGGCCATCCCTCAGACAGAACAAATGCCCCATTACACTTAAGGACCCATAAGGTTTTTCCCAAATCCTAAATTCAGTGAATCAGCAGACTAGATGCAGTTATTTAATGTCCTCCGGTTAAAATATTTTCTCTAAAGTATGTCCAGTTCAGGGAACAGTCGCCCTCTTCAAATCCACCACACCAGAGGGCCCGTGCCAGTCCACAGGCAGTGGTCACATGCCTCAGGAACCACAGCGCCGCCTGCTGCATGAACCGTCACCGTGACCTCCGGTACCCCCTCTCCCACACCTTCTTCTCCCACCGTGCGCTCAGCAATGAAATCAGGTTCCCTTGCATCCCCAAACCTCTCACAGAATAAGGTTCTCAACCTGGGGCTTGTGTTGTCCAGGCATACATTTCAGGCCGAGTGTATTCAGAGGGGAAGTAAATTACAAGCTTGTTTTTACTAAACTCGTAACTGGAATTCAGCAGTTTCTTCAATTAAAAACCTAAGCCAAAAACACAGCAGTACATGGAAGCCCGCTGTGTCTTTTTATTAAAAACTACAGATATTTTTAAAGCACATTATAGTTTGCTCCTGATCAAAATATTTATGCTCACAATTACTGTGTGGATTGTTTAGTTATGAGACCTACTGCTGGGTTTCTATTTAACACATTAATAAAGAAGTACGAAAGTCACCGCATGATAAATTTAAAATGCTTTGTTAAACACATTTCAATGTAACTGGCTTTCTTTGTTATCCTCTCTGGGTTACACGTTCACGCTGGGAAGAGGCCACGGCTTCAGTGTACACTGACAACCCCAAAATCCATCACCCAACAGGTAGTGCCACTGGCCCTACAGCCGTTCAGTGTAGAGCTGCTTGTTTTCTGAAGCCAGCATTGCACAAGCATGCAAGCAGCCCTCGGCCACTGCCAGCAAGACAGCGGCTCTCACACATGCACCGCTGTCACAGGACCCCATGTCCTCCACTGCAGTAAGTCTTCTTTCTACAGCACCTGCACAAACAGGCCCAAGAACCACACCTTATCACTCACAGGAGCAGAGGCCACCACCGCACACACACAACCTGCGCCTTACACCCCAGGACAAACGCACGCCACACGGCTCCTCACTCCATCACCCAGGAGCCTTTCTTCTTTCCGCCACCCATCAGAACCCTCAGGCTCTTCTTACCAAGCCAGTTTAAACTCCATCCAGCCCATCCAGGTTACCCTAAACCCTTCCTCTGCCATATTCTTCGGCCTTTCCTGGGTCCTTGTTTCACCAGTCTCAGCTCTCACATTCTGTACCAGGCACTGGGCCATAGGGCCACAGAGCAGATTCAGACACAGTTCACAACCAGAAGGCTCCGGTGACATAGGTGAGGCCAGCATCCTTGGTGCAGGCAGCAGAAGGTGTAAGACTCCATTTCACACCAGTGGGCCTAAACTTTTTCATCTCTTCAGCCCATGAAGAAACTCAAGTCTTTACTATCTCCTAACTCACTAACATGTGTTACACATATGTGTACATTTGTACATTTTCAATCACTCATAAACCTGTCAGTCTCCTTTATACAAGTGGCGGCCTCCTCGCAGGGAACGATGCTTTCAGTCCTGTCAGAAACAGCCCACTCTGCTCCTCTGCAGTGGCAACCCTGTATGATCTGTGTACCCACAGAACATAGGCTCCCTTCTGACCCCCACCCAAGCGGCCACCTCTCTCTGGTGAGTTCAGCCTTTATATCTCTGTTCAGTTCCTAGCACACAGCAGGAACCCACCAAACGGTTATCAACACAAACCCCAATACCCATGACTACACCGGGCTGATCTCACTCCCTCTCACTCACACACTCACTCTCTCTCTCTCACTTTCTCTCTCTCTTTCCCCCTCAACTTCCCTTCCTTTCTAGGATCCCTCAGAAGCTGACAGGAATGCAGGAGTAGCTGGTTTCAAGAACCAGGAACTGCCTACAATACCAGCAGTCACAGGTAACTTTCATATGAATGAATATCGCTTGTATTTTTTTTAGCCACTCTTCCTCATTCAAAAGAAATCACTGTAATATAATAAAATGATACCAAACCAGCAAAATGAACTAAGCCACAATGCTCATTAAACCTTAGCTTTCAAATTATTTAAACTGAAGACAATTATGGGTGAGTACTACATTGACACTCCAAGCTCTGAAAACCGGTAGCAGTTAGTAACTTGTGTTTACTCACCAGCTTCACGCAATCTGTTTCCTTCTGCTTTGGTCCGGTTAGTTCTTTCACTTCCAGCAAGATCCACTAAGGATAACTGGCTTATGATGATTTGTTCTTTCTCCTGAGAGGACAACAAAGCCAATAACCTAAAGCTTTCATTGGTTTACAGTGTTCTCGAAGTAGGTTCAAACCGACAGTTATTAAGTCTTAATACAACATTTGCACACCAAACAGCGCACAGGAGGGACAAAAGCTACCTGCCTGCAGACAGCACATGTCTAGTCCCCCTCCTAAATCCATCATCTCCCAGAGGACAGAGACCCCAGCTCCAGCACCCACATGGTGCCTAACACTCCAATTCAACAAATACCAGAGAATCAAAAATGAACCCAGGACAGGGCTACACTAAATTCTTCTATATATTCAGGCATATAATTTTTTTATAATAACCTAATAACGTCATAATATTCTAAATGATTTTTTAAGTATTTATTTATTTTTATTGGAAAGACAGATCAGATTCACAAACAGGAGAGACAAAGAGAAAAGATTTCCATCTGCTGGTCTACTCCCCAAATGGCCACAATGACCAAAACTGTGCTGATCTAAAGACAGGAGCCAAGAAGCTTTTTCCAGGTCTCCCATGCGAGTGCAGGGTCCCAAGGCTTTGGGCTGTCCTCTGCTGCTTTCCCAGGCCGGGAGCTGGATGGGAAGTGGAGCAGCTAGGACACAAATGCAGCACCCATATGGGACCCTGTAGCTTGCAAGATGAGTATTTGGCCATTAAGCCATCATATCAGGCCCTCTAAATAATTCTGATAACAACAAATGAATTTCACAGATACCTAAGTGATATCTTAACACTAGATAGAAATCATGCATATGTAGGTTGGCTTATAACCACTCTGTAATTGACATTAATCAGGCACTGACTGTCAGCCGTGCATAGGATGAAAAATCTGAGGCACACTGCCTCCTCTAACCATGGCGCCCTCAGGAGAACGCTCTGCAACAGTGAGGCCGGCACACTGCTAATCAGGTAGAAACCAGAATTCTTCAGTACCATTTCCTCCTGCCATTAAGAACCTTCAGGGTTCCAGGATTTCATGTATGGAACAGATACAGTCACAGTTTAATAGCTTCAAACCATCAAACTACGCATACTCGGCCAACAATGCCTGTTCAGCAATGCAACCCTATGTTAGCACGTCTCGGCAGCAAACGGCAATCAGCAGATGGGGGCACCCTACTGCCTATCCACCAAGAGGTGCTGAAGAACCACTCTACCCGGGAACTCCACTGCTGCTGCTCAAAAACCATGGGCTGGAGTCCACAGAGTGAGCTGTCAGAAGATGAAGTATACACTATTGTCTCCTCCAATGAAGTGATTGTTTTAAAGATCTGTAAACCTTTTCCCAGTTTCAAAAATTCTATACTCAAGAGACCCAAAACTTCAATATCTAATGGGGGGGGGGGGGTGGGAGATGGTTAATGTCATCACAATACACATATATTGACAGAATAATTTTATTGCAGAGAAACCTCACTCACCTAACTAATTGCAAAGCTAAGGATGGAGCAACACTCGGCCCAGCCCAGTCTTACCTGTAAGACATTGTCTCCATCTGCATCCAGCGGAGCCTGCACTAACCTAATGTTGAACACACTGTGCGAACGACTGGACTCACGGTTCAAGTGGGTGTTAGCAATCCGCCTCTTTTTCTGGCCTGGGACAACAGAGAAGTCACTGACTCCAGGGAACCCAGCCACTTCTCACACACACACACACACACTCTCTCTCTCTCTCTCTCTCTCTCTCTCTCTCTCTCTAGCACAGACCGCTGTCCTAGTAGCACAGCAGCCTTCAGCTTCCACTGCTCTACTTCACTTCTGGTCTAACCTCTCCAGAAAACTTCAAACGCCTCTTCAGTAGACTTCACCTCCACTTCTGTACATCCTGCAACATACATGTTATGGTTCTTATCTTCACGAAGCATTTTAGACTGTGGAAGTCTGTGGGAAAGAAAAAAAGAAAGATTAGTTTCCTAAAACTCAGAGATACTGACCTCTTTCTTCCCTTATGATTAAAATGCCAGCAACATGACACCCATTCTCCAAAGGAGCTAAGTATAGGTAAGACTCTAAAGAAATACTAGGCTAGTTATCATTAGTGGCCTACTTGAATAACAGGAAGCAATTTTATTAAAAGCTTTGCTCTATTTCTAATAAAGTACATAAAACAACATGAACAACCAGAGACCAAAGCAGTAAAAGCGACATCACATGCACAGGTTAAGCGTCAAGGTCTAGCATTTTCCTAATTTAGCAAAGCAATATACACAACTAGATCTGACTTGGACAAGCAAGAGCAAAACACCAATTCAGAAAGATCTTGGTATATACCAGCAGTGGCAATCCTTTCAAAGTGGCTAATGAGCTTTGATCTGTGTGTAGGGTGGACAAAGGCACTGCCTGGTCGGCCTCAGCCCTATGAACCATAGAGGGAGGCATTTACCAGCCACCGTCACCAAGAGTCTGGCAGCCAGCCCAGGGCCAGTGAAAACCTGCATACAGACATGCCTCAGAAGCCAGCCACTAGTATACCTGCACCCTTCTCCTCAAGACAAGGGCCAACACAAACACATACACAAAATCTGGGTTCCTCAAGGGTGTGCTGCAACTGTTCCACCTACCAAAGGAATAAGGCAGAAGTTACTCTTCTACAGCAGCTGTGCCCAAGCAAAGCGCTCAGTGCAAACATTGAGACAGTCATGGGAATGGTATATTAAAATCCCCCCTCGTGGTACTTCTTCATTATTTTAAAGCCAACCAGCTCAAAAAAAGAACAATTAAATTACACCTGGATGCAATGCCAAAGAGGCACTCTTCTAAGTTTATTCAAGGAATTATCCATTAAGATTAGAGAGCACAGAAATCACCTTCAGTCACCTTTCACATAATCAAATCAAGTCAAGATAGGATCCCTTTGAACTAACCAAACAAGAACTAGGCCCAAGGATAGACCGAAAGGAATTTAACTGGTAGCAAGAAATGACTTTACAGAAGTTTGGGGAAATAGGACACAAGACCAGTCAAGACAGCTGACATCCGAAATGAATGGGAAAGAATTAGCTGGATATGCAATGTCTCATAAGGTCCTTACTACTTCTCTATAATGCAACTGCACGTATTTCTTACACCAGTGTTGTCTCTTAGAGAAGTTGTCATTTGTAGCAGGGTAAAAGTAAAGCACGGCAGTCGTCCTTCACCTAACCTCCAGAACGGGCACTTTTACATCTAGCTTGCCTAGCAACTCTGCGATTGCTCTTCTAATCCACGCAGACCTCAATCCAAGGACCCTGCCCAGTGACTCAGTAAGAGCCACACAGACTCTCACCAAGGGTGCTCTCAATCACAATCCACATTTTTGTGGAAATCAAAGGGGAAATTCTGACATCTGTCCTCAGTCCCATGGTTTCCAGTAATGTTCCACCAGACATACATACAGACGGTAAATACAATGCATGCTTCTTCATATTATTTATGTCCTGAGAGGCCCCAGTGAAGACAGCCTTAGGGCGAGCAACACGGTGTAGTAAATAAAGCCACCGTCTGGGGTGCTGGCATCCCATATGGGTGCCAGTTCAAGTCCTGGTTGCTCCACTTCTAATCCAGCTCCCTGTTCATGCACTTGGGAAAGCAGGGGAACAGAGAGCAAGTGTTTGGGCCCCAGCACCCGCGTGGGAGACCTGTATGGAGTTCCAGGCTTCTGGCTTCAGCCTGGCCCAGCTTTGTCCCTGGCCCGTCTCTGCAGCCACTTGGCAAGTGAACTCAGATGATCTCTCTCTTCTCCTAACCCCCATAACTGACTTTCAATAAATAAATAAATCTTAAAAAAATAAAAAGATATAACAGTGAAGACCAGCCTTTAACTTCTGAACAAAACCAGCACCATGGGGAGCACACATGTGCATTAAGTCGCAAGACTGCAGTCAACTCTGGCACACATCCATTTATGATGCCAGGTGGAAACTGGACTCCAGTCTTAGCAAAGCAAGACCCAAGGACATCGAAGGAGCAATTCTTTCACTCCAACAGCATGTTATCTAGCAAGGTAGCTAGCGAGAGAAGGTCTCTGAGCAGCACTTGTGCAGACAACAGCTTTCAGCTCCACTCTAGACACCACCATGACGTACACAGACGGCTAAAAAGCTACAAAATGCCCCATGCTAAGTCTCATCTAGAGGCAGGCCCTGGGTGCTTCAACAAGGACACTCCCTTACAAAATGCACAAAGGTCCTTTCCATGGTGTGTTCCCCAAGCAACCTCTGCAATAACTGCTCTGGTCATTCTGCTCCTTAAGAGCCTTCACCCATGGGTTCCCTACTATAGTTGCATCCCAAGCTAACTACATGATAAAACAATCTTTCATTCTGAAAATAAAGGCAAGTATAGCTAAAAAAAAAAAGCAAACATCAGCAAGGTGACTCCCCAAGGTTAACAGGCAGGAGGGCTTCGCCTCACTACTTACTTGGGTTTTGTGGGATCAAATGACACCTCTTCCAACAGGTCATATATGTAATTATTATATATTTCAATGTAAGAGACAAATACACCATAAACACTATCTTCATCGACTTCTTCTGCTTTGCAGAATTCTCGGACAGTTATCATGTCTGCAAACTCTGGATCTACTTGTCGCCTAAAAATAAAAACAGAAGTATCATATTTATTGCGTCTTTTGAGTCATTATCAAAAGGAAATGATCTCAAGAGGAAACTAAGATGACATAAATGGAGGCCAGTGTTGTGGCATAGCAGAGCCACAGCCTTCAACACCAACATCCCATATGAATCCCATCTGAATCCTGGCTGCTCCATTTCTCATCCAGCTTCCTGCAATGGGCCTGGGAAAGTAGCAAAAGATGGCTCAGGTGCTTGGGCCCCTGCACCCACATGGGAGCTCCAAATAAAGTTCCAGGGTCCTGGCTCTAGCTTAGTATGGTCTTGGCCATTCTGCCAATTTGGAGAGTTAACCAGAATATGGGAGATTTTGTTTCCCTCCTTTCTCTGTATAAATCTGTCTTTCAAAGAAATAAATCACTCTTGAGAGAGAGAGCTGACATAAATGACCCGCTATTGCAAACAGAAATTCCCAAAGCAACTTTGCTCATACTCAACGGCCTACCAACAGTTCCCCCAATCCTCCCAGACAAACACAGGCCCCCTCAATATAGTGACTCAAAGTGTGCTCAAAATCAGAGAACAGCTGAGCAAATAATGCTAGCACATGCCTCAACCTGAGCCTCACAAAACCAGCTGTCAGGCCAACTTCCCCACTCAGCCTTCACCACTCTCATGCCCGGGGAACCACAAGACACAATCTGGTGAGCCTTAGGCAGTACTTACTTGCCAGAGGGAGTCTTCGGGTTGGGCACGGCTTCTCTTTTCTGACGCTCCAGTAATGCGTCAACCTCACACTGTATATCCATGCTGTTCCTGTCATTGGACTTAAAAACCTGAGGGGGGCCAAAACCAGACCATGTGTTTAAAATTCACTTAAACAGAAACAAACACACTTCAGAAATAAGAATCAGGAATAGTTCACTGCTTTTCAGCTTTCAAAATGAATCCAGTGTTTCAGTTTTCCCTTACTACTACTGTGTCCTTGAGCGTTTCAACCCCACATGTACAGTGAGATAGTCCCAACACAAAGAATCCCACTTACATATCGCTTAGCTTGGAATGACCCTATGCTGTTGAAGATCATGTCCAGGCAGCGAGGGAGTAGCCCTCCTTCCCCCGGGGAGCCGGTCATCGTGTGGGTCTTTCCACTTCCTGTCACACCGTATGTAAAAAGCAAACCTACAGTGTAGCAAGTCACAATGAGTTATAACTGCAAAGTCCATCTGCAATATTTGTTCATTGTCTTAAAAAAAAAAAATCAAAAAGCTGGATAAAGCAGGTTTATAGCACTCACACACAAACCAAATCTAAATTCAATACCAAACACAAGATATATACAAATTTTGAAAGTTTTGTCAGAAGAGAAAAAGGAAAATCCAAAAACTCCAAGAGTCATACCATTTTTGCCATGAATGAGGTCATCCACCAGAGGACAGGCCACAACATTGAAGAGCTCCTTCTGAGTGGTATGAGTGCCAAATACTTGCTTAAATGAATACTGAGTCTATAAGGAAAGAACAATCCGCACTTAAATGGCATTCCACTAGAAATACATCTGTCTCACCCTGAAATGTTTCTCTATGAACATTTAAGATCTAGACATACAAAGGAAAAAACACCTGTTTTTTGAATGTTGGCTGTACTTTGGGACAGAGAAACACAGCACGAGCAAGCAAGAGCACACCCTGCCATCTGCTGGTCCACCCCGAAAAGCCAGCAATGGCCAGCACTGGGCTAGCCAAAGCTAGAGGTGGCGAACCCACACAGTCCAGCCTCTCACGTGGGTAGTGGGAACCCAACTGCCTGACCCATCCTCTGCTGCCTCCCAGGAGCCACAATGGCACAGAGCCAGGGCTGGGAGTAGGCACCCCGATGGATTGCAGACATCCTGACGGGCACCTCGACCCATGTCAGACAACCACTTCATGGATGGCCTTTATATCTGGAACCCGCAGTTTCCAGGTAACCACTAAAAAGTCCTGGCATCCCTAACTCACACTGTTCCTGGTCCTCAGGAATAGGTACAGACAAAGGAAGCCTCACTCCAGGGCGCTGACTAGTCTGCCCTTATAAGGACGTGACCGTTTTCAATCCCTTGCCTCCCCACCCAGCCTTTCATCTATGCCTGCTTCCAATTCACTACAATGAGGAAGTACAGTCCCACCCATCTTCCCCTGGCCCCAGGAAGCCTCTACAGGCTCATTCCCATCCGGCAGGGCAAACAGGCTGCAGTCTCCTCTCAGGCTGACATTACGGGGGTGGGGGGGGGAGAGAGAATCAAACAACACACCCATATGTCAAGTAATTGCCACTTCCGATGGGGTGGAGGGACACGCCCTGAGACGGCACATCTAAGCGGAAACCCAAGGACGGGGGCCAGCAGGGGAAGGAGAAGTCCAGGCCAAGACAGAGGCAGTCAGCCAGGAATCTGGCCCATTCTAGGAGCTCCAGGGACTGCATGGGCACTGACAGATGAGGCTGGGTAGAAAGGATAGACACGAAGAGAAAACAAGACACACAATCTTGCTTCAACTTACAAGGCGCACAGAAGCCGGCAATCGGGCTACCTGAGTCCCCGCCAAGAGCAGCAGTGCCTGCGGAGCAGTGCTGCCTACCAGTTGTCCTGATTGTGCAGAAACTTCTGTGACCACTTGGTGGAGTCACATCAGGCAGCACAACAGGCTCATCCCCCTGAACAGATTAGAAGCCAGGTCTGTGGGCTCACATGGTTAGTTCCAGTTAGCACCATCTGTGCATAAGGACCAACAGCTGCAAGGAGCTCTGAATTCAAAAAGCCATCCCTTCACGGCAGACACCTTGAGAAACTCCAGTCTCAGTGATGAATAACCAGCTCAGGGGAGGGTGACAGCAGTAGAGAAAGACACAAGCAAGACTGACTTTGCAGCAGCACTGGCAAGACAGACAGACTCCTGAATTCGATATGAAGACAGGCCAGGGCAAAGCGGGGTCCAGGCTGGGGATGTGCAGAATGGTGCTGTGCTACAGGACGGTGCTACGCCTGGAGAAGGCTGCAGGCTTGTGATCTGGACAAGCACGTGTGGCATCCAGGCAGAGACCTCAAGTTGGAGTTCAAAGCCAGAGAACAGGTTTAGGGAACAGGTAAAAATGCCATGGTTCTCATCACACAATCAGCATTTAAGCCATAGGGAAGCGTAGGCAGAAAACCTTTAGAGGTTGGAAAAGGACAAAGAGAGTGGACAGGAGAGAACGGCAGTGCCTCGGAAGGCGTGTCATCACAAGGACAACGTCATGTGCATCCAATTTGGTGCAAGGCCACAGTGGGTCTGCAAGGGGCAGGCAGAGTGCACAGGGAGGGTGTGGAGCCCAAGTCCCCTCCTCCAGCTGCAGCCCCACCGCCCCAGCCAGCACCTGACAGCCCACGTCCCCTTGTTCCACTGACCCAACGAGGTGTAAATTCCACAAAGGCAAGGGCTGTCCTCCTCCACCCTCCAGATGCTAGTTCAGCACAATGTTTGTTCAACTGAAAACATTTTTGCGCTCACTCAGCATTTTACTGAACAAAAGACCATTTTATAAGCAAACAATGTTTATTACTCAACATTATGAAATAATAATGTGCGTTCATCAACTGCCTGGCAGTTAGCATCCACATTAAACTATCCCTAATATGTGCTCTAAAACACAAATCACCCATGTTTATGCAAGAAAATACCCCAGAAAGCAATCCAGCATATCAAAAGCATTTCTCTACAAGTCTTTCAAAAAAGTGTAAGCATACATGACTGTTCAATTTCCACATGGAGGGACATGTAGCTTAAGCCGCCACTTGGGACTCCCACATCCCTCATCACTGCTGGTTCAAGTCCCGGCTACTCCACTTGCAATCCAGTTCCCTACTAATGCACCTGGAAAACCATGATGGCCCAAGTCCTTGGGTCCCTGCCACGCATGTGTTCCCAGCTCCTGGCTTCAGCCCGGCCCAGCCCTCACTACTGGGAGCACTGCGGGGATGACCCAACAGATAGAAGATTTGCCTCTCCCTCTCCCTGTGTCACTCTGCCTTTCAAACAGATGAACAAACCTTTAAAAGCTTTACCAATGGAGAAGTTACTGAGGAGACACACATCGTCATGTAAGAACAGCCTGCCTCCCACAGGAATTACCTCCTTGTAGTCTCCGTTTCTGTTGAGTCTGTAACCCTCCGGGCTGTGAAGCTGAACAGTCGTGTTATTGATCACTTCTATGCAACCCTCCTGCTCGGGAAAGCTCAGCGGGCGCACCCTGCAGTACACCTGCAGAAACAGGAAGGGCTCAGCACGCTGATCGCACGCCTGCGTTCTCGCGTTTCCCATTCACTTAGTCAACAAGCACTTGGTCCCTCAAATGAAGAGCCACAAACCCTGCTATCAAGGACGTACAATGCAAACTGGCATGCCGCACACCAGAAAAGACAAATGCACTCCAACCACGCAGCTTCTCTTCATTATTGTTGCTATACTAATGTTAAAATCTCTAACAGCCAAGAGCCCAGCACACAACAGGACAGCTTTCCAACACTGTTAGAATTCTTGGGAACTGAACATCTATTCAAACTTAACCAGCTTAACCTGGTATTTCCCATACAAAAAAATAGGAAAAAAGGAGTGGAGTGGATGGAAAACCCGTTCTGCTCTGTGCAAGGGACCTGGTTCCTGGCTCAGACACCTACTGCAGGGACAATGAAGGCCAGCCTGAACAGACCCAGGCAAACCCATGCTCTCCGAGCCACCACTGGCCTTTCCAAGAACTTCCCACGCTCACCAATCGTGAGCTGCTTGCAAAGGAGTCTGCGAGAGACTTAACATGCCATGCCATGACAGCATCTGGGGGCTAGCCTGGTGACAGGCTGTCAGGAACGGAGTATGCCCCCCCTGTCCCCCCAACCCAGAGCATCTGGCCTGCTGCAGATTTCCACTGTCTATTTTGAGACCAGTGAGAGGACGCACAGTCCACAAAGACTGGGCTTTAATGAATCCTATATGGAAAACGAAACTGCACGCCTACCAGCAGCCCCGCAGGGTTCAGTACAACCTGTAACTCCTCAGCCCTTCCTGCCCCTCCAAGCACACACACACACATCCACAGCAGACCTTACCCCAACTGGGTCTTTAAGGTTCGTCTGGGATCCCTTTTTCACAAGAGGTTTCCTAGGTGTCTTAGCCCTCCTGGTCACATAGAAAAGAACATTTCAGTACAACATCAACATACAAAAACCACACGTGTAATTCACACAAACACAACCTCCCTGGGGTTTATAATATTATTCCAAACAACTTGAATCATCAGAAAGAAATTACATCGACAGTGGCTATGGCATCCAAGTGTTTGGTTAAGAATACATTTTTGTTACCAAATGTTAACCACTCAGTTTTTGATGAATTCTGTATTTTATGTAGCTTGCCTAGTGCTTTTAAGTAACAATTTCAGAGACGCTAACATTTTGAAACATCTGCAAGCAAGCGATCACATTTATCCTTCAATTCACTGACACATGTGCCCAGTCAGTGCCAAGACCTACGGACCACAATGAAATCATAAAAACGCCCACAGAGATCCTCGGTCAAGGTGACTGTGCAGCGTACTTTCAAGAACAAATTACCACAAAAGGACTCAAAGCTGTGACCCTGGGTGCCCCAACACACTGGGGTGCTCAACTCCCCCATTCTCCTCTCTCCCGTTTTTACCGGTTCCTCTGGCACATCGCTTCTTTTCCCTTCCCGTTTATCTAGAGGCCGAATGAACATTTCCCACTAAAGTTCAGTGGCCTTATGGCCTTGGGTGGTCTCTGAGCGAAATACTCAATATATTCCCAGAGGAAGCCCGTCGCGTTCGTTAGATGCTCTGTTTACTCGCATAAAGCTTCTGCCTTGACCTCTCCAGCGAACACGCAGCCCCCCACCCCGCTGCAAACGACCAGCTCAAGGGCTACTTCTCGCAGGGTGGCACAAGTACTTCTCCACCCGGGAGGGCACAAGGGCGTGGGCGTCCGGCCCGAGGCAGCGCCCTGGGCGGGTCGGGACGTCCTCTGGGGTGCCCTCCGCCTCCTGGCGTGAGACGACCCCCGCCGCCAAGCCCACGCCGTGCCAGCTGGGACCCCGGGAACCGAACTCACGGACCCCCCGCCCCTGGGCCGTGCGGGGAAGCCGAGAAGCCGGGCCCGCCGGAGAGGGGGCGGCCTGAGGCACCAGCCCCCGGCCCGCCCGAGGACGGCGGCCCGAGGCACCAGCCGTCTCCCTGACAGACCCCGGACTCACGCAGGCTTCATGGCAGCAGGCTCGGTGCCGGCCCGGAGACCGCGGGAAGCGACGAAGCCGACAGAGCGCGGCGTTCCGGAAAGCCCGGCGGCGTCGCTGCAAGCCCAGGTGAGCTCGCGCCCGGCGCATTTCAAACGGGCCAATCAGCGGCCGCCCGCGGCGGGGGGCGTGGCCTCGGCGGGCGCTGCCGCCCTGCCGGAAGCGGTGCCGGTCTCCTAGGCGACCGACGCGGCGTCTGCGTGTCGGCGCTGGAGGGAGAGGAACTGCAGGCATTTTTTTTTTTTTCCTGATGATATCGCAGACACATCTGACAGCGATGCTGTTACGGAACGCCGCCCAAGGCGCGGCTGCCGAGAGTCCTCTCCTGGGCCTGCGGGGTGGGACAGGAATTGCAGTCGTTTCTGATACGGACCGAGCTCCCTGTCAGTTAATTGGGAACACCTCCCTGGTAGGACGCAAGGAAATGGGGAGGATAGATTGCTAGAAGCAGAGTCGCTGGCTGGCCCCTGGATCACAGAACCTGTGGGTCCCACATGAACCCCGCGGGGCCCCCATGCTCGGGACTGTCCTTGGGGCGCTGACTCTTCCCACCACTGCCTCCCGCAGCCCTCGCAGAACCGCAGCTCTGAGCACACCATGCCCACGCTGCCTGCTCTCTGCAGCCCTGCTCTGGCCTCCCCCTCTGGGACCCCACCCCAGCCTTGGATTCTTAGCAGGCCTGCCCGCGCCCCCGCTCCCTGCCTCCACTCACTGCACCTGTTGATGTTCTCCAGCCCTCACCAGTCATGGTTTATCCCTCTGCCCGCACTAGATGGCATTGTTGCATGTCCAGTGCCAGCCAAGGTAGGAGATGTGGCCATGTGGGGAAGGAAGGAGTGATTCATCCCTTTGAAAAGAGCCCCCATGCAGGATCCGCTATGGTGCACTTTGCCTGGCTTCTACTTGCCCTCTTCCTTGTCTTAATTTTCTTAACGCTAATTCATTCTATCATTTCAAAAATGTTCAAAAGGCGGCCCCCCACAGCCAACCAGAGACCTGCATTTTCCTCTATAACTAGAGCTCCAGACGGGGCTGGGGGCAGGAGAGGGAGAGGACAGGAGGCCATTTTTTTAGTTTGTCCTTCAGGTATCCTTTGCATATTTTACGTACAGTGAAGCTCGTCTTTCTCATTGCGTGGTTCTGGGCAGTTGACAGAGACCGCCACGATGAACTGTGTGAAACTATTGCACCCACAGCCCTAGGTGGTCAGTCCTCTTCCCCGCCTCACCCGCTGCAGCACTTCCCTCCCTGACTGATTCCCTGTAGTGTTGCTTCACCAGGAATTCCTGCCTTTCCAGGGCTGAGTCCTTTCCCATTATTCCAACGCAGAAAAATGGTGATTGTGATTGAAGCTGATAGGGTAACTCCCTTCAAGGCATTTGCTTGCACTTGTTTCTCTCTAGGATGGGATTATGAGTCTTGGGAGTGTGGGTTTAAATCTGCAACAAAGTGTCAGATGGGGCGTGTCTTTGTGTGTATCTGTGGGCTTATTTATTTGTTTAAGGTGCATTAGCAGGGAGCTGGATCAGCAGTGGAACAGTAGGGATTTGAACTAGTGTCCGTATATATCCTGGCACCACAGGTGGCAGTTTTACGCACCAGCCCCTGGGAGATTCTTAAGCAAATTGCCGAGGAGGAACTGGCACAGGTTTGAAATCACTTGTTCATCCAAAACTCACAGCTATGGAAACCCAAGAGCAACAAAGAGAAACTGCTGCCCAGCCCAGTGTTTGCAGAAAGGAAGTTAGCTGGAGCCAGGACTGCCCTGGGAGCTGGGTGCACTCAGCTTTCCTAGTTCCTTCCCTGGCCCAGCCCTTACACCCACAGGTCATGTGGGCTCTTGGCACAGGTCATCTGTACACTTAACGGTGAGATGTTAAGGTTTAAAAAGACACATAATGCAAATTAATAAAAATGAATCAGGTTGGGTGGGAGGAGCTGCAAAGAAACATGTGACTCAAATCATATTTCAAACGAGTGGCATGCAGGGAGGAAGAAATGACTAATCCAAGTCATTTGGACGATCTGCCCCTGGCTGCAAGGCTATTGAAACATAACATCACAATCGTGCTCTAATTAGGAGGCTTCTGTTTCCATCCTGGCATGAGTTAATAAGCCTGAATCAGCGTCCTGTACTTCCTGGGACTGAGCAGGTCAGTACGGGTTACTGTGACTGAGGGGAGCTGGAATGTTGGCTGTGGAATTCCAGACCTCAAAGAAGGGAGAATGAAAAGTGCCTGGGAATTCTTTGTACTGTTTTGCAACATTTTTCTGTGTCTGAAATTAGGCTTTAAAAAAAATGTTGGATTGTATCAGTGCTTCTCAAATTCCCTTTTCTTATAACTCTTCAAAGACTTTTTCTAAATATTTGAAATTCCAGGGGTGGGAACTGTGCAGCAGTGATCAAGTTGCTGTTGGGATCCCTGCGGCTCCTGTTGCAGGTGGAGTCCCAACTCCACTTCTTTTGTTATATCATTATGATTATTACTTTTAAACTCATTAGCATTGTAATGGTCATCAGAGGTGAGGGGATATGGACTGCAGACCCATGTGGGCCTCTGGGAAGGACAGATTCGGGGAGGGAGAGCTGTGTCCAAGGTGGGGGGCCGGGATGGGGGAGTGCAGCTCCTAGTTGTCAGACTGTATTAGTGGAGGGGGGGGGCAGGGGACCTGTGAGTGATACTTAAGTGGTCATTGTATAAGAGGTGACATAGTTCTCCTGTCCTCACAAGGACTCTTCCGTGTTCTCTCTGGATAAAGTTCCAAGGCCTGTTGGTAGTCTGGCTCCCTGATAATAGGGACCCTGCAGATGATGACTCAGGTATCTGGGGCCTTATCATCCCGATAGATACCCAATCAGAGTTCCAGGCGCCTGGCTTCAGCCTAGCCCAGGACAGGCTGTTGCAGGCATTTGGGAAGTGAATCTGCAGGTGGATGAAATCAGCAGTAAATCTCTTACCCCCTCCTTTTCTCTCCCACCCCTACCAAACAAAAGCAAATAAATATTTTTAAAAAGTAGTAATCCCAAGATTCCCTGTCTCCTCTCTCCTCTTTTGGGCATATGTCAGTGTGTTTGGACCTGGTCCTATGGCATTTTACATTACGAAACAAATTTTAGAAAGGTTGAATTAGATGATCTTTGGTTTTATGCCCTAGAATAAGCAAAGTTAAGCTGGTTTGTATTGTCCTTTATTTTTATTCAAGAGACAGGGAAAGATACATACAGAGCCCCTATCCCCTGATTCATTCCTCAAATACCCACAACACTACCACTGTGCCAGGCTGAAGCTAGGGGCTGGACGCTCAATCCAGATCTCCCAGGTAGGTGCAGGAATCCAAGAACTTGAGCCAACAGCCCTGGCTCTGCATTAGCAGGAAGCTGGAGTTGGGAGTGGAGGCAGGCAGGAACCCAATCACTCCAACAGGAGAAGGGAGGATCTTAACTGGCGTCTGTAGTGCTAAGCCAAACACCTACCCAAAGGCGGTTTTAGGAACCTGAAGAACGCGGGAGTGAGGACCCAATCTGTCTGAGGCACATTCCACACTATGAAAGTCCTTTAGGCAACCGTCCTGCAGGAAAGTTCCGATAAATTGCGTAATTCTTCAAAAGTCCTGTTATCCAGACATCTGCAGTTAAACAGCTCAGGAATGAGCGCCTGATGTCCACTCTTCAAACAAGACGAAAACCTGCTGGCTTTGGGGCCTCTGTCCTCACTGCTGCCCCAAGCCGACATGCCTTCCCCAGCCCCTGAAGGCAACCAATATGGAAGCTCAAACACTGGTTTCTTCAAGTAACTGTCCCACTCACCTCCTTACCGCTCCCCAGCCTCTTGTCCAATGCTCGTCCTGGTCTGGATTTCTCTGGGTTTGTGTGCCTGCCCACCCACAGCCCTGGCTCTCAATGAGGGGGACAGCACAGACTGTGTCCACTTCTGGATCCCCAAGCCCAAGGGTGGTACCTGTCCTATACACGCCGTGCACTCAGTATCACTGACGTGGCCCTGTCCAGGTGTACAGGGGCCTGTTCCTCAGGAGGCAAGAACACGCTTGCCGTGTGGTAAGTAAAACACAATCAAATCAAGCAGGAAACAGGGCAGTTTTATGACAATAAATACATTCTCTTTATTTTTGTGTCTCACTCAGTTCCAGAAAAGCAGACATTACTGGATGTTGGAAGAACATCTTTGAATTGGCAGGTAGTGCACTGCCAGCGTGGACTGCTGAGGCAAAAACATCACGGGCTGGCATCCCCCAGACTCTAGGCAGCAGTATCAAGAGACACCTCCTAGCAAAAGGGAGGCCTCAGGGACACGAGGGCTCAAATGAAGGGCTTCTCAAACATATCTCACGGTACCACTACACACCACACCGCTTAATCCTTCAATCACTTTGTATTCAAAAGGCCCCTGGTTTCCTTGAGTGGTGCACCAACAACTGGAAACTCCTTTCATTAGAAAAAAAGATGAAACCTGAGCCACTGGAAAGGAGACGCCCTGAGGTGGGGGGGTGTTGGGGGCATGTCCACCAACAGCCCATCGCAGGTGCAGGGACCTTCAGAAAGGTGTTTCTTCAGCTAGTGGAGGTGTGGATATCCACTGGAAGGGGACGTTAGCCCCTCCCCATAGTCGCTTGGGGACTGGAGTGCAAAGTCACCGATGGAAGTGTCACATCTCTTTACTGAAACTTTTTTTTTTTTTGAGAACCACAGCTTTTACCAGCTTCCTAAAAGCATCTTCAGCTGACCCCTGGCCAACCTTTGTGACTGTCCGGTATGGCTGGAGTGACACCACGCCCGCGGTAGACATCCCGCGTCAATCACTGAGTGCTTAGGAGATAAAGAATACATTTAAACCATCCCCCTTTCACATTACAGCTTCCAAGTCAGTGCAATGCAACTTTGATAACACTGTCCCAAAGTGCACAATGAGACAAAAATTCACCAAATTTATAAAGGTATTACAAACATTTGGGCTAATTTTACTGATTTAACATTGAACAGGATGAAAAACACAAGCAAAGGTTAAATATCTAAAGTCCTTCATATCGATCACCTAAAAAGATTTACTTGTTTATTTGAAAGGCACAGGGATGGAGAGAGAGAGCGAAACGGAGAGAGCTCCTCTGTCTGTTGGTTCACTCCCCAGCTGGCAGTGACATCCGGAGCTGGGCCAGTCTGAAGCCAGTAGCCAGGGGCTTTTCCCAGGTCCCTTATGGGTGCAGGTGCCTCCGCTGCTTTCCCAGGCACATTGGCAGGTAGCTGCATCAGAAGCGGAGCAGCTGGGACTTGAACCATAGAGGATGTCACTGCCCTAATCACCATTCTCTTTTAACTCAATAGAGAACATGATTTCATTATCTATAAAGAAGAGAATTGGAAACTGTATCTTTGGCATTACTGGAACAGGCACTTAAACTGTAAAAGTCAAGTTACATGGAGATGAAATAAAGCTCACACACCCCGCCCATGTGCAGTCCCACTTGTAGTGGCAGATTGTTGCCAAAAGAACAAATTCTGGCATCAGCTTGCAATTAATGTACCAAAAATTTACCAGCCCATGTAATTTTATCTGCCTGCTTTCCCCGGAGGAGGTTAACAGATAATAAAACTAATGAAATCATATTTCTTAACCACTCTCACCCAGGATAAATGGCTACTGCCCTCCGATGAATAGATGAGGAGTCATTTACATGGCCATTGCAGGGTCTGGGCTGGATCATCGTAGAGGCAGTACTAGAAGACAGGAAGGTATGCCAGCTGTGCCTGAGTCGGACAACGCCAAGTTCATGCGCCTCCGCTACAGGTCGTTACACACAGGCATTTCTGAAGACACGAGATACTGAATTTCCACCAGCATATATGATAGATCAGAAAACGTTCCAGATCTTTCATTATTACTGTCCACCTGAGTAACAAATCTGAGAGTCTCCAAGACAATAATTTTATCTGGGCACGGATTGTGGCAGACGCACGTCATTCGTGGATCCAAGAAAGCAAAAGGAAGACACGTCCCCAGGCGCAATGAGGAGGATTAGCTGAGTCACTTTGAAACCAGGATCAGTTACGAGGGTGTTGTCAGCTTTTGGCTGAACAGACAGGCAGTGGCTGACCAGACATTATTGCAGAAGTACTGTGGGATGCGAACTGGCCAGGACCCTCGGGCCAGGCTGCAACACCTGCTGATGTTAGTGGTGGATCATGTCAGCAGGTGCGCACACACCCGATCCCCTCTTTAGTGATCTCCTGGCTTTGTGCAGATCTGCTGACACCTTGACACAAGGGACCGCCATTCTGAGTCTAACAACCTTCAGGGTAGCACAACTCAGGACAGAAAACTCTGGAACAGAAAGTGCAGGACACACCCTGAGGTAAGGAGCCGCTGACATTCAGATCAACGGAAGCAAAGCGGCCAGGCCCAGGTCAACCAGCCTTTTCTCCAGTGTGGCCACGGGCCTTCTGGCACTGGAGTCATCTGGGGGACCTGCCCCACTGTCTGATCCATGCATCTGCTCACTGTGTGTCCTCTGTGCAGCCTGCATTGCCCCAGACTCTGTAAAAAGCTTACCGGATGATTCTGATCCACAGGATGGCTGAGCAAACTTATGTTTTACCATGGCACTGGTGAGGTCTTTCACCTCTTTGGCTCCCAAACACCAGATTACACAGCATCCTGAAACACTGAAGCAGTAACTGACCATCTAACATCCCCCAATACAGTGCCATCACAGGTTTGAAAGATGACTGGCCAGTGGGACTGACCCAGCCAACTCACACCCTTAATGTGCTCTACCTGCACAGTATAGTCTGGCAATGAAAAGAACATCATAGAACACTTGACACCCAGCCACAGGCTGTGAACATTTAAGAAGGAAGAATCAAAAAGCAAAAATACGCCATAGAAAACCCAACTCTACACTGACACAGAACCTGTCCTTGGAAGGCAGAATGAACTTGTGGGAAGAAAGGACCTACCTTTGGTTCATTCTCTAGGCTGGAAAAGGAAGTGACTATCCCCCAATCAGGTCTTCTTGAGTGTCACGCACTCTGCTGGGGTTCCTATAGGCCCAGCTTCTTCTCAGGACCCTCCAGGGGGTCCAGCTACCAAAATAATTGACAGGTCATAGTGGGAGCTCCTGGGAGTTTGCTTCACGGGACCCATCACCTGAAGCCAGCTCTAGCTTCGAAGAGGGATGCAAAGCTGCAAGGTGGTAGACTGAGGCCAACTGTGTGCATAGCGTTGGAAACATTCAACCCGGCAGGAAACAGCAGTAATCCGCAACAAGGACCTGATTAACCTCATGGTCCTGCTTTAAAATCACACGTACGGCAGCAATGCATATTTAGAAAACTCCCTCCACCCCGGTTAAATAATTTTTTTTGACATGAACCCATTCAAATGCCAAGACACCAGTCATTATGATGCACTCAGGTCACCAGCAGCCAGCACCACGCACTGACTCAGAGCCGTTCCAGCGTTGCTGCCAAACGTGGACATCAAGCCAGGAAGCACTTGGGGTTTGAATCATGTTTCTTTTTTATGTATTTCCGGCTCAGGAATTCGATACAGAGCAGCTGAGAAATAAATTATGTTGCCGAGGCTGAAGATGACACACAGAAGTATGGCTCCGGCTATCTGCGGGAAAGAGAAGGGCCTGGTGGTGGCCAGCAGCCACTCCTTCCTCGACGTCTTGTCCAGGAGTATGGCTTCCATCTGCAAGTGCGTGGCCAGGATCACACACACATGAAACAGCTGGTGACTGTGACCTGCAGCAGACACACAAACACAGGCACGCCATCATTCATGGGAAGACACGGGACAGCGCAAATGCCAAAGACACGATGCCAAGGAAGGGAAATCAGATGGGAGACCCTGGGCCATGTGTGCCCACAGAGACAGAGTGGATTGATCAAATCACATAAGTGACATCGTTTTTTTGTTTTGTTTCTTTGAGAGACAGAGGGCCTATCTGCTAGCTCACCCCCTCTACTGGGCCAGAGGGGACTCAAACACAATCCAGGTCCCCTCTGGGGGTGATGGGAACCCCATCACTTGAGGACAGGTCTGCCCTGGCAGGCAACTGGAGTCAGGAACCAGAATGAGGGATGGAACTCAGGCGCGCCACCACGGAATGCAGGTGTCTTTACACTAGGCTAAGCACCCACACCAGGGGAATTTTAAAGTGTAAAATACATTTAAAATTTAAAACTTTACATTTACATTTAAAATGTAAGATACAGCTCACAAGAAAGCTTTTTTTATTTTTATTTTTTTTAAGGTTCTTTTTTTTTTTATTGGAAAAGCAGATTTTACAGAGAGAAGGAGAGACAGAGAGAAAGCTCTTCCATCTGCTAGTTAACTTCTCAAATGGCTGTAACAGCTGGAGCCGATGGCACCTGCTACTGATGACTTACCAGGACTCCCCCGCTGCTGGTTACCCACAGTAGGTGGAGGATCACCTGGTCTGGTGCCAGGCTGGCCTGGCTCCAAGGTGGCAGGGCTCAGGAAGGCTGGTAGTAGGTGAGGATGGGCAGCTTGGACAGGTGGTGAGAAAAGTCCAGTGCTCAGGCAGCGGGCCGCTTTGCTTGTGTGTGAGAGTGACTGTGTGTGTGTGTGTGTGTGTGTGTGTGTGGTGGGGAGCAGGCCTGGAACACCAGCCCTAAACCAAGAACACCACACACATTGTGGATTCAGCTGTATCCTGACAAATTGTCACTCAGAGTCCAGCCCCCAGAGCCTCAGAATGAGGCAGCACCCAGAAACAAAGTCCTCAACAGTGATTCCCAGGTAGAATCGAGGCATCCACAACGGCTGCTGTCCCGAGTCAGGATTCCAGGAAACCTTTTTGTTTTGTTTTGTTTTCTGCCAAGCACCAGCTGGACATTTACAATATTCACATTACATCATTCAAAATGACCAACTTAAAATTTAGCCTGTTATTGATTTGCTGAATTTCGAGTTACCTCCCTGTGGTTCCCGTGGCAGGATGTTCCCCATCCCCTACAGGAAGGAGGCACGCAGGCTTGCAGGTGCATAGAGGACCAGGTCAACTGAAGGCAGAGGGAAAGGGCTGTCATCTGCCCGCCAGGAAGGCACCAACCCTGGATGTCTGACCCCCTGACCTGCAAGGAAGTTGTGCCTGCGGTTCCGGCCACCTTGTCTTGGGGTGCTGTGTCATGGTAGCCCCAGCAGGGATCCCCCTCCCCTTCTAAGTGCACCTGGGACTGGCCAGCAGTGTTCAATACTGTGTCCTCCTGGCAGGGGCGGAGGTGGGAGTCAGAGGGGAGGTTTCATGGGGGCATCTGATGAGCCAGCAACAAGGGGACTTGCAGCCCCTCCCCGCCTCCCTGCAGCTGCGCTTCAGGGGCCCTGCCGCATGGGAGCAAGGCAGAACCAGAAGGGCGAAGTGGGGAGATACACACTGCCTCCAGCGGCCAAGGACCAGACCTGTCTCCATCTCAGCATAAGATAAAGACACCTTGCCTGCAGCAGGAGAGCAATTTCAACAGCCTGGAACAGGACGGATTCGTCCACCAGGAACAGGACGAGCTTCCTGGGGTTGTTGCTAACCGCCCAGCCCGGCTCCCTGCAGCCATTGCTCACCACGCTGGGCTGGGCATGGCCCACATGCTCTGGGCTCCGAACCTGCTGCTGGACAAGGATTCCCACTTGCAGTGGACTCAGTTACTCAAGGACTTGGAAACTTCTCCAAATATCTTGCCAATAAACTCTCAGCGATCTGGCCACTCTCCCCACTCCCACTAGCAATGTACAGCTCCTCTCCACCTAGGTCCAAGTGGACAGGAGGATAGAAATAAACGTTATTAAAAAGGCTGTGTGTGGACTGAATCAGGCCCAGGGCTCTTCTGCAGCCATATCTACTTTATCGAGGCGGGGCTGGGGGTGCACATGGCAGCGGCCGGCCCCTCAGGTCTCTAGGTTCTCTCTAAGCAGCTTGCCAGTTGGAAGCTCTCTGGCAGGTGGCAATGAAAGGCTGATCTGATTAAATAAAGCTGTCCACATCCCCGGGTAGGAGAAGGGGTGGAACCAAGGGCAGAGTGGGCCTGGGAAGCACAGGGTACCCACGTGACAGAGCCCACGCCTGGCCGCCTGGCTCTCATTAGTACTCGCATAAGGAACTCTTACTCAGACTTGAACAGAAGTCATGTACGGCTGCCCTCTGCACTGCCCCCAGCCCCAGAGCTCATGTAACAATGGGATCCCCTGGGCCTGATGCCGTGGCATAGTAGATTAAGCCTCAGCCTGCAGCACTGGTGTCTCAGTATGGGTGCTGGTTTGAGTCCCAGCTGCTCTACTTCCCATTCAGCTCCCCGCTAATGCACCTGGGAAAGCAGCTGGGCCTCTGCACCTGCATAGGAGACCCAGAAGGAGCTCCTGGCTTTGGTCTGCCCAGCCCCAACCATTGTGGTTATTTAGGGAGTGAACTTGTAAACAGAATATTTTTTTCCATCTCCAACCTCTCTTCTCCTTCTCTCTCTCTCTCTGACAGCCATTCAAACAAATAAACCATTTTTTAAATGGAATCCCACATTCTAAATACCAACAGGACACTCCAGCCTACAGCCAGTGAGCATGCAGACCTGAACCTACCTCCACTCCCTGCCCCTACCTGGCCCTGCACTGAGATGGGCCCTGAGGCTGTCACCCTGCCACATCACACACTTAGGCTCATACCTGGACAGCTTCCTCAAGAGTGGCTTCTAGCCCTGTCCCCCCTTCCCTCACTGCCTGCCCTTTGCAGCTGCTTGCCCTGTGGTCCACGACACGACCGCTTGCCACGGGCATCAGCCACTCACCGATGTAGTCGAAGCGTCCAGGGGCCAGGCGCTCAGGCAGGTGTGCGGAGTACAGGAAAGAGGCCAGCAGGGTCATGACTGTGTGCTTCTGGTGGTACAGGGTGGCTTCGTTCTGGTCACTCTCCCCTGGGAACAGGAATAGCTGCAGGGATGGAAAGGAAGGGCGGGTCACGTGAGGGAGACAGGAGTGGGCAGCACTTCTCCATAACCCACCTGTCACCCACACACCTGGGCACTTACAGGCCAGGGCTCCATGTCCCCGGGTCAGTGGCTGCCACGAGGGAACTCCCGGTGGGGTGGGGTGGACACAGACAGCTGTGTCTTAGCGCCCCCAGACCAAGGGAGCCTTCCTGGCCATCTAAGTACAAGAAGGGCGAGACAGGAGGGAGGGAAGGAAGCAGCAGGAAGAAGGAAGGAGGGAGAGGGAAAAGACAAACGGAAGGAAAGGAAACCAACCCAAGTGAACAGGAAGAGAAATCCTTGCCTCTCTCTGGGATAAACTGCACTCAGCAGGCAGTGGCCGGCTCACAGGGCACCTCCCTCTGATCAGCACGGCTGCTGGGCGGGGACACTGACAACCACATCAGGGCCTGCGAGGGCCCCCCGGCCGCCAGACGGCAGTAACTGTGGCCTTGGCGCCGCCCTGGAGGCCAGCCTGGTTTTATCGCAGCTGCGGTAACAGAGGTGGCTCGCACGGGTTGAGGGAACCTCCTCTGAGCATTGTGGTTGTGAACCACTCCTATGGTCAGCTTGGGACCAGGATCAACATCAGCAGCTGACGTGTGAGAGTACCCCTTCCCACCGCAGCCGAAGCACGTGGCGCTGGCAGTGAGGGGGGGATCGGCTTGCCTTGTCTGCTCTGGTGTGAGCCCCAAAGGAGGGGCTGAGGGGAGTGGGCGGCACTCCCATCTCTGAGTCTCCCCAGACCCACATGGGCAGGTGGCACCCAGAACTCTTGAGACTGCTCCAGCCGACAGGTGGCGCTCTGACCACCCCAGCTCCCTGTGCCACCTGCTACTCACAGGAGCCAAAGGAACTCTGCTCCCTGGTGTTGCTGAGTTTACCACTACGAATGGAGGGGATTCCAGCCTCCTGGGCTAAAGGGGTAGCACAGAGGAGTCATGTGCACTGCCTGAGGTCACACAGCCAGAGAGCAGAGGCACCAGACCTTGAACTTGGGCCCATCTGATTCCCAAGGACTTGGCCCTTCTTGTTCTTGCCGTCCCTACAACAGCCCTGTTCCTTTGCGCTCTCCGTCTAACTCCCAGCTTCATTGCTAGCCTCTGCTTCAATGCCAACGCATAGGCTGCTGACAACAAATACTGCCTTTAAGATTAGACCCTTGTCTTCAGCCACACCTGACGAGTGTCTCATGGACTCCTGTGCACAACAGCCTGACCAGCGGCATTGTCCTTGTGCAGAGGAAGAGAAACAAGGCCCAGAGCAGCTGTCCGAGGACGGGCAGTGTTAGCTCGCCTCCAGAGCCCACGCTCCTGCTAACCGCAGGCCCTGCCTGCCCGCCCTGCCTGGCTCCCTCAGGCCCCCGTCACACTGTCTGACAGCCCCCTTGCAGGAGCCAACCTCAGATCACCTCACAAGAGCCCCTGAGGCAGCACCTGTGTGTCCTGGGGTGCCCTGTACCCCGACAGGCAAGGAGGGGGTGCAGCCGGCCCTTACCCTGTAGAAGATAGGGAGGGAGTCCCAGGTGTAGGGGTAGGCAAAGGCCAGGATGCGAAGCACCTTGCAGAGCCCTGGATTCTGGATTTCAAGAAACCTAAACCCGGGGTGAGAGAAGAAATGGGAGTGAGAAGGTTTCCAGCCACACACACACACACACACACACACACGCACGCACGTGCCAGGAACACCCGGGGCCGGCAGTCGGCACCTGCCCAGCAGCCTCTACACTTTCCCCTCCTGCTGGAACAGAACTCCCGACTCTGAAGCAAGACCTGCCAGGAAATTCTCCTGCTACATGAGAGCAGTGAGGTCCGGGACAAGCCTGGGAGGAGGGGCCAGGTGGGACCCTTCAGGGCCCAAGTTAAAACACCCAGTTCTGGGGTTGAGGTTCTGGTGCAGTCGATTAAGCCACTGCTGGCAATGCTGTAATCTTCTATCAGAGGATCTGTTCGAGTCCTGGTTGCTGGGCTTTCAATCTGGCATCCTGTGCCTGGGAAAACAGCATGTGGGTGACCCAGATGGAGTTCCAGGCTCCTGGCTTCAGCCTGGCCCAGCCTGGGTTATTGTGGTCATGTGCGGAGTGAACCAGGGGGTAGAATATAAATATTCTCTCTTTTTTTGCTCTCTTTCACAATGTCTTGCAAATAAATGAATCTATTTTAAAATACTTTATTTTCATTGGAAATGCAGATCTACAGAGAGATACAGAAAAGATCTTCCATCTGCTGGTTCACTTCCCAAATGACCACAATGGCCAGAGCTGAGCCCATCTGAAACCAGGAGCCAGGAGCTTCCTCAGGGTCTCCCACACAGGACTTAATCTTTTTTAAGTCCTTATAATCACCATGAGCACAGGGACATGGGGGATGGAGATCTGCGGCACAGAACCCTGTAGATCCCTCTGTATAGCAGTGGAGATACCCCGGCTGGTTGGCATGGAGCATTCACCATGCAGGTTGCAGTCCAGGCGCATGACCCTGGAAAGGCGGCTAACTCTATGCACACACAGGGACACTGGCCTTTCCCTCCCCCTGCGCCGCCATGCCCAGCAGAGCAGCATTCAATCCAGCCATGCCATCAGCAAAATGGCAGCTCCCCCACACAGACCACAACCATACTGGCGTGGAGAGTCAGGATGCTAGAAGGTCACTGAGGACACGGGATTTCTCCTACACAAACCCAGCCCTGAGCAGAGGCTTGGGTGAGCAGATGTACACATGCCCTGGCCAGGCTACCGAGGTCAGGGGCCCACTCAAACATCGCAGTGTGTTGTGTGCAGGGCTGCGGGCTCCCGTGGGCCAAGGGGCTGCAGGCAGAGCCCCTGAGCTGAGGCTGCCGGAGCCGCTGTGGTGTCTGTGGCAGGAGCAATGAAAAGCACTGGCCATGTCAGGTGATGTTGATGGCTCCGCCCCATGCCATGCTCTCAGGCAGCACATGGGTATGGGTCCTGTCCCGGCCCCTCACCTCTGCTCCCAGCCTGCCCTCTGCCCCGAGAACACACCATCCACTGCTCTCTCTGACCCCCTTCCCCCAGGCCAGATTGCGCATGTATCTTAGAAGGCAGTGCCACCCAATAACTGGCTACTGTGAGAAAGTCTCTGGCAGCGGGAGAACCCTGTTCAGGGCAGGCGCTGGACTGTGTGTGTCTGGACCACCCCGAGCCAGAAGTGTATCCGAGGACAAGCATGTCCTCCAGTCCGCTGTGTTCTGCCCAGTCCTTGGGGGTAGCTGTGCACCAACAGCATCAAGAACAGCTGTACTATCAGGCAGGGAGGACCTGCTGTGGGCCTCTGGGACAAAGCCCCACCTGCCCCAGCCTCCCCTCCTCTGCTCGACCCTGCCCGTGCATCAGATGAGCATGGGGCACGTGGAGATGCCAGAGGAGGAGAGAGACCAGGGACCACAGTGCATCATTTCCTAGACAGCAGCCGCAGGCCGGGATGAGACCTCACGCACGCCCCAGGGTGTAAATGTTGCAGTGGGTTCGAATCCTTGCAGGAGATCACATCACCTCTGTGTGTGATGAGGACGGTAAACGTTGCCCGTGCAAGGGTTTGACGAAATGAGGCATGCCAGGGACTTGGAACGGTGCCACGCCCAGACTCAATCCGAGTAAATGCTAGATTCTAACACAGGCAGGGTGTATGCTTCTCTTAGGCCTCCCTTGTCTTGGAGCCTTGTTGACCCAGCAAACAGGAGCAGCAGAGAACAGAGATTCTGGGTGACTGACTGGCCTTAGATCCAAAGCTATCTGGAATCCAAAGCTATCTGGCTCCCATGTTTCACACGCCCCCTCCTGTCTGCCTGCACACGACTCCAAGAGCCAGGCGTGCCTGCCTGCCTGCTCGGTCCGACCGCGTGCACTGCCCGCGCCTACCACGTCAAGGCTTTAGCCCAGGCTAACTCTGAAAGTGCACTCCTCCTGGCCACTTGTAAGTGAAGAAATCTGGCTCTGACTGGCCAGGGCCATTCCCCAAAGCATGAATTTCCTGTGATTTGAGATAACATTTCGCCCCAGGAAGCAAACAGAGCAGCCTAAGTCTACAAGAAAGAAGAAAGAGGAAAGCAGAAAGGAGTGAGACCGCAGCAGAGCCAGTCGCCGTCAAGGTTGCCTCCCAGCATCGAGGTGCAATCTCACCTCTGGCCGCGGGGTGTCGCCCCAGCCAGAGGTTCCCGGGCAGCACAGCCTGCTCCCGGAGCCAAGGACTGCATTGGGAAGGACACAGCGGGGACCCCTTAAAACCTGCTCAATCCGCTGCTGCAGCCAGACTGGGATTTGGAAAAAGTGCCGGCTGCTAGCAGGCCTTTGGGGAAATCTTTGCCTTGCAGAATTGCGCCCGTGTGTGTGGTAGGGGGTGATTTTTGCCATCATGAGTGGGTAGCGTCCTGTTTTAAGAAGGTGGGTGCCCCTGGGCGCTAGCCCCAGGCCACAGCCTCACTTTAGGGTCTGACAGAATCCCCATGACCTCTGGGACTCCAACCCCGCTTCAGGCCAGCTCAGTACACCCTCCCCTACCCCCTCCCCCCCATTGCAGGAGCATCACAACTACCTTCCCCTGGGCATTGGGCTTATCTTCCACCCCCAGCATCAACCATGGTGCAGTTCCCTGAGCAGCTGAGGTCGGAAGCCAACCACTGGATGTGCCAGAGAGACAGACTGCAAACTGCACAACCCCAGTTCCTAAGGGACATGAGGCCTCCTTGCTGGGCTGTCCCGGGCCAACAAGCAGGAGCGGGTCCAACTTGGGGCCTCGGACAGCCCCCTTGGCTCCCAGGCCCCCAGGGCAGGCACGCATACTCCCTCCCCATTCTCAGATGCTCCCGCATGAGGGTGGCAGTTTTCTGGAACTTTTATATTGGAACAAATTCCGCCAGGGACTACGGAGTGTTCTGTGTTGAGACCAATCTTCACGGTCTGTCGAGGTGTGTAACGTGTGCCACTGAAATCACGACTGACTTCCAAGCGTGTGAGTAACCCAGAGTCTAACGCCCAGGGCCACTGTGAGGGCAAGGGAGCACCCACCCTAGTCCCCTCCCCTCACTCCCAGAGACCCTTGTCGAACAGTGAAGCCCAGGAGGGACAGGGCCTGGCCTGAGGCCACACAGTAAGTCCCCAGTAGAACAACACTGACCTCATTCCCCACACATCCCTACCCCGGACATCCAGGGCAGAGGAAGAGCAGGGGGGCCACCTGCCAGGGAGGAGGGAAAGCTGGCATGGAGCCAAAGGAGCCTGACGTGCCCAAGACCCAGCCCCTCCCCATATCAGCCCCGGGCCTAAGAACACTCACCCTCCTGCGATGTCCCCCCACTGTGGCTGGAAGCCCCCCATGGCCTGGCAGCCTGAGGGAGTCCCTGGCTGCCTCCTCTCAGGAGCTCTCCATACTCACAGCAAAAGCATCTGAGCACCCCAGCTGGGCCTCCACCCTCCCTGGCCACTGCCCGCCCCAGCCGGGCCTCCACCCTCCCTGGCCACTGCCCGCCCCAGCCGGGCCTCCACCCTCCCTGGCCACTGCCCGCCCCAGCCGGGCCTCCACCTTCCCTGGCCACTGCCCACTTCCTCTTGCAGGTTCTTGGCGACTCCAGCTCTATGTTGCTTCTGCCCACCCACCTTACCCACCTTCTCTCTGGTGCCCACGTCCTTGGCCAGGCTGTTCCCTCCTGCCTCTCCCCAGACCCTTCCCAAGTGCCAACTACCATGCCGATTGTCCCTCACTACCCGCTCCTGAGGCCACCTCCCAGGGCATTGCCACTGCACTCTGACAGCTGCACCGAAGGCAGCCAGGGGCTCTGTCCTGGGCTTCCTGGTCCAGCCTCCCCTGCCACGTGGGGCATTTCATGGGGCCCAGGGCTGCACCTTACTCCTCCTGCATGCCCAGCCTTTAACACTACACCTGGGCCTGGCAGGCGGGAAAGGAATGCTGGCAGGAAGCACCACAGACACACAGCATAAACAGAAATGACCCATGTCAGCACACACCCAGGGTACCGCCTCCAAAGTTCGCATGCACTGGGTCTGAACAAGGGGCCCCCTAGTGGCTCACATCTGATGCTTGGAGCCACGAGGAGTGAGGTGGGGAAGCAGCAAATATTTCCAGACCTCGCCTTCTGGGTCCCCACGAATGATCCTGGGGACTGTTTCATTCACAACCCACAAAGCCTTCTTCGAGCCTCAGCCCCCAGTGCCCTCCTCCCTCACTTCTGAAATTCCCCGACAACACAGCCACTCGGCCATGGAGGAGCCCGCCAGACAGGAACGGTGATGGTCAGGGGCAAGTGGCAAGTGTGGACAGCTTTTCCCAGCCCAGGCTGGTCCTGAGCCCATTCATCCAGGCACTGGGCCCACAGACCATGCTTCCTGCCTTGTTGGTCACCTGGGACATCGTAGTAAGTTCTCCAAGAGCTATTCCTTGCCCTCCCTCCCCACCCAGGCAGGGCACTTTCTACCCCCCACTGGCGGACAGCTTTCAGTAACGGGAAGGCCGTGATGTCCTCCCATCCCAAGGAACGAGACACTCATTGCCACAGAAAGGAACCCTGTGCCTCCAGCCCAAACTAGCTCAAGAAAACACGCTGGGACAGACATCCTGAAACTGCTAGGTTTGGGGGCAGGGTTGGGCAGGTAAAGTTGGATACCAGCATGCTGTAATTTGGATTCTGGCTGCTCCACTTCCAATGCAGCCCCCTGCTAATGCACCTGGGAAAGCAGCAGAGGATGGCCCAAGTGCTTGGGCCCCTGCACAGAGTCCCAGGCTTCTGGCTTCAGCCTGGCCCAGCCCCAGCTCCAGCTGTTAATAAGCAGATGGGAGAGTCTCTCTCTTCCTTTTCCAAAAACTAAATAAAATAGATACATAAAATAAAAATAGATTTTTGTATCTTTATATTTTAAAAGGATTTATATATTTGAAAATCAGACCAGAGAGGGAGAGAGAGAGAGAAAGAAAGGGAGATTTTCTGTTCACTGGCGCACTCCCCAGATGGCTGCAAGGTTCAGGGCTGAGCCAGGCTGAAGCCAGGAGCCTGGAGCCTCAGCTAGGTCTCCCCCCTGGGGATGGGGATCCAGGCCATCTTCTGCTGCTGTCCCAAGGAGCTGCATAAACAGTGGAGCAGCCAAGACACAAACTGCCTCCCATACGGTTTTGGCCTTACCCGCTAGCTCACAACACCAGTTCCTCTTCTATATTTTTAAAAACCTACCTCTTGTTAGGGCCAGTGCCATGGCATGGCATGCTAAGCCTTCACCTGAGGCACCGGTAGCTCATATGGGCGCCGGTTCAAGTCCTGGCTGCTCCACTTCCCATCCAACTCCCTGTTTGAGGCCTGAGAAAGCAGCAGAGGATGGCTTAAGTCCTTGGGCCCCTGTACCCACATGGAAAACCTGAAATAAGCTCCTGGCTCCTGGCTTCAGATTGGCTCAGCTCCAGCCTTTGTGGCCACTTGGGGAGTAGGCCAGCGTATGGAAGACCTTCTTTCTGTCTCTCTCTCTCTCTCTCTCTGTAAATCTGCCTTTCCAATATAAACCCACCTTGTCAAGGTCCAGAAACTCCTACTCTCCCCAGGTTCCATCAGCCCTAAGTATCTCCCAAAGGTAGGTGGGGGCAGGGACGACCCTCCCCCTCCCTGTGCTCACCCAGGCTGCTGAGCGTGGTGACACACCAGGGCTTGGGAAACGGCTGTCGGGGACGTTCAGAACACAGTGTGATGGCCAGCCACTCCCGCCTGTCAAAAAGGGCCCATTCCCTTGGCATGGTCTAGACATTGCTGTCACCTGACACCGCCACCTGGGAGCACCCCCGCCCCGAGTGACTTAGGGAACTAAATGAAGAGTTCCACACCCAGTGCAGGTATCTGCCCTTCACACTCAAGGCCGATGAGCGATGAGCGCTGCCTTGGGTGGTGCGGAGCACACTGGAATGTCCCACACTGCAGACAGGTGTCCCCAGTCACTGTCAGCAACAGACTGCCTATTTCTGGGGGTCTCCTCTGAGTCAGGCTCTAGGAAGGCATTCTGGATGCTTGACCTGTAACTCTTACATCCGCCTCAGAAGGTAGATGTATTGACACCATTTTAGAGATGAACAAACTGAGTTCAAGGAGTGCCTGGGGCCCTGAGTGGCCGCACGCCCATGATGTCCATCCTGCCTGGTCACAGCAAATCCATCTGGTATTGAGTCCCAAGTTTCCAGTACCCTTCCCACGGAGCCGCCCCATCCGCTGTCCCCACACGGGTCCCTGGTACTGCATGCCCCGCCCCCTTTCCAGCTCCGGGTACCTGGAGTAGCAGGAGAGGCCGGTGCTGAGGATGGTGTTGAGCACGGCCATGGTCACGAAGTAGTCATGGAAGGTGGTACACAGCAGCGCGTCAGGAAATGCATATGCCGAGTAGGCGATGGCTGAGCCTGCACAGGGAGACCGGCTTTGGGAAAGCAGCCTGGCCTGGCGTCATGTGCAGCCCTGGGGAAGATGTCCTCCCAGCATCCCTGGCCTCTGGGTCGTGACCTTCCCAGGGTCCCCTGTGCCAGTCCACCCTGCTCCCCCAGCGCCCCCGGCCTCTGGGCCATGACCCTCCCAGGGTGTGCCCCGGGGTCCCCTGTGCCTTCCCACCCTGCCCCTCCAGGGTCCCTGGCTTCTGGGTCGTGACCTTCCCAAGGTGAGTCCTGGGGTCCCCTGTGCCTGCCCACCCCAATCCCCCCAGCACCCCTGGGTTCTGGGTTGTGACCCTCCCAGGATGCACCCTGGGGTCCCCTGTGCACACCCACAGCTGTCCTCAACTGTCCTCCCAGGCCACAAGCAGGGAGCTGGATGGGAAGCGGGGCTGCTGGGATTAGAATCAGCACCCATGTGGGATCCTGGCGTGTTCAAGGTGAGGACTCTAGTCATTAGGCTATCATGCCGGGTCCTAATTTTAACTTTAAAATAAAATAAAACAAAATAATAAAATAAAATAAAATAAACACTATTTTAAAAAAGCAAGCCTTTAGAAAATGCTATGATCATGTGCAGATGAGAAACCTGGAGTCTGGGCGGGGGGTGTGGGTAGAGCAGTTATAAGCACATCAAGGCAAGACCCTCAGCTAAACGTGACAGCTGATTAGCTGGGACAGAGTATGGGGACACATGAGGGTTATTTACAGAGACCTGACCAGGTATTGAGCGGGAGGGGCACCATCCACCAGGAGAGGGGCCCTCTGGGAGGGGAGCACATGTGAGGGCCCGGCTGGAAGGAGGATGCACACAGCCCCGTCTCTAGACCTGCAGGTGGCACAGGCTTAGAGATGAGGTTTATGCAGAGGTGTGAGGTGACGATATGCATGCAGCAGGTCATCCAGGGAGCGGTACTGAGAGGAAAGGCCCAGGGACCGAGTCAGTTGGCCCACCCCTGAGGAGAGCCGAGCAAGGGGCTGGGACTTGGTAGGCAGTGATGAAGAATAAAGCCCTGGGGGCAGAGACAGAGGCGGTCTGAGGTCAGGGCACAGCTCCCGCACCAGGGTATGGCGAGTCAGCTTAGGAGCGAGGGTGCCCAAAGCCTGCCCGGACCTTCACAGTCAGGGAGTGGGGGTGCAGATGGCGTGAAGAAGGAGGATTGTGTGTGTGCTCGCATAGGGACTCCAAACAGCTCATGGAAAGTAGATTAAAAGGTGAAACAGGCGGCAGGGCCGCGGGGAGGGCACGCAGGAGCAAGGCATCACATACCCAGGCTGAAGAGGTTGACAGCGCCATAGTCCAGGAAGTAGCAGATGTGCCGGGCATTCCTGGACATGGAGCTGAAGGTGTGCGCACAGCTGGACGCGAGGGGGTACACGCAGCTGGTGCCCATGTACACGAGCATTGGCCACGAGTAGCTGTCGTTCTGGATGTCGGTCCCATACAGTGCCGTTGTAAACCTCCACGCAAAGAACCTGCAACCCAGCACAGCCCACTGATGCTCTGCAGCCAAGCACTGCTCTCCCCCTCCTCTGCACCTGGATATACTGGCTGCCCTTCCTGGCCCTAGGGCCCCCAATCCTGTGCATTCTCGCTTGCATGTGCTGGGACAGCTGTGCAGGTAGCAAGGCAGGATGGACAAACAGGCTAATAATGACATCCACCTCTTGTGTGGGTCCATTTCCTGCTGAGACACAATTCTGGGGTCCCTTCTACTCCCATGGCTTCTGGCAATGATTGGGAAAGAGAACTCCAAGCCCAGGCTCTGCAAGCTGATTCGCCTCTGGGTTACATCCCAGTCAGCCAACACAGGCCTCCCTGAGTCCTGCCGGCTTAGATGGGTCAGAGTTTGGGATGCTGAGCCTTTACAATGGCAAAAATGCAACCGGCAAGCCTGCCTGTGGAGGCCCAGAGGGGGTAGCTGACCCACTGAAACCTGGACTTCCAGAAGCCCCCCAAGCCAGAGGCAGGTGGAGGTAACACCCATCAAGGCAGGCACCCGAGGCAGCGAGGGCAGCAGTGCCATGGGAGACCGTGGGTCCTATCACCCGCCCCATGTCCTACAGCCCAGCCCACGGCACACACTCAGGTTCTGCCTGCCCTGCCATGCATGCCCACACAGAGAGGAGAGGGGAAGGGACTCGCCAGGCCCAGCTGAGCCCTCCCAACCCCAGCCGCATCCCTGGAGCTCCTGACAGGGCTGGCAGGTACCAGAAGGGTAGCAAGTGGGTCCAGATGTTGAGGGTCTCATTGGTCATTTGGAAGAGACTGAGGATGCAGGCAGTGGCGGAACTCTGCGGGTGCCGGTAGCCAAAGAGGATGCCCTGCTCATGGAACACCTACAGAGGGAAGCAGAGCAGGCAGAGAGGTGAGACGGAAAGCAGCAAAGGGCAGGTGCATCTTTCGCACCGTCTCCCCGCCTGGGTACAGCAAGCCTGGAACACCTGGCCAAGTCCTCCACCTGCCGGCCACCTCCCTCCCTCCTTCTCTCCCCAGGTAGGACGCCACAGCGTGGCCCTGTGTTCCCAGAGGCCCTTACTCTTGGCATGAACATTGCCTAGGATTCCGCGTGCGCACCCTCTGCCTGGGGCCCACTGCCCAGTCTTTGGATGCCCTCGTGGTTGGTTGACATAGGTGCTGCCTATCTGAGCCAACAAACCCCAGATGTCAGCTGAGGGCTGGTGGGGGAGATTCCTGCAGGAGCTCCCTACCCCCACCACCACCCAGCCCAGCCCAGCGCCAGGATATATTCACTGGAGCGCTTCATAAAGGCCTTTTGATGACGAGGCTGTGATGCCTGAACCTGAGCTACAAAGCAACAGGGCCCCGCTGGCATCTTCCCGTGCCACCCTGCCAGGCGCCAACCAGCCAGGCAAGTAGTCCTGCCCCAGTTCACCTTCAGGGAGAAACCAGATGGGTCGGGTAAAGCCCGGGTTAGTGCCCCCTCTGCAGCCCTGTGTGACAGCCACCAAGAAGACAATGTGACAAGCAGGATCATCACCAGGGTGCCACAGGAAGTGAAGCCAGTGCAAGGTAACGGGTTCCCCCACCATGACAGTAAGCAACACAGGATGTGGAGGTAGTGCAATAGCTTAATCGGTTAATTCTCTCCTTGCAAGAAAGGAAGGGAGGGAGGGAGGGAGACAGAGAGAGAGAAATACATGGCCCGGTGCCTCGCCTTGCATGTGTCGGGATCCTATATGGGTGCCAGCTCATCCCAACTGCTCCACTTCCCATCCAGTTCCCTGCTTGTGGCCTGGGAAAGCAGTCGAGGACGGCCCAAAGCCTTGGGACCCTGTACCCACATGGGAGACCTAGAGGAAGTTCCTGGCTCCTGGCTTCAGATCGGCTCAGCTCCAGCTGTTGTGGCCACTTAAATGAACCAATAGATGGAAGCTCTTCCTTTTTCAGTCTCTCTCTGTAAATTCGCCTTTCCAATAAAATTTAAAAAAAAAAATCTTTAAAAACACAGAAAAAGAAAGAAGGAAAGAAAGAAAGAAAAAGGAGGGAAGGAAGAAAAAAAAGAAAAACGAAGTTTCCCCACCCGTGGCCAGAGAATCTATGGCTGTCTGAGGCTGGCCCAGGCACGGCTTCGCAGTGGCCACCCGTTAAACACCCACAGCCCACATACTGTCTCCAGCTCCTCTCTCCCAAGGCAGGGACAGCCAAGATCTCTTTCAGCTTAGAGTCAGTGTTTCAGGTGAACATCACTGCCATCTTTGAAAGGTCAACTTGAAATGATTCAGACAACAACGGCCCTATTAGAAATCCTAAAACACACACGGGCCATACTCTAATGGAAAGCTTCCCCCTTGGTTTCCCAGGGCTGGAGCAGGAAGGGTAAGATGGTGAGAACCAAAGCCACCATGCTGCCCTTGCCCGGATCACCACCTCCCCAGCTTGTGAGCGGCTCTCCACGGAAACCACAGGATGGGTAACACACTGTGCACTGTCTCTCGAAGTTCCAGGCTAGGAGACCCATGGAGCAGCAGGAACAGTGAAGGGCCACTGAGGAAAGGGTCGGACATGGGCCATGAGGGATGCCGTGTGACTTGAGCTAGCCACCAGTGTCAGGGCCTCCGTGTCCTGGCATCCGGAATGCATGGGTGAGCTCACTGGGTGACTCAGACGTGGCCTGCCAGCACAGCTCCAAGATTCAGAGAACTCTTCGTTTGGCTCCATTCTGGGTCAAAATGGCCAACTAGGGGCAGAGGGGATCATGTATTTGGTCCATGGTTCAGTGAAGAGCTCCCATTTGAATCGGACATGGGCCTCAGCTAATTACAGCCATTTGTTCAGTGTTTGAGTCCCATTCAGTCCTGCTGATGTGGACAGAGGCCTGCCATGGGCAGCAGGAACCTTGACCTGCAGCTCCCCAGCATCCACCCCCAATGAGACCCGCATGCCCGGGAGCCCTTCACTGGGTCTCAATTTCCTACCTTCCAAGTTTGTTTTACATTGGCTGCTTGTTATAACGAAAGGACTACAGAAAGAAGCAATGATGAACTGTTCACTCCTTCCTATGAATTAGTGTAGCAGATTAAAGAATTATCCAATGGTGCTTGCAAAAGCAGAATAAGGGAGGTCTTAGTCAGGATCCCAGTAACAGGTGCTAGGCCGCAACAATGAGGCTGGCCATGGGGGATGGACCGGGCCCAGCTCTAAAGACAGCAGGGATGAGTGGGAATTTACAGGTCAGGGAGAAAGGTCCCTGGGGAGCTGGGGATGGAAGCTTACCAAGAAGAAACCTCGGTGGTGAGGGAACTTCTGGACAACTCCCCTGGATGGGATTCTGAGTAAAGACAGGCCAGGGTGACCAGACCTCTCCTGGGGACCAGCGGAAGCCGAGAAACCCAATTCAGTGTCTAAAGTGAATGGGAATAAAGGAGGGACCGGGGCTCTTCCTAAAGTTACTTGGCAGGGTTCTTTGGCTAATACTGGATTTTGCAAGGAAGCACAAGGTATTTTTGATTTTTCCAACGTATGCCCAAGAGGGGATTCAGGAGCTACCTAAAATGTGGCCAAGCAAAGACCCTTGTCATCGCAGGAGACCCTGGGACCAGGGCCTGGCCAACGAGGGTGAACAGCACTGTGTGTAGGGGTCGGGGGTCTGCAGGGAGAGATGGGCGCAGGTTGCAGAGGAGCTGGTGCAGAAAGCCATAGTGGGCAGCAGCTGGACAGCAGCCAGAAGGCAGAGTCATCTGCCCAAGATGACTCCAGGGGTTACTGCTGTCCTCTCATGGGACCCCGGCAGGCAGGGTCGTGGGAGAACTGTCACAGCAGAAAGCCAGAGGGGTGCAGAGGGGCTGGGAACTGAAGGAACTGAGTGGCTTCACCTCTAAATGATCTGGCCCCAGAGCCGGGGCAGGGTCTATATTCAAAAACACCCGCCTCCAGGTGGCCCCGAAATGGACGAGACACCCCGAGGAGATCATGCGGTGGGAACAGGAGTTGAAGCATGCAGTCCCTCTAAGAGACAAAGGGCTGAACGACAGAGTCCCGGTCTTGGAGAACAAGACTGCCCCGCTACTGCCCTCTTCAGCATAAACCTCTGTTCCCTGCACCCAACTGCTGGTACAGAGGTATGCCCAGATCCTCTCTGAGCACGGAAAGAAGCCCTGCTCCCCATCTTCCCATCACGTTTCCCTGAACGCGTTCCAAGGACACATCAACCGAAGAGAAGTGCTGGAACACAATTCTGGATTCCACTCCTAGTTTGACCCCAAAGGCAAATTACAATCATTACCTTAACACACTCCTTTCCCAGCCCTGTGGTAGCAGGAGCCTGCATGCTTGCACAGTGGAATTGATTTGTGAAACTCCACCTCGCAACCCTAGGTGCAGGCTGGACCATTGAGAGCGCAATGAAATCAAATTGCACACAGCCTATTAGCAGTGAGAAACCCCAGGGACCGAGAGAAGAAGGGTGTGGCAGTGTGTTTTCCTTTTGAGCGCCCGCCACACACTCAGCAACTGGGAGGGCTCCCTGACGTGACGCAGGCCCCATGCACCTGCTGCTAGCTGATGCCTGCAATGCCACCGTGGCAGGTTTAAACCTTGGGAGTTTTCTCGCTATGCGGCTGCAAATCTCCTGGGGGAACATAATGGAGCATTTCAAGAGGAGATTTTTGGTCGCTGGAAAATAGGAGAGGTGGGGGGACGGTGAGAGACGGGCAGGCTTGGGACTCTACTTCCCGTCCGCAGCTCACTGGGTCCTCATACCTGCCTGGGGAGGCACGGCCCTTTAGTGTTCAAGCAGGCCCCGGAGGACTGGCATTGGTCCAAGCTTCCAGAAGGGGTGGAAGCAGGGCTGAAGCCCCACATGCAAACACCCACTTCCGGTCCCAGAAGTAGCAGTGCTCACGGCTGCCACTGCTGGCCAGGGCTTGATGACGCGGGAGCCGCCCGTTCCCTGGCCTGGCTCTCGTCTCAGCCTCTCCTCAGAGTGCCAGTGTCTCCCTCTTTCTTCTATTAAACATTGTTTTATTTATCGGAAAGGCAGAGTTACAGAAAGAGAGAGAGAGAGATAGACAAGAGAGGCCAGGGCTGGGTCAGCAGAGCCAGAAACCTGGAGTTGAGACAAGAAACCAGGAGCCAGGAGCTTCTTCTGGGTCTCCCAAGCAGGTCAGGGTCCCAAGGCTTTAGGCCGTCCTTGACTGCATTCCCAGGCCACAAGCAGGGAGCTGGATGGGAAGTGGAGCAGCCAGGACATAAACCGGCATCCACGTGAGAATCTGGCACTTGCACAGCAAAGATTAAGCCATTGAGCCATCACACCTGCCCTCAGAGAGTCTGCTTTTCAAAACAGGTCCCAGGCCTGCTGATGCTGGAGTCCAGGCCAGGGCCCCAGCGCTGTGCTGTCCCCAGCCTGGCTCGGGTCCCACTAATGGCAGAAGGTACAGTCCCTACTGGGAGAGAGACAAGATGAACACAAAGTGTGGCCATCAACAGGCAGGACGGGGAGCAGAGAGAAGTGGGAAACTGGAGAGGTGTCTACAAGGCAGAGGGCTGGGGGGAAGAGGAGAAAGAGGAAGCCAGTCGCTTGTCGCCACCTGTCACTCCAAGAGTGTCAGGCACTGTGGCGGGTCCCTAAGCCTCTATGTCTTCTCCCATCATGCTTCATACCAGCAGCAGGGCCAGACGTGACCTGCACAGGACACGCATGCAGTTACTAGAGCCAAGCTGAATTAACAGCCAGCCGTTTTTGCTGTTGGAAACAACTACAGGTAAACGCCAACTTAGAACATTGTACTTATGACCTGGGAGGGCACTGGAAGATGGCCCAAGTCCTTGGACCCAGAAGAAGCTCCTGGTTCCTGGCTTGGAGTCAGCTCAGCTCCAGGCCATAAACAGGGAGCTGGATGGGAAGTGGAGCAGCTAGGACACAAACCAGCAGCCATATGGGATCCCGGTGCTTACAAGGCAAGGATTTAGCAGTTGAGCCATTGCATCAGGCTCCTAGAAATTTTTTTTTAATTAAAAATATGTTCAGTAAAGATTATTCAGTTCAAATAATGTAAAACAAATATTATTGGATGAAAGAATTATACAGTATTGACCCAGAGAAGAAAAAGGTGAGGAAGTTTAAGTAATGCAGCATTTCTTAATTTCGCATTGGTTGTAAAGCTGCAGTTTTTGGAGCAGTTGCAGCCCACATTGGTGCACCGGTTCAAGTCTGGGAAGCTGCACTGCATCAGAATGCCAATGCATCTGAGAAGGCGGACGATGGCCCAGGTCACTGGACCCTGCCACACCCCGACCTCCATGTAGGAAATCCGCAGGGAGTCCCAGGCTCCTGGCTTCAGGCTGCCCAGGAGGGGACACACTGAGAAACGAATACAAGGCAACTCATCCACGGTGACTGAAATCAACACAACTATCCGATAACTCTAAACAAACTCAACTCTCCTTTGTCAAATATTGTCAAACAAAACAAAATTCAATCCAGTATTGTTTACAACAGAATGCAGACATGAGATGGGAAACGCTGAACCGAGATCAACCAAACAAGTGATAAAACGAAAAAGCTGAAGTTACCGTATTAACATCAGATGAATTCTAAGACAGAAAAAAGGTTACGAGATGTATCATTACAAAACGGTAAGAAGCTTACCAAAAAGATACCGTAATGTGCACTTCTCTATAGGGGATAATTCACAAACAGGCCGCAGGGCCAAAGACTGTGACGCAGCTCGACCATGGTGTCTGTTTGGTGCTGCTGCAGCTGGTAACTTAGGAAGCCCAGCGGCCTGTATGGCTCACCAGGTCGGCAGTCAGAGGGGCCAGACGGCTGGTGCCCACCTAACAGACAGGCTCTCCTTGGTGACCTCAAACATGGGCAGCACACAGAGAAGAAAGCAGCTGACCGCACAGAAGGCCAAGTGTGTGGGGCACGGGGAGGGGGCTGCCTTTACTGCAGCTCTCTCTTGTGAAGAGGGGAGAGCCCCATGATCTTCCCCCAGGCTCTCTTGTGCAGACTCTAGATCTCAGCTCAGCCACACCGAGGACCACACTTCCAGTGCCTGACCCGCGGGGGTGGGCGGACAAATCCAGACCGTGTCCAAACCATAGCACACGGATAGCCCAGGCAGATGCACTAAGAACTCAGGAGCGTCCTCTGTGTTAGCTCATGCACATATATGGACACTGCCCCCAGCAACTGGAAATTCCGCCTTATTTGCAGGCACACTCAGAAGACAAGAAAATCCACTGAGATTGGTGTGGTAGCCTAGTGGCTATCTCCTCACCTTGCATGCACCAGGATCCCATATGGGCACTAGTTCTTGTCCCAGCTGCTCCACTTCCCACCCAGTTTCCTGCTTGTGACCTGTGAAGGCAGTGGAGGATGGTTCAAAGCCTTGGGACCTTCTACTTGTGTGGGCTACCCAGAGGAGGCTCCTAGCTCCTGGCATCGGGTCAGCTTGGCTCCAGCCACGATGGCCATTTGGGGAGTGGACCAGCGGATGGAGAATCTTTCTCCTTCTCTCTGAAATCTGACTTTCCAATGAAAGTAAACCTTAAAAACAAAAACAAGATTTGCTTCCAAATCCGTGTAGACATTTAATCCCTAAAGTCATTAAGCTGGCGGTGCCACGAGGAAGGAGGTTTCACCCAACTCTGAGGGTGATCTTCCTTGCGAACTGCCTTGGAAGGCAGTTGCCGTGACAGGGTTGGTTCTAGAAGCTGCTTCCTGGCTCCCCCCAGGATCATGCCTCCCACACTGTCGGCTGTTGTCATCCTCCCTCACCAGAGGGCTGACCACCGGAGCCTGTCTGATCTCTGCTAAACTATAAACCCTGGGCCCAAAGCGTCCTTCCTTCTGAAGCAGCCCGTCTTAGGTACTGTGGAGTGACAAGCGTGGCTAAGGCAGAGAATTCAATCTCAATAAAGCCGTTACAGAAACTTCCTTCCCTGAAGCAAGTTCAGCTGTGACCACTCTGTTCCCTGCACCTGTAGTGGTTGGCTTTGTGTGGACCTAAGTTAGATGTGTCCCTTGGAGCGGGCACACGGTGCCCTGCCCAGACGCTTTGTAGTAAGTCTTACCAACCAGAAAGGTGATTATTGCAATCATGTATAACAGTATCTATTAATTACATGCTTACTTTCTCCATAGAATAATAGGCAGTAGTTTCCAACTGCCTTGTGTTGGCATAACTGATTCCCCAGTTCAGGCAAGGGCAATAAAAGAAGGAAAAATTATTGGGCCTGGCACAGTAGCCTGGTGGCTAAAGTCCTTGCCCTGAACGCACCCGGAATCCCATGTGGGCCCGGTTGTAATCCCAGCGGCCCCGCTTCCCATCCAGCTCCCTGCCTATGGCCTGGGAAAGCAACTGAAGATGGCCCAAAGCCTTGGGATCCTGCACCCACATGGGAGACCCGGAAGAGGCTCCTGGATCCTGGTTTTAAATCGGCTTATCTCCGGCTGTTGCAGTCACTTGGGGAATGAATAATCAGATGGAAGATCTTCCTCTCTGCCTCTCCTCCTCTCTCTATATCTGACTTTCTAATAAAAATCTTAAAAAAAAATTATAGGCCATACCTGGGAAAGAATAATTACAGGCCGACTCATTAAAGAGACCTAAAGATCCTAAACACATTATTAGCTGATTCCAGCAACAGACTGAAAAGTTATGCCATAAAAAAAGTTATATCATAATCAAGCTGTACTTAAAATAAGAACAAAATGTTGGTACAATGTTAGTCGATCTAGCTTCGTAACTTCACCACATTAGTAACTTTAGTGCACAGATATAATCATCTCAAAATGTACTGACAGGAATGAAGGGGTTCTTGAACATTAACTGAAAGGGATTCATCCCAGCAAACTAAAAACTAACACACCTGATAAAGATCAGTTCTGTGTGCACACACACAGCGCCAGCAAAGTGCTTCCGGGTGATTAGAATCAGGGCCAACACAGACACCTGCCATCAACACTCCCATCACACAGGCATTTCAACAACTTCCTGGAGGCCTGTGAGGTTGGCACTCCAGCCAGCTCACCAGCAGAAATTCCTGGTTGGGTTGGCTCCTTCTCCCTGGGTGCCTAGCCCATCTGCCTCATACCACTCCAGCCGCGCACCTGCCGGGGACCCTTCTCCTGGCTCCCAGTCCCATTGCTGTCTTTCCTGTGTGACTCCACAGAGGTCACCTCCTCTTACAGGGAAGACACGAAAGCTCCCAGTGGTACTGAGCACTTGACAGAGATGCAGGGTGCGTCCAGGCACCGGGGACTGTGGGATGGGTTCATCTGTAGCCTGTGGCTCAAGGCCATAGTTAATCAAGGATGTCCGAGTTGACACAGAGCGCCCTGGTTTCCATGCCACAGCGCCTGTGGACTTGCTGCCTGGATGTCTCTGTTTTGTCTCTAAGTTGAGTCTGTGTAGGAATCAACTCTTAGGTCTTTACTCCATTCCTTCAAGTCTTGATTCAGAGCCTCAAAGGTACCCAGGCCTGTTTGTGATTTTATTTTATTCATTTGAAAGAAACAGAAGTTTGATCTCTTGCTTCAGACTCCAGGCCAAAACCAGAGGTCTGAAACCCAAGTCAGATCTCCCACACGGAGGGCAGGAACCCGGCTACTTGAGCCACCACCTGCTGCCTCCTAGTTCTGCATTAACAGGATGCTGCACTCGGAGCTCCAACTCCAACATCAGGCTCTTAACACCTGGGTTACAACTCCAAGGCCAAACACACAGGACTAGCTCCAGACCCAAGCGGCCCAGTGGGGACAGTCAGGCACCCCACAGAGCTTTCAGGGTCAGGGTTTGTCCCTTGTTCCTCTTCCATCTTCCTCATTGCCAGGTCACTTTATTTTTGGTGCAGATCCCAAGGTTGAGCATATCCTGCACTCTGACACCCAGCCCGACTTGGAGATTGAGTGCAAAAAGATGTGCTCTTTGTAAACCAAGGTGTGGCAGTTCACCATAGCATGTTCCAAAATGCTGTCACCGCAGCCTTATCAGAGTGGCCAAGGTGACTTCCAACAGTCCCCAGAGGGGCCAGCATCTGTAGGATTGGGCCTCCTGTGGCTGTGGCATCCTGCATTGGAGCACCCTCCGAGTCCTGGCTGTTCTTTGGGTTTAGCTCACTTGCTATCACGCTTAGGAAGGGAGTAGGCGATGACCCGAGGATTCGGTCTCTGCAGCTCATGTGGGAGACCCAAGTCAAGTTCCTGGCTCCACGGTGACCATCTGGGAAGTGAATGAGCAGATGGAAAATCGATCTCTCTGTCTCTCTGTCACTTTGCCTTTCAAAATACCATCTTTTTAAAAGTTTATGGATCGCTTCTCGGCCTTTTGGCTAAGATCAAGCGTAAAAGTTCATGGAAATGGAATTAAAAGAGAAGTTTCTTTTGGTGCCAGCAAAGTTTGATATTCATGCATAGCTTTATTTTTTTTTAACAACATACATTTTCCACAAACTTTTGGAAGACCCCTTGCAGTTTGGGATGGGTGCTAGTGAGCTCGCAGGCTCTGCAGTCTACTGAAGGAGGGTGCTAAGGTCCACCAGGCAATGCCCCCGACACCTGAACCATGCCTGGGTGGGTGGGCCCCTTCCCCCCTGCTCTCAAGCATCCCCGAGTGGAGGATGCTAACAGCACGTCTCCTGCCTGCCAGCAGCTGCTGCCTTCCTCACTCTCTAGCTTGAACCTGTCATCTCCTCTGGGACTTGCTACTATCTCGGGAGGCATTATAGCTTTAAAAGCTTGGGGATCACTTCCATTTCCAGCTTTGGCACAGAGGGAGGTAGCAGGAAGCCTAGCATGGGGCAGAGCAGAGCACGCACCTGGGGCACCTGGTCCATGCGGAAGAGTCTGGGGAGCTTCAGGCTCAGCATCTTGAGGCCGCTGGGCAAGGCTGCAGGTGACCAGGCCTGGCTCACAGCCCTCACATGGCCAGGGCTGCTGGGCTGCTTCCCTGGAAGAGGACAGCACGAAGAGAACCCATGAGTCTCTGCCCGCAGCCTCACCATCAGGATCCTCATCTGCGTGTCACCCATTGGACACACAGTTGCTTTAGGAGCTGTGATAGCAAAAGCCAGCACTTACATCGATGGGTTAAGCTGTCACCTGCCTCCCAGCATCCCACATGGTCTCCAGTGCAAGTCCCAGCTGCTCCACTTCCAATCCAGCTCCCTGCTAATGTGCCTGGGAAGGCCGTGGAAGATGGCCCCAGTGCTTGGGTCCCTGCCATTCATGTGGGATTACGCCACTGCTGGAGATGCCATCATCTTATTTCAGAGCATCAGTTCAAGTCTCGATTGTTTGGCTTCCAATCTAGCACCCTGTGCCTGGAGAAGCAGCAGAACACAGCCTGAGGGCACCCATGCGGGAGACCCAGACGGAGTTCCAGGCTCCTGGCTTCAGCCTGGACCATTAGGGGAGTGAACCAACAGATGAAGTGTTCACACACTCTTTTTGCGACTCCACCTTTCAAACAAAAATTTTTTTAAAAAAAGATTTATTTTTTAAAAATATTAATTGGAAAGTCAGATATACAGAGAGGAAGATTTTTCATCTGTGGATTTACTTCTCAAGTGGCCACAATGGCCTAAGCCAGGAGCCCAGAGCTTCTTCCGGGTCTCCCACACAGGTGCACGGTCCCAAGGCTTGGGCTGTCCTCAATTGCTTTCCCAGGACACAAGCAGGGATGGGAAGTGGGGTCACTGTGATTAGAACCAGCACCCATACGGGATCCTGGTGCATGTGAGGCAAGGACTTTAGCCACTAAGCTATCGAGCCTGGCCCCCAATTAAATCTTAAAAAAGAAAAAAAACATCTACAGTAAAAGTACCCCACAGTGTGGCATCCTAGAGCAGCTGTCTGTGTCCCATCCCCAAGGGCTGATTCCTGACTGCTCCTCTTCTTACCCAGCTCCCTGCTAATGCGCCTGGGAAGGCAGAACATGACGGCCCAGTGCTCAGGAGCCTGCCACCTGGGAGAGAACTGGGCAGAGTCCAGCCCTGACGTAGTGGGCCCTTGGAGATGAGTTCACGGGTGGAAGACCTCTGTCTTTCTCCCTCTCTTTCTGCCTCTCCAAGAAGTAAATCTCATTTTTTTTATTAATTACATTGCATTATGTGACAGTTTCATAGGCTCAGGGATTCCCCCAACCCCTCCCCATGCCCTTCCCCCATGGTGGATTCTTCCACCTTGTTGCAGTATTACAGTTCAAATTCTAAATCTCATTTTTTAAATGAACTTTGTGACAATGGCTGAGTCTTTTACTCTGAGGGTGCTGGAGGGAGGTACTGAATCCTAACAGGGTGAGGAAAATGCTTTGAGGGTTTGTGTGCCCTTCAGGCCCCTATGTTGAAACCTAATTTTCTGCATGGTTGTAAAACTTTGGGGTGATCAGAAAGGTGAGATGATGAAGGTTACCCCCTCTCAGATGGGACCAAGTGCCAGGGGATGGAGTCCAGGACCCCGCAGCCCACTCACCCTGGGTGAAGACACAAGGTGCCAGACCCCGAATCTGCAGGTGCACCGGCCCCCAGGACGGTGAGCCCCAGACTCGTGGTGCATGCGCACCGCCCAGGCCAAAGCATGCAATTAGAGCAGCCTGCGTGCTAAGGCACCCCTCTATCCCCCACCCCCATGGACAACTGGAAAATCGGGTGTGCTCTCCAGGTCACGGAAGAAGTGGCTCTTGCAGAAGTTTCCTGGGGCTCAGCTGCTCAGAAACACACAAGGGAACCGAACTAAGCATACAAACCTAAGGCTCTCGTTGGAGACAGAGTCTCAGGGAGTCACAAGACCACTGAAATGCAGGACTGAGAAAGCATTGGAACCCTCGCATCCCCAGGCCCACGGGACAGGCGTAGGAAGCAGAGAGATGTAAGCCTGAGCAGAGAAAACATCTGTCACAGTTACTGTCGTTTTTGTCCCTGGTCACTACCTCCTACCTGCAGCCAAGCTGACTCCAGCACCTCCCCTGCCTCTGTTGGGGAGGTTCCTCCCAGGGCCTACCCAGCTCACCCCCGGGAGCTTCTGCGAATAACTGGGGAATGAATCACTGGCTCTCATCCTTTGAATTCCAAGTGGTTTCTGTTTCTGTGGTTTGTTTATTACTTCCTGCAGGTTGCTGCATGGAGGGTGCTACATTGTCACAAATGTGTCTCTTTCTTCAGAAACACTGATGCCAGCATTACAACAGAAGGGGGAAATGCCCCAAGTGTTTGAGGGGGCATGCACACAGAGGTGGGGGTACTGACCATGCTGAGTGTGAAGGCCGTGTGCAGGGCGAGATGAGCCGGTTCCACAAGAACACAGTCTGAATCAAAGAGCCAAAGTGGCAGGTGACAACAGGGGCTGTCATGCCGAGCGGGTGCTGCCTGGGGACAATGGGAGAAGTTCTGGGGGTGGACAGCGGGGTGTCTGTACAGCCGTGTGAACTTCATGCAGCCAAACTGGGCCACTGAGACCAGCCGACACAGGAAGCATATGTGATGTGTGGTTTGCAATAACACAACAATGATGTATTTCAAACCACAGAATAACAGAGTAACTTTTGGAAGTTTTACACATTTTGCCAAACTGAAAAAAAAATAGCAAGTAGACCTGGCACTCACATTTCTGACTGCTGTATCGCCCCATCTAGTCTCCACAGTCAGGCAGGAAGAGGGGGAACCCGGTGACCTCCAGCAGGGGTCAGCCCCTGTGGCCTGACCCTCCCAAGCAGGTTGACCCATCCTTGCACTTGCAGATGAACGAGCACTACCAAGAGCAGGCCTTTAATAAGAGCCGCCCAGTTCTGTCGTGGGCACACCCATCGCCACGTGACTGCAAGCTGGCCCGTGCCAGATGCCATCCTGACCTTCGCCTTCCCAGCCTCCAAGACCAGTAAGCAAACCCACCTCCACTGTCTGTGAATTGCTCATTCTGTGGTATTTGGTCACAGCCATAGCAACTGGACTAAGACGCTGATGACCCACCCTTGGCTCTCCATGCCGGATTCACCAAGCTTCCAGAGGCACTGCTGACCCACCAGGGACACCTCTGATCCACCAGAAAAGACATGAAGACCCAGGACCAAAGAAACCTCACCCAGTGAAGGGATCCCTGATGCTCCCTGGGTTGGACTTAACATCTTGGGCAAGGACAGAAGAAAGCCACGCTCCTCACCTTACAGCACACACCTGGTCAGGACAACTAGACAAGGACTCAACAGTCACTGTTGACTACATGCTAACTGTGTAGAGGCAGGAGCTACCCTCTGTGTAACGGCTTCAAGGAAGAACTGAGCATTTCAAATCAGCCCATACAAAAGTGGTCCAAGTTCCTGAAACAGCCAATTAGGCAATCTCTGCAAGATGCTGTTCCTCTGCTGTTCAGGAAGGATGTACCAACAACAGAGATGTGCACCTGTGCTTGTCAGGGCTCCCCGGAGACAGAACCAGCAGGGTAGGATCCAGAGGTACAGACCCCAGAGGGGACTGGTGGTGGGGCGTGGGGGAGCGCTAGCATATTCGGCCACGGAAGCGACAGTATGGGGACACAGGACACAAGGTCCAAGTCCGAGGGCCTCAGAACCAGCGGAGCCAGTTGTGTAACTGTGGCCATGAGGCCGAGGGCCTGAGCAGCCTAGGACTCGCAGGTGCAGGCAGGGCAGCCTGACTCCGACTTCCACAGGTGGGGGAAGAAGGAGAGGGGTGCTCTAGAAGGGAGGGAGGACACTATCTCACTTGCCCTCTGGTCTCTCTGCCCGGGCTCTGCCCACTGAGTGGTGCCCACCCACATATGGGGACGGATCTTCTTTCCCTCTCCCCCGCCCACCTCCACTGACTCTCACACGAGGTTCCTTAGGAAACATCTCCCAGACACACTCAGAAATAGCCAACGATCCAGGGGTTCCCTAAATCAGCCAGCTAACACCCCAGCAGGCAGCCAGGTAACACAGATCACCAGCACCCCACACGGTCCCCTAAGTCAGCCAGCTAACACCCCAGCACACAGCCAGGTGACACAGGCCACCAGCACCCCACACTGTTTCAAATCGGTGTGGGCCCACCTTTGCCCATGTGTCTCTTCTCACCCCCACCACAGCCACCTCAGTGAGCCTGGCAGAGCAGGGAAGGGCCCGGGGCTAACCTGCAACCCGCGGGCTCAAAGACAGCCTCGCCATCTCGACTGTGCAACCCTGGGCAAGTCCCTTACCACCCAATGCCTCGGCTTCCCCAACAATAAAATGCAAGTGAGCACTGCTGTCTTCTTAGGAACAAACAGGAGAAAAACTTTCGGATTGGAACCTGCCAGAAAGTCAGGGTCCACCAGGCACAGGCTGCCGATAAGCCTTTTCAGAAAGGAAAAAAATGAATGCTGGGTTGTTTGAGTCAGGAGAGAGCTGAGGCCTGGGTCACACAGCTCCCAGGGCGAGAGCTGGGCCTTGGCAGCGGCTAGCTGTGAGGCCTGGGATGGAGGTGGGGAGAGGCTGCCAAGGCACCCAGCGTTCCTGTCGCTAGGCTGGGGATGCTGAAAGAGCTTCACAGGAGGCCTGGGGCCTGGGGCCTGTCCCGGTCCCAGCAGTGCAATGATTAGGCCACAGTCACAACAGAAGACAGCGAGGATGAGCCAGAAGAGGACCCTCGGCAGACTCCAAATCTGCGGGAGCCTTGATCTTGAACCTCAGCCTCAGGATGAGTGGGAATACACTCTTGCTGTCTGTAAGCCCCCAGGGCTGCCGCGGTCCCTAGTAACCTGAGGCACTGGCCCCCAGGAGCCTGACTCCTGTCCCAGGGAGCGAGGGCTGTAATGGAGGTGCTAAGAGAAAGGGGGAGATCACTTCCTCGCAACTGTAACCAGACGATGTCTGATTTTCTTTAGAATTACAACCGAGGACGACAATGGACCAGAGAGGCCTAAGTTTCCTTTTAGAGAATCGATTTTAGTTACACGCTAAACACGAGCACCAACTTTTCTCTGCAACTGAGAGCAGGTGGAACACATGGCTGATGCTTGCAATCCAGATGTTAAGCCGTGAAGGAAGCCGAGACACACCCTCAGCCAAGACCGCCCTTGCCTGGGAGTGCAGGGGACGGTGGTGCTGGGGTGCAGTGGGTTAAGCTGCTGCATATAACGCCAGCTCCCACATCCAAGCACCTGTTGGAGTCCCAGCTGCTCTGTTTCCACTCCAGCTTCCTGGCAATGTATTTGGAAGGTGGTGGATGATGGCTCCAGCGCTTGGGTCCCTGCCACCCATATGGGAGACCCAGATGGAGTTCCAGGCTCCTGGAACTTGGGCCTGGCCCAGCCCTGGTCTTTGGGGCTATTTGGGTAGTGAGCTAGTGGCTGGAAGAGCTCTGTCTCTCCTTCCCTTTCAAATAAGCAAATCTTTTCTAAACAGAGTAGGAGGATTTTCGCAACATGTTTTTCCTACCAGTCAGAGGAACACATGTGTTGGTATTTTGCATCTAAAATGTGAACTTTATGTTTACTGAGAATTCTGACTCATCCACGACCCGTCATGGGGCACCACCGAGCTCAGCCACTGTCGCAGCTCTGTGCGTCTCATTAACCACTCCAGACACAAGGAAACATGCCGTGCACGGCCTGGTCGTCTCAGCCTCTTCCCATGTGAGCCAGACTCTTCGTTCCGTGGATGCTTGAAAGCCACAGTGTCATTTCCAATATTTCAAGCGGCAGTTTGGTGTATGTCTCTTTTTTCTGCAGATGTCTAGAAAAAAAAAATTTAAAACTAAAGCACTTCTAAGAACTCAGAATCCAAACACAGAGGGCTGCTCTGCACAGAGCTCAGCACTGTAGCAGGTGCCGTGGAAGGGTCCACTGTGAGCGCTTTCTTGAACAGCTAGAACAAAGCAGCCATCAGAGGAGGTGGCGTTTCCTGGGGCAGGTTGCATTCCAAGGTCGCCTGGGTTCTCAAACAGGAAGATCAGCCACACAACCACCCATAAGCCTTTGCTCAGTGAGACCTCAATCAGCAAAACCCATATGAGGGAAAAGGTGCCCTGGGCCTCCAGCTCCTCTCTGGCTGAGGCTGCAGCAACAGCCCTGGAGCCCCCCTGCCCTACTGCACTTGACCCCACTCTAGACATACCCTGGGCTGACAATGTGTGCATAGAAGGTACCCCGACACAAGTTAACGTTCCAATGAGAAGGTCCCCCCAAATGTGAGCTTTGGAGAATCTAACAGCATTTACATAAATAATCAGTTCTTACAGCCTACCAGCAATAGGCATGCAGATTTAGAATTTCCAAAGACACCCTGCGCATTTATGTAAAGGAAAACACTAGGACCAATGTTGTGGTATTGCTGGTTAAGCTGCTGCCTCACGAGGCCAGCAGCCCAGATCAACTCGACCCCCAGTGGCTTCGCTTCCAATCCAGCTCCCTGCAAAGCACCCGGGAAAGCAGAGGAGGATGGCCCCAGTGCTTGGGCCCCTGCACCCACATGGGAGACCCGGATGGAGAGCCAGGCTCCTGGCACGGGTCTGGCTCAGGCCCAGCTCTGGCAGCCACGCGGGGAACAGAAGCTTCCCTTGTCACTCTGTCTTTCACATACATAAACTCAGTTTCACAAAAAGAACAAGTGGCTAGCTTCCCAATTGTAGCCAGAGGAAGATGGATGGTTATGTAGACATGGGTGTGGATGGCCGTGTAGACACGGAAGTGGTTGGCTGTGTAGACACGGGAGCAGTTGGCCGTGTAGACACAGGAGTGGGTGGCCATGCACACATGGGCATGGAGAGCCAAGCAGAGGTGGGCAGGGACCGAGGCTTGGCTGCAGGGGCCATGGCTTCTGGGCCTGTGTGAACTTTGCCTGGCCGGTCTGTGGGAATCCCTTTCCTGGGTCCCCAGGCAGGACCCCTGGAATGCGGGTGTGTGCAGGGGAGATGGCAGACTGGAGAGACCTCCCTGGGTCTTACAGCTCTGTTTTGGGCAGAGGAATTCTGGGTTCTCTGACTTGCTTAAAGGGCAGTGAGGGAGCAGGAGGAGGCGAGAGTCAGACCTGGCTCTCGAAGCCATGCAGTCTCTTGTTCCAGCCCCCAGGAAACAGAGATCTCTCTCTCTCCTCCTCCTCTGCAAATCTGCCTTTCCAGTAAAAATAAATAAATCTTTCAAACAAAATGAAAACTAGCAGAGTGTTGCTGGAAGCGACTGGTGACACAGGCATGTGAACGAGCCTGGGCTGAGCTGGGAGAGCCGCTGTGGCTGTCTCCATCCTGCCCGCTGCTCCTGTGGGATCCTGAGGGCTCCGTTACAACCCAACTCGGACTTGCTTCTGCAAGGCAGCACTCCCGGGAGTAAGTCTCCGTCACGCTTTCATCCTCTGTCTCCCAACTGACTGTCAGGTGCCTTCTGAGTACATCAGGCAGGAAGGTGGACATGAACCAGCCCAAAAGAGGCTGAAGGGAAAAGACGAGAAGATTTGTATGGGAAGCGACACAGCAGCCTGGGAGGCAGCCCAGCAATCACACATCAAGGTCCCAACCATGACCTCTGTTGGGTCCCTGCCTCCCACGCCCCCAGACACCCCAGGAGAATCATCCTGGCCCACTATTCAGGGGACTGCTTGGTTTAATAACATTTGGGTCACCAAAATGTTGGGAAGAATTTCACAAACTTCACACCCAGAAAACTCATTGTTCAGCAATGTCCCAGAACAAGAAGGAGGAAGAAGTGGACCCCTCCACACCTAAGCTCCGGAGTGAATTCCGACAAGGCTCCCAGCATCCTCCGCTGGGTTGCCATGGGCTACAGGGTGGAGAAGCTCCTTGTACCCGCTCGCCTGCATACCTCCAGGCTCTCGTCTTCCCTTACAGAGAAGCAAGTACCTCTATTCTAGCTGTCCCCCAGATAACCAGACACAGGCCAGGGGACTGTGACCTCCGCAGGCACACTCTGGGGCCACTCGGTCCTTACAGCCGACTGTGTGATGTTGGATGCCACTCGGGCCACCCCAGAAGGAGATGCAGGGTGGCTGTTCAGTGGGAATTTTCGATTGGCTCACTACTAGAACAACGCAAGCATGAGCGAGCAGGAACTACTGAATCCTTAGATGCCTGCACCTGTCAGTCATGTCAGTAGGAAGTCACACAGGGCCCCCCTCCACCACAAGAAGTCATAGCCCCAGAAGGATGTGGGGCTCCCTGAGGAGGTAATGGGGGGATGCTTGGAACAGGGAGCCAGCATCGGGGTCCTGCCTGGCTTTAGGGGGTCACGCCAAGGCTGGGAGGGCACCAGAGGGGCCTGGAACTGGACACTGACTGGTCAGCACTGTCTCTGGCATGTGTCCTGAGCAGCTCAAAGGCCTTTATCAGGACTCACTGCTACGTCAAGCCCTACAGCTCCCAAAGCACCTTATGTCTTTCAAAGTCGTTTCCATTACCTAGCTGGAGGGACCGTGACTTTGGACATGATTCCCCCAAGCTCTCCTGATTTGCTCTAAATAAAAATGACTTTGAGTCAGGGTGGGCATCTGGCCCAGCAGTTAAGACTGCTAGGGGCCTCTGTGCCCAGAGGCAAGCTCCTGGGTTTCCATCCCAGCTCCTCTCTGATCCCAGCTGTTTGCTAATGCAGCCCACAGTGGACGTTCTCACCGTATGAGAGACAAACTGACTTCAGGGCTCCTGGCTTCAGGCTGCTCCAGTCTCAGCTGCTGCAAGCAACTGAGGTATGAACAGTGGATGGAAGACCTCAGCATCTCTCTCTTTCAAATAGAATTTTAAAGACTTTTTAAAAGATTCATTTTATTTTTTATTGGAAAAGCAGATGTACAGAGAGGAGGAGAGACAGAGAGGAAGATCTTCTGTCCACTGGTTCACTCCCCAAGTGGCCGCTATGGCCAAAGCTTCTTCTGGGTCTCCCACACAGATACAGGATCTCAAGGCTTTGGGCCGTCCTCAACTGCTTTCCCAGGCCACAAGCAGGGAGCTGGATGGGAAGCAGGGCAGCTGGGATTAGGACCAGCACCTATATGGGATCCTCGTGTAGGAAAAACGAGTACTTTAGCCACCAGGCTACCACACTGGGCTCCAAAAGATGTTTTTAAATGACTTTGTGTGGGGGTGGCCATCGTGGCCCAGTGTGTTAACCCACTGCTGCTTGGGACACCCATACTGGGAACATGTCCTACCTCCACCTCTGATCCATCTTCTGCTAATGTGTCCAAGAAACAGCAGACAAGGATTCAAAGACTGGAGCCCTGGTAAGGGAGACCTGGGTGGAGCTCCTGGCTCCTAACTGTGGCTTGGCTCAACCCAGACTACTACTGCAGGCATCTAGGGAGTGAGCCAGTGCACAGGAGATATTTGTCTCTCTCTCTCTCTCAAATAAATAAAAATGAATACATAAGCAATTAAAAGATGACAACTTCCTCTGGTGAAGGCGTTGATTTCTACTCACCAAGAAGCGAATTTGCTTTGGGTGAGGGTTCAGCCCCCTGGGTATGGTGGAACGTTGGGTCTGAGTGGAGGATGGAGGTGTGTGTGGAGGCTGGCTTCTTCCATGCGCTGGTGAAGGGCGGCCTTGCACCAGCACTCAGCAACGGGCTGCACGCTGTCACTCCGCTGACTGGCTCCCTCCTCCAGAGCTCCGGTCTAGGCGTCCCCATTCACAGAAAGCAGCCTGGAGCCTGGGAGGTGCCAAGACTGTCCCCATCCCATCACTGAGCCACAGGGCGCTGCACTCGGTCCTCACCACCAGGGGGCGCTGCGCTCCAGCCTCACCGCCAAAAGAGGCCGTGCAAGCCGGGTCCAGCGGAGGGCCAGGGACCTAGCAGCAGCACTCCCCAACGCCTTCAGACTCTGCTTCACTTTGAAAAGGCTCGTGTGATGGGCCAGTGCTGTGGTGCGGTGGTGTAAGCCTCCGTCTGCAATATTAGAGCACCAGTTAGAGTTCTAACTCCTGTTTCTGACCTAGCTCCCTACTGGTGCACCTGGGAGAGCTGCAGAGGATGGCACAGGCCCCTGCTGCTCATCTAGGGGACCTGGATGGTCCAAAGTCTGGCTTCTGGTTTTGGCCCGGCCACTGCAGCCATTTGGGGGATGAAGCAGTGGATGTTAAATCTCTCTCTCCCTGCCTTTCAAATAAACAGATACTTTTTTTTGTTTTAAAGAAAACACATCTATTAAAATTTCAAGATTTTATGCATCAAAAGATACTATCAAGACAGTGTACAGAATGGCACATTTGCAAATGAAATGTCCAATAAAGAAAGCAACACCCAAAATATATCAATAATTCCTGCACCTCAACAATAAAAATCCCAAACAGTGCAACTGAAGCATGAACAGAATGCATAAATAAATGCTTCAAAGAAGATGAGGAAGGGCAGGTGAAAACAGGCACCATTTGTCATTCGGAAAATGCAAATCGAAGCCACTGTGAGACGTCCCAACAAGCACTGGCAAGGATATGGGGGCAGAACCTTGCCGCATTGCTTGCGGGATTCAAAAATTGCACAGCCACAGAACCAAAAACTGGGGTGGTTTTCCAAAGGGGAGACACAGAGCTACTCTTTTATCCAGAAATTTTACTCCCAGCTATCACGAAAGCATTCGGAGAGAGCCTTACGTGGGCATTTGTCAGCTAATGTTGCCAGCAGCATCGTGTATGGAGAGCCACAAAGAAAGACAGCCCAAGACCCAGGCACCACAAGTCAAGTCTCCGTGCTAAACATGCTTCAGGTTGTGGATTTGCGGGTGTGAGATGTTCAGCCAGAGAATTCATGTGCAGATTCCAATCTCTGAAAAACTCTCAAGTCTGAAGCATGTCAGGGAACACACGGGCCTGCATGGTCTCTAGTGGAGGACTACTTAGCCCTGAAGAGGCATGTACTTCTGACACATGCCTCCCAGTGAGCCCGAGCACACGAGGCCCTGTGGCACAGCCTGACACCCAGGGCAGGTGCTGTGTGGCTGTGCCTCAGCGAGCCGCTGGCAACAGACCAGAGACAGGAGCCACATGGAGGCCGCCAGGGGCCCAGGGCAGGGATGGGGTGCTTAGGTAAGAGGTGCTCAGTTCCCCACTTGGATAATGACAACAGTGTGGTAACGGCTGCACAACATTTCACCCTCTCCATTACCCAGTTAAAGAAAAAACAGGCTGAACTAATACATGCATGTGATATAAATATGTATTGAATAACATGTTGAAAAAACATAATTTTATAAGTCAGCCCTATAAATCAACTATGACTGCTTGAATATAAAAATATTTCCTCCAAATCACCCAGAAAAAAAATGCATCATATGCATGCTGTTACTGCAACACCCCTCTGCCCCCGGCCTCCACCTGGCGCAGACAGTCACCATACCTTTCTCCCTGTTTTATAGACAAGGGTCCCCTCCCCGCAAGTGGAAACTAACTCAACTGAGGTCTCTTACCAAGCCTGCCATGGCGCACAGGAACCCAGGCCTGAGGGCAAACGTTAGCGGTAACGGTGCCTGCCTCCCGTCCTGGCTTGCCTGGCTTTGAGATCCGGCTCCTGCCTCTAGCTTCCTCTTGGTGGGGACCTGGGATGCCGTGATGGTGGCTCCTGTCATCAGGTTCTTGCCACCCACGTGGGAGACACGGGTGAAGTCCCCAGCTCCCAGCTTTGCTGCCACGCCTCCCAGCACCTGCAGAGTTAACTGACAGATAAACATCTCTTTCTCTGCCTCTCAAATAATTCCTTTCCTAGGCATTTATTTACTTATTTGAGTGGCAAACCAACAGAGAAAAAAACATATTCCACTTCTGGTTCACTCTGCAGAGGGCTGCAATGGTTGCGGCTGCAGCCAGGAGCCAGGGACTCCATCTGGGGCTCCCATGTGGGTGCGGGGGCCCAAGTACTAGGGCCGTCCTCTACTGCTTTCTAAGGCACAGAAACCGGGAGCTGCATTGGAAGAACAGCCAGGTCCTGAACCCAGCCAGGACACACATCAATACAGGATGCCCACACTGCATGCCGTGGTTCAGCCTGTTGCATCATAGATTCCTAATGAGTGTTTTCTGGAAGATGTAAACAGATTCCCCCCACATGTGCTATGACGTCCAATAGCGCACGCGAGAACAGCAGCCCCGCCCTACCAGAGCCCAGGCACGAACCCATGCGGGGAGAGAGGAACCGGCTAGCAGGATGACTGCATGCCAGCCCTGTGGCAGCTGGGGTCGAATGCCCACCTTCACAAAGTCACAGGCAACACCCCAGAACCTCACTGTGCACAAAAGCCGCATCATGATGTCTGTTGACAATCTTTGCTGAGCTGCAGGTCCCCACACGTCAACAGATCACAAAATCAATGTAGAAAGACACAAGCAGCACCTCCAGAACTCCAGAACACAGTGGACCCAGAACACAGTGCAAAATCAGAGTGGAGCAAAAGGGAAGGCAGCCTGGGGGCCCTCTGCTGCGTCTGCCGCGTGCATAGTTCTTGGGTTCCGCACGTGCGTGGGAAGTTCAGCAGGTTAGTGAGGAAGGGAGCTAACATCAGCTTACTTTGTTACAAAGGAGTTTTGAAATGCACACGTGGCTAGATTTCCATGTACTGACTGAAGGCCTCTCACCCTTGTCTCCCTGTGTCCCACGGTCCCACAGGAGGCCACAGTCACAGATGCCTGAATCAGTGTGTGGATGGCTCGGGTCAGCGTGTGGGTGAGGGCAGGCACAGTGTGCCCAAGGAGCTGGGTGTTCCAGGCTGCTGGGTGTCCTGAGACCTGCACGGCTGGGCCGACCCTCCTTGCTGCTCCATGCCTGCCTGGGCTGGTGTGACAGGAGCAGAGCACCCGGGGCTTGGGTCTCATGTCTCTCCTCTTAGGAATGAACTTGGCTCAGCAATTCCACCTACTTGCATTTCTGTTGTCAGTGAAAGGATATGAACTCCCATGTGGCCAGGGCTTTAGCTGCCTATAGAGATCTAGGAAGGAAACACAGTTTGTCCATTGCAAAGCCACTGCTACTATGGCACTCAGACCCCGCTCAGGAGCATGCTTGGAAACCCACAGAGGGGCTTCTCAGGCCTGTGGAGTTGTGGGTAACATCCATTGCATGTGCACAAGCGTGCACATTTGTGAGTGTGCATGCATGCCTGGGCCAAGTGCTGTGGCTCTCCTTCGTCTCTGTAAGCCAAGGAAGTTCAGAACCTCCAGCTGCCAGCGGTGCCTGATGACCAGGAGTCAAGCCCTGCCCACAGGCAGCATCCCCCAGGCCAGACAGGTCTGCTCCGAACAGGGGAACCATCGTGCCAGCCATCGAAGCATGAAGGGAGTGTTCCCATCCTGGTGCCCCACCCTGGAAACCGGCCCCACTGGCTGGGTGGGGCACCCCTTGGCCTGCACACTTATGGGAGAAGCAGGCTCTGCAAGGCTGTGTGGGGCTGTGGCCCTGATACACCCCAGGCGACCAGCTGACCCCGGGAGCAGGGGGCCACATCCTCGCTGAAGAAGCAGCTCTCCCCCAGGCCTGTGAGCCACCTGGTGTGAGCGCAGGCTGACGGCACAGCCGTCATCCCCTGAAGGCCACTGCAGCCAGTGTTTGGGCCTGTCCCCACGCCCTGCCCCTTTCTCTCTCTCCCTCTCTCTCTCTCCCTCCCTCTCTTTTTTTGTTAAGACTTACTTATTTTTATTAGAAAAGTAGATCAGATTTACAGAGAGAAGAAGAAACAGAGAGAAAGGTCTTCCATTTGTTTATTTATTCCCCAAATGGCCGCAGTGGCCAATGCTGAGCAGATCCGAAGCCAGGAGCCAGGAGCTTCTTCTGGTCTCCCACGTGGGAGCAGCGTCCCAAGGCTTTGGGGTACCCTCTATTGTTTCTCCAGGCACAGGCAGGGAGCTGGATGGGAAGTGGAGCAGCCAGGACATGAAATGGCACCCATACACGATCCCAGTGCTTGCAAGGCAAGTATTTAACTCTTGAGCCCTCGTGCCAGGTCCTTGTGCCCACTTCTGTGGCTGTCTTCTTGCCAGTCCCACAGCCTACCTGCTCCCGGACGGACACCTTCCCCAGTGTCCCCTCCACAGCTGCCCGCTCTTTTCCTGGGCCTCTTCAGCTGCAGTCTACACAGATCTGGGTTCAAGACAAGCCCTCTCTACTCACTAGCTGGTGCCCATGAAGTTAGGGCTTTACTGTGTCTGCCTTGGTCTTTCAGCTCTCCCTATGAGCTGGTCAGACTACGCAGAGTGTCGCCCGCAGCAGGCAGCCCACACACAGCGATGCCTGCTGTCAGCCACAGTCTGTATCATCCAGTCCTTCAAGTTCAATGGAGGAAGGACTTGGGTCTATTTTTCTACAGACACTCACTGGCTGGTCCGCTCACTGCTCACGTATTCCTCTGCCCTTCTGTCTGTGCATCGAGCAAGGCATGAACCAGGCTCATTCTGTTGGGGACCCAAGGTACAACCACAGCCTGAGCCTAGGGCCAGCTGCCCTCAGAACAGGGGAAGCAAGAACGCCAGTGGGCCCAGGGGCCAGATGCCACCTGGGCGATGGAAGCATCAGGCTGGGCCACCTTCACATCTGGGCTACGCAGGGGCTGTACCTCTGTATAGAGCACATGGATGAAGTCTAAGAGAGTAGAGTTGGTCTGTGTGAGCGGGAAGAGGGCACAGCTGGTGGCAGGTGCAGCTTCAGCAAAGCCCAGAGGGTGACTCTGTGTGGCAGAGTACAAGTGTGCACCTTTGTGGGCTCTTTGGGGACAGGGCTAGGGAAGTGTGAGTACACAGGGGTGAGAGGGAGCTAGGAATGTCATGGCCAGGTGAGGGACAGGGAGAAGTGTGTTCCTTTTCCTCTGCGGCTGGCAGGTTTAGCTGCCCCCCCCGGGGGAGGGGCAGGGACAGTGGAGCGCATGGCCCTGCTTTCTGCCCACCTGCCTCACAGGCCACATGCAGGCCACATGCAGGCATGCCACCACACCTGTTCTGCTGCGTGCCAGCTCAGGCCCGCACTGGGTATGCCCTATGGACTCACCCATGGCCAAGGCCAGGGGTTGCGGCAGCGCTGTTCCCTTCCCCCCAAGTGGTGAGAGGTAGGGAGGTGTCGGCTCTGAGTCCACTTCTGACAGAAGTTCGGCTCTGGGCTTTGGGTGAATTTCCTCACTTCTCCCTCTCTGGGCTCGGAGTTTTCAGTGGGAGAAGGCCCTGGAGCAGAGCAGCTTGAGGACCTGTCATGGGCCATGCGTGCTGCTACAGTAGAACGCCTGAGGCTGCAGGAGAGCTTCGGTTCCTACATCCCTGGGGGTGTGCAGCAGGCAAGGGCTGCCTTGTGTATCATGTCTAGGGGCCTCAGGTGGTGACAGCAGCAGCAGGTGCAAGGGCAAGGCAACAGGGCAGGTAGCTCTTTATTCAAGAGCCCACTGCCACGATAACCAACTCTCCTGCAGAACCTAACCCACTGCCATGACTAATCCAGCCCCATGATAACTACCCACTGCCATAACTAACCCAGTCCCATAACTACCCACTGCCACAACTAACCCACTGCCATGATAACTACCCACTCTCGTAACCCAGTCCCACGATCACTAGCCCATTCCCACAGTAACCACTCCTATAACTGATGCATTTTCATGACTAACCCACTCCAATAACTTCTCACTACTGTAAATAACTAACCCACTGCCATAACTAAGGCACTCTGAATAACTAACCACTCCCACCATAACTAACTGGCTCCCATGAGTTGGGCATATACTCCTGCAATAGCTAACCTATTCCTGCAATAACTAACCCACTCACACGTAACTAGCCCACTCATAACTAACCCACTCTCACAGTAAGTAGTCCACTCTCATGATAACTAACCCACTCCCAGAATAACAAGTCCACTGTCATGGTAACAAGCCTGTTCTCATGGTAACTAACCCCCTCTCAGGATAAATGAGCACCCCTGCAGCCGCTAGCCCGCTCTCGGGGTCCCCAGCCCACCCTCATGGTTAGTGCTGCTACTGCAGAAGCATCCTGGATCCTGCTCTGCCCACATGGCCTCCTCACTCTCACCGTAGTTGCGCTGGGGACTGTTTCCAACCCACGACCTTTGGGATGCGTTCCATACACAGGAGACCCTCAACCTGGGCATTTGGGAAGCTCCTCCATTCCCCACCCCCATCCCCCTGCAATTGGAGCCTCACCCTTCCTCCCTGGAGGGCTGGGCACTTACAAGGACAGTTCCCATACCCTGCCTGCAGCAGCACCACCCACCCCGCTCACACCTGCTCCAGCTGGCTGCACTCGAAGCCTGTTTCCTGGAGCCTCAGACCCTACAAGGGGGTGACAGGTGTCTTACAAACATCCCCCCTGTGGGGGGCCCTGAAGCTGGGAGCATGGGACTTGTCAGGAACCTCCCTCCCCCAAGGGCCCTGGAGCAGGGAGTCTGCAAGACAGCCAGGACAGTGGGTGCAGAGGAGCACAGAGAAGGGAGGGGTGCTGAACGTGGGATGGAGTAGAAGCGGTGAGCGGGGGGCACGTGAGAGGAAGATGTGCAGAGAGCAGAGACTTTCGGCTTCCCAAGTCATCTCACGAGCCTGTGACAGTACACACAGGCACCAGGCACCCGGTCAAAGCCCCGGCAGACACACACAGCGTGAACCCCAATACCAACTGTAGACACTGCTTCATAAGGATGCACTAAGGGTTGGCATGTGGCACAGTGGGTTAAGTCACTACCCACAACACCAGCATCCCATCTGGGAGTTCTGGTTCAAGTCCCGGCAGCTCCCTTCCCACCCAGCTAATGCTCCCAGGTGGCAGCAGAAGCTGCTGTGTGTGTGGGAGATGCCCATGGGCTCTGGGCTCCTGGCTTCCACCTGGCTCAGCCTCACTCAGGCAGTCATTTGGCTAGTGAGCCAGCAGGTGGGAGGTTCTCTTTCTGCCTCTCCCTCCGTCTCTGTCCCTCTTTCAAAAATAAGCTCTTTGGGGACCGGTGTGGTAGCCTAGCAGCTGAGGTCCTTGCCTTGCGTGCTCCGGGATCCCATATGGACGCTGGTTTGTGGCCCGGCAGCCCTGCTTTCCATCCAGCTCCCTACTTGTGGCCTGAGAAAGCAGTCAAGGGTAACTCAAAACCTTGGGACCCCGCACCCGCATGGGAGACCGGAAGAGGCTCCTGGCTTTGGATTAGCTCAGCTCCAGCTGTTGTGGCCATTCGCGGAGTGAACTAGTGGACTGATTTTTTTTTTGTCTGGGGTCTCTCCTTCTTTCTGTAAATCTGCCTTTCCCATAAAAATAAATCACAAAAAAGAGCAAAACCACAACAGGGAGTCAATATGAAAATGCCAAGGGCTCCCCAGCTGCTCCCACTTTGGAACACCCCACAGCCCTGGTCTGAACTTGCGTGCGGGGACAACAGCTGTCGCTCAGGGCCAGCTCCAGTGCCTGGGGGTCGGGCTCAGCCCAGGGCCCCTGCAGGCTCACTGGGAGCTGCCGGACCTGTTTGCTCACAGAGACGGTGCCACTCCCAGGGCGGGGAAGCGGTCCTGCAGGAGGAGGCTTGCCGACAAGCTGAGTTCAATGCAAAGGGATTTGCAGCAGAAAATCACATGACTGTGTCTTGGAGGAGAAGCTGAGGCCACAGATTCATCTGGGAAGCAAAGTAGGGAGGAATTCAAGGCCTGGGAAGCACCTAAGTCCCTATGGGAGGGAGTTCAGACAGAGGAGTCCAAGCAGGAAAGATTGAGTTCAGGGGACCGGGGGGACACAGCAAGACCTCGGAGGTCCCCAGGCTGGCTTGGGTGGGAGCTATGGGGCAGGAGGGGTGGTCTAGCTTGTGGGAGACGGAGCTCAGGAGGAGGTGATGTGAGAGGCAGGGCAGCGGGAGTGGCTTCCAGAGGGCTGGACACCAGTCCCTGCGGTCCTTGGCCCTGCCCTGGAGCTGGAGAAATGGAGAGCGTGTGGGAATTTGCAGGATCACTCATTATGCACTTATTGCATCCCTACCCTATATCCAAGGCTCCGACAGGAAAGTAGATGTGGGATGGTTTTATCCCTTAAGAGCTCTCCGTAGGTGGTGCCCAGCTAACAGTGAGACTGAAGCCAGAGCCCACTGCTGGCTTCTCAGGGAACTCAAGGGAGGGCACCATTGTGGCGCCTGGGGCTCAGGGCGTGCCTGGGAACAACCCGGCTCCATCTCCGATCTCCATGAAGACAACCAAAGCACCACTGGCTCTGGGGAGAAGACAACGCCACATGCAGCCAAGCCGAGGGCCAGCACTGAATCCACAGTGACTGCAGGCAACCCCGCGTGCCCCAACCCACCTGCTTTGATGCTCTCTCCTTTCCCTTCTGCTCTTGGTTCATAAAACTGCTCGGAAACAGCCTGTTCCCCTTCCACCTGCCCCACCTCCTTGGCAGCGGCGGCAACAGCACCCACCAGCAGTCACAGCTAACAGCACCGGCTGTGCAAGGACCAGAGGAGGTTGCCATGGTGACCCCCAACTTGGCTTCAGGATGCAGCAAGTGACACAACCCTCCATACCACAAACCCCACCGCCTTGCTTTTTTTTTTCCTTGCTATCCCAACTATTCTAAATATTTACTGCTGGGAGATTACAGCAGGCCACCCCTGTGAAAAGGCTGAATGACTAGAGGAAAAAAGGAGAGGCGGCAGGGTACAGTGTATCCATACACTCCTGGACCATGTGGCCACTGGAAAGGCTGCAGGCACAGTGACCTTGCGGCAGGCCCTACAGAATGCCTTCTGGATACAACAAGGGTGGGGGTGCCCTGGGGGTCCGGGCAAAGCCATCTGCAAGCCTACCTTGAATGCACACTGTGTGCGAGCCACTGGGCTAGCCCAGGCAGAGGCAGACACAGGTCCTCCCTCGCAGTCCTGGCCCTGAGTCCGGGAAGGGCTTGGAAATCTGCCCTGGGCAGAATGCTACGGCATGGTGCAGCCACCGTCTGTGACACCTGCCATCCCAGTCAGAGTGCAGGTTCAAGTCCAGGCTGCTCCACTTCCCATCCAGCTCCTGACCATAGCCTGGAAAAGCAGTGGAGAATGGTTCAAAGCCTTAGGACTCCGCACCTACATGGGAGACCTAGAAGAAGCTCCTGGTTTTGGCTTCAGCCTGGCCCAACCCCAGCTATTACACCATTTAAGGATTCTCCCTCTCTCTCAGTAACTCTGCCTTTAAATAAATAATATTTTTTTAAAAATCACAGAATCTGTTCTGGAAGGCCCCTGAAGATCCCACTCCCCAGCATGTCCACTCACTGCCCGCATTCTACCAACCCAAGCCACACAGCCGCTCGTGCTACCCACGTGCCTCACGCCTGCTCTGCCCTGGATCTGTTACAGATCAGGTGCTTCACACAGTGGCACCTGCTGCGAGGGCAGGGAGACACGCTTCTCCCTCCACCTTTTCCTTCTGACCAAATTCTACTCCCCCTTCGGGGTTACACTCAACATACTCTTGCTCCATAACCCTTCCAGGGCTGAATTACCTTCCACTGCCTCTGACATCCTCTGCACGGACACACGCCACTCCATCCACACGCTCACAGCCAATGCCAGGTCCAGGCAGGCCTCTCTTGTACATGGTTCTGCTGTGGCCTTTTCACTTAAGACACATCCTCAAAAGTCACTAACAACAGGAAATCCAGCCGGGAGGGGGGGCACCAGATCCGGGCATGAAGCAAGACTTGCCACAGGTTCGTAACTGCTGAAGGCAGTCATGGAAGTTCATTACATAAATTGTTCTGTGCCTGCGTGTGTTCTGAAAAGGAGACAAGAACAATGTGTCTTTGCAGAGGTTGCACAGTAGCAGACCAAGCGAGACACTGTCGCAAGCCTCCTGGTGAGGTCCCCTGCAGACATTCCTCAATCGTGGAAGAGCAAGAGGACAATTTGGAAACCCGTTCAGGAAATGTTGCATCAGGGTGTCCGTGTGAACTAGGAGGAGCTGAAGAACCTAAGGACTAACTGGAAATGCTATTGGCACAAACCGTGGCTCCTTATAAACAAAATCCCAAAGCCTTGTTAGCAGGAAGTTCTTGAAGACATCGCATCATGCGGCTTCTCTAAAAGCCCCAGCCATGGAACAGTCAGGAGGAGCTGTGAGGCTCCTGCTAACTTCTGGAGAGAGTGAGAGAGTGAGAGAGAGAGAACCTTGTATCCACTGATTCACTCCTCAAACGGCCACAATGGACAGGAGCTGGACAGGTCTTCAGGCAAGAGCCAGAACCCTCCTCTGGACCTCTCACATGGGTGCAAAGGCCCAAGACCTTGGGTCATCCTTTGCCGCCTTCCCCAGGTCATTAGTAGGGGGGCTGGAACAGAAGTGAAGCCGCCAGAACTGTGCCAGCCCTGATTCGCTCTTTTTTTTTTTTTTTTTTTCGAGGCAGAGAGATCTTGGGAGCCAGGAACTCAATCCAGGTCTCCCAGGCAGGTGGCAGGGACCCACCTGTTACTCCAGCCAGTCCCTGTTGCCAGCCAGGGTGAGCATCACCAGGAAGTTGAACTTGGGGCAGAGCTAGGGCCCAAAGCCAAGCAGTCTGGTACAACCTGTGAGTCTCCCAAGTAGGGTCTTCACCACTGAGCTAACCCCCGTGCCTCATTCACTGCTTAGCGTTGCTCAGCACCTCCTGTAAAGCAGAGACCGAGTCAGCATGAAGCCATCTGCAGAGTGGTCACTGACCGCCCTGCACAGCACCATCCTAGTGGTGGGCTCTGCACACACAGGAGTCCTGTGTCCCCACCCACAGTGGGCTCTGCACACACAGGAGTCCTGTGTCCCCACCCACAGTGGGCTCTGCACACACAGGAGTCCTGTGTCCCCATCCACAGTGGGCACTGCACACACAGGAGTCCTGTGTCCCCACTCACAGTGGGCTCTGCACACACAGGAGACCTGAGGCCCTGTGCCCAGAGGCCCTTCAGATGAGAAGTGGGTTGGGCCTGACCGTGGACATACACCACTAGCAAGAGGGAAAGCTAGAGCCCGTCTCTTCTCATTTCAAGTTTCCAATCAGATGGGAATTTTTTTTTATTTTTTTAAAGATTTATTTATTTTATTACAAAATCAGACATACAGAGAGGAGGAGAGACAGAGAGGAAGATCTTCCGTCCGATGATTCACTCCCCAAGTGAGCCGCAACAGCCGGTGCTGTGCCGATCCGGAGCCAGGAGCCAGGAACCTCCTCCAGGTCTCCCACAGGGGTGCAGGATCCCAAAGCATTGGGCCGTCCTCAACTGCTCCCAGGCCACAAGCAGGGAGCTGGATGGGAAGTGGAGCTGCCAGGATTAGAACCAGCGCCCATATGGGATCCCGGCGCATTCAAGGCGAGGACTTCAGTTGCTAGGCCACGCCGCCGGGCCCAGATGGGAAATTTTTTATCTAAGGTCTGACAGCCAGATTGCGACAGCAAGCACGGCCACAGAGGGAGGACACAGGGTGGCCCAGGGATGATCGGGTCCCGTAGCTGGCTGGTCCAGAGGCAGCAGGTAGGGGGGACCCTGCAGGAGGTGCTAGGAGTGCAGTACGTGAGGAGTCCTGATCTTGTGGAGTAAACACACCTGCCCAGCCACTGACAGCCAGCCACCGTGCCTCCCGGCCGCACCCACAGCCACCTCCCACACAACACACCCACAGTCGGGCTACTGCGGCCACCAGGCCCTGCCTGTGTCCTTCACACTTGGTACCCCTGACGGCCTGCCTCTCAGCCACAGCTGCCTGGAAAATTCCACCTGGCCCAAGCCCCACTTCTTCCTGCCGCACTCACTGCTCAGCCATTAACACATTAAGGATGCTCCAAATACGTGTGCCCAAGGGCTGGGAAGAGCCCAGAGCAAGAGTGCCAGTGCAATCAGGGAGGACATCGGGAGGCGGCAGTGTTGGCAGAAGTCCCCCTGAAAAAGGGAGGAGGACTGGCTTGGGACTCCAGGGGAAGGGCAGGGCAGCCTGCAGTGCTGAGTCCAGAGGGGCGGGAGGCAGGGGCACATTGCAGGGGGACCTGGAGCAGCTCTGGGTGTGCCAGCCAGTGCCCGCTGGAGTGGGCGGGGGATGGGGCTTCAGCTCCCTCCCTCTGATTTGCATGCATTGAGAAGTTTTCCAGGGCAATCATTAACTAAGCAACACTCTGGATCTGCCCTGTGGAGCGGAGGGGGAGCGAACAGGAAAGATGTTAACTATAAAACCTGCCCAGTGAGCCATTTCTTAGAATTATTACCCAAACAACACACCCTGCGGGTGAAGGGGGAACGGACAGGCCAGCCAAGGGACCCACAGGTGTGAACTGGCAGGGCAAGAATGTCACCAGGACTGTAAGCAGGTGCAAACTGGCTGGGGGCTGGGGTGTAGAGGCTCCGTCAGGTTCATTTGCCTCCTTAGGCAGGATGTGGCTGTGGGAGCCTGTGACTGAGACTCTGGCCTATGCCCAGCCCACGGGGGCCGTTTCCACTCATCCAGTATTCAAAGCTTCCCGCAGGGTAGCCACTTGGTTGTGGTGACCAAGAGGGCAGCCTCTGGTGTGCCTTTGGCACTCACAGCATAGACAGAAACCTTAGCACACAGGAAAAGACCAGTAAGAGGCAGTTGGTCATCCTGGACCCTCAGGTCATCTCTGTCAGGTGACTGAGCCTGGGTGCTCAGGTCATCCCTGTGAGGTGACTGAGCCTGGGTGCTCAGGTCATCTCTGTGAGGTGACTGAGCCTGGGTGCTCAGGTCATCCCTGTGAGGTGTCTGAGGTGAGCCACCATGGTCTGTCTCAGACTGCAACATTTCCCCTTTGCATCTCCCCAGGATGTCATTATTCCACTGAGCCCAAGTCACAAGCAGCATTTTTCACAATATCTGAATGCAGCAGTGGATTGTGGACCAAGGGCTTTCCTAAGGGCTGAGGTACAAGGCATTATCAAAGCTCCGCAGAGTGGGCATAAGGGGACCCTCTGCATCAGCCCTGGGAAGGTGAGTGCTGTGCTCTGCCTTCCCCCATCACCTCAGGGGCCTGGCTGGGTTCAGGCTACTGTGACGCCATCTGCCTGGAGCCCAGGAGGGTCTGATGGAGGTGGCAGGTGGAAGTGAAGAGAATTCCCCAGAGGGGAACTTTCCTTTCTCCACACTTCACACAGAGGTGTGGCGCTTCCTCTCAGTGCAGCGTATCCACTTCCCCTACAACTGGCTGGAGCTTTGGGGTTCCGATTAAAAAGGGAAGAGGATGGGGGGCAGAGTGCCTGACTACACCAAGACTCCACATGAGCAGTTTGTCACAGAGCATCAAGCAAGTGTCCAAAGTCTTGGCTTAAATCTGACCTGTGCTCTCCCCCAGGCAAGCTCAGGTCTTGCTGTGCCTCAGTTTCCCCCGGCCAGTGTGAGATGACAGAAGCCAGCACCCACTCTGCTCCCCCAGCACTGTCCCCAGCAGAGGAGAGGACCAGCACCAGCAGGTACCTGGCTGGAGTTGAAAGCAGGCCAGGCAGGCGACTCCGTTTCCTGGCCCCAGCCTCATGGTGCAGGCAAACGCTTCCTCCTCCTCCCCGCCATTTCCTCTCTTCCTCCTTTTCTTTCCTTTTCTTTCTTTCTTTCTTTCTTTCTTTCTTTCTTTCTTTCTTTCTTTCTTTCTTTCTTCCTTCCTTCCTTCCTTCCTTCCTTCCTTCCTTCCTTCCTTCCTTCCTTCCTTCCTTCCTTCCTTCCTTCCTTCCTTCCTTCCTTCCTTCTTTTCTTTCTTTCACCTACGATTGCTTCAAGGATCTTCAGGCTATTCAGAGGGAATCTGTACCCCAAGCACCCCATGAGCTGCCACTATCCCTGGCTCCCTCCTCCCAGGGGAAAAGGACTCTAGGGGCTCTGAACTGGGAAACCAACTGCTGCTGTCACACCCTTGGGGACAAGCTGAGGGAGCAGAGAGCCGCCTTGGTGCCCAGAGGTGCAGGGCAGGGACCTGGCCCTGCCCACTCTTCTGCAGGCCTCCCTTCGAACACAGGAGCCCCAAGAAGTCTGTTACCCCCTGCCCCTTGTCTACCCCAGGGTGATGTTCCTGGGGCATACCTGCTGCCCCCAAAAGTGTCAGCAGCAGGGGCCTCTTCCTCCATCTCCTCATCCTCTCTCTTGCCCTTCACCACCGCTTCCAAACCACTGTCTATTCTTCCTCTTTGAAGAGGTTTCCCATGGCCCACAGCGCATGTGGTTCCCTTTATTCTCCAGTCTGGCATGAGGTCTGGGCTGGTGGCAGTGTGGGGCATGTCTTCCCTGGGTAACCAGAGCCAACACAGGGCCCAGTCTGGAGTTAGAAGAGTGAAGAAGGTATTCGCTGAATGGGAAGTTGTCACTCACAAATGCCCTTACCCTAAAGGCAACACTGAATGCTACATTGCCAGGTGGCAGGTGGCAGACCCCAGTGGCTGCGTGTGGCGAGGAACATACAGGGTTGTGAGATTTCCAGAATTACAGGTGCCTCACCCCTCAACACACACACACTCACACACACACACACACACACACACACACACTCACACACACACCCCTCAGCTCCAAGCCAGCAATGCCATGGCCAATATCCTACATCTTCACTGGACTCCGCAAGTTAGAAGACACTGGATTTCAAGAATTCATTTTTCTACATCCCTGAGAGGTCAGAGCCAATTAAGTTGTGTGGGCAGGCACCAGGTCCAAGGATGGGAAGACCCTGGAGGGAGGGCGAGGTCTTTCTGGGGAGGGGAAAGGCACAGAAGTAGTCAGGGTCCCAGAGAGCTTGAAGAGACCATCAGCCACTGGGAAGAGCAGCAGGTAGAGGAGAGGGGGCTGTGCCTCAGGCTGCAGTAGGCAGCTGGGTATGTCATCCATGGCACAGGTGTGCTTATCCATCATTAGGAAGGCAGAGGGGCCAGGAAGTCAGCTAGACCAGCGGGCACTGGGTAGCACTAAGTGAGGGTTGGATATGTGTGCCCATGGACCCTGCATCACAGTATCACCTCCACCCTGAGCCCGGGAGGACCTAACAACGTCAGCTCGTTCTTGGGCACAGAGATTGATTTTCCTACAGCATCTACAGGATCCATCTGACAACCCAAGCCCAGTGTCCCCTCTTTCCTGGACACCAATTGGAGTATGTCTTCCTCTGGCGGTGCCAAGTGGACCACCTTGCTCCACCCAGCACACACAGTCTCCTGCACCTGCCAGCTTCAGCTGCTCCCATTCTCATGACCGGGCAGCTCCTCACCTCCTCCAGGCAGTCTTCCTGGAAGCTCAGTGACTTAACCCCTCATAGTGTTGACTGACCTCCTCTTCTGTACCTGTCCCATGATCTCTCCTGTTCTCAATTGCAGCCACAGGATTTGACTGAAAGCATCAAGAAGCAATGCATTTTGAAGCAAGATGTGCAGTTCCAAGGCAGAGGGGAAGACAAGGCCAAAGGGCAGAAGACAGAGAAGCAGGAGTTGGGGCCGGTTGGGACAGAGGGCACATTAGGGTCTCTCCTGGGTGATGAAGACAGGGCAAGATGTGCAGGTCTGACAAGGTCGAAGGGTCCCGGGGGGCTGTGCAGGCTGCCCCCAGTTGTTTTGGTCCGAGGCTTTGAGGATGCAGGGCAGGGAGTCACCGGCCAGCAGTGAGATAAGGAAGTGGCTCAGAGCCTGGGTAGATGGAAGTGATGTGGGCTGTTCGTGTGGCCTGTAACCCATGGATGCCAGAGAGACAAACACGCAATCTTAAGGAAACACAGCGGGAAGGGTCTCCACTCCCTGTCCCCTGTCTAGCTTGGACTCCAGGCTCCACCTTCCAGCCACTGTCCGGCCATGAACTTGGGGATCTCGTGAGCACAACCCAATCCCCATTTCTCCTTTGCTGTCACTCGTAGTCTTCAAACCCCAGACACAAGCACCTGCTTCTGTCCCTTCACCCTCTTTCAGCACAGGAGCTTCCCTTTTTGCCACTCTGGGTCACCTCCCCCTGCCTCCTCAGGGTCCCTGGGCACAAGACTTCCCTCTCCCTAGTGACTCTGCCAGCAGCAGGCAGAATTCTTACCAAAGGGCAGCAGCAATAAAAATTTCCCTGAGCAAGTCGGGGGAAGTAATTTACATTCTGGGTGAAAGGCAGGTGTCCTTATACATAGAGGTCCTCCACCCGCACCAACTCCAGCACCTAGCAGAGAGTGTGCAAGGCCCACAGCTATTTAGTGCTGAAGCGGGACCCACAAATGGCTCTCTGGCGGCCACAGCAGAGCACTCAACCCCCTGCAACAGCAAGCTAAAGAACTGGTTTCCATGGTCCTGATTAGCAGCTGTTGGGAGCCCGGATAAACACAACATTACTGATGGGGCCACTGTCTTCCAAAAGCCAAGTGCACGTTTCTTAGGACCACCAATGCCACCTGTGGGATGGTGTCCCCCACACAAGGGATCTGGGAAAGCTCATCTTAGGGAAAAACTTGGCAGGGATTTCACTTATTCTGCACCAGTTAGAGTTCGCTTTTCCAAGATTTATTTATTTTGATTGGAAAGGCAGATTTGCAGAGAGAGGAGAGATTTTCCATCCACTGGTTCATTCCCCAAGTGGCAAAAACAACCAGAACTGAGCAGATTCAAAGCCAGGAGTCTCTTCTGAGTCTCCCATGCAACAGTGTCCCAAAGACTCAGTTCATCTTCTGCTGCTCTCACAAGCAGGGAGCTGGATGGGAAGTGGAGAAGCCAGGACAAGAACAGGTGCCCATACGGGATTCCAGAGTTCCAAGGGAGAGAATTAGCCAGCTGAGCCATTGCGCCAGGTCCTTTTCATCCCATCTTCCCATGAGTTTTCTGAAGTACCCTGGGTACCCAGCCGCATCTGTAAAACGACCAAAGCACAAGGTGACAAGTGACTAGGAGCAGCCTCCAAGCTCACAAGTCAGACTTGTTAGATACATTACATGGTATCCACACAGGGGCCGGCACCGTAGGGTAGCATATTAAGCCACCTTCTCTGCCACCAGCTCCCTGCTTGTGACCTGGGAAAGCAATAGAGGACGGCCCAAGGCCTTCGGACCCTGCCTTGGGAGACCCAGAAGAAGTTCCTAGTTCCTGGTTTTAGATCGGCTCAGCTCTGACCATTGAGGTCACTTAGAGTGAACAAGTTCGTGGAAGATCTCTCTCTTTCCTTCTCTCTTTGTAACTCTGCGTTTTCAAATAAAAATAAATGAATCTTTAAAAGAAAGATAAATTTAAAAAACAAGAGAAACTCACTAAGGGTAGGTGTTTGGCATGGGGGTTAAGCCGCATACCCAGCTTCCCTGTGTCTGATCCAGCGTCCAGTGATGCCCACCTGGGGGCGGCAGGGGATGGCTCTCATCCCACGAGTCCCTGCCATTCACATGCAATGTCTGGGCTGAGTCCCTCACGGCTGATTTGATTCGGCCCCAGATGTTAGGGGCATTTGGGAAGTGAATCAGCAGATGCAAGATCTCTCTCTGCCGTTTAGATAAAATGAAAATACAGCTCTAATAATCAGAGAGAGAGAATCACATGGGCATGAAACCAGATCAGTTTTTTTCAAGGAGGGAGGAATTCAGCTCATCAAGTCAAGGAGATGGGTGGGGCGCGCAGGCGGCACAGGGAGATCGGAGTTTTGAATTCTCAGCCATGCACATTTGCTCTCTATAAACGTCAAGCGAGGGAGTTGCAAACCGAGAAAGATGCAACAGATAAAGCCCTCTCCAAGCCACTCTCCTTCCTTCTCTTGTACTTCCTTATGTGGAAGGCAGAGCCACAGGCAGCTCCCAGCCGCTGGTTCCCCAGGCACCTGCAATGGCCAGGGCAGGGTGGGCCAAAGCCAGCGGGTCCCCCACACGGGTGGCAGGAACCTGTCATATAAGCCACCACTGCTGCCTCCTGGGGCGTGTATGACCAGAAAGCTGGCCTCGAAGCTGGAGCTGGGACTGGAACTCAGGCACTCTGATGTGGGGTTCAGGTACCTCGTGCACCACACGAAACGCCCACTCCCTCACCTCCCCTCACTCCTACTGATGCATTCTCCTCTTCCCTCCTTGACCCCTCTCTTCCCTTCTCTCACTACCTCTCTACTCACCACCAAACTGGCATCACTCAGCACCTGTACACAGGCAACTCTCAAACACACACCTCCAACCAGCACCCTCCTGGATGCTCAGGACCCCAGCCGGGTGTCTCCCAGCATCTTGGCCCCAGACACCGAAACTGCAGGCCTGCTGGCTTCGGGTGTTTCCTATTTCACATCTGGAAATTTCCCGGTCACTCTTACATCCAAAGCCTCCCAGCCATCCAAACCTTAGCTGTTCCCTCCGGAGTCTCCTCCACCACGGCCCAACTGCTGGACTGTACCAGCTTCCTCACCAGCATCCTCTCTACCCCATGCACCTGCTGAATCCCTTCCTCCTCCTCTCTGCGCTCCCATTTTGCCTTGATCCATTCATCCTCGCCTCTTAGAATGCAGATCCATATCATTCCTTCAAAGAAGCCTTTCCCAGCCCCTAGAGTGACAGGTCTTATCTGTCCCTAGGGCCCAGGTGACAATGCTGTCACACCATGGGAAAGGGGGCTGGGCAGAGGCCAGGGCTGACACCAGCATCCTCCCACGCTCAGGACCTGCCCCCATGGCACAGAGCTTCCTGGCCTAAGACATCAGGAGTGCCAAGGCTGAAAATGGCTGCTGTAGGTAGACCCAGCCACACCCCATGAGTCACTCCCACAACACAGTCCATTCCTCCCGCACACTCCCTATCATGATCAAATATTTAACTATACAGAAGGATGGCTGAGTTCCAGTCCCTGAGCTTTTCGGGGCCAAAGATGAATGAAAGTCACTGGGTCATGTTGATCGGTTTCCCTCCTCCCTCAGCGTCCAGCTCCGAGCCAAGCCGGGAGATCTCAAACTTGGCCATGAACTCATGCAGCTAGACAGGACACACCCAGGGCAGGGCAGGGAGGGAGCTGCTCTGAGCAGGGCCAGCCCCACGCAGGCCTCTGCCACCCTGGGCCCTTGCACCATCTCATAGATGTCTTCACCCCCTGACCAGCACCTGGCCTGGGCTAGGCTGTGGTGGCCAGTTCTGTGCAGCCTTAACACGTTGGTCAAAACCTGATTCAGGGGTCTTGGGACCCTGCACCTGCCTGAGAGACCCAGAAGAAGCTCCTGGTTTCAGATCGGCTTAGCTTCAGCCGTTGCAGCCATTTGGGGAGTGAACTAGCAGATAGAAGTTCTTTATCTCTCCTCTCTGTAAATCTGCCTTTTCAATAAAAATAAATAAATATTAATAGTGAGGTTTAACATCAAAAGTCAATCTGTGATTATGTCAACTATTTTATGGCAGATTTATTATTTATTTATTTATTTATTTATTTAATTGCAAAGTCAAATACAGAGAGAGGAAGATCTTCTGTTCAATGATTCACTCCCCAAGTGACCACAATGGCTGGAGCTGCGACAATCCAAAGCTAGGAGCCAGGAACTTCCTCCAGGTATCCCACGTGGATGCTAGATCCCAAGGCCTTGGGCCATCCTCAACTGCCTTTCCAGGCCACAAGCAGGGAGCTTGTGGCCCAAGTCCTTGTGTCCCTGCCACCCATGTAAAGGGGACCAGGATAGAGTTCCTGACTCCTAGATTTGGCTTGGTTCAGTCCTGCCTGTTGTGGCCATATGAGGCATGAACCAGTGGATGGAAGATCTCTTTGTCTCTTCCTCTGTCTCTATCTGCCTTTCAAATAAAGACTATGAATTAAAACAAAAATCTGAATTCCACTTCTGGACCAATGCAGGAAGGACTCAGAAAGCAGTGACTCAAGGTGTCGTTTGTGCACCCAGGTACACGGCAGCATTGCTCTCTGTCACCCAGGGTGGAGGTCGCCCAGGTGCCCTCCGATGGACAGACGGGCAGACAGGGTGGGCTTGCTGGCAGGAAGGAATGCTACCCAGCCTGCAGAAGGAAGCGACTGTGGCCCTCCTGTAATGAGTGTCCTGGGGGAGAGCACTGCGCACAGTAACATCAGCTGTGACTGGTTCACTGGCAAGGAGTGGCGCTCCCAGGGCCCAGGAGGGGCAGCAGGGATCACTGTTGGTTGTGCCTAGAGGTCCAGCTGGAACACGCCAGGCACGCCAAATAGCCGGGTAGCAGTGGCAGGTGAGCTCCAGGGGGAGTGCTCCCAGTGACGACACACTGGATGGATATTCACATATGGGTGAGACGGCATGTTTTACAGATCATGTATTTTACTACAATAGCAAGAAGACAGAAAACCCACCTCTTCCTCTGGCAAAGCTCCTGCAGACCACATCACGCCCCTGGACTCCAGCTTGCACCAGTACTCCCTGCTGCACCCCTGGGCAAGGCAGGCTACACCCCACAAGCCCTCTCAGCACTGTAGCACCCAGTCATCCCTCCTGCAGCTGTGCGGGTCTTCCTCCCATGCCCCAGGCTCACTAGAGCAGCTTCCTCAAAGAGGATTCCAACAGTGAGTAAGCCAGACCGTGTGGCAAACCCTGCCACCCACCCCCACTCACCAGGAGGCCAATCTGACCTTCCATTAAGTGACAAGGTCGGAAGGGGCTTCCACCATGAGGAAGTTAATAAACAGCTCACTGGGGAGGAATAAACAAAATCAACTAAGGGCAGGTCAGGGCAGCCAAGAGGTGCTGGCGCACACACCCGGCGGAGGGCGGATTAGCTTCCTGTGTCCCAACCCCGACAGCAGACGGGGTGGGCGGGGAGGGAAAGTGGGGGCTACCCAAGTCCTCAAGGCACTGGTAGTTGATTAGTCACCAGGCTGCCTCGAGCTGCAAGGCCACAGGCCTGCCACCCCGCCTCCACTTTCTTACATAACTCAAAGTCAGAAGGCAAAGAGAACTTGGCCTTGGCTTTCAGCAAGAAGCCTCAGGCTGGCCCCTGCCTGGTAATCCGTCTCACCCAGTGACATCCACAGGCCCAGGACGAACCCTCCTCCCCGGTAACTGTCACAAGATTCCCCAGAGACTGTCCTCAGGGATGATACTACACCACCCACCCAGTGGGTAAGGCCAAAGTCACCACTGAGGGTTGTGCAGGGCTCAGACCCCCTGTCCCCAAATGAATCCTCCATCCAAACTGCCAACAGTCCTGAACCCGATGCACCCCACCAAATGCCCGCTGCCTTTTTCAGACAGAAGCGACAAGGTCCACGTCGGAGTTAGGGCCACACCTGCCTGTGGCTCCCAGGAGGGAGGACAGCCACCAATCTGTGGCTGGCAAGCTGGTGGGACCCCAGGATCCAGCTGCAATGATGACTGTGCCTCTGGCAGGCTCCAGAGGATCTGGCCAAGGTCACCTTGGCGACAGGACGTCCAGATCATTGCAGCAGAAGGTCATCAGAAGATGCCCTTGCCTGTGGCTCAGAACTCAGCCCTCAAGTTCCCAGCATCTGGAGCGTCTGCGGGTGAACCCGGCCTGACGTCAAGGTAAAAAATGGGGCAGAAACACACAAGGTACAACACGGTTTGGAGACCAGGGCGTGGGCAAGAAGTGCTCCTCAGGGTACCTCTCTGGGTGCCTGCTCTCATCCTGACTGTGTCTCCGACACCCACGGGCTCCTTGCTGCCATCCTGCTTAATTTCCAAACAGCACTTGGAGCCACCTTCACCCTCCTGCCCAAGGAGCCAGCAACAAGCTCCCCAACGTGGGCCAGACTCTGGGGCATTGGAGTCGATAGGGCGGCCCTACAATTTACGACCAACTGACTCACACGATGTCGCAGATGTCGCAACGGGCGTACTTTTCCATCCTCTGTGCCTGGAAGCCACCCAACGAGCAGCAGTGACGGTGATAAACAGAAGGTGCGAGGGGGGGACAGGCAGGAATGCTATTTCTCAGGCCAAGGCCTGCCCTGCCCCCTCGGGAGAAGGGAGCCTCGCAGGATGGCTGGAGGCAGAGATGAGAGAGGCTTACAATGGCACCATACAGATGCCATTTCAGGCAGGTGTCACTACCCACATCCTCCCTGTCCCCCTCCAACATGGGACAACTCCTATACATCCTTCAAGGCCCAGCCTTCAAGGCCCAGCTTCCTGGAGTCCCTCCTACACCCTGAAAGCTCAGGTGCACTCCAGCTCCTGCCCTGGCAAACCACACTGGTAGCAGAAACAACTGTTGTCCCCCATCCCTGGTGCTGATGCAGTTTGACAGCAAGGAGCAGCCCCCTGCCCCTTCTCTGCAACAGGCACAGGAGAGAAAAAAAAACAAAACAAACATTAACCCATATTCCTCCATATCTGAACTTCCACACCCTAATCAGAGGCCCACATGGCATGCATCCCATTCAACTCTATAAACAATATTAAAAGAAAAGAAGGAAGGAAGGAAGGAAGGAAGGAAGGAAGGAAGGAAGGAAGGAAGAGAAAGAAAGAAAGAAAGAAAGAAAGAAAGAAAGAAAGAAAGAAAGAAAGAAAGAGAAGAAAGAAAAGAAAATAAAAGAAAGAAAAATTTAAAAAGAAAAGAAAGGGCTGCTGGGGTCAACAGTAGGGTTGGAGGGTGGCGACACAGTGGCATAGCCAGTAAAGCCACTGCCAGCATCCCTTATGGGGCCGGTTCAAGTCCCGGCTGCTCCACTTCTGATACAGTTCCCTGCTAAAATGCCTAGGAAAGCAGCGGAGGATGGCTCGAGTGCTTAGAGCCCTGCATCCAGGTGGGAGGCCCAAAGCAGGCATCTGGCTCCTGGCTTTGGTCTAGCCCAACCCTGGCCATTTTAGCCACTTGAAGAGTAAACCAGCAGATGGAAGATCTCTCTCTCTTTCTGTATATCTCTGCCCTTCAAACAAATAAAACTGGAACGGCAGATTTACAGAAAAAAAGGAGAGATAGGGAGAAAGATCTTCCATCTGCTGATTCACTCCCCAGATGGCCGCAATGACCGAAGCTGAACCGACCTGAAGGCAGGAACTTCTTCTGGGTCTCCCACACGGGTACAGGGTCCCAAGGTTTTGTGCCATGGCAAGTGGGGCAGCCGGGACATGAACTGGCACCTATATGGGATTCTGGCAGTGCTTACAAGGTGAGGATTTAGCCAGTTGGGCTATCATGCAATCCTATAAAATAAATCTAAAAAAAAAAAAAAAAAGGAGGCCATTGGTGAAAGTCACAGCTGGCAAGGTTCTCACTGGGCTACCCAGGTGCAGCTCTCAGAGGGAGCAGACTGTTGTGGTCCAGGCAGGGACCCGCAGCCTGCTGCCAAGCCTTCCCCAGCACTGCAGACAAGCTTGCTACCCTATGCCCTGCCATCTGGGTGTGCACCCATTCACCAGGGCTGCCAGCAGCGTGGCCCTCATTCAGTACCCTGGGGGCTTCTAGCAGGCCAGCATGGACGCCGGGTGACTCTGAGAGTGGCCCAATGAGGTGCCTTTTGAGGACAGAGATCTAGTGGGACTCACTGCCCCACCCAGGACCCTCCAACTGCCTGCCCCCATGCGGTCACCATGTGATCAGTCCAGGAGCAAGCCCCTCCCCCAGAATGCCTCCCCCCAGGGGACCTCAGCCAGCAATGGGCCAAGGTGTGCCTAAGTGCCCTCCAATCCCCAGGAACCTAATGCAGGACGCAGCTGTGAACCATCTCCAGCCCCATCAAGAGATGCTCCAGCTCTGCCGCCAAAACACTTCTGGCCTCTGGGCCTCAGCTTCCACTTGTGCTCACTGAAAGCAAAAGTGGGGGAAGCCAGGGCATGCAAAAGTGCATGAAAAACGAGGCTAAGATTAATGTATCATTGGGGGGCAGTGCTGTGGCACAAGGGGTTAAGGAGCAACTCACAGCGCCAGCATCCCATACTGCTGTGCATAGTTCAAGTCCTGTGACCGCCAACAGCCGGTGCTGTGCCGATCCGAAGTGCCAGGAGCCAGGAATTTCTTCCGGGTCGCCCACGTGGGTGCAGGGTTCCAAGGCTTTCCCAGGCCACAAGCAGGGAGCTGGATGGGAAGTGGAGCTGTCGGGATTAGGACCGGTGCCCATATGGAATCCTGGGCGTTCAAGGCAAGGACTTTAGCCACTAGGCCACTGCGCCAGAACCCCTGCTTGACTTCTGATTCTGTGCTCTGCGAATGTTCTTGGAAAAGATGGACCCTTGACCCCATCTCCTCCTGGGGGGAGGAGAGGGGCTCTCCAGCCCCTCCCACCCTCTTGCTGGAATCTGCAGTGGTGATGACGGCAGGCAAGAAGAGCCCTAAGCTCCCCATTCCTCACGCCTCTGGGTGATTTCTCTTGCACTGGAGATGACTCCTGATCCATGACAACTTCCTGCTGACCCACTACGTGTGCTCAGGGCAAACTGTGCTCTCAGAGTGAGACTTGCTCAGGGTGCAGGGCCACTGCTCAGAGGACCTAACACACACGCAAACCACAGTCTCTCACTGTTTGTTCTGCAGCTTACTCAGCATGGACCCAGAAAATCATGTAGATCCCACAGTCCCCATAACACAGAGTGGGAGAGCAAGGCCTGGTTGCCGCACAATGGGAGGCGATGACCTCTGAAGTTTTCACATAAGATCCGGGGATGGACACGAAGGCCAGGGAGAAGGGACAGGCTCTCTCTCTCTGCTGCCAACCCAGGGCAACCATCAGGGCATTTCACCCCATTCCTTCCACCTCTCCCAGGCCTGACCAGTGAATGGGGGGAGCCAGCTCAAGCCTTGCATCCTTTGGGAAAAGCACACAGGATTAGGGGTGCACCCAAGTGACCCCGAGAGGGGCTGTGTGTCAAGGACTGCAGTGAAGGGAGCGAGCATGCCGGCTCCTGTCCACTACCACCTTCCAAGTGGCCACCAAGGGGTGACCGCTGTTCTACATCAGCCCTCCCTATTCTGGTAGGGTCCATTCCCAGGGCTGGCACACCTGCCCTCTTTCCTGAGGCTCCCAGAGCTGGCAGAGAGCTAAGAGGCCCACCGACAGTTTTCCCTCCTGCCTAGAGGGCTAGCTCCTGTTCAGACCCTGTTTCAGATACTCATAGAAACGGGGCCAAGCAGTGGACCCCTACCCAGACCAGGAGCATCAGGAATCTAGAGGCTGGGTCCAGCAAAATGGCCTAGCGGCTACAGCCCTCATCTTGAATGCGCTGGGATCCCATATGGGTGTCGGTTCTAAACCCGGTGGCCCCACAACCCATCTAGCTCCCTGCTTGTAGCCTGGCAAAGCAGTGGAGGACGGCCCAAAGCCTTGGGACCCTGCACCCATGTGGGAGACCCGGAGAAAGCCCCTGGCTCCTGATCGGCCCAGCTTCTGCCTTTGCGGCCACTTGGGGGGGGGGGTGAACCATGGGATGGAAGATCTTCCTCTCTATCTCTCCTCCTTTCTGTATATCTGCCTTTCCGATTAAAAAGAAAAAGAAGAAGAATCTAGAGGCCACTACTGCTCCTAGAAGGCTGTGATCCAAGGCCAGCACTCCACAGTGCAGAAAAAGCCACAGCTTTCTTTAGCCAAGTCCTTCAAATCTCTAGCCTCTTTCTTGTTTCCTACCCCATGTTCACTGACAGGTGCATCCAAACCGGGTCAGCTCCTCTGAGACCCACCAAGGGTGGCTACCCATCCCTGTCCTCAATCTCTGCCAGCGACGTTTTTGCCCCTTCCCGCGCTGAAGTGGGAAGTTGAGCAAGCCCACTCTGTCTCCATCACCAGGCGTCACGGGTTGTGGCATTCTCCTCTCCACCTCCTGGACTTATCTAACTGGGGCCTGAGTCTCCTGGGGCAGGCGAGGCGGTAGGCACTTAGTCCAGCTTTGGCCGCTGCCAGTGAGAGGCTCAGGACACAATCCGAGTCCGAAGCTCCCGGTGGCGGGGCACGGCTTCCATCCCGCCTAGGCGCCGGGTGCGCACTGGGCGGCCTCCTGACGCGCGCGCTGTCGAGCCTGGGGGCCGGAGGAGGCGGGAAACATCCCATGTAAAACATGTAAACATCCCAGAAGGAACCGCCAGCTGCGCAGTTCCCATCCCAGGGAGATGGAGAGCCGGGGTTTCGGGGGAGGGGGTGGGCGGTGGGAAAGGGGTCACACTGCCCCGAAGAGAGTGAAAGAGAGGGAAAGGCCAGAGCCAATCGATTCCCTCAGGGGAGCCCTCTGCTCGGGCACGGCCGCCCTACCCTCGCCCGGCTCCCGCGTGCCACCGCCGCTCGGTGCATTGCCACAGCTGAGGCGCAAACTTTTCCGAGACGCGCGCTTTGGCGGAAGCCGCCGGGATTCCCCGGGGCCACCGCGAAGACAGCGGAGAAGATGAGCATGGACAGGGAGGCGCCCGGGCCGCGTGCTGCTGGGGACCTGTGAGCAGCACTGACGGGGAGTGCCGGCGTCGGTTACCTGGGTTCCGAAGGTCCGCGGCTTCCTGCAGCCAGGGCGCGGGCGGCGCAGGCAGGCTGGCGGAGGGGCAGGGCTCCTTGCCGCGGCAACCCTGGTTCGTGGGCACTGCACCTGGCCTGGCCGGTCAGACGCGCCTCCCAGCGCTGGGCGGGACGGCCCCGGGGGAGGAGCCGAGGGCCAGGGACCCCTCCCTGCCGCGGCCTGCGCCTGACCCCGGACTCGGTGACCTCCAAGGGCTCGCCCTCATCCTTGCAGCCTGAGGGGTAACCGCAGCCGAGCTCCCAGAGACAGTCCGGGTATGCTTAGTCTCCTATCCCATCAGTCCCCGAACCTCCATCCCCCTCGCTCACGCTCACCTCGGTCCTGGGTGTGGGGACGGTATGGGAGGCTGGAGGCCTCCATGAGCGCAGAGCCGTCGCCATAAACTTCGTGGGTGCAGCCTGGGGAATGGGAAAAGACATGTGTTGGGGAAGAGGGGGCTGTGCCAGAGCCCCCCCCCCACCGCAACACACACACCACGCACTCCCTCCGGGTCCCTGGCTGGCTCGCCCCTCCCCGCAAGGGCTCCGTTTCCTGAATCGCAGACTCAGGGCTGGAAGGTGCTGGGCCAGGGCTGTGCCACCGGGTGGACACAGCGGGTGATGAGAGATAAGAAACAAAGCAACAACACGGGACTGCAGGAACCGGCCCTCCCTGGCTCCTCCCAGGTGCTGAAGAAGTAGGCTGCAGCCACTTCCTGCCCGTGCCTTTGCCCCCAGCCAACTGACCAGAAGTCTGGAACATCCACCCCCTGGACCAGAGGCTCAGGCAGAGGCCGGAAGGTGGGGGGACTCCTTCCTGCCCTCCTTCCTCTTCGAGCCCCTGCTGCTGCACCCTCACCTTGTGGGTGTGTAGGGTACAGACAGGAGCAGGAACGCTGGAATGGAGTACAGAAGCCTGGGGGGTGAGGGGCATAAGTCTCTGGGTGGTGGGGTGTGGATGGGAGCTGGTGTCCTGAGGGCCCTGTTTGGGTCTTATATGGTGGCACAAGGCACTCGGTTCTGTTCGGTCCTTTCTATGGTTATGCACCTGGCAGCCCAAGTGTATGTGTGCAACAGTGTGTTGTCCTCAGACCTCAGTTGGTAAAGGACAAGCAGTCGAGGCCACCAGCCAGGCAGGGAGGGATCTGCTGCAGAATGGGGCTTGACGCCCGTGACTAGGACAGTGGCGGTGGGTCTAGGTTCAGAGCCCTGGACAGGCTGCTGGGCCTGGGCAAAATGGATGTTGCTGGTCCCAGGGTTGTTGGGAGATTCAGCGAGACATTAGATATGACATCTTACTTAAAGGCGGAAAGCATGACGGACATGCCTTTGGGACAACTGTGGTTTGATGTGCAAGATGGTGGAGGAGGCAAGACAAAGTCAGGCACTGGCGTTGTGGTTGCCATGCAGAAGTGGTGGCGCATGCGCACACCTGTACACACACACACACACACACACACACACACACACACACACACCTAGCCCGACAGACACGCATGCTCAGTGCCTGTTACTGCAGGCATTGTATACACCTCAGGAAAACTACAGGAGGGAAGCCAGGAGGCTCACAGCTCAGTGAGGTGGTCAGCAGATTACCGGCAGATAAGTTCACCAGCTAGTCTAACCAGAGCCCCAGCTAGCAGGTTTCACACCCACCCCTGCTCTCAGGGAGTGGAAAAGCCTGAAGAAAGGCATGCGGTAGAGAGGCCGTCCCATAGACATCCGAGCAGGGGAAAGGGAAGTAGGATGTGTGCGTTCATTTGAACAGTAGGATGATGGGCAGAGAGAGAGATCTTCCATCTGCTGGTTCACTCCCCAAATGGCCTCAATGGCCAGGGCTGGGCCAGGCAAAGCCAGGAGCCAGAAATTCCATCTGGTTCTCCCATAGGAGTGGCAGGGGCCCCCAAAACCTGGGCCCTCTTCTGCCATTTTCCCAGACACATTAGAGGGCAGCTGGAGTGGAGGCAGAGCAGCCAGCTCTCATCTGAGGGATTCCTATGGGATACTGATAAGGAAAGCTGTATTTTAACTCCCAGTGCCGGCCGCTAGGGGGCAGAATTTAGACCACTCTCCATTTCTTTGTAGTTGCTGTTATGTAAGTTTTATCTGTCTTTCTTGAAAGAATTGAGAGACATCTTCCGTCTTCAGACTTGCTCCCCAAGTGGTCACAAAGGCCACAGCTGGACCAATCTGAAGCCAAGAGACAGGAACTTCTTCTGGGTTTCCCACGTGGGTGTAGGGTCCTAAGGCTTTGGGCCATCCTCTGCTTGCTCTCCTAGGCCGTAAGCAGAGAGCTGGATCAAAAGTGGAGCAGTCAGGACTCAAACCAGCTCCCACATGGGATGCTGATGCTGCAGGCAGAGGCTTGGGCTACTGTGCCACCACACCAGCTCTGATCCCTCTGCTCCAAAGAGGGGAAGTAGACTGCCACAGAGCAGGGAAGTGCAGGCCAGACAGCTGCAGGAAGTTCATGGAAGAGCTGCAGTTTGGATCCAGGACTTCTGGGTCTGCTGGACGTGGGACCCCTGTGCAGCTCAGGGGGACTTGAACTTGGGACAGACTGGGATAAGCCTTGCTGCAAGGAAGCGGAGCAGAGCTGGGAACAGCAGTGGGGACTCTGGACAGAAAGAGAGGGAGCAGAAGTCCCAGGCGAGATCTAGAAGGAGGGATTGACACACAGCCAGAAAGCCAGGCGAGAACTGTAGAATGGGGAAGCGTGTAAGTGCTTGCCTGCTGGAAAGCTTGTGCTATGGGACCTTCCTGGAGAGACACAGGCCCCAAACTGCCCGACAAGACAGCAGGTGGCATGCCAGGAAGGCAGCCAGTACATCTCAGGAGACGCCCCAGAGCCAAGTGACATGCATGCGTGTGGCCCTGCCCACGCTGGTTCCTCTCTCACCCTCAACTTCATTATCTATGCTGTGGGGAGTGAGAATCTTCCTTTCCAGGGTTGTTGGGACCACAGAATACTAAGAGAGTTAATTTTTTTTTCTTTGCAAGGGCATTCACCTGACCCATGTTACAGTGAACACTGGAGTCTCTTCATGGCAGTTGGGGGATGGACCTCAGTGGACCATCAGTGACCTCAGTGGTCACGGCAGGTCAAGGCAGTGGGCAGGAGGACCTGCCCGTGATGACTGAGTCTCCCTGACCCCTTCACAGAGTGACCCAGCATCCCAGCGCACCTGCTGTAGGAGCACAGTTTCACTCCAATGTATGGGACTGGAAGCCGCCCACCCCTTCCTTTGTCTGTACAGGGTGCCTCGCCACCCTTGGATCTGGGCAGTCCTGGGCACTCTGCACTCTTTGTACTTGTTCAAGGAGACATGTCCAACAGCTGGAAGGGTGTCAGGGATCAACACCCAAGGTTGACGTACCTCCCACCTGTCCTCCACCCTCCCCCAGCCAGTCCCACCCTGTCCCACCCACCCCACTCCCTCCTCGGGTCTCCCCTGCATTGCAGCCACCAGAGCAGGGCTTAGCAACCCACCTTGCAGATGACTCAGCTGAGGCTGGGGTTTGCCTGGTGGCCTCGGACCTGACACAGCCACCCTGCCTACTGTGTTGGCATTGCGCTGCTGACCCAAGCCTTCCCAGCTGCCAGGTGGCGGGGCAGGCAGGATGAGCTCCCTTGGCAGAAAGGAGCAGAGGGACATGACAGGGCAGGCAGCAGCCCTACACAGGGCGCTCCCACTTGGGACCTGTCTCTGCTTCTCCATCCTCTTATCTTCAGAGTGGACCTGGCACACAGCAAGCATCCATGGACCCTGACGTACACACAGGACACGTGGTCTGTTCTCTGACCACTCCAGAACACAGGGCAGGTCCCAGCAGGGACCAGAGTAGCACTTCCTGCTCCTGCTACACCTGTCAGTTACACGTTACTTGCTACCTCTCTGGGTTTCTCATCTTTCCACCTCCCACCTCCAACCCTCCAGGCGCATGCACACTGCAATAGGCTGAACCCCCTTCTAAACAACAACCATGGCTGTCTGCCCTCAGCCTGAACCCACTGCCTCTCTCTCATGGCTACAGGAAAACCCTTAACTACCCCTGGGGAACCCAAAGACCCATTCCTGACCCCAGGCCAGCCTCAGGTCACAGGTGCCAGCTCCCTGCAAGCCCCCAGCAAAGCCTGCATTTGACTCCCTTTCAAGTTACTCATCCCTCATCATCCAGCAGTCGCGCCCTTGACAGTGCAGACTGAGGAAAGAATCCTTAAAAGAATTCCAAAAGGTGTTTGCACTCGGTTTGGTCATTATACCTAATTACCGGAAACTCAAAGCATGCTACCAGCCCAGCACTCCGACCCACAGAAGCCACAGCATGCCCGTCTTAAAAGCTAATTGGGAAGACTCTATTGCAACATGGAAAAGTCCTGATGATATGGAGTGAGTGCAAAACGGCATTGGACAGGAGCCCAGCTGGGAACCCAGCCTTCTGTGTGCAGGTACGAGGGCTGGAGGGCAACAGGACGGAATCAAAGAGCCAAATTTGCATTTCAGAGGTCTGGGGATGCCATTTCTCTTGTATCTGGTGTTGCAATATTGTTTGTGTGATGGATATTTAAGGTGCATATGCAATCATAATTATGATGATGAGCCCTCTGTTTAAGGTGTGCCGAGCCTATGTTGCACTGCCACGGGCTGTCTGCAGTCTGCCTTAGAGAATGAGGAGCTGTGAGCTTCAGATTGACAATAATGCAGCCCGGAGCAGCAGCAGCAGGAGAGAACACTGCACACAGATGTCTCCCAACCCTGCTGCAGTCCTCTTGGCCATCCCCCCAGGTTGCCCCTGCCCATCCTCTTAGCTCAATGGCTGCGCCCTCGGGACCAGCAAGAGGAAAGGGGAGGCATGTTGGCATAGGACTTCCAGGGAGCCCAATTCTTGGGATATTATTTGATTCCCTATCAATACTATCTGTGCGGCCAGAAGGGGACACACCGAGGGGTAGGAAGGGCATGGAAGTCCCACAGATCAGTTGGTGCAGGTGGGGCTGGGATAGGGACTCAGGTGGTCTCAAGCAAGCCCCTTGTCTTCTCTCCGCTGCTTCTGGTTTTTGCACAGGGGTGGGGGAGGGCAGAGGTGACGGGTGATACCCCGAGCTTCCTCGGCAGCAGGCTGGATGGACATAGAGACTTCTAGAAATAGTGCAGGGACAGGATGCCGAGCTCAGCAGGGCAGGGGCTGGCGCCAGGCCTGCGGCTCTGTGAGAGTCTGGGTGCAGACGCTTTGAAGTTCTGCTCTCAGGAAGGACTGGAGGAAGCCACGCCGTGTTCTCTGTCACACCCAGGCCAGGAGCTGAGAAAGCGGGGACGGAAGGGCCGTGCACAGCTGCCTCGAGTTGCCCTTGGCCCTGCGCTGTCCCCAGTCAGCTCACAGCCTGGAAGTCAGTTTAGAACCGGAGGGCCAGGCACCCAGGGTGTGATGGGCACCACATCTCAACTTGTGCTCCCAACCATGCATCTGGCACCACCCAGCTTCACAGATGGGGGAGTCGAGGCCATGACCATGGGACTCACTCCAGTCAGCTCCAGGCTGTGCTCTCAACTCCACGGCCACAGGTTTGACTCGGTCACCAGAAGGGACAAAAATTAAATGTATGGGGGCCAGCACTGGGCACAGCTGCTGTGTCAGATACCTGCAGCATGTATCAGGGTGTCTGGGTTTGCGCTGCAGTCCCAACTCCCCACTCCAGCTCCCAGCAGGGCTTTGCATGCCTGCCCCTCTGACCCTGCGGGAGACCTGAATGGAAATTTAGACTACCAGCTTTACTCTGGCCCAGTCCTAGCTATTCTGGGGATGTTACAAGTCAGTCAGCAGACACAAAATCTCTGATTTTGCATGCAAATAAATAAATGTATCCTCTAATTCTGTCTGTCCGTGAATTTTTTTGACATCCTTTTGTATATCAAACCAGGAGAGACCACAGACTTTGTCAGCTGTTCTAACATTAAGCTCCTAAAAGAGGTCATTGCATGAATTAAAGGTCATGGGGCCGGCACTGGGGTACAGTAAGTTAAACTTCTGCCTGTAATACCAGCACCCCATATTGGTGCCAGCTCAAGTCCCAGCTGCTCCACTTCTAATCCAGCTCCTCACTGATGTGCCTGGGAAAGCAGCGGAAGATGATCCAAGTCCTTAGGCCCCTGCACACACGTGGGAGACCTGGAAGAAGTTCCTGGCTCCTGGCTTCAGACTGGTCCAGCTTTAGCCATTGCGGCCATTTTGGGAGTGAACCAGTGGATGGGAAATTCTCCCTCTCTCCATCTCTCTCTCTCTTTCTCTCTCCCTTTTTCCCTCCTTTTCCCCCCTTCTCCCTCACTTTTTTGTTACAATCTGTCTTTCAAATAAAAATAGTTTCTTTTAAAGGGTCAAGTTCATGTCAGTTGCTGCCTGCGCTGCTGGTCATGACTTCCTCCTCACAAACACTGCAACAACTACTTTAGGTGTGGTTTCTGACCCTCATCCTGAAGAATCCCTTTGAGGGCAGCAGGTCTTTCTCTCATATATCCTGACCTCCCAGGAGAGCCGCCACTGCCCTGGGCAGCTGCTGAAAGCATGTTTGTTCCTCAGAAACTTGCTGGTGGACGTTCATGAAAACCCTGCTAAGCATTTCAGCATGGGGATAAGGAGCTGCCTGCGGAGGAGGCAGAAGATAACGCAGGTGGGGTGAGCATGCAAGCCACCCCCCCCCCCGCGTCTCCCCTAATTACAGAGTATTACCATCCTTATTAACGCCCTTATCGCAACATTCTACCCTGAGGACAGAAGCCCTCCTTTGGGCTCACACCCGCGCCCATCACAGCCCCTTCCTGTCACCTGCACACGCACCCCACCCTGCCACGTCCTGCCCACTCACCTGCCAAGCACATCCCTGCTCCCAGGTGGAGAAACAGAAGCAGGGAATTCCCAGGCTTTTTCACCCATATGCTGGATGTCTTCTGGCCCAAGGGCGCCAAGACCCTTCTACCTCTGATCTGCAAATCCCACAAAGGACCAGGGCCATGGAGGATCTAAGTTGGAATTCATGCTCAAGCCTGTCAGGCCAGAGCCCCTGCCTCACTGGCCACTCTCAGCATCCACATCCGATTTCCCTCTTCGCGGGAGCAAGAACCCAGCGGGCACAGGTGGCACCAGTAACCACTTCAAGCTCACAGGTCAGAGACAGCGGTATAGTGTGTACATTGGGACCCCAAGGTTCTGGGACCTGACCGGAGATGCCATGAGAACACAGATGTTGAACTCCACCTGGAACTTGTGGAGGGGCCGTAAAATTCTCAAGAGGCTTCCCTGCTGCAGAGGTGACACCTAACCTCAGGGGCTCCCTTCTGGCCGGGGCCCCAGCATTTGGCAAGAAGCAGTCAAGGCTGGGTTCTGGAGACCGCTGCTGTCCACAGCCAGACTCACCCCGGGAGCGTGTCCATTCTCCTCCCAGCTCCCCAGCTTCCCGCTCTCCTCCCTGAAGCCCCTGGCGACGGCGCAAATCTCGCAGCATCCTTGCGAGAGCCCCGGAGGTGTGACTGGCGGCAGAAATCTGAAGACTCCACAAGCACAGGGGCGGGTGTCGGAGTTAGGGTCACGGCTGGAGGGACGGCCACTCCCCCGTGAGTGTCCCGGGCGCTGTGTCCCCTCCGCTGGGGAACGCGTGCGAGGGTGTGTATTAGAGGGGTGCGGCGAGAGGCTCCCCGAGCTGCCCCTGGCTAGTCTGTGTCACCGGGAGGTCCTCACTGCTCTGCAGGTGTTGCCTGCGGCTCGGGGCTCCGGAGGCGCCCACTGCGGACTCCGGCCGCCTCTGGAGTGCAGTTCCCGGGGCGCGTCCAGTAGGGCTGCTGGAACCCCAGGCTGCAGGGTCAGAAGGAACCAAAAGTCGCTGCTGAGCGAGGCTTGGGCGTGCAAATCCTGGCTTTGGAGCCGCCCACCTGCCCGAACCAGGCAGGAGCCGTCCACTTGAGCGCCTCTCCCAGGAGGGCAGCCGACAAGCTGGGTCCAAGCCTGGTGCCACCGCCTTGCTGGTCAGCGACGCTGCGGCGAGCACTGGGCGTTTCCCTACCCAGTTCATGGGCTGTTGGAAGAGCGACCCCTTGATGAGGGTCAGCAGTTACTGCCCCTCAGCAAAGAGAAAATCAGGGTGCCCTGCGCGCTGTGATCCACGTGGTTTGATTTTTAAGACAGTATTTAGCCAGGTTCACTTCCGGTACCTAAAAGTTGAGAATCTCAGGTTAATGTATTTTTTATATTTATTACTTATAACTTTCTGGCCATTTCATTTCTATTTTTATAATAAATATATATCCCAATGCTGTACTGTGGGTCGGTCAATTTTATTGTCTCATCCCCTGGCTTGTCACGGCCACTACGGAAACAATGACTGTGAGAGTGGAGCTCAGAGCAGGGAAAGAGGCTGACAGGAACTAGCAAATCTTGGAATGGGAATACGCTTAGAATGTTTAAAGCTGCCAACAAACATGCACAGATTTTGCCTGCAGGCTCCCAACACAGCGGTGTAATTATGGGGAATAGACAAAAGGGACGAAACAGCCACCCACAGGAGTGGAGATAAAGCCAAGGAAACCAGCTGTGGGCACACACTTCTCAAAGAACAGCATCCCAGGCCAGCGCTCGGCCAGCACGGGCTTTACCTGCGGGATGCGCTTAGCATTCTGCTTTAAGAAACAAAGTAAGGGGGCTGGCGCTGCAGCTCAACAGGCTGACCCTCTGCCTGCTAACGCTGACATTGTCTGGGCACCACTTCATGTCCTGGCTGCTCCTCTTCCCTTCCAGCTTCCTGCTTGTGGCCTGGGAAAGCAGTCAAGGACGGCCCAAAGCCTTGGGACCCTGCACCCATGTGGGAGACCTGGATGAAGCTCCCAGCTCCTGGCTTCGGTTCAGCTCAGCCTCGGCTGCTGTGGCCATTTGCAGAGTAAAGATGGAAGATCTTTCTCTGTCTCTCCTTCTCTCTGTAAATTTACCATTCAAATGAAAAGGAATATATCTTAAAAAAAAAAAGAGTTAGTTTCAGTAGAAATGACTTTGCATGGTACTACTGAAATAGCTGGGCCGACAAGGTGGACTTTTTCTTTTTAAAAGAAAATTCTATATTTAGGAAATAGAATTCATTGGGGGGGGGGCAGGGGGTAGAAAGAGAGAGAGAGGTGAAATACAGTTGTGTTATAGCAAACCTTGCTCAGGTTTGCATATCAGGAACAAAAGCCATAGCGGATGACTTTTTTTTTTTTTTTTTGGTGTGTATTTTAAATACAAAAAAAAAGTCAAAATTCAGGAGCTTTTACATTTTTGGTAAGTGGTAATCATTGTAACCTAAGGATTAAACATCTCTCAGCCGCAGTCGCTGGTTTCGAAGGACTGTTGAGGGACTAACACCATGGCAGAGATACCTAGGAACTGCAGTCACCAAGGATGCTCCACTAACTTGCAGTCACAACAACCAGCGCTCCATCACACGAACAAATGACTTTTCAATTTTGCATTAGGAAGGTATATTTGTCAAAGGAGGAGGGAACAAACCTTTCCAGAGAGCTTGTGAGAGTGAATAACAGTTTTTATTATTTTTAAAAGATTTATTTATTTGAAAGGCAAAGATATAGATAGAGAGAGAGAGTTGAATCTCCCATCTTGTGGCCTTGCACTCAAATGGCAGTAACTGGGCCTGGCCTAGCCTGAAGCCAGATGCCAGGCACTTCTGGTTGTCCCAGGTGGGTGCAGGGGCCCAGGCACTTGGGCCGTCCTTGACTGCTTTCCCAGGCTATAAGCAGGGAGCTGGATGGGAAGTGGAGCAGCTGAGGCTGGAACCCTTGCTCATAAGGGTGCCAGTGTCATGGGCAGTGGCACAATCCCAGCCCCCGATACATAGCTTTTCATTATTTATATATTTTTAAAACTTAATTTTGCACAATGACAGATAAAATTGTATGCATGTATCTTACACCACAACAACATGTTTTGAAAAAGATGAGGCTATTTGTAAAGATTCACGGAAAATAAAATTAAAAGATAATTTGTCTTGATACTGAAAAAAAAAGTTCAGAACTCCATGTATAACTGTTTTATAACTTATCTCTTCCAGGCATTGTGAAGCACAAGGTCTTGCACAAAAGACATGCATACTATTTATTATTATTATTATTATTATTTATTTATTTATTTTTATTGGAAAGGCAGATATACGGAGAGGAGGAGAGAAAGACAGGAAGATCTTCCACCCAATGACTCACTTCCCAAGTGGCTGCAGTGGTTAGAACTGAGCTGATCCAAAGCCAGGAGCCTGGAGCAATTTCGGGTTTTCCATGTGGGTGCAGGATTCCAAGGCTTTGGGCCATCCTCCATCACTTTCCCAGGCCACAGGCAGGGAGCTGGGTGCGAGGCAGGGCAGCCGGGATTAGAACCAGCACCTATATGGGATCCCGTTGCATTCAAGGTGAGGACTTTAGCCACTAGGCTATGCTATCGCACCGAGGCCAGGATGCATACTTTTAATTCTGCTTTCCTGCACCCTTTTGAATTGCTCTTGCTGTTCAGGTGGTCTTAGACACTGCCTGTCGGAGATTTAGTGAGATTTAGTGTTCTTCAACCAAGATCTTGCCAAGTCTCTTCAATATCGCAGCCCCTGATACCCTGCCATCCACACCCCAGGCCTCGTGGGGGGCGGAGGGGGGCGGTGTGGGTCAGTCATTTTGAGAGCCTGCAAGGGACATTCCATGATGTTTGCCTCCCTGTGCCTGCACTTCTGCGCCATTGTCCCAGGCACAGGGGTCCATGGCTTCATTTGGGGCTGACTAGGATGCCCCCGGAGCCATCTCACGCACTGCCCTGTGGGTGGGTGGACCCCTCGGTTGTTTCCCTTTTAATTGTTGTAAGGCTGCAATGAGTGATATGGGAATGTGGGAAGTGCAGATGCAGCCAAGGACTAACAGGGCATTTCACAGAAGATGAACTGCTGGGTTGAGTCCTGAGACATGTGGGTGGCCAGGAGAAGGGCTCTATATTTTTGCCACGGGCTCCAGCGGGGTTAGGAGTGTTTGCACCAGCTCCTTACAGGAAGGCGCAATGCACACTGCTCCTCCCCTGCTTTTGAGAGGCAATGAGGCATGGCAGCGAACTCACTGGGTCTGGAACAAGAAGACGTCTCAGACAGCAGTCTAAAACCATCCTGAGGGAGTGGCCTTGAGGTGCCAGCATCCCACGTGAGGGCCAGTTCTAATCCCAGCTGCTCAGCCTCCGATCTAGCTCCCTGTAAGGCACCTTGGAAGGCAGGGGAGGGTGGCCCAAGTGCTTGGACACCCCCCTTCCCCCGGGGGAAAATCTAGACAGAGTACCAGGCTCCTGGCTTTGTCCTGGACCGGCCCTGTAACCACTTGAGAAGTAAACCAGTGTATGGAAGATCTTTCTGTCTTTCCATCCTTTCCTCTCTCTGTCCCTCTGTGTCACACTCCCTTTCAAGGGGCCTGGGATAACAGTCTAGTGGCTAAATCCTTGCCTGGCATCCCTCCACCCCCCTACCCCGCCGGGATCCCTTATGGGTACTAGTTGCTCCACTTCCCATCCAGCAACCTGTGAGATCCAGAAGAAGCTCCTGGCTCCCGATCAGCTCAGCTCTGGCCATAGCCACTTGGGGAGTGAACCAGCAGATAGAAGATCTCTCTCTCCTCTCTCTGTAAATCCGCCTTTCTACAAAATTAAATAAATCTTTAAAGATAAATATAAAAAGAATTCTCCCCTTCTCCCCAGTACTGTTGGGAAACAGGGGAGGCAGCGTGCCCAGCTGTCAAGGGTGGACAAACTGCAACTCCTCTCCCTGCGCTCCCCTCCCTGCGACACCCCAGGTCCAGGGGCTTCCCCTGCCCTGTCAGCAGCCCTGGCTCAGCCAGCTGGGTTCGGTGGCACTCCAGGCAGGTGTATTTTATGGCTCAAGACCCCTCTTCCTTGCTCACAACTGATCCAAGGGGGTCGAGGGACGCATGGCATGAAACTGCACAGAAAGAGCCACTTTGTCCTGCTCTCATCCCCACCCCCGGAAGCTCCAGGTAGGCGCTCAGCAACTCCGCCCTCTGCCGCGCCCCCCCCCCCCCCCCCCCCGCCCGCTAACCCTGCATCCGGGGAACGCGGTTGCCATTTTGTGATGTAAGCCTGAAAAGGAGTTGGCGTGTTTTGAACTCTTTCCTCCCATGTACATCAAAACCCAGAGGCTCCATTGGGTAGGTTGTTACCTACTGGGATTCATGAAAGAATCAAACATCCTGGAGGAAATCTTGAGCAAAATTTGATACCCTAAGACAGAGGCAGTAGAGAAAAAAAAAAGTCCACAAGAAAAAAAATATCCTCAAAAGTGGTAGAAGCTATCACTGGGTAAACTCGATATTGACAAAAATTTGATCTATGAACTAAATTTCTGGGATAAAACTTAAATGGCAAAGAATTTCATCCTAATGAAACTAGTTTCACTCAATCGGAAATGAAGGAGTGAAAGGATCGGAAATAGCTTAGCTGAGTTTCATAGAAAATTGATCAAGGAATTAAATTGACTTAATGCAGTCCATTCCGGAAAACCCTTTCCCAAGGAAAATCCATCAATGTCGGAGTCCTTGTGAGTTACAGCTGGCCACCAGGGGCTCTGCTGGGGGCAATGGCATTTCTCCTGGGAAGCCAAGAGCCCGGCCTTGCTGGGCGCTGCCCCCAGGGGTCCAGAGGCCTGGATGTCAAGGCGACACACTTGCACTGCTCCCTCCGCACAGATATATGAAAGCAGGAGGATCCAGGCTGTGATGTATATTGCTCTCATATTCTTTTTTCTTTCCTTCTGATCTGAAAAGAAATTGAAATGAAACACATTTGAAAGTCCGCAAACACTGTTGCGGGCCTCAGGATCTGTGCTTACTGTCCCCAGGGCACAGGGAAGCAGGAAGCAGGAAGGTGGGGCTGACCGTGGGGCTGACCCCGCGGGTGGGGCAGGGTGGGCATTCTCTGCGTCCTGGCATGGAAGGTGCCCGGACAAGGGTCTAGGCTCAGGCTCTTCCTGTCCCCTTTTCCCCACCTGGGCTGCTCCTCTGCAGGTCCGGGTCTGCACTCTCAGCTGTGAGCCAATCAGAGGCAGCAGGCATGGGGTCTTCTCTGACAGTAACCCCCATCCAGCCGCTCGTGTTGCATGCCCACTGCATGCTCAGCCTGTGTCTCAGCCGGCAGGGAGTCCCTCCAGGGCCAGCTCAGGGCGCCAATGGCCTTGAGGTGGGGTAGTTCTCTGAGGTGGTGCTGTCCTGTGTGTCGTGCCAGTTTAGCAGTGTCTGGCTTCTCCCCACTAGATATAGTAACATCCCCTCGCTCCAAGTTGTGACCATGCGATACGCCTCTGGACGTTGCCAAATTCCCCACTCCACACAAACCAGCTCCCTGCAGAACCACCAGGACAGGAAGTGGCCATGACAACCGAGTCAGAGACCCAGAGAACACACAGCAGTCCAGTACCCCGCTGGGGTGGTACCTGCAAGGGGCGAGGGATGGGACAGGCTGTGGGCGTGGGGCTGTCAGATGTGTCTACGGGAGCCAGGGAGCTGAGCAGCAACATGGAGGCAGAGAATCTAGAGAATTCTTGTCCAGTGACAGGCTGTCAGGGAGAAGACGCAGGCCCTGCTCCTGTGGGAACGAGTGGGGCAGGGGGACAGGAGGTGCCCCCGGTTACCAGCTGGAGGGGAGCTGCCCAGGCGAGCTGTCTGGGAGTTGACTCTCACCTAAATATGTATTTATTTGGTTTGATCTATCTGCTAAGTGTGTGACTTTTGAGCTCATTTTGAAGGGCTCATTTCAACCACTCTGTGCCATGCTGTTCTTCATTTTCAGTGCTTTTCCAGCCACCTTTCTGAAGGCTTGGGTGTCTGTATGTGTACATATTTCCAGAGCCTGGGATGAAGCTCAGAGTCTCTGAGCATCTCCCCAGAGCATCCCCCTTCGCCCCTGCAGGCAGCCGGCCCGGTGCTGGGGCCTAGCTCTGTGGCATCTGCTGAGACTGCAGTTGGATGCTGCGGTTGTCAGTGGAGGGCTGGCCCCCTGCCTGCGAAGGGAGTAACCCAGGCCTAGAGGACGCCTTCACTTAGTGATGTCTTCTGCTAGGGCTGCCTCTGAGTACAGCCCAGCAGGTGGGTGGGCGTCAGCCAGGGAGGCCCTTGGGCCAGGCTGGCATGGTCCCATGCAGGTCTCCCTTGCCCGTCCAGCAAGGTGGTGATTGCCCTACCCCTCTCCACCCCCTACAGCCTCCACCCCAGAGTTTGCTGGGTGGGGCTGTGGGTTTCCAGGGTCTGGGGCTCACCCTGACTGAGACCTAACATCCTCAGCTGAGCACACACCTAGACGGAGTATTCTGGGAACAGGCTCATTTGGGGGAAGATACGGAAGTGAGAAGTGGCAGTGGGCACTCTTATTCTGATAGGATCCAGTCCTAGTCTGATGGTGGAGACAGAGCCTTCGTTTCAGAGGTTTCCTTGAGAAGTAGGAAACTGGCACAGAGCACCTTAGGGACCAGGAACAAGGCACCCAGGTACAGCAGAAGCGCAAATGAGCACTGTGCCCACTGCAGGGCATGAGGGGCTGGAAGCCAGGGCCCGCTTCCCTCTCTTCCCTCCCTTCACCCCAGGCAATGCTTGAGTTTGGCCCTCTGCATCCCAACAGGGACACAAGGCACTAGCTACCACTCCACCTGGGCACCTGTTACAATCAGCTGGGGTGGGGCTGCAGGGAGAACAGAAGAGAGCAGAGGTCCGGGTTGGGGGGCAGTGACGGGGCTCAGCCATGTCCAGGTGACTCCTAGGCTTGAGACACCACACAGGGGAAGTGCTGCTGAACCTCTGACGTGCACCCCGGGGACCGAGGGACACTGGACAAAGACCGATTCCCGCTCTGCGGGTTGGGGATGGAGCCCGGATGGTGCTGCCCGTGTGGTGCCTGTTCACCTGACTCCCGATGGGTGCCTCGTCTAGGAGCTTCTGCTCTTCCATCCAAAGGGGAGGTCCACTGTGTGGATAAAATACATGACCAAAGGACTCGGACCAATGTAATGTACAAAGCTGCTTTAGGAGCTCATCAATCCAGACTCTTCACTTGAAAATCTGCACGGAAGATGGGTTGTTATAGTGAAGAACAAAACATGTGCACCCTCTCCCCAGTCCACTGCTTTGTGAGCAAAGGAGCCAGGGGCTGCCATGTTTACAATGAACAGCACCACTTGCAGACAGCAGAGTGCTCTGTAACCATGCACTCTGTGTGTGTGTGTGTGTGTGTGTGTCTGCACGCACTAAACTGCCCTCCACTCATATCTCCACTCAGGGAGCTTGTTCAAAGCTCCTGGGGGAAGACAGCCAGTGGCTGGCAGGTGCTGGAATGTGACTTTGAAACTTAATGTCAAGTGGAGTGGAAGGAAAGTCCAGCGTGCTGTGGAGGCTCTGCCTGGGTACTGTCATTCAGGGGATTAAGGGTCAGCTCCGGCAGGTGCCACACAGACTCCACTCAGCGAATGCAGGAGAGGGCTGGGGCTGTGGGGCGGGGGGCAGTGGGCCAGTGGGGCTGCAGGGTAGTGGGGCAGTGGGACAGTGGGGCTGTGGGGCAGTGGGGTTGTAGGGCAGTGGGCCTGCGGGGCAGTGGGGCAGCTGGGTAGTGGGGCTGCGGGGCAGTGGGGCTGCGGGGCTGTGGGGCAGTAGGGTAGTGGGGCAGTGGGGCAGTGGGGCAGTGGGGCAGTGGGGCTGTGGGGTCTGCATCCCTAGGTGAGCCCACTGAGTACGGCCACGGGGTAGAGGTGAGGTCGAGAGTGAGGTGATCATTGCTACTGCTTGGGGAGAACGGCTCAGAGTACAGAACTGGAGGTCAGATCTTAGTTTGTCAAAGAACGGATGACTTCTGGCAGACTTCTCCAGGTTCCTTTGTTCATCTGTGAAGTTTAACATAATCCTTTCTCCCAATGGAGAGAAAATGCCCCTGGTATCCTTATGTCAGAGCCCACACCCAGCGTGCATCAGCGGGTATGGTGCCCACCCTGGCTTTGCTTTTGGCTTTGGAAGGGGAGGCTGCCAACGCCTACCACGGCGCGGGTGGTCCCGGCCAGTGGGCAGTGCCCCGGTTGTGGTATGTGAGTGCGTTACTGGTAGGAAGGTGTTCACTTAGTGCTTAGTGGTGGCAGTTTTGGCATGACCCTGAGCAAGCTGCTTGGTTTACCCGTTGACTGTCAGCCACGCCTCCAGAGTGGTGGTGAGCTGCTCTGAGCAGGATTTGGCTTAGGAAGAACTCACAGGGGCGCACGCCCATTCACCTGTTAGTAAGGAAGATTGACCCAGAGTCTGCTTATTAAGACACTAAGAACTGAGCATATTTTAAAAGTGTCATTAAAATTATTTTTTTATAAGTTTTTATCTTATTGGAAAGGAAGAGAAGAAGAGAGGGAAACCTGTTTTCTGGTTTCCACCCGAAATGCCTTCCAACAGCCACGGGCTGGGGCCAGGTCAGAATCAGAAGTTGAGAACTCAGCTGGGGTCTCCCATGTCCTTGAGCCATCATCACTTGCTGTATCCTGGGGTGCATGTCAGCAGGACGCCCAGCTGGTGTGGGCTGCAGGCTTACGAGCAGCATCCCACCTGCTGTACTGAGTGCCCAGCCCTCAGTGGCTGGGGCCACCTCCTAGGCCGGATGTCTGCCGAGGGAACAGAGCTTGCACGCCTGCAGGAGCTGAGGCGGAACACACTCTGCTGCAGTTCCCCTTGCCAAGCAAGCTAAGGGGCCTGGGGGACTTACGTTGGGACTTACCACTGTATCCAGCAGTACTGCAGATATGCAGTTTTGCTGACGTGACAAAGGAAAGACAAAGGAGCACCCGGCACTGATAGAAAGGTGTGCTCTGGCATGTGTCTCCTTATAACAGGACTCATCATTCTGCCCTGGGGAGTCACTTACTATTCCGCCCCCAGCCACGAGGGAGCGCTCTTACACAGCTGCCATTTTCACCTTCGGTTTGCTCTACAGGTGCCTTTGAGAACACAGCAAATTCCCCAGCAGCCCCTGGTTACTTCCTGATGTAAATTATTCTTTAGACCCAAGGAGCTTCGGGCTGCATAATGCGATCCTCTCTGTGTCTAAGATCAGCTACGGCCCTACTCCACTTCCGAGCTGTTCTCTCCGCTACAGCTTGTTAACCACTCACGCTGCAGTCCTATCGTTCAGCAAATTCCTTCTCCTGGAACAGGATTAGCCAAATCACAGGGTTGGCGCTGTTTAGCATGCAGGAGATGCGGGGTGCACACACAAGTTATCTATCGCTCTTCCCAGATGGTAAACATATCTCTTTTCACCGGAAATCGAGCAGCAAACATTCCGATTCGTCACCAACACTGCATTTAGATTCGCATCCATTTTCCATTTGGCATCCTTAACGAGTTGGTATAATGAAAATCAGTATTTTATCCTGCTATTGTTGACTATCTTTTAAGTTACAGTAATGTCGATGGGAATTGGGAAAAAAAAATCATCAAACCTCTCCACAACTCGCAATTTGTGTGGACTTTGCATCTATCCATGGTCTCCCCTTCCACATCTGAGAGCTCCACATTCCGAATGGCTGGTCACGCACACGGTCATTTGTTAGTTTACAACACAACTCTAAGATCATTGACTTCTCTGGTTATTGGACTGCACTGAGTGGCGATGCAGCCCATGCGTGAGAGTAAATTTTGATGCCAGGGAGATCTGAGTCTAGATTTCTGTTCAGTGACACCCCCTAGAGGCTTTTGGCCTTTGCTGGCTTCCAGCAAGTTAAATGACAGTCTAGGCTGGTTCCATCTTGCAGCACTTCGAAGGGAGAGTGGCTGTCAGGAGTTGAACTGTGCCCCCAGGCACCACAGGATGGGTCTGCTCCAAGGACCATGGAATGGGGCTGTCCCGTTTCCTCACAACCTCAGCCACGCTGGCAGGTTTTTCCTTCTCTGCTGCACGCAGCTGGGAAATGGCCATGCACTTGCAAGTCCTCTTCCAAAAGTGCATGGAAAACATTAAGGATTTCATTTTCTTTTTGCACCAAAAAACAATGTTTAAATTCTATTTTGCTACACATTTTCACATGTAGCCATGTATTCACAGGGACCTGCTCTCAGCCTGACGAGCCCTCTTAAGTGGAAGACATAGGACACAGACAACACAGAAGTGACCACACCGGACCAACTGCAAGAAGCTGCCATCTGCAGGCTAGGGGAGGCCTCAAAGAGAGTAGGCGTGCAGGTACCTGAGCTCCAGCCTCCAGAATGGCAGGACAATTGATTTCTGTTCATGAAGCCATCTCCTGTTTTTGTTTCAGTGGCCCAACAGAGGCTATATGGTTAACAATGATTCATTTGTTGCAAGCAACAGTAACCGAATCCAGCCAGCTTCAGCCCTCACAGGGAATTTATTCTAAGGGTAGAGTGGCATGTTACAGATGCTGAATGGAACCAGCTGACATCAGAAATGCACAGGGTCCAGGGCTGGAACGCTGTGAATGCTACTTTTCATCTGTTTCTCATATGATATCACTGTAATCAATTCCAAGCTTGGATTAATGGGGATGAATGGCCAGTTCCTGTCTGATCACTACGGACATGAGGGAGGTTCCTCTCAATGAGGAACCTGTAAGAGACCGACCAGGGTGTACCGGCAAAGGGAGATGGGTTACTGACACTTTGGCCACGTTGAGCAAAACCAAAGCAAGGCTGGCCTGGCTGGAGACTGTTTGCAACCACATGGCTATTTCCCAGGTCAGAACACAGTCTGAAGGAAACAGCTGCCCAAAAAGCTGGTTAGCTTGTCCAAAGCTGTGTGCTCACCAGCTGGAAAGCTGTGTGGTGGTGATCAAGAGGAATACAGACTGCTTATAAACCAGAAAGCTGTGCAGCGAAACGTAAGGCAAAGCTATACTGGTTCGTAGCATTATGGACAAGTATTTGGGAAGTGAAAAAAGCACTAAAAGGAGCTTCTCATTGGGAAGAGGCTGGTGTAGAACATTCAGGAGGGACAGAGCTGTGGAAACATAGCTGGCTAATCTGCATTAGAATGGGAACCGGCCTCCACACAGGGGTGCGGGCACCTTCACCCCCACGCCCTCCCCGATACATACTCAGCCATCTTGCTTCCTTGGCTCCCCCTGTAGGCCCCAGCTCTTCAGGTCTGTGCTTTGCTCTCACTCAGGTCTGACAGAGCCCTGCGTGCCCCCCCATGGGCATCCGTCGCTTGTATAGCTGTCATGAGCAGAACAGGAAATGACAGCCAGGAATCTGCTTGCTGGGCTCAAATGGTCAGAATAATTAGAGACATCCAGATGTGTTCCTTTTAAGATGAAAACTTTATTTTACAATTTTATAAAGCAGTTTTACATTAAGCACAAACAATCCATTTACTCTGTATAGAAACAAAATACCTTTCCATTTGCAAAAAAATCAAGTTTTGCTGTATAGAAAACTAACAGGTGCACATTGTGCTTAAACGGCAAAATCTGTACAGCCTTACAAAAGACCCCCAGCAGGAGGGCATCCGTAAACACTTTATTGCATATTTAACACATGGTGTCAAACTCACACGGACAACAGAGGGGGGCGGGGAGATAGCAGCTGTCAGTGATGCTTTCACGCTGACAAAGGACAGGGAGGGTCGCATCTGGAGAATTGTGCTTGTGTGCCATTTCTGGTACCATGGGGAGATCCTGGGTGAGGCCACCACGGACAGTACAGGTCCTGGATGAGTCATCAAACTTGACCTTCATCCAGAAACTTGTGGCTGTTTTTAAGACTGAAATGGCAATAGATGTACCATCCAAGCGAATCAAGATAAGCAAAAAACCCAAACAAAACCCAACACCTATTATAACATTTTCCAAAAATAAACAAGATAAAAAGGTCAAATGCCCTCCCCCTAGTCCTTCTAAGCTCAGAATAAGTAAACATTTTATATGATTTAAAACCTTAGAAAAAGCCACATCTCTTTGTAGACAATGACATGGATCGTCTGTGCTGTGCTCCCCACACAGCCCTGGCTGGCCTGCAGGCTTGCTCACAATGCAGACCGCCCTGTCTCAGAGGTGGGCTTCCCAGCTCTGCAGGGCCTGCATCCGAGTTAGCTCGGCTACAGGTTCCCCTCACGCTCTCGGAGCAGGCCGAGATCACACCCCGAACAGGCTGCTGCTGCCCCGTGGAAGGCAGCGTGACCCACCAGGAACGGCAGGGCACTGCCACTCGGGGCGGGGGAAGCCTCGCCTCCCTCCGGCAAGAGGACAGCCGCACGGTTAAGGCACTGGTGTCTGCCGCAGAGGCGGTACCATGCTGTCCTCACGGACTCCCTACATCTCAAGACTGGCAAGCAAACTCAGAGCGCAAGTCTGGCCCACCGCAAATCCTAACACTAGGATAAAGGAAAGGGGGCTCCCAGAGGGCAAAGTTTATTTTTGAACAGCATCACCCAAAATAAAAATGAGGGAGTCCTCATTTTTATTGCTGAGACAAAAAAGATGTAGTCTAAACATTGCTGAAACAGCTTGTGTGAAGGCCCAAGGCTGGGAGAGAGCATATTCACCTACAACTCTTTTGGTTCTGGGGAAAATGAAGAGTTGTGGTCACACAAAGCGGAAGCTTACGCTCACTTTTTTATGGCTGGTTTAATATTCCGGGCAGCTCTTCACCTTCTTCACTCCTGCCCCCTTTGATGCTACATCTTACAAACTATATACATAAACATGTGATCTGTTTTCCTGTTTCTAAGCAGTGCTTGGTAGGCCAAACTCAATGAAGACTTGTGTGTAGGCAAGTTAACCCAGGCAGCTCTTCAGTGTGCACCCCAGGCCCAGTGAAGCTGTGCTGTGCTGGTCAACTCTGTCCCCTGAAGGAACACGCGGGCCTCCTGGTCTCCACTGGGCAAGAGGCAGTATTGACGCAGCACACTGCCATGCCTGAAAGCCAGGGTCAGGGCAGAACCACCTGCTTCGTATAAACTCGCTGCCTGAAGCCCCCGAGGCGAGGTACGGCAGGGGCTGAACACCCCAAGGAAAGACCTGACCACCCACGGCTAGCACTCTCGGCAGCATCTCTTGTGACAGCCGGCCGTTCCAACACCAGCACACAGAACCCGTGGTTTGCTAAGGGATGCTCGACTCCACTGACTCTCTCCCGTCATCTCTAACCGAGTGTCTGTCCTTACGGGGGGGAAAGAGACCGAAGAGGGAGTGGCAGTGGACTTGAAATCACCAGCTCCTTCCCAGACTCGGGTTCGTAATAAACATCCCAAATCACGTCCCCAAGATGGACAGGACTCTCCGGTGCAGTCTGAGAGGAGAGAACAGGGTTCTAGACAGTGACAAGCAGACGGCATCACCATGGTGTGCAGGAAGGACACACTGATTATCAAACTCTTACTGATTGTAGGTCAAGTTTTATAAAACTGAAACGTTGTGTAATCCCTTGTGCAGTCAACATACTTTGTTTTAGTTGTGCTTACGTTATAGAACTGTGACGCCTGAACACTGGGTGTGTTTTTGATTTGCACATTTTGAAGAAAATCGTAATCCAAAATATTCTCCATGTATTCAGCAAATTGAACAAATGCAACAAGAGCTCACTGACTCCCAAGAAATGAAGCTACAGAGAAGAAGCTGAACATGACCCACCATCCAGGCTACGAAGACACAGTTACGGAATGACAGCACACACTTCGTTTTCAAAGTCTGCTTTCAATATAAATATAAATATAATCACATTTTAAAAGAGTTTTGTCCTAGGCTGGCCTGGGCAAGCTCAGCACGTCTGGACCATCCGGGGAACTGGACGTGGCAACAGGCCAGGGCATTGTTATGGCCCACTGACTAAACACTCTCCGTTCAAGGCCACTTCCTGAGTTAAAAGGCCAGCTCGTGGAATGCAGGTGCTTCAGAAGGCTGCCTTGAAGAGTCACTGATGGCTCTGATGTCATCCGCAAACAGCCGGCGCACAGCCTTTTAAAACGTGCCCACGCCCTGCCGGCCGGAGCCCGGGGCTCCCATGGGTAGCAGAGGCTGGCGCAGGCTCCGGGCTGGCAGCCCTAGTTGTGCTTGGCCCTGCTGCCTTTCAGGTAGCTCTTCCACCTCTTGACAAACTCCTTGAAGACGGGTGACTCATCAATGGTGCTGAGCAGCTGCAGCTGGTTGATGTGGGTGGTGTGGTAGTCCCAGCGGGCCAGGTTGGGTGCGATGCCCAGCATGAAGTGTCGCAGGTCATAGATGGTGCCCGAGCCGGTGTCATACAGAGGGAGCATGGCTTTCAGGGACTCCATGCCACGCTCGTACAAGGACCTCGCTTCTTGGCCGAGTTTTTCCCCTGCAGTTTCTTTTAAGTCGTACAGCCCAATTAAAGAATACATAAAGCCGTTCAGGACGAAGGAGCTGGGTGTGGTTGGGTATTCTTCATACCAGTCGTGTTTGTTCATGAAAACGGCCTTCACTCCGTGCTGCTCCGACAGGTACTTGTAAGGGGCTGTCGCCCTTAAAGCTGAATTGAGGAAGATGTGGTCTTTTGTTAACAGATAGGCCCTGACGAGCGTAGAAATGGCTTGCCCTTGGGCCATGGCAGAGTACCACCCTGGCTCTAAAGACTTGAACCCTTCCCCTAACTTGCGGGTCACCATTATCGGCCAGCCGCCTCTCTCATCCTGATTCCTCACCAGCCAGTCACTTGCGGCGAAGAAGGCGGCCATGTGCGCTGTGGTGGAGATGGTGATGTTGTCGAGGAAGCCCTTCCCTTTGGCGATCAGCCTGACCACCTTTTTGGGCATGATTTTGGTTGGCTTGACGGCTTTTGTGTTGGAAAGACCCACTCCTTTCCTGAGGTCCGTGACCAGGTCCCTGGTGACTGTACTCCACGAGGTTCTGGGCCCGATGCCGTAGTAAACGTCTCTGTCTTTGAGAGCTATTAGCTGGGTGTTGGAGACGTAGTGCACGGTGAAGAGCTGGTTCTTCTCCGTTGTCTCTAGAACCACGGACACGCTCCCGTTTGTCAAGAACTTGAGGTCAAATGAGATGATAAAGTCTCTCGTGTTTCCCAGTGGCAAGGACACACCTTCACTGGTTTCTGCAGAGGGTGAGACACCAACACAGGGCGTTAGAGTACGGGTCCTTCTGTATTTGAAACTGCACAATGCACACTTGACAATCACCATCACGCAAAATTAACAAATATGCTGTGCTCTGAATCACTATTTTAACTTTTTAAAAAAAAAAGATTTATCATTTTTATTCAAAAGTCAGATTTAAAGAGAGAAGGAGAGACAGATTTTTCTATCCACTGGTTCACTCCCCAAGTGGCCACAATGGCCGGAGCTGAGCCAGTCTGAACCAAGGAGCCAGCAGCTTCTTTCTGGTCTCCCACACGAGTGGGAGCCCAAGTACTTAAGCCATCCTCTATTGCTTTCCCAGGCCACAAGCAGGGAGCTAGATGGGAAGTGGAACAGCCAGGACATGAACTGGTGCCCCCATGGGATCACAGTACATTCAAGACAAGGATTTTATCCATTAGGCTATTGGGTTAACTTTTTTTTTTTTTAAACAAATTAACTACTAACTAACACAAAACTGGTGATGATGAGTTCATGATGACCTGGTGACAAACAGATGAAACTTCTTGGCTTTGCTATTTGGTTTACATTAGGGATTAAGTACTAGCGACTGAGACTGGCAGTGTGGCACAGTGGGTTAAACCATTACTTATCATGCCCACATTCCACAGAGGTACCAGTTTGAGTTCCAGATGTTTCTCTTCTGACCTAGCTCCCTAATGCACCTGGGAAAGCAGTGGAGGATGGCCTAGGTGCTTGGGACTCCCAGCTGGCGCTCCAGGGTTTGGCTTCAGCCTGGCCTGGCCTCAGTCTTTGTGGGTTATCAGCTTAAAGACCTCTCTCTCTGTCCTTTCTCTGTAACTGTGCCTTTCAAATAAGCCCATCTTAGAAACAGCAACAACAACAGGTTAAGGTATGGTTGATCATACTGCCTTTTCTAGAGCTACTGTTAGCTGGTAAACAATGATGACGCTAGTACACACCCCTGCAAAAAGGAAAAAATACCTCCAAGTTAGCTTAGCACAACATTGCCAAAAAGAGGGCAGAGGAAAATAGTTACATGCAAATCTAATTTTTACAAAAAGGATTATTTATTTGAAAGACAGAGTTGGGGAGGGGTGAGAGGTAAGACCTCCATCCATTGGTTCATTCCTCAACCGGTTGCAATGGTCAGGGCTGGACCAGGCTGACACCGGGAGCTTGGAGCATCCTTCTGGCTTCCCAGATGAGTGCAGGGGCCAAGCACCTGGGCCATCTTCTCCCACCCACCCAGTATACCACCAGGGAGCTGGGACAGTACAGCGGCCAGGTCTCAAGTCAGTGCCGTTACAGATGCTGGTACTGCAGGTGGTGCCTTAGCTCACCATGCTACAATACTGGCCCCTGACATTCTAATTACATTAACTGTACATTGATATATTTTACTATGTTCTCTGCACTTTACATACATCTATTTACTCAGATAACCCTCTGAACAATTACAATAGGTTATTTTACTAAATATTATAACTTGATGCTAAGAAGGCAGGTTTGCTTTCAGATATTCATTGGGCTTGTGAACAAAATTTTTTGGAAATTAAGCAATAAGTTAATGTAGAACACAAAGTCAGGGTGGCAAGGAGGAAAATAAGCATGGATTCTGGAGTTAAAAACCTTACACTTGGGCCCGGCGTGGTAGTCTAGCGGCTAAAGTCCTCGCCTTGAACGTTCCAGGATCCCATATGGTTGCCGGTTCTAATCCCGGCGGCCCTGCTTCCCATCTAGCTCCCTGCCTGTGGCCTGGGAAAGCAGTTGCAAATGGCCCAAAGCCTTGGGACCCTGCACCTGTGTGGGAGACCCGAAACAGGCTCCTGGCTTTGGATCAGCTCAGCTCTGACCTCTGCAGCCACCTGGGAAGTGAATCATTGGATGGAAGATCTTTCTCTCTCTCTTTCCTCCTTTCTGTATATCTGACTTTCCAATAAAAATAGATTAATCTTAAAAAAAAAACCCTTACACTTGAACTCTTGCTCTACTAATTTTAAGAAGTCTTCCAAGATACACCTCTTCAAGCCTCAATTCCTTCACACGTCAGAGATAAGGTGACTTTGCAGGGTAATTTTAAGGAAGGAAAAAAGACAAGGAGTCAATGACAGCAGTTAGTTACTAATTATCAAATGCTAATAAAACAGTACAAGCTGCTTTAGCTTAAAAATTAATAGGAAATTTCTCTTGCACATAATAATTACTAATGATTAGAAAGATGATTTTCTGAATATTGTTCATCCAGACCTACCGAGAAGGGAAACTGAACATACTATTATTCTTGTGATTTCCAAACATACATCCTATGCATTTATCTCATTTGACCTTTGCAATAATCTTTCGAGGTTTGTGGGAAAGGGACTATCATTTCCTTTAAAGATGAAGATAAGCAAGCTTTGCAGGGTTAAACGTTTTTTCCCAAGGCCAAAGCTAATTATTGCTAAGCAGGAACTAGAACCCACATTTCTTGGATCAAGTTAAAAGTCTATGTAAAAGGCAGATGATCCTGGAAATGACATCCTGATGAGAATAATCAATGAAAGTATCTATTTTTCTAGGACACAGGCACAGAAATCAATCTGCTGTGGGGAGCCTTAAGGAGCTCTGTGTACGCTGCCAGAGGCAAAGATCAGAAACGTGAACTTGAGATGGTGTGCCGGCTGTGACCAGCAGGCTGGGCTGACCATCTGACTTAGGCCTCAGTGGACTCCACCAGTACGGCCCTACGTGGCTCACTGATGGAACGGACAGTTATGGAAGTACGTCAAGAATGGGGCCACCTTGACAGACTGAATGCTCTGAGTGACCTGAAAAAACTGATTTCAAAGTACACTTCGAATACAGCAAAAACCCATTTTATCTAGCAAAATGTCAACACGTACTGTCTCCTAACTACCTGGGATAGTGACATGGGATTTGGGGGGCAGAGCAACACCCCTGAATCCCTGTAGGATTCTGAATTGACTTAGGATTCAAGATTAAATTACATTCAGCAAAACAGACTGCCTTGAGTGCCACTTATTTGCTCATTGAGGGGAAATGCCTCATTCATCAGACAATCATATTAACTACGATGACATTCAGGCCAAACTAGACAACAATGGCTCATCTTTTTTTATATAAATTTTTTTTATTAATTACATTGCATTATGTGGTACATTTTTATATGCACTGGGATTCCCCCTGCCCCTCCCCCCACGGTGGATTGCTCCACATTATTGCATTTCCATAGTTCAAATCCAGTTGAGATTCTTGCTTTGGAGGTATTTACCAAGCATACAGTCCAGCATCTTATTGTTCTGGTAAGTTCAATGGTTTCTTGGTGAGACCATCTCTGGTCTGAAGGCATAGCCGAACAATGGCTCATCTTTAGAAGTCCAAATAGGAGAAGGCTGCAGGTGTGCCTATTTCATGCCACAATCCCATTCTAATTTTCACTTTATATAAATTTAATGAAATGATACAGTTCAACCACTTGCGTCCTATAAACAGATTAGTCCCACTGACTCAGAAATGAATTAAGAGCAGTAACCTTTCAAACAAATCCGCCCTGGATTTTCCTAACACCTGACCACCAGCAGAGGGGGCTCCTGAGTCAGAGAGAAGTGCTAATCTTCCACTGGCAGACGCCGGCTACCCATCATCACCCTCTCAGCAATCTTGATTCAGGCCTCTGAGTTCCCACCTCACAGGGGAAGGAAGTTGCCTGCCGCATCATGCAGGAAGACGTGATGAGAGCAAACTGGATGGTTGTGGCAACCAGCCTGAAAACACCAGAGTTCTGGGCTCTCCTGGGAGGACGTTGCTGCCTGGAGAGTTCTGCTTCAAATTTACTAATAGAACTTCCCAGCTTCTCTGCTGGTTGAAATCCATGACCACTGCTCTGAGAAGCTAACCCAAGGAGTCACTACAGCTGGAGTTTTGGTGGATGTGGTACACGTACGTGTATCTTAGGCAGCAAAGGATGATGAATATTTAAGACCAGCACTGACACTGATTTGGGCAGTGAGTTTCTGGATATAACAATGAAAGTATAGGCAACAAAAACACAGGTAAAAGGGATGGGGGAAATACTGCATTAAAAAGCTTCTGCATGCCTAATGAAACAATAGAACAAAAATGCAATCTACAGAACACGAGAACATATTTGTAAACTGCATATCTGATAAGGGGCTAATACACAAAAAATACCAGAAATTCATAATAGCAACAACAGAAACAAAGCAAAAATTAAAAAGCACTCCCAAATGGGCAAAGGATCTATCTCAGTAACTTTTTCCATGCGGTACTGTTAGTCTGAAGGCAGGTAAAAAGGTGCCCAGCACCACTCCACACTAGGAAGATGCAAATACAAGTCCTGGCAGACCATCACCTCGTCCTTTGTGAGATGGTCATCCTCACAAGACAAAAGGGACACAAGCACTCTGGCCCAGTGGGTAAGTCTCTGCCTGCAACTCCAACATCTGCATGCCTGATTCAGCACCCTTGCTGATGAACCTGGGAAAGCATCCGAAGACGGTCCAACTCCCTGGGCCTCTCTCGGCACCCAGGTGGGAGACCTTGTCATAGTTCTAGATCCCTGGTTTTGGCCTGGCCCAGCTGTGGCTATGGCGGCTCTTTGAGGAGTGAACCAGAGGATTAAGAATCAATTTCTCGGGCCCAGCAGCGTAGCCTAGCAGGTAAAGTCCTCGCCTTGAATGTGCCAGGATTCCACAAGGGTGCCGGTTCTAATCCCGGCAGCTCTACTTCCCATCCAGCTCCCGCTTGTGGCCTGGGAAAGCAGTCGAGGACGGCCCAATGCCCAATGTTTTAGGATTCTGCACCCATGTGGGAGACCTGGAGGAAGTTCCTGGCACCTGGCTTTGGATCGGTGCAGCAACGACCGTTGCGCTCACTTGGGAGTGAAACATCGGATGGAAGATCTTTCTATCTCTCCTCCATTCTGTATATCAGACTTTGTAATAAAAATAGATAAATCTTTAGAAAAAAAAAGAATCAATTTCTCTTTCTCCTTGTGTACCTGTGACTTTAAACAAATAGATACATCTTGTTGGGGGAAGAAAAGGAAACCCTTATGTATTTTGGATAGGAATGTAAATTGCACCAGCCATTATGGAAAATAGTATGGAGGCATCTTATAAAATTAAAAACAGAAGTACCATGTGTGATCCAGCAATCCTCTAAAATGAAAATATCTCAAAGGAGATCTCTGCATTCCCACAGCCATTGCTCCATTATTCACAAAAGCCCAGACAGACAGAACCCGTGGTGAAGGGATTAGGAAAACGTGGCATCCAGACCCAGTGGATTTTATTTGGTCAACAAGAAGCATAAGATCCTGCTGTGACAACACAGATGAAATATGAGTGTATAATGCTAAGTGAGGTACGCCAGACAAAAATACACTGTATGATGTCACTTTTCTATGGAACGCAACAATGTTGACCTTGAGAGTGACTTGTCGGTGTTCCCAACACACACACACACACACACACGACAGCTTTGTGAGGTAACAGATGTGTTAACGTGACTACAGTATTCATTTCTCAGTACAAGATACACTTGTACCTGATATACCCCAGCACCACATTAAACACTTTCAATATGTACACACAGGATTTTATTTGTTACTGTGTAAGGTTGGACAAAAAGAATATTCTTTAAATCAGCATTTTGAGACACAAACTCTTCACTGATTCATTTAATCCACAAGTGTCTTACAGCAAATGAGCAGAGGCCCTGCTCAGAACATGAGGCAATGAGATGAGCCAGCGTGAGGAGAACTCACAGGAAGCCTAGGGAAGAACGGCTATCGAGACAGAACCAAGTGAGGTGACGGAATGAAACGAAAAGAGTGCTTTGGGAAAGGGACAGCTAACTTAATCATCAATGAAACAATAAAAATACACGGCAGACTCATTATACAGTTCTTCACCATAGAGGATTTTGTTTCCCTTCAGTGAAAAACAAATTCAAGGCCAAGAAAGAGAAAAAGAATAGGCTGACAGCATGCAGCCCCTGGTCCTCTGGGTCCTTCCTGCCTCACCGGGACCTGGACGTGAACGCTTGGACTCCAAGGTCCCAATCATTCTTCCACCTGATTTCTCCCCGTCATCTCTCACGGGGCCTGTACTCTCCAAAAAGCCTCGCCTCTTGCACTTCATGAAACTTCTCGCCTTTTTGATTCTTCTCTCTGAGCTGAGCAGTAACTCCCAAGTAAACCCAATCCATTTCTCGCCTTGTATTCTTGTCCTAGAGGCACATCTAAGATACCAGAGCCTACACTCCACTGCCAGCTAGCACTCTTCCAACCACACAGTGCCAGCTCGAGCTGCTGTGTCCCACTGGCTGAGTGCTCCCGAGCACAAGCTTAAAATCACCTCAGGAAGGAGCTTTCCTGCAGCTCCCGGCTGGAGAGAAGCTGGCTAAGCATGTGGGTACTTAACTTTGTTTCATTACCCATTTTACCCCAGAGTGTACAGTGAAATCTGTTCCTCTAAACAGGCTTGAATTCAAAAGATTATTCTAGAAAAACCTCATAGATACCTGAGGCCCTCCAGTTGAGGGCTGCACCCTCCTATCCTAATCTGATCCAGCTCCCTGGTAAACCGGCCTGAGAAAAGCAGCATAAGATGGCCCACGTGTTTAGTTGGGCCCTTGCCACCTATGTGGGAGATCCGGATGAAGCAGTGAGTGTAAAAATAAGCTCCCATGGGTGCACCCAAAATCCAGTGTCCTTTCCTTCGTCTAACCATTTCCTTCCTTAATGACATGCTAGATCTCGTGACTAAATAGTTAGCTGTTTCCTCGCTCCTCCTCCCTCAGCCAGGCCTGCTGTTTCACAATCACCAAAGATGCTCTTGAAGCTGGCCTATCACGGAGCGCCACGTGAAGAGGTTCTAGTCACAGAACAAAAGCAAAGGTCACCATCACTTGCACTGCATTAAGCACTCCGAAATCCATCGCTTCCGGCCAGCTAGAGCCAGCAAGTCTGCTGCGGCTTTCAAGGTCCGTGAGTTGCAGGACAAGCAAGAGGTCTCACAGCCTTTCTTTTCTTTTTATTTATCACCTGCAGGGTTAGCGGGAACGGGGCGCCTCTTCTGTTCCTGAAAATGTATCCCCACAGAAAATGAAGCCTGAGGTGCAGCTACTAAAATCATCTCCCTGCCTTCTTAGAGTAATGGGCTCGTTAATCCTCACCGATATTGATTAGAGTAGAAAAAACACATCACATCCTAATTAATGAGACTGCCTTAGCAAAAGAGGAAATGTTGCATAAAGTCGATTTGATTTTATAAATGATTTTATTAATGAAAGTGGCTTTATATGAAGTTTGAGATTATTTAGTACATTAACAAAATTCAATAGGAGAAGCATGTTTTTTTGGTAATTTTTTTTTTTTTTTTTAGATTTATTTATTTTCATGGGAAATCAGATTTATAGAGAGAAGGAGAGACAGAAAGATCTCCTGTCTGCTGGTTCACTCCCCACGTGGCTGCAACGGCCAGGGCTGAACTGAGCTGATCTGAAACTAGGAGCCAGAAGCCTCTTCTGGGTCTCCTATGCAGGCACAGGGTCCCAGGCCACAAGCAGGGAGCTGGAAGGGAAGTGGAGCAGCCAGGATATGAACTAGTGCCCACATGGGATCCCAGTGCATGCAATGCAGTAACTTTAGCCTCTAGGCTACCATGCTGGGCCTCTGCTTGGTAATATTTTCTTGGAATATGTTCTTGAAATATGTGAAAAAGTAAAAAAGCCACTGGCAAGGAACAGGCAAAAGAAATACTAGCTGTCGCTGCAAGAAAAAAAAAATCCACCTAATGCAAAAATTGTTTAAGAATTAGCTATCATCATCATCACACACTAAAGTACAGTGAGGAACTTCACCGTTTCCAGCCCCGGGCCTCCAGAGTGCACTCCACCCGTGGATAAGCTGCATCTCATCTCATCTGGGGCTCATCTCTTCACACAATAAACATTTCTTTTTACAATCTTGATTTTTTTTTTTCCCAGTTGTTCTTTCTTTAGGGCTTTCACTCAGGTAACATCACACATTTATATATGAAACATAAAAGGCCTGCTACTGTGTTTTTCCAAATCATTAAAATGTTAAGGGACTACCAGGTGCTACAAATCAACAGAAGACTAGTAGGCACCTACAGGGTATGACTTACCTGGAGCAATGAACTGCTTCACATTGGTGAATCTGGCCTTGTCAGCCACACTGGCCATAAAGCAGCCCTTGGGCACGGTCCAGTCGCTAGCCTTGCTGCCCTTGTCCCTGTCCTCTGCTGTCTCATAGACCTCTATGTGCGGCGGCTTCTCGGTCAGATTCTTGCTGTAATGACTCAGCCCGTACTGTGCAATCTGGATTGGGTAGAAATACCCTTGAGGTCCCCACTGTGTAGATAATGGCACACCTGCACAGAACAGAAACACAATGAATGACCATGGCCACCCTGCTCGGAACACCCCTCCTCACTATGCTACTTCTGGGGACTGTCACTGGGTTATCAGCAACCATGGTGCTTCCTTGTTATAATGCTTTCATGACTACTGGAGAGGAAGCAACAAACAACACCCAACACTCATCCTCCCTACTACTGGAGACTAAGTAACAAACAACACCCAGCACCCATCCTTAGATTACTGGAGACTAAGTAACAAACATCACTCAGCACTCATCCGATCATCAGCATCAGCATCATCGCAGCACCATCACTTGTCTCTCACTTGCCTCTCAAGGTCAGTCTTTTAATGTCTACTGTTCACAGCTATAGACGCCATCTTTCACATATTCAATTTTTGCACAGTTTAGATGCATGCAAGATAATGTCATCACAGTTAGAGTCTAAATATTAACCCTGAACTTGTAGACATTTTTACCTAACAAGCATGCTAACTACCAACTCACCTCTCCTCTCTAGTGTCAAGCAAGGAATGGTCTAATAGTTCAGTCTATCATCTCACAGTTAAAGCACTTTATCTGCTTCCTAAGACAGTTGTGACTAGGTAAATTAAGATATAATAATCACAGCTTGGAGTATTTTCCTTCCATCTTTCCTGTCAAAAATGGAACTGCTAAAATAAAGGAGTGTTTTTATTATTGAATTAAAGCTATTTAGCCATAGATTCTTAAAATAATTCACAAATGAATGACACATTATAAAGTTCTATGAAAAATTTTCCAAATGTTTGGTGTGTCTTTCTAAGCATACGATAAAGAAGCAGGGGCTGGCTCTGTAGCTTGGCGGGTAACGCTGCCACCTGTGATGCCAGCTTCCTATATGGGTGCTGGCTTGCAGCACCCAGTGTCTGGGCCCTTGCCACCCATACGGGAGAGCTGGCTGAAGCTCCTGGTTCCCAGCTTTGGCCTGGCCCTTCTGGGGGGTGACAGCTGATAGAAGATCTCTTTCTGTAACTTTTTCTAAACAACAAAAAAATTTTTTAACACAAAAAAGCCAAGTTCCAAAATATTTATAAAAACTAAAAACTTCTAAAATAAAAAAAAAGCAGAATTAAAAGATAACCAAATCAAAGAAAGCATTTTTAACAAATGTCACAGCACTGGTATTATCACTATTTAAATAAGAATAAGTGCAAATATGTGCAAGAAAAATGCTAATCACATTAGTAAAGAGTGTGCATACAAGGTTAAATACCAAAAGGTCAAACTAGCAAAGAGATACTCCAAAAGCAGGCCTTGGGCCAGTGAAGAGCTTGCCTGGGACACCTGCACCCCATCCTGGGGTGCCCGATCCAGCCTCCTGGGATGGCAGCAGATGGTTGCTCAAGGGCTCATCGACCACCTCAGACCTGGGCTGAGCTCCTGAACTCAGCCTTCACCTGGCCCAGTCCTGGCTGTCACAGGCATCTGGGGTGCGAACCAATGGATGGAAGATCTCTGCTTCAAACAAAAAAATGAGACTAAAAATTCTGCCCCAAAAGGATATTTGTCCTTACTAGTTGTTGTGGAAGACAAATTATGAGATTCTTTTGTAAATCAGAGATTTAAACACAATGTCCCATGATGGCAAGAGTTGGATAAGAAAAGTGAACTCTCATACCGTGCTACTAGAAGTGTTCAGTAGCTTTCAACTTTTACACAGTATTAAAATAGCAAATGAAGATTAACAGTGAACAGCTACCACATCATTTATACTGGTAAAAAAATAATAACAAACAAACAAAAAAACCAGGGTGGCATGATCGCTCAACTGGCTAATCCTCCACCTGCAAGTGTAGGGATCCCTATGGGCACTGGTTTGTATCCCAGCTACTCCACTTCCCAACTCACATGCCGGCTTATGGCTTGAGAAAGCACCAGTGATGGTTTAATGCCATCTGGACCCTGCACCTGTGTGGGAGACTCAGAAGAGGCTCTTGGGTTTGGACAAGTTCAGCTCCAGTTGTTGTGGTCAGTTGAGGAGTGAACTAACAACGCAAGATCTTTCTCACTCTGTCTCTTCTTCTCTCTCTAAATCTGCTTTTCTAGCAAAAATAAATCAATCTAAAAAAACCAAAAACCAAACAAACAAACAAACAAAAAAAAACAAAAACAAAAAACCTAAAAACAACCTGTCACACTCTAAAGAATAGTCCCATATATTGCAAACATCATGGCATGTAAGAAATCTCCTCAGTCATTAGCAGTCCAACAAAAACCCAATGCCAAAGGGGGACACTGTGGTCACAGGACATCAGGGGGAGACAGCAGAATAGCTCTGAAATCTCTAACACTGTTGTCTTTCTGAATTCCTTTACAATATCAACACAATTGTGTTAAGCTGTCTCAGTACAAAGACCTCTGGAAAACAGACACAGAAGCGGCAACAGTTATCTTACATGGTAAGAATATTACTCAGTCTGACTCCTCTACTGCTGAAACCTTAAGTGACACAAACATTGAAGACAGAGGAGCAGACTCGCACGCCGGACATGAGGAACAGGCCCTTGACCTGAGGGAGTCTGATAACCTTCCCAGGGTCACTGAGTTAGCACACACTTCTTTCTGAAGTGAAAATATATCAAGTGAAGGCTTGTTTACATCACAGCTTCTAAAAGATTAAAACAGTAAAATCATTTTCTATCAAAATGAAGATGTGAAGTCAAACAGAATCAAAACAGATTTAGTTCACATCTCTCCACTTACAAATGATGGTTTTCTAGTCAATCAGAAGCTTGACAAGCAGATTCTAAAATGTCCTAATTATACCCAGAAGGAAGCCCAAGTGCCCCAGGTTTACAGGCAGTCAAAGCAGCATGAGGCGGGCTCCAGGGGTTCAGGACATTTTCATTGATAACCACTAGCTGATGAGGTACCAAGCCACATGTGGATACTGACAGGGCCAATGGACAGTCTCGCTCCTTTCTTATCTCCCCTCAGGGACACGCCACGCCTTGACCTTTCTGGGGGAGAATTTTAGATCAGGAGGCAGGTTAATGGAAGAGCCCTGTTTGTTTACATCTGAGCTTACTTGCAGCTTGTGAGTCACCCCAGGATCAGACTGGACCTTTTCCTCCCTGCAATGGCAGAGCAGTGGAAAGCACCCTGACAGGGAGGGAGACATCTGCTGTTTAACATCTACAATCTCTTTGCCTCCAACATAACTGGGACAGACCATGCAAGTGGGGCAGATACCAACCTTCAACCCCACTGATGCACTTGACTCTGTCTCGGACTTCCACGTTGTAGCCTTCGAAGGACATGAACACACCGTCGGGGTGGTAAGGGGCTCTCTGCGCATAAACCTTGGAGTAGCTGTGAGAGAACTCAAACCGATCGTAGCCATCGTACTGGACCACCTTCCCATAAACATCGAAATATTTCTCCACCCAAGTGAATGGAAGAAAGACTTCATTCCCCTCTCGTCTCCCTTTAATTGTGTGTTCATCATTTATGAGACAGTCGATTTCTTCATACTTGAGCCCCAACACCTTGTTTCCCACGACAGGGGGCGCTTTCTGCTGCTCGGGAGGGAAGGCCTCCTCGGACTGCTGTCGGGCCAGGTGCTTCACGTAGCTGTCGCTCTCAGACGCCACTGCCCTCTTCTCGAGTCCATCCACTCTGAGGCCACTACTCAGGTGCCGTGGAAACTGGATCGTCTTGTCACTGGAACACTTATTCCACAGAAGTACTGTGACCAGGGTGAAGAGTGCGCAGATGACAATCAAAGTCTTGTAGTTGACCCGAGCTGCCAGGCAACGCATATTCAGACCATACCTACGGAGGCGAGAAGAAAAACGCACCAGAGATTATCACGGACATTTCACAGCATAGAGCTGTCTGCACATACTCTAATCAGACTTAAAATTACTAACTCAAACTTTCCAGCACAAACAAGAAGGCAGCTGCCTCAATATTCATAGTCCCTATTAGCATACCGTTCCCAAACAGAGACATCAAAAGTTTCTTATTTTTTGTCCTTCTTGGGCATCTCAGTAATTTCTCATAATATCCTTAGGGTGAAATAAACCCCCACCAGCTCCACGGACTGAGTCCTCAGGTCCACACATCTCGGAGCTTCGGGCCTTTGTAGCCGTGTGAGAAACCTGACAAACAGACCCTTTCCAGGAACATAGCAGCGCCCGTGCTGCCCAACCCAACTGTGACTTTGGTCTCTTGGCAGACTCCCTGGATCGTGCTCTTCCTGTGGTCTCCAGGTTCCGTTCTCTCCTGGCTCCCCCTCGCTCTCACGGGCAGCTTTCCCCTTCATCTCTGTGACCGTTAAGGCCCCGTGCTGACTCCTCATCTCTAGTCCCTCCAAGTGGTCTCACCAGTCTCAGGCCTCTATGTTCGGTTTGTATGCCGACTACTCCAAAATCGTGTCCCAAATCTTCCTTCAGAGGCAGCCACCTATGAAGGGTCTCCGAAAAGCTCAAGAAAAAAATGTTCATTATGAAAAAACTAGACCTGTATTTAAGAATTTTTATACAATAAACTTACCATTTAATTCCACTTTCCATGTGCCAATCCAAGTAAATGGCATTTTACAGGTAATTTAATACCGAAAACACGCCTGATCTTTTCCTTCAGCCTGTCCGTCCCTTCCTACTGCTCTGACTAAACATCTCGACTCCTCACTTGGTCGCTCTACATCTGATCGGACAGGAAGTCCTACTGGCTATCCCTTCAAATTATCCTTGGCCTCTGACTTCTTTTCACCATCTCCACTATCAGCACTCAGCCAGAACGCTGCAGTCATAACCCAACTGGTCTCTGTTTCTTAGACCTTTGTCCTGGCACTCCACCCTCAAGTTTTTTTTCAACACTGCATCCAGAATTGAAGTCAGATCATGTCATCTGGCTGATAGAAGAGTGACTGGATGCTGCTGTCCCTGCTGCCCGCTGGAGTACCGCTCAGTTGTCGACTGCAATGCAAGTAGTCCTGGGTTGCTTCCACTGCAATCGCTGAGACACGAAAAATTTGGGGCCAATCACACCTGCAACACACGGCATATCCCAGCCTGCTGAGAGTAAAGGGAGCTACCTCATTACTGTTTGCCACAGCAGCTTCATAGGGCACAAACCATGACTGTTAACTTCATTGTTTATAATCTCTCCTCATTATCCCACAACAAAACCTTTTGGCAGCAATGAGATTAATGAAAAGGTTTGATGAAAAAATTGGAAGTTGAACTTCTATATCTAAAGAAAATTCACAGTGAAAATGAATGTATAATTCATTCCTTTCTTTGAATTTCAACAAAAGGTAAACTCGGAGTCCCTGGATGTCTGAGATCCCCAAAGAAACTTTGTCTGAGGTGATCCCAGACCAGATTCTTGTGTGTACTTGCCAGCATAGGGCCCGGCACAGTCCATCGCCCCAAATCAGCTGGTGGTTGCAATTGCTGGGTCAGTTTCGTTTCCAGCCCTGTCTTCTACTTGAACCAATGGGTGTCCAGCCTGATTCTGCCCAAAACACACTTGGCCCTCACATAAACCAGTGGGAGCTGCAGCCTAGTCGGAGCGACACGCAGTAACACCCACCAGGCCCAACGCCTGCCCTGGTTCCCGTGGTTGCTGATGCTCTACTTTCTCTTTTTTTTTTAAAGATTTATTCATTTTTTGAAAAGATTTTTTTATTATTATTGGAAAGCTGGATATACAGAGAGGAGGAGAGACAGAGAGGAAGATCCTCCATCCGATGATTCACTCCCCAAGTGACTGCAACGGCTGGTCCTGAGCAATCCGAAGCCAGGAGCCAGGAGCTTCTTCTGGGTCTCCCATGTGGGTGCAGGGTCCCAAGGCTTTGGGCTCTTCTCAACTGCTTTCCCAGGCCACAAGCAGGGAGCAGGATGGAAAGCAGGGCTGCCGGGACACGAACCAGTGCCCATATGGGATCCCGGAGCATGCAAGGCGAAGACTTTAACCATTAGACTACAGTGCCAGGCCCTGAATGCTATTTCCCAATTAAACCTCCAAAGTTACTAAAACCAATCCATAAAAGTCTGTGTTTCAAGTGAAATAAGTGTTTACGGTCAACAGCAAGTGAGATTTTAAAGATTTTGATATGTGGAGTTGTTGTTTTTAAAGTCTAAAATGCTATTCTAGTTCATGGGTGTGGAGGTTTTAAAAATTAAGAAGGAGGGACCAAGTGCAATAGCGTAATGGTTAAGGTCCTTGCCTTGAATGCCCCGGGATCCCATATGGTTGCCAGTTCTAATCCCGGCAACTCCACTTCCCATCCAGCTCCCTGCTTGTGGCCTGGGAAAGCAGTTGAGGACAGCCCAAAGCCTTGGGACCCTGCACCCCCTCACCCATGTGGAAGACCCAGAAAAAGCTCCAGGCTCCTGGCTTCGGATCAGCTCAGCTCTGGCCGCTGTGGCCACCTGAGAAGTGATTCAGTGGACAGAAGATCTTCCTCTCTGTCTCTTCTCTTCTCTGTACATCTGACTTTGCAATAAAAATAAATAAATCTTAAAAAAAAATAGGATTCAGTAAGAATCATAAACTGGAAAAAAAATTTGACAGAACTAGATAGAGATTAGGAAAGTAAAAATTAACTTCCATTTTTCTTTTGGGAGATTGAATGTTTACATTCTAAAATAATTTTCAACCCACAAAAACCCAAAGAGGTGTTTTTGTGACATGTGACTTTTCAGATTCATTTTCCCCAAGTATGTGAACTATTAAAATCAGTCAGAAACTGTGTTTACCATTCAGTTGTCAAAATATGAAGGTTATGTTTTAGTGAGAAAATACCTTTAAATAGGTGGCTTTAAAAAATAATTAATTCAAGGGAATTGCTATTTACTTTTTCTTTATTCTTAAGACTAAGATTTGCCTGAACATTATTCATTTATAAGCCTAACAACTCATATTTTTCTTACTCACTTTATTTTCCTAACAACTTCTTTTCTTTTCTTTTTTTTTTTAAAGATTTATTTTATTTTTATTGCAAAGTCAGATACACTGAGAGGAGAAGAGACAGAGAGGAAGTGGAGCTGCCGGGATTAGAACCAGTGGCCATATGGGATCAAGGCGAGGACCTTAGCCACTAGGCCACGCCGCCAAGCCCAACAACTTATTTTCTTACAATTCCTTGGGACTGAGTAAATGGAAAGAACAGAAGTGCCTATTCCATCCGCTGGTTCACTCCCCAAATGCTTAGGAAGGCCAAAGTCAGGGGCCTGGAGAGCCACCTGGATGTTCTAGCTGGGTGGCTAGAGACCCACCCACTTGGGCCACTGCCTCTGACCATCTAGGATGTAAACAGCAGGAAGCTGGACTGGAAGCAGAGCAGCCAGGACTCGAACGAGGCACGCTGTTATGGGATGTGGGTGTCCCACACTGTGGCTTAACCTGATGCACTACTTCTCCTATTTGATCTAGTACTATTTTGATCATTATCCATCTCTAATCCATTTGAATTTATAGGTCTTCAGAAATGGAATTCTGTTTCTTCTGGTCACTGCTATATTCCCAACTACCTAGAAATGTGCGTGGTTTTATAGCAGGGTTTCAGCAACGTGTCGGTCGAATAAACATTGGGAAGCAAGCCATTGCAAAAACAACTAACCTTTGTTCTCCTTCTCATAATCGGGCATTTGGAAATCAAAATTCAAAAGACACTAAACATAACTGACAAAAGAGAACATGGACTATGATGCTGGATACTGGCCAACTCCTTAAAACAGATTTACAGTTTAATTGCTGCTGTTAGCAATGTTCCATCTGCTTGCTGCTAGTCAGACTAAGATCTAAATTATGCAAATGGTTAACTATCTAGTGGAGGCTCTAACCAACAGGAGAATTGCCAAAATATTTTTTGTGGTCAGGACTCTTCCAGTAACATAAAGTACATTTCTTTGGCAACTATTCTTATTTATTTATTTATTTAGATAACAATCTTACAATTACCTGTGACACAAGAGCTCACAGTATGTCAATATTTCTAGGAAAATATCCCAAAGATAGAGTAGGAATATATAAATGAAAAGAGAAAGACTTAACAAGCCACAAAAAGAATTAGGAAGAGCACAAAGGCAAAGCCAAGATGAGAATTTAAACATGATAAAAATATTTATTTTTACAAATCCTCTATTTCACAGATGACAAGCAGGCTCTCTGATGCCAAAGAATCTACTTAAAGTCATGTGATTATGCAATGGTTCATACAGTGTTCAAAGGGGGTCTGACTGTAATTTGTTGGCCTGACATGAAAGCTGACTTGATGCTTGAGGTGCCACCCAGCAACTTCAACAGAGACATAAATACTATATTTGTGGAGATGCATCCTTTGCCCTGCCCAGAAAACATTCTAATTCACAACAGGCTACCAGATTACCAGATACAGTTGCATTTTGACTTTGAACCAATAGCTCACACAGACAGGGCCAGCCCGGCACGGTATCCTCGGTATCCTCGTACTTAAATCCTCGCTTTGAATACGTCAGATCCCACATGGGCCTCAGTTCCTATCCTGGCTATACTCCACTTCCCATCCAGCTTCCTGCTTGTGGCCTGGGAAAGCAGTCAAGGACGGCCCAAAGCTTTGGGACCCTGCACCCGCGTGGGAGACCTGGAAGAATTTTCTTGCTTTGGATCAGCTCAGCTCTGGTTGTTGCGGCTGCTTGGGGAGAGAACCAGCGGATGGAAAAATCTTTGTCTCTCCTTCTCTCTATATGTCTACTTTTCCAATAAAAAATAAATAAATAAATCTTAAACAAACCCAATAAACAAAACAGAATTTTAGAAAGAGATCTAGGGACCTGGTGTGATAGCCTAGTGGCTGAATCTTTGCCTTGCATCTGCCAGAATCCCATGTGGGCACCTGCTGGCTCTTTGATAAGCTCAGCTCTGGCTGTTGCGCCTGCCTGGGCAGTGAACCACTGGACAGAAGGTCTTCCTCTCTGTCTCTCCTTCTCTCTGTATATCTGCCTTTCCAATAGAAAAATAATTTTTCTTTCTCTTTTTTTTTCTTAAAAGAGAGACCTAGTTGTCCTAAAAATTTGCTAGCATTTTTGAATGAAGCTACTGGAACCTTTGAATTGTTTGCAAATTCAGCCAAATGAATCCCAGAAAAAAGTAGAAAAGGGAGTCATAATTATGAGTTCTTATTCACTCAGTCTAATAAGGCTACCTGGTCTTCAGGCAGACTAGAGTAATTAGGGCCTCAGAAGCAGGATCCCCACTGCTTCTACACATTCTGCAACAGCTTTCTTTTTTTTTTAAATTTATTCATTAGTTACATTGTATTATGTGACAGTTTCATAGGTACTGGGATTCTCCCCACCCCTCTCCAAACCCTCCCCCCATGGTGGATTCCTCCACCTTGTGCAACAGCTTTCAAATGTATTATAGCCCGTCATGCCTCTTAATAATGATTATGATTTGCTGGTATAGTTTGCTGAAGCAGAACTTCCCCTAGGGAAAGACATGGAGTCTTGAAATTTCATCAGTTCCTGCCAATTTAGGCCTTGAGAATAATACATTGGTACCTTCCAAGTCCCACGGAGGCAGTATATATGAGAGTAACATTAATGCACAAAGTTAGGGTATAAAAAAATGTAATATTTTTATTGCATTATTATCTTTTTAGTAACCACAGCAAAAAAAAAGTAAATGGGGGGCAATGAATGCTTGAATTTTTTGGTTTAATTTCTGGCAAGGACACATAATCTTGAATATAGGATTACATGTAATTATCCTCAAATGAGAATAACCAGGGATACCTAAGTTCACATGTCTCTCCTCAGATAGTCAACACAAATCTACTTATTCTTTTTGAATTAAAAAACAAATTTTCATTTTATTTGAAAGGCAGAAGAAGAGAAACAGGGAGAGAGAGAAAGGTTTCCCATTCACTGGCTCACTTCTCAAATGCCCACCGCCCCTGGGCTGACGCAGGCTGAAGACAGGAGCCAGATCAGATCAATCAGGGCTTCCCACCAGGGTGGCAGGGACCCACGTACATCAGCAAACCCCAGCTGCTTCCCAGGAGCAGGAGCTGAAGCGGAACATGCAGGCAGGAACCCTGACTGGAGACGCACATGTTCCACGTGCTGCTCAAACTCCCGTGCCAAATGCCTGCCTCACAAATTTGCTCTGAATCAACTTAAGCCAATGCCTTTGCTTTCTCTGCCAGTTCTCTAGAAATACATCCATTGACACACAAGGAAAAAAAGAGATTACGAAATGTCAACACTATCAAGGAGAAACATCTAACAAAGAATACTAAAATTGCAAACAGCACGTGGGACAATTACATGTGTGCGGTAAGTGGCCCTCAGGCCACCTGGTGGCCTGTATTAGCTCAGGGTGTGCAAGTCCACCTCACATGCCTACCGGAACCCATCACCCCAAAAGCTTTTACAGGAAAATCTTACTGTTAACACCAGCAGAACACCACGCAATTCCAGTTTTCATAAGTGAGGCAATCAGGAACGAGGCAGAACCAGGAACATGACGGAGCTTGTGCTGAGCAGTTTGAAGCAATGCAGTTCAGATGTCCATCGCTATCAACCATCTACCTTTACACACCATGAGAGGCACAGCTCTGTGAGCAAAGACTTACCTAAGTGAAAATAAAAGCCCTTTACCAGTTCACAAAAATTTATATTCAAAAGATGGCAAATTCACTTACGGAACTGGCAAATCAAATAAAAAGCAATGTGTCAGTATTCAGGGAATAGAAAGCTTCTAGAAAACACTGCTTGAGCAGACTTACTAAAACCAAATACAGACAGAACATACTCATGCCAAAGAACACTGGAAACCATTAAGACTCTTCAAACATAGGAAAATGAAAGGATAGCTTAAAAGCTCTCTCACACACACACACACACAAACAAAACACAAACACCAACCACCCCCCATTCAAAAGATGATTATTTTGGTGCAAAAACTTTCTGAAATGCATGCACAGTCTTGTCATAGCACATAATTTTATAAATGTTTAAATACCCCCTCATATGAATTTCAAAATTGTTTTGCACAGGAAAATTTATTATTTTAACTCCATTTCCACAAACTTTCCAAAGTACCTTCACATTCTTTTAGCGATAGATTTTGTTAGCCATGGTGCAAAGTTCTTTCATGTTCATTTCTTTCACTTAATTCCAGTACAATGAAATGGGCAGGAAAGTTTTACAGCAGAGAATGACAAGGCTCTCCTGTGCTGCATAAGTGAGCCAGGCACAAAACCTAGGTCTTCTCTTTAAACCTTTATCATAACAGTGATTTCTACATCTAGAAGATCAAGTGTCATCTGGCCTGAGGAAAGGTATTGTAACATCTTTACAGGAGATTGTGATCATTAATTTGGGCTGGGAACCAATGCACTTCTACCATTGCTTCTTAGATTTTATTGGTATTATCTGCAAAGTTTGCTCAACTGTATCAACCACATCCCACTTCCCCGCCCCAGAGGTTTCCGATGGACTAAGTATGGGTAAAAGCCCACATTGAGCTTTTCTAACCAGTTCCAGGTGAAATCTATGGTTGCCAGCAGTCCACACTTGGAGAATTTGTAGAATGCCAAATGTCTTTTATCTGCAAGTGGAAACAAGTGCTGTGCAAGCTGCCCAAGCTCAGAAACATCTTTTGTAATTATGGAGATTGAGGTCATTAAGCACACTGATTTTTACGGAACAATTAATCCATACTGCAGCAAAAATGACTTCCAAAGTTCCCGCTTCTTAAAATTAAAATAGTATTCAAAACCTAGCCAAACCCTAAGTTAAAGTCATACTTGCGGGGGGTGGGTAGAGGAGGGTTTTAATATCAGATCTGGCTTTTGCCTGCATGCTGAAGAATCCTCAGCCAGCCACAGTACGTTTTGGAAAATTCTTATAGAAAGATAGGTAGGTGGTATGTTTTTGCAGTTTTGCAGAACTGAAAATAGATTCCCTTATTCTACTACTGTTCTAGAATTATGCTAGAATTGAGAACATGTGTTTCTTCTTAGTCTAACAAATTGCTTTACAGAGTTTCGGAGGGGACTCTGTGTGGTACTAGGCTAAAGTCCTCGCCTTGCACACGCCAGAATCCCATATAAACACCGGTTCTACTCCTGGCTGTTCCACTTCCCATCCAGCTCCCTACTTGTGGCCTGAAAAAGCAGTTGAAGACAGCCCAAAGCCCTGGGACCCTGCACTCGCGTAGAGACCTGGAAGAGGCTCCTGGCTCCTGGCTTCAGATTGGCTCAGCTCCAGCTGTTGTGGCTATCTGGGGAGTGAACCAGCAGATGGAAGCTCTTTCTCTATGTCTCTCATTCTCTCCGTAAAATCTGACTTTCTAATAAAAATAAATGCACCTTAAAAAAAAGTTTCGGAGGTTTGAATTGTCTAAACAGCTCAAGACACTCTTCCCTGTTCCCCGATGTTGAACAGCAACAAGACCACTGTGCCCTCTCTCCCTCCTGACCACCTTTTATCTAGGTTGTTTTTTCTCCTTGCCTGGTGATAATGATGATCATTAAAATAAGGGAAAGCTGAAGGATAGGCCAGACTGTTAATTTCTTTTCACTAAATTCTCTGGCTCTCGGCACAAGATTGAGGTGTTCTTCTCCCAGAGTCTTTCCTATGGTGTGTTTTCAATAATTGTTCCTATTCAGTTCAGACTTTTCTAGACTGCCAATTCAACAAATACACTGGATCTTTTTCTTATTGTTTCTTTCTGGATGCCGCATTTTTAGCTTCCATGTTAGTGTGTCTTGTCTTCTCCAACTTCTTTTATTTAATGTCTCTCCTTTAGCTCAACCCGCTTTATCTCAGCCTACTGTCTTGCAAACTCATTTGCATACATTACATAGCAAGGACTTCACAGTTCTTTAAATCTTCCAGCACACATAATGTTTTCTAAATTGTCCTTATTACTGAAATAAACTTTTATATCAAAGGCATATTATTTTCCCTTTACTGGGCACTAGATTCCTTTTGTTCTGCAGTAACGGCAGAATCTTGGCTCAGATCCCGTCCCACCTGTACGTCGGCTGCAGGGCTTAGTTCCTCAGAGATACGTCTGTGTTCTCTCAACAGGAAGGCTAGCAGTTGTCTGCCTCCCTTTTTGTGCCATTAAGATTAATCTGTATGCTCAAGCACTGTCAACTATAAATCTCTCCATTGGCAATTCATCTCGTAGTTTTCAGTATCCATTGATTGTTTCAGTGCTGAAAAATATGATGGTAGGTCCTAAATCTATCAATTCTTCTCAATGTATCAGAATGCTACTAAAAAGAAAAAAAAATTTTTTTAATTTAGTTTATTTTTATTTTAAAGTCAGATATACAGAGAGGAGGAAAGACAGAGAGGAAGATCTTCTGTCCACTGATTCACTCCCCAAGTGACCGCAAGGGTTGGAACTGTGCCAATCCAAAGCCAGGATCCTGGAGTCTCTTCCGGGTCTTCCACGTGCGTGCGGGGTCCCAAGGCTTTGGGCTGTCCTGTCCTTACCAACTTTTAGTTACTGTGAAGTATGTAGTTTAGTATATGAAAGGCAGAATTAATATCTGAATCACTTACAACTTTTCAGAACAATGAGCTGGCTCACTAACAACCTCCAAAAATAAACAATGAGCTTATAAAACATACCATAAACTCATTATTTTTTTTTCAGTGTACTGCACTTCTTACTTTTTGATGGTCAAGTTATCCTATTACTAGTGCAAATCTCTTCAAGATGGATCCTACGTCCTTTAGACATAAGCCAAATTATCTTTGTTGCTATCTCATACGACTAGCTGTCCAGGCTTACCATGTATCATTACTGTGAAAAACCTCAAACAGTCATTCTTCAGAGTCCGAGCACCTCTTAGGGGAAACATCTAAAGTGTGTCTAACAGAAATTTTTGAGACTTTTGTTTTCAGGTAGATGAATACTTCTCCTGTATCCAGTGCTGATGTATTCTTCTTAGACACATCTGTAGTCATTTCAGTGGTGACCAGAGGTGGGGCTACAGAGTCAGATGCCTATACCACATGCTACCAGTACCTAAGAACGTGTTGCTGCCAGAAACACACACACACTAAAACAAATAAACCAACTCCTATAAATGCCAGCCATTGTTATTTTCCCCTCATATAGAAAAGAAACTCAGAAGTGGGTAGACTGGAGTGATGAATGAAGCTATATACTTGTCAGGAGCCTGGGCCCTTCTTAGCTGTCCACATTTCTCTATGACCCCAGAGTGTGACAAACCTCAGTATCACGTCCGTGCAGCAGCCCAGACAGTAAAGGGTGAAGGGCAAAGAGCACCTCTACGTGGAATCAACTCACTTTGAGGAGTCCTTCCTGAACTCTCACACAGCATCTTGGCTCCCCATTAGTCAAATCTGTCTTGGGCCACCTCTAGCTGAAAGGTTCCAATGTGCCAAGTGAAGAGCCAGGGTTCAAGCATTACATCTGAGAAACAGATACTGCGAGGAAGGCAGCAGTCTCTGTGGCGGCATCTGCCAGAAAGCCTTCTCACCGCATACATCCACTCTCCCTAGGCGGTCCTTCACTGACAACTCACTTGCACAGATACCTGGGGTCTGGTTTACAATTAATTAAGACTACTGGTATTCCTCTCTAGATGGGAGTGCCTCACAAGTGCAGGGTGTATTTTATTCACATATTCCCCTCAATCCACACCTGTCATAAGTGAAACACATCATAGACACTGCACACATATTAAACTGAAATGTGCTTTCTCACACTGAAGGCACAAATCTGGTCCCAGTGTTTACAGTCATGGATGTTCTTAAATTAATCTATTGGATCGTGTTCCCTGTACGGCTACCCAGATCCAGTGTTGAAAGCCATCATTTGCACCACAGGGGCGATCAACCCTGCTGTTCTCAACTGCCCTCTTAACTCCATGGTTTGTTCTTACCTTCCCTGTTAATCTCACTTGAACGAAAAAGGGAATTGTTCTTTTCTTTCCTTTGTTTTTTTTTCTTTAGGCAGGGGGAAGCGGAAAGCTACAGAAAAAGGAAAAATTTAGTAAGTAGTTTACTATATGCCAAGCATTAGACACATTTTGTTAATAAAATCCAACTCTAAAGCTTTGGCAGCATTACCAACATCCCTGTAGAGTTGAGGAAACGGAGCTGTTTTTAACCCTGATGAAGATAAATCATTATGGCCAGCATACAGTAGGATTTAAACCTAGATTCAACTGGTGAAGTGTAAGTTTATTCTGGCAGATAATAACAAGCTCTCCCCAATGAGGCAGGTGCCAAATGATTTGCTGTTGGTTTAAGCACATACAGTCTCAAACTATTAGCAATATGAATCAGTTTCTGAAACTAAAATGTTTTTGAAAAGAGCTTTTAAGTACATTCAGCTTAATTTTCTCCAGTACTGGAGGAATAATACAAAGAGCTAGAACAGAAAACTTTTTTTTCTTTTCAAGAGCAAAGAATTGCTTTGTATCCAGGAAAGCTGAACAATCGTGATGTAGCTACAGTGTCCTTTGAAGTACTGAATAGTATTTAACTGAAAAAGCTCTCTGCTGACTTGTAAGCAATGTGTCAAACTAAGCATTCCCTATGTAAATAAATCAGCTTGGAAAGACGTCCCAGGCTCCTCCAGCTGTATATATTTCTCTGCTCATTAGGAAAGCCACGGAAAAGAAAACCTAATGTATTTACTCTGCAAAGCTCATGCATACGCGGATGCCACAGCACAAAGTGGCAGAATTCAACTAATTGTTGGGTCAGTTTATGATATAAAAGTAAAAGAATGTAGTTTTGAATTCCTTCACAAAAACAATTCTGAAAGCATCTTATCAGAAAAAGAACATATGGACAGAACTATCACTGAAGTGCAGTGGGTTAAACCACTGCCTGGGACACCTGCACAGCACGTGGGAGCATTGGCTGGCATTTGGGATACTCTATTTCAGAACCAGCTCCCTGCTAAGGCATCTGACAGAAGCAAACGAAGATGATCCAAGTACTTAGCACACAGCACTCATGTGGGAGACCTGTGTGGGGGTTCCCAGCTCCTGGCTTCAGCCCCTGTGGCCATCTGAGCAGTGACCCAGATGGTGGAAAATCCATTTTCTCACTCTCTTTCTCAATGCAACTCTGCCTTTCAAACAAGCAAACAATTTTTTTTTAAAGACAGTATATACAAACAGGAATCATATGAGAATAATCTGCCAGTTGTTAGACTATACTATGATTTCTATCTGCTATTCAACTTCATGTTTTTAAAATATTTATAAAAGTAAATGTCTAATATGCCAGCCTTCTGAACTGCATATTTTGTGACTTAAAAAGATCAGCACACATAGTATAAACTTCTCTGAAGAATTAGCGAGGAGCTGACAGGACAAGGCTAGTGATGTGGAAATGGATATGGAATCAGATGTGGCTTTGTCGCTTCTGACAGTGACTGGACTTCTGAGCTGCAGTTCCTCATCAGGAAACTAGAACTAGCACCTACCTTCATGGGTGTCCTGAACACTAGGTAAGATAATATGAGGGAAATGTGCCAGGACACGTCAAGAATGTCATGGAAAACAGAGTCAAAAGATATGTGTATTTGGTGCAAAGCTTTTGAAACACATGTATAGTTTTTTTGAGATGTATTTTTCACTAACTTTGTGAAGACTCCTCATGGACTGCAGTATTTGTGTGTGTGTGTCAAAAAATGTACTTTAATCCCTTTTACCACAGACTTCTGGAACTATTCTTATGTCTAAAGAGTGTGGAATTGTGGGTTCCATTTTTCTGACTTACTTGTTCAAACTCATAATAAGAGATACGTGATAGGACTAATTATGAAGGTGAATGCATTCCTAAAACTCTTGAATCTCCTTAGAAACACCTGTACCCTGTTTATGGGAAAATCCTACTTCTTGGAACACCAGGAAGCAAGACAGGAGACAAGAATGATCTAGGAGTTTCTAGAATTCCCAGGAAGGACAGTTACCTTCGAGACATGCTGTTTACTGCCTACATCAAAGTGACAGGATCGGAATCCTGAGCTTTTGCATTGTAAATCTTTATTGAAGTAACTGGATCAGAATCCTAAACACTGTAAAATTTTTACCTGCTTTCTGCTCTATGTCACAAAATAACCCCTCATTATGTATTTACCCAATGTCATATAGCTATTGATTTTCTCACATTTACTTGGTTCGATGCGCTTCTTGTGCGTGGCAAGCGGTGGCCGTCCAACCAGACATTGATTTCATTTCACTCGCCTTGTAGTCTCACAAGATTCCTTTGAACCCCAACAGATACAGCTAGAAACTAAAATCAGATTATAGGCCCAAACCCAGCTTTCTAACAGCGTTTCTGTCATTATGCCCCATTTTCATTGCACTTTATTTGTTTCATTTATCTTTCTACTTCTACAGCATGCTAATTCTTTGTAAAGTGTATTCCAGAAGTTTTATGCCACCCTGCAGGTCAACAAGTGCTGCATCTTCAATTCAGAATTCGGAACCTTTACTGAGGCGCCCTTATACTGGGTTATCAAAAACAAACAAAAAAACAAAACAAACAAACAAAAAAAAACTCAACAAGCTTGTCATTCAGGAAAATGCCATACTACCCAGAAATCCTAAAATCAAAATGACTATGAACATGAATGTTTACAGCAATTTCTTGATATAATCCTAAACTGGAAACAATCAGTGTCTGGCTGGGTGCTGATACCCACAATCAACACAGACAAATCTCAGAAGTATTTTCCTAAGAAACAAGACACAAAAGCCTGCTTACTATATGATTCCATGTATGTGACATTCTGCAGAAAACAAAATTATAGGGATCCAAATGAGCTGGTATCGGCAAGAAGGGACTGACAGGACCCGAAGGGCTCTGGGAGCATCAGAAGTGTCCGCAGGCTGGATTGCTGTGCAGGGAGTTTACATGATTATATGTGAGGCAAAACTCAAACTATCTACTTAATAGAGTAGCTGCAAGATTTAATGGATAATTAACTTAGTGTCTGTAACACAGTATATACTTAAGATGAGCAAAGAAATTTATTTATGGATGAAGTTACATCTTTTTCCTAAGCCAGTAAGAAAGTAGCAATCTCTGCCTTTGTATATGTGTCCCTTTACTCAAACATTTACTAAACAGCTATTAAAGTTATGTGAGGGTTTTCCCAAGTAAGTAGTCTGCAAAAATGAAGTACAAGTTTCCTGAAATAGAACACCTTTCTCTAAGCTTCCATAATTTTTATTATCTCATAAAAGTTGGTAAGAATACCAATCAAGCAACAAACAGAATCTGCCTTTCCACAGAAGGATTTGTTGGTAAGGAACATAAATTTTATCAGCAATAAATGTGAATCAAATAATATTTAAGCTAAGATTTCCCAGATGTACAATCTTCTAGGCAAATAGGTTACGAAACTGATTTAACTTCAGCACGGCAGGAACTTTCACTTATCTGCTACTTATGACCTCATTACATGCTGTGCAAAGGGTAGAGAGATTTTCTGTTGGCTTTTAAATTTAAAGTGAGTGCAAATGTGGGGCTGGTACTGTGCTGCACAGGCTAATCCTCTGTCTGCAGTGTCAGCATCCCACATGAGCGCTGGTTCAATCCTGCTTGCTCTTCTTCTGATGCAGTTTTCTGCTCACAGCCTGGGAAAGTACTGGAGGATGATCCAGGGCCTCAGGCCCCTGAAGCCACACGCAGGAAGCTCCTGGTTCCTCGCTTCAGATGCCCTTGTTGTGGCTGTTGCTGCTCTCTGGGGAGTGAACCAGTGGATGGAAGATCTCTCTGTTTCTCCCTTTCTCTCTCTCCTGTACTGTAACTCTTTCAAGTAAATCTTAAATAAATTCCCCTTACCCCACAAGGTGACTGAAGTGGAAATAAAATTTTAACCAAAAGAGTATTTATTCATGTATAGAAAACATGGCCTGTGTACTTTCTAAGGGTTAAAAACTAAGTTTTCACTGATATTTATATGAAGTCTAAGATCTGGCACTGAATTACTTAAAAAGACAAAGCCTGAATCATAAATATTAATATTTGGCAAAGATAAAATCATGTTTTTATATTTTCCCCCAAACTCAGAGGCCTTTCCTCCATTTATGTATGTATGTCACGTATTTCACACGCATGAATAGAGGTGTGCTTTCTCCCCACCACAAACCCTGCCACACAGGCCACACACTGACTCAGGTTTTCAAATCACATTTCATAAGCTTCAGGTTTCAAATGTGGTGAAAACTAAGAGATGTCTCTCCTCCCCCCGCAAATTATTGCCTGGGCTGGGGCGGGGGAGGAGGCAGGTACATCAGTGATGTCTGCTTTAGACTGGAAATTTAACTCTTCTATCAGTTACTTGGTGTAAATTTACAAAGTCCAAGCACAGAAATCAGGTAAGCTGACTTATGAACTAAAAGCAATGAGGTGCTGATTTCTCATTTTCCACCTTAGTCACAGGAAGTGCCTGAGCAGGCCAAGCCTGAGACACGGCCTCGCGGACAGTGTGTACATACACATCTCGGACTCCTCAGCCTGGCCCAGGCCTGGCCCTTGCAGCTACTGGGGAGTGAAGAGCGGGAAGAGCTCTCTCCTCCCTCCCCCTCACCTCGGTCCCATAGTGTGCCTTTCAAGTGGGTGAAAATAAACATCTAAAAGGTTTAAGGTTTAAGTCTGAACATGGATTTTAGTGCAAACACTCAGACCATGGCACTCATTATGAGTTTTTGAGCTTTGTCTCTGGCATAGCTGCTATTGGGGAAGAGCTGGAGCTTTTTAAGACCTAAGGCCTAATTCACAGATGCACATGCACGCACATGTCTTCCAGTACGAAGCAGTCGGGATCCATTCTAGTATCAACTTTGCTGATTGGAAAAATCAACCTTACTTTAAAGATTCTGTTACTCTCATGCCAATTTATAATAATTAAAGTAATAGTGCCACCTTTAAAAACTGACTGAATTATATCATTGCCTGAGATTTTCTTAGCTTCCGTTTCAGTGCATGTGTTAGACAGGGCTTATTTTAAACCAGACATTTAAACTCTCTTCATTCCTTATTTGACAGGCAGAGTGCTGGCATAAGAGGGAGAGACAGTGAGAGACAAGCCTGAGCCGGCCGAGGTCTGAAAGAGGAGCTGATCCTATTCTCACAGGACTGACAGCTGCCCCGGGTCACCTTCCATGGCCTTGCCAGGCACATTAGCAGAAAGCTGGATGGGAAGCAGACTTGGGTGGACCTGAACTGGAAATATGGGCACTGAGGGTCCCAAGTATGAGCTTAACTGACAGTGCTGGTCCCCAGATACAGTTTAAACAGATCAGGAGTTTAACGAGATCTTCAGGAAAACATACCATTGCAGGATCTATTTATTTCAACACAATGCTGAGAATTCTATACCCAGTGGGGCGTGGCGTGACGGCACAGTGGCTAAATCCTCACTTTACAAATGTTGACATTCTATATTTGCACTGGTTCGTATCCTGGCTGCTCCATTTCCCATCCAGCTCGCTGCTTGTGGCCTGGGAAATCAGCAGAGTACAGTCAAAGCCCTTGGACCCGCATGGGAGACCTAGAAGAAGCACCTGGCTCCTGGCTTCAGATCAGCTCAGCATCGGCCACTACAACCACTTGGGGAGTGAACCAGCAGAAAGAAGATCTTTCTTTCTGTATTCCCTCTTTATAAATCTGTCTTTCCTATAAAAATAAAAAATCTTAAAAAACAAAACAGAATTCTACCTAGTTTAACATTTCCAGTTACACCTGTATTTGGAGCTTTGCCAAAATGATGTTTGCTACTCTGAAATAACGTTCTAAAATATTCATAATCCGGAAGAGGATAGATATTCATGCCAAAGACTTGATTCTTATCAACTCACTTCAAGATGAGTGCTTTAATGATCGAAGATATCACCAGCCAAGATTGTTTAATCACTACACTGATTAACAAAGGATTTAAACAGACATGGGCTTGTGTGTTTAGGAGGATAAAGTTTGATGGCTACTGAGCCACAAGCCCAAAAAAGTCTGAAAATTCACATATGTATGCCACACTGGGAGATAGTACAGCAGTAGTCAAACTGCAGGCTTTTGGTCATTCTTTCTGAGTTTGAATTTTGGTATTATCGCTTATTAATTCTGTATCCTTCACAAAATATTTAACTTTGTCATATTTTAGATTCCTTCTATACTATATTGATTTAAACAATAACTACTTCATAGGGTAGGATTAAATGAACTGATGTATGTAAATCATTGTGAGATGCCAGGAACATAGGAAGTATACAATAAACGCTAGGCATATCACAGTTACTACCATTACAATATTAAAAATAACGAACAAATTTTTAATAATTAAAAATGTTAAGCTGGGGCTGGTGTGGTGGTATAGTAGCCGAATCCTCTACATCCAGTGCTGGCATCCCAAACAGGTGCTGGTTTGAGTCCTGGCTTCCCCACTTCTGATCCAGCTCCCCGCTAATGGCCTTGGAAAGCAGCAGAGATGGCCCAAGCGCTTGGTCCCCGTTCCCACAGAAGAAGCTGCTGGCTCCTAGGTTTGTATCAGTTCAGCTCTGGTCATTATGGCCATTTGGGGAGGTAACCCATGGATGGAAGATGGACATTTTTTCTCTTTTTTCTCTCTCTCCCTCCCTCCTTTCTTCCCTCTATAATTCTTTCAAGTAAATTAAATAAATGTAAAAAAAAAAAGTTAAGTCAAAGCTAAACTATAAAGCATCAGGAAGCTGTACATACTTCCAGCCTACTGTCTGCTAAATTTTCAACACTCCACACACACACAAAAAATACATCAATATTGAATACCTACAAGGCTGGGTGCATAAACAAGAGTTATAACTTTCTTCAGAACCGTCTCATTATTAACAAATTATTTAAATTTAAACTGTGTATCACCGAATGCCTAACTACGCACAAGACCACCTCAGCCGTGCCTAGGAGGACAGGGACTCCTGTGGGAGCTGATGCAAGGAGGCCTAGGATATTGCAATGGAGGCCTTCTCTGCATTGTGCCGTACCTACAGAGGGTCTATCCGCCTCTCCAGCTCCTGTCTGAATCAAAATGCTTACAGACACTTGGTTACTGTGTTGTTAGACTCTCGTTTTAGATGTACTTTCTGATGACACTTCTATTAGTGTAGGGCTATACCACAGGTATATATGAGGGATCTTTAATCAACTCAGGGAAAATGCGTATTATGAAGACACTATGCACGGACTGCAAGTTTCCTGTGTAAAAGTAAACTTACCTGTAATTACATGAAGTTTCTGAAGTGTCCGGGAAGAGTAGTATAAGCACTTAAAAGCATCAATGTGGTAGCCTTGGACTTGCCAGTTTAAAGATTAAATTCTATTTAATAATTAAGAACTAGAAGAGAAAATGATTCCCATTGGATTTACTGCTGACGTTTCCCAGTGTTCAAAATCACAGGGGAGTTCTGGGAGGAAGGCAGAGTAGACGCCATCAGGTGACATGTGTGATGTTACTACTGTGGAACTTGGGGCCGTCTGAAGGCTTCTACCTTCCAAAGTGAGGGCTGGATGGCAGATGTGTTCATTTTGGTTAATTTCTACTCTTAGTTGAATAGCAGCTAACCCTTGGCAAGCAGCTCATGGCACAGCTTATGGGAATCAGGGTGGGCAAAAATGACTGTTACCTTCCAAACATGTGGATGTCTGCTCTTGTGCCTTTGATCGCAAGAGTGAAGTCAATCCTGGATGGTCACTATCATTCTACTGCATCCTACTGCTATACGGCTGGCTCCCTTCCCCTAACTACCACCCCACGGTGATCCCAGAGAACTTGAAGGGCAGGCCCCTTTTCCTTCTTTACATCTCAGGTTTTCCCTGTGTGGGAGTCAGTCATAGCTGTAAACACGTGGAAAATCAGAAAGCAGTTGTACTTCACGGAAAGGCTCTGGCCCTGAAAGGCCGTGAGAATACCTTCACTTAATACTTCAAAGCTGATCTGTGATACAGACACCCCACAGCAATCCTAACAGATAATACATAAAAACAGTCAATGCAGCAAACCTGCAACTGAAAAAAGACTGAACAAAGCAGAAAATCTGATTTCCAGAGTTACTACATTATTAAACTCCAGAGTTCCATTTCTAACAACAAGTTCAAGGCATACAAAAGAAGTAGGAAAATAGGGTGGACACAAACGGAAAAAAATTAAGAGTATCGTTGGTGAAAAGTATATGGTGGCAGACCTACTGTCTTAAACATGCTCAAAGAGGGCCCGGCGGCGTGGCCTAGCAGTCTAAGTCCTCGCCTTGAACGTGCCGGGATCCCATATGGGCACCGGTTCTAATCCCGGCAGCTCCACTTCCCATCCAGCTCCCTGCTTGTGGCCTGGGAAAGCAGTCGAGGACAGCACTGGTCGTTGCGGCCACTTGGGGAGTGAATCATCGGATAGAAGATCTTCCTCTCTGTCTCTCCTCCTCTCTGTATGTCTGACTTTGCAATAAAAATAAGTAAATCTTAAAAAAAAAAAAGATGCTCAAAGAACTAATGAAAAGACGTGGAATAAGACAACAATGGAAAAATGGAAATACCAATGAAGAAACTTAAAGCTCAGAAAGAAAGCACAGAAAACTTTGTGCTGCCAACTATCGTAACTGAAGTGAAAAACTCACCAGAGGGATTCCAAGGCATATAAAGATACATCTGATGATACAGAAGAAAAATTCAGCTCACTTGACTGTACGAGAATTCACTTTTGAGAAACAAAACAAAGATTGAAGAAAAGTGAACAGAGCCTAAGAGAACTGTGGGACATAATCAGATGGACCAATAGTACATACTGTAGGAGTTTCACAAAGAAAAGAAAGGGATAGATTATTTGAGTAAAGAATGCCCCCCAAACTCCTCATATTTGATGAAAGACATGAATACAAATATCCAAGAAGGGACTGACTTAATTCACTAGTACTATAGTTTCCGGCTGAGTCGATTTTGATGCAAACGTAAGATTTCACTCTTTTTTACGGCTGAGTAGTAGTTCATGGAATAAACACACCACATTTCCTTTATTATCTGTTATTGGGCAACTGGGCTGGTTCCATGCCTTAGCTACCATGAACTGTGCTGCTATAAACATGGGGTTACAGGCAAGTCTCCACATGCAGGCCTCAGGAGTGGGGTGGCTGGGTCACGCAGTATATCTGTTTTCATCTGAGGATTCTCTGCACCGATTTCCACAGTGGCTGCACTAGTTTACGTTCCCACCAACAGTGGGTTAGGTTAGGCTCATGTTTCCAGACCCCCTCGGCTGGCCCCTGACGTCCTCACCAGCAATTACTGTGTGTTGATTATCTTATGTAAGCCATTCTCACTAGGGTTAGGCAGAGCCTCACTATGGTTTTTATTTGCATTTCCTTGGCAGCTAGGGAACCTGAGAATTTTTTCATGTATCTGTTAGCCCTTTGAACTTCATCTTCTGAAAAATATAGTTCTGACAAATGCAACAACATTGCTGGATCCTGAGGGCATTCATATTAAGAGAAGTAAGGCAGCCATAAAAAGACAAACAGTATACAATTCCTGATGCCACAGAAAAGGAATTACGGCAGGGGGGTTACTGTTTGACAGGTGCAGTTTTAAATTTAAAAAATGCAGTTGTGGCAATGGATGCATGGCATTATGAGTGGGCAGCACACTTCATATGCACTTGGACAGCAACTCTCCACCCCTACCCCCAGGCCTGCTGGGTTAAGATGCCCGTGTCCCATGCTGGAGCCCCTGGAGGCATCAGGTGATGGGTGCTTGGGCTCCTGCCATCCACATCAAGAGACCTGAACTGAGTTCTGGGCTCCTCGGCTGCTGCGGGCACTTGGTGACTGAACCAGAGGATGAGAGTTCTCCCTGATGTCTCCCTCTCAGATAAACTTCAAGTAAAATAAAATTTTTAAACAAAACAAAAATCATAGGAAAAAAAATCCTGGAAATTATTTCAACCACAATTTATACATGGATATTTCAAAAAGTTCACAGAAAAATGAAATAAGCTGAGTTAGTCATAAAAAAATTTTGAAATCTATGCAGAGTTATTTTCATAATATATATTTTCCATCAAGTTTTGAAGCCCTCCCCTTGACACACACACACACACACACACACACACACACACACACACACACACAGAAAATATAGACGACTGGAGTTCAATGATCTATCCAAAGTTTTGGTTGTGACATCATTAGAACTCAACTCTTAATTGTTATTGAAGCTGTGTTTTACGTTGTAACGTACTACTTTTGTTGATCTACCTACAATATCAAAATACATAGACACACATACTTAGGCAATGCTCTTACAATATCCCTCTTAGAATTGTAATGCCTGAGCACTTTACTCTGAATTATTACTAAAGAAACATTGAATTAATGGACTTTTGCCTTACTAAATGTCAACTGACATGTGCTATCTTAAAAATAAAACTCTAGGGCCCAGTGCATTAGTGTAGTGGTTAAAGTCCTCGCCTTTAACGTGCCAGGATTCCACATGGGCACCAGTTCGAATCCCAGCAGCCCAGCTTCCCATCCAGCTCCCTGCTTGTGACCTGGGAAAGCAGTTGAGGACAGCCGAAAGCCTTGGGACCCTGCATCCACGTGGCAGACCCGGAAGAAACTCCTGGCTCCTGGCTTCGGATTGCTCAGCTCCAGCCATTGTGGCCGCTTGGGAAGTGAATCACTGGGCAGAAGATCTTCCTCTCTGTCTCTCCTTCTCTCTGTATATCTGCTTTTTCAATAAAAATAAGTAAATCTTCAAAAAAAAAAAAACCTTGGGCCTGGCGGCATGGCCTAGCGGCTAAAGTCCTCGCCTTGAACATGCTGGGATCCCATATGGATGCCGGTTCTAATCCCGGCAGCTCCACTTCCCATCCAGCTCCCTGCTTGTGGCCTGGGAAAGCAGTGGAGGACAGCCCAATGCATTGGGACACTGCACCCGCGTGGGAGACCCGGAAGAGGTTCCAGGTTCCCAGCATCGGATCGGCGCGCACCGGCCCGTTGCGGCTCACTTGGGGAGTGAATCATCAGACGGAAGATCTTCCTCTCTGTCTCTCCTCCTCTGTGTATATCTGGCTGTAATAAAAAAATGAATAAAAATCTTTAAAAAAAAAAAACCTCTATAGTTTGACTACCAATATATATTATAAAAAATATTCCATAACTTTATCATACTTGAAATATTTTCTAGGTTTATTGACTTGAGAATGCTAATATGCTTGGAATAAGTACTAAATAATGAACAACTAATCTATACATAAATTTACATGAAGTTTACACTAAGGCCACTAGTATGATAAAAATCTTAAGAAAAACAATTGGTAACTCTACATGAAGTCATTAATCTTGACAATATAACAGCACTAAGAGGTAAAATATCATTAAGATAGACGTTTTAATCACTGTGCAAATGGAATTTATTGATCTGCCACAAAATGAGCTAATTGACAAAATACAGCATTACTTCAATACAACACTTTGTTTTGCAAATATTACGCTAAGGATCACTTCTAAGAGTTTAACAGACTGTCAAAAGGTTACTGAACAGGGCCTGGCGCCGTGGCCTAGCGGCTAAAGTCCTCGCCTTGAAAGCCCCGGGATCCCATATGGGCACCGGTTCTAATCCTGGCAGCTCCACTTCCCAGCCAGCTTTCTGCTTGTGGCCTGGGAAAGCAGTGGAGGACGGTCCAAAGCCCAAAGCTTTGAGATCCTGCACCCGCGTCGGAGACCTGGAAGAGGTTCCTGGTTCCCGGCTTCGGATCGGCGCGCACCGGCCTGTTGTGGCTCACTTGGGGAGTGAATCAACAGACGGAAGATCTTCCTCTCTGTCTCTCCTCCTCTCTGTATATCTGACTTTGTAATAAAAATAAATCGTTAAAAAAAAAAGGGTTACTGAACATTTTTAAAAATGATTTCTTTTACTTATTCAAAAGGTAGATTTCCAGAGAGAGAGAGAGGGTGAGACAGTGAGAAAGAGATCTGCTGGTCCACTCCTCAAGTGGCTGTGACAGCTGCGCTGGCCTGATCTGAAGCCAGGAGCAGAAGTTCCTTCTGGGTCTCCCATGTGGCTGGAGGGGCCCAAGCACTTGGACCATTTCTGGCTGCATTTTCAGCTGTATTAGCAGTGAGAAGGCCTGGAAATGGAGCAGCTGGGTCATGAACCAGTACTCTTAATGGGATGCTGGCCTCGGGCAACTGCTTTCCGCAATAAACCACCAACTTTGGAGCTGGGGCTTTCTGTAAGTACTGACGCAGACATGAGTGTTATTTATCTGGTTCATAGATGACTTATTTTCACAAATACTATGGATTATCACTAGTGTCATTACCACTAACATCTTCAAAGAATTGTTTCTGTGTCAAATGCAGATTTAGACATATGATTAACATAGTAATGAGTATTATGCTGGTGGTTCTATCAGACAATGTGTATAAATTAGGCTTTTAAAAAGCAAATTCTCTTAAGGTGCAGCAAAACACAAAGCTGAGACAGTCTTCTAAATCCCTTTTTCCTTCCCAGAGGCTTGTTGGTTTTTAGAGGTTTTCTATTATGTTTTATTACTTTCCTAATCTTAGGAGAAATAATGTAGACTACTAGGAAGCAATGTTATGTTAAAGGTCAGAAGACAAAGTTCCAAAATCTGATTCTATCACTACCAGCTGTGATATTCTGCATTAATTTTTCTTCATTTATAAAATGTGGATAATCATACCTACCTTGTAGGGTAATTTGTGAGGATTAAGTAACATAAAAAACTAGGAGCTTCAGTCAGAGTTTACCAAAGAACTGCTGCCGAAAGGGAATGAAAGACCCTGTTTTTTTCAGCTCACCATTTGCAGAGATGCTGATTTCAACTCTGGAAGGTAAAATGGGCCCTGCCAACTGCTGCACACACACAGCTGCTCGCAGCTGCGACTTCATTAGTCTCAGGCTTGAAAGCATATTCAACTGAAATCACCAAGTCCATCTTCACAGTCTTCCACGAATTAGGAAGTAGGCTGCCATAAAGGATTTCAAAAACAAAAACCCACATCCTTTTTCTTCTCCCACTTTCCACCCCTACTTTTCAGGAAAAGGGAGGAGGGAAGAAAAATGTGCACACACGTCGACGTGCATATGGTATTTTTCCCATTTGCAAGGCTGGGAAACACTGTCATCTCACACACACTGCATTTATTAGAGGGGCCTGAGAAGGTGGGACACGGAGTCGTGGCACCAGACAACATCTGCACATGCTAATTTAAAGATTATGGTTCCAGCAACATTATCATAAAAGGAGCAACACAGGGTTTAGCAATAGGAATATCAACAAAATCACACTATCAAACAGAACGTTTTTAAAAGATTTATATATATATATATATATATATATATATATATACACATATATATATATATACACATATATATATATATGAAATTACACAGAGAAGAAACAGAGAGAGAGAATCTTCATCTGCCTGTTCATGCACCAAACAGCCACAACAGCCAGAGCTGAGCTGAGCTGATCTGAAGGCAAGAGCTGGGAGTTTCTTCGGGGTCTCTGCTTCTGTGGGTGCAGGGGCCCAAGCACTGCTGCTTTTCTAGGCCATAAGCAGGGAGCCAGATTACAAGTGGAGCAGCCAGGATTCAAACTGGTATCCATAGGAGATGCTGGTGCTGCAGGCAGAGGATTAGCCTGATATGCCATGAGGCTGTTCTCTTTTATTTTTATCATATAGAACATTTGAAGAGATAAGCTTATTTTAAAGCAAACAAGAAAGTTATGTTTCCTATTTGCTACGGCTTTGAATGCTATTTCCAGAACTTATGAATGTGTAAATACAATACTGCTTTTGTTGACTTTCTTATATTTAAAGAGAATGACTCAATTGACCAAATATCAGAATCAATCATAATTACTCCAAACAGGAAAGTTATCCTTTAATGAACAGTCTAATGAATACAGTAGCTTTCCAATTTAAGACTATTATTTTATGTAATGCATTCTCAGTGTATTAGACTAACAGTTAACATATTCTTAAAGATTTACTTGTTTATTTGAAAGGCAGAGTTGCAGTCAGATTTTCCATCCATAGGCTGGCTTTCCCACTACGCCACAACACTAGCCCTATTCTTAGTACTGCTTGTATACAGCAAGCAGAAAAATCTAAACATGACATCTGTGCGCTTGCTCTGGGAAATAAATGTACTCAAATCATACACTGTGTAAAAATACCAAACAATATGGTCAAAAATCACTAATGTTTGTGATGTCTTTATTCCACTGTGATATCAACTACATGCAAATTAAGTTATAAATGGTTTTGCATCCTTTAAAATGCAAGAAAGTGGGTAAATGAATGTTTTAAATATTATTCTTTGCTCAGTGCAACTAAGTGATATTTGCTTGTTATGTTTTTAAGGTTTTTTTTTTTTAATTTTTATTTTAAAGGCAGAGTTGCAGACAGGAGAGAGAGGTTTTCCAACTGCCGGTTTTCTCCTCAAATGGCTGCAATGACTGGAGCTGAGCTGATTAGGAGCTTCTTGCAGGCCTCCTGCATGGGTGTAGGTCCAAGGACTTGAGCCATTCTTCACTGCGTTCCCAGGTGATAAGCAATCAAATGGGATGCCATGGCACTGGCCCCTGAGTTGTCATTTTCAAATAGATGTAAAAGGTGAACTGTATTCAAAAACGTTCATTTTTTTAAATAAAAGATTTATTTTATTTATTTTAAAAGCAATGTTACAGAAAAGGGGGAAGACAGTGAGAGATCTTCTATCTTCTGGTTCACTTTCCAAACGGCTGCAACACCCAGGGCTGAGCCAGGCTGAAGCCACGAGCTTCCTCTGAGTTTGGCATGTGGGTTCAGGGGACCAAGGACTGTGCCATCTTCTGCTGCTTTGCCAGGAGCACCAGCAGGGAGCTAGATTAGAGGTGGAGCAGCAGGATCTAAACTGGTGCTCACGGGGAATGCTGGTGTAGGCTAACTCACAGGGCCACAATACAGTCATTTTTAAGATTTCACCCAGTAATACCTGATTTTCTTTCACAAGAACAAACACAAGAAGACTACATTAGATTTGTTTGTCATTTGATAGCCAAAAGGGCAAAGATCTCACTTGGCGCTTACCTTGCTTTTTCTAAAGTTGACTTTGTTATGTGTCAATGTGCAACACAGTGGAACTCACTGTAGCAGGCAGGGCAACAGAAGTCATACACTGCTACCTTGTCTTCCAAACCTGGTATGAAAAAGTCCTACTACAAAATACAATCTTTGAGTAGATGCTTACGAAACAATTTAACTTTTGATCATATTGTCTAATACTCTGCCATGTAAAACTTAAGTTTTGATCAGTACTAATCATCAAAACTCATATAAGGGAGTATTTTATAAGATGCAACCAAACAGCCAGAAATGATGGTAACTAACTCAATCACAAAGATGCTGGGAAGGTTCCACTGGCCTGATGGATCATTAAAGCAGAAAATAAACAAACAAAAAGGGATCAGTTTCTCTTTCACATAAAGGTTTCTAGAAGCTTCATTTGCGATTGACCGTAACTGGAAACAACCTAGAGGTGTTCAACAGGGAGAATAAACAAACCGTGGTATGTTCAAGAGAATACTATTCAGCAACAGAAAAGTACAAATGAACAATTTATGCCACATTTTACTAGGCGAAAGAATCTAGACACATAACAACATGATTCTGCTTATAAGAGGCGTCAGAAAACAATGACCAGGCACGGGGCCTGTGAGTGAGGAGAGTGCGACTCCATGCAGCCCAGGGCATCTGGGCCACCAGGCAATGTGGTGGGAGGTACATGATTGCATATTTTTTCCCAAAACCCACAGAAATGTACACCACAAAGAGTGAAGTAATCTTACACAAACTAGGAAGAAACAAGCAGGATGCCAGGGAGCCCCTAGATGGATGGATGGCTAACTCTGGGACAAACGGAAAACATGACAAAATGAGAGGGATGTAGGGGAAAGCACAAGGCTGCACCAACTTCTGCAGAGCGTGCTTTCCCTGGAAACTGTGAGAACGCAAAGAATCAGCTTCTCAAGAGTATGTGTCAACAACTTCCAAACTACTAAACATGCACAATAATAATAAACACATCCACATACTGAGTCAGGTTCCTCACCATCAGAGAAACAGTTACAAATGAGCAAAACGGGAATGCTGAAATAATCCCTATTGTACAAGTCTGAACTAATATTTAAAACACACAGTAGGCACAGAAATACGGGGGTGGGGGGAGACAGAGAGAGAGAGGGAAGGAGGGAGAGAGCGAGTGTAGGCATATATACATAGTTACGTGGGTTGTAAACTATATACAGATTTCAATTTTTTTTTCTTCACCAAAATAAACTCATGCTGATTTAAGCCATGTCTGAACAGGATCTGAGGCACTAAGAGGGGTAAGACGACAGTTTGAAGATAAGCCCTGTCAAAGCAGCATAAATTCTGGTAAAACTGAAGCATGAATAAATGTCAACTTTATAGTGAAGTTTAAGTGGAAAAATAATGCAATCACTGATGTTAATGAAAAGTTTATGGGGTCAATGTTCCAAAGAAGTCAGTAGTTTACAAATGGGTCAGTTTGTTTGAAGAAGGGATGAGATGATGCTGAAGATGAAATCGGCAGCCAGACAACACACATGGATTAATAAGGAAAAAAAATTAACCTTGCTGATGCCCTCAATGGAGACAGCCAACCACTGACAGCAGAAATAACTGACAGAGACATCTGCACTGGGCCGCCTCCTGCAATTCTGACTGAAAAACCAAAGCTGGGCTATTGTTCAGCCTCATGAATGCCAAACTGCTGTCCCCAGATTTGTTGCAGAAAACAGCGTAACTTTCCATGGGCAGATGAAACCTAACTTTCCCAATCCTGAAGAAAAGCACAAACAAAGCAATGGCTACCAAGAACGGGAACTGGCTCTTAGGTTTAAACACAAGCTTGCTAACAGGGTTTTGGGATACTGAAGGCATTTCACTTACTGATTATCTGAGGACATGACATCTGCTTATCAGGAGGGCATTTCAAGAAAGTCACCAAAACTTTAGCAGAAAAGTGTTACATGATATGTTTTTTTTTTTTAAAGATTTATTTTTTTTTATTACAAAGTCAGATACACAGAGAGGAGGAGAGACAGAGAGGAAGATCTTCCATCCGATGATTCACTCCCCAAGTGAGCCGCAACGGGCCGGTGCGCGCCGATCCGATGCCGGGAACCAGGAACCTCTTCCAGGTCTCCCACGCGGGTGCAGGGTCCCAATGCATTGGGCTGTCCTCGACTGCCCTCCCAGGCCACAAGCAGGGAGCTGGATGGGAAGTGGAGCTGCCGGGATTAGAACCGGCACCCATATGGGATCCCAGCATGTTCAAGGCGAGGACTTTAGCCACTAGGCCACGGCGCCGGGCCCCAAATATGTTAACAATAAGGGATGCTGAGTGAATAATATGTAAACTTTTTTGCTATCTTCTATCTGTGGGCTTGAAAGTATTCTAAAATAGAAGAAAACAGGCCTTTATTTTTCTCTTTCAAATGTGGATACTTCTTTGTTGACAGTAAACTGTTTACTACACAGGGTCTTTCAAAAAGTTCATAAAAAAAGTAAAATTAAAAAATAATTTGGTGCAAAAATATTTTGAGATACTTTTTTTTTCATACTACACATTGTATAGCATACATTTCCAAGAACTTCTGGAAGGCCTTGTGTATTATTTGAAGAACACATTAAAGTCCCACAGTGGTCAATTACAGCCAAGTTGTTTTTATGTTCTCTCCCTTGAGGACAAACCTCAGAGGTTTATTTTGAAATCAGTTTCTTCACTGTGCTAACAGCCACATGACGACACTGAGAAGTCTGCAAAGGGAGGAGCTGACACTCTCTTTTAAGCTCTGTTCTTTCAAACACATGGTGTGGGACATGGGCATTTTAACCACTAATCTATAAGTCTGATTTTCAGTATTTGAGTTTTTTTTTTTTAAATCAAATACTTTCTACTGATGTAAAAAAATCTAACTAATGTAATGTTATCTGGAAGAAAAGATGAATTTATCCTAGAAGGTTTATTTTCCCATTTCTTAGCTTCTTCCAAGTACCTCAACTGAAACACAAATCAAGCAACTTACAAAAAATAATAATGATTTTTAAAAAAATAATTTGCTGAGTTGAGTGAGGGATAGCAAGTTGGAGCTCCCCAGTGCTGCTCCACTCCCCACCCCAAATACTCTCACTGTAAGATGAACTGACTCCACTAACACAGAAGGCTGACAGAATAAACGTTCAACTTACAACTCAGAAATATAATTCCAACTATAAACACTGCTTTACCTTGGAATGTTTTCATTAAGACTTCACAGACTGTAATTCATTTGTTTTACTAAGATACTGAAACAATCATTACTTAAAATACAAATTCTGTTTACATTTGCTAGGAAAGATAAAGTACACTTATGTACCTTTGTATGAATTTAGAGCAAGAACAAGCCTGAATGCTTATCACACAAACTTAAAAAATCTAAACCAAAGTTTTAGTTATAAATAACCACTTGCGTGTAACTGCTCACAGTATTGTGCATTCTTGTAAAAGTCAATAATTTCAGAAAAGTAATACTGTATCTGAAAAAGAATAAAACTCTGACTTCAAGATGCTAGACTGAGTGCAGGTACATACATAACATTCAAATATCTGTATTTGGTATAATCCTTTTATTGTTTACATTTCTATTTATTTACTTTGACTTCAATTGAAAGGCAGGGACACACAGAGAAACCTTCCAGCACTGCCGGATGCTCCGAGCGCCCACAAAGCCAGGCTTGGCCCGGGGCAAAGTCCAGAAATCAACACAGGGCTCCCACCGCAGTGGCAGGGACCAAGGGACCTGATCCAGGACTCATTGCCTCTCAGCACGCTCATTAGCAGGAAACTGGGCCAGGAGCAGATGATCAGGATGTGAACCAAGCGTGCTAATGCGGAATGTGGGCATCCTAGGCACCATCTTAACCCTCACACCAGCCCACACCCCAATGGAACAAGCTCTTAGGACTGCTCTGATAACCAAGATCAGCTCTCTACCACTTTCCTGTACAGTACAATAAAGAACCTGATTTGGTTCTTTCAGGGTAAAAGCAAATTTTCTTAGAGGAAGAGATTTTAGTCTTGCGGGCATATAGAAACTGAGGCAAAACTAATGAATTCTGCCGCTTCAGTACTAAGGCAGCCAGAAGATGTGAAGGATGGGTGTGGCCACTCCAATAAAACTGTGGGCACTAACTGCCTTCTGCTCCTCATAAACATTTAATTTTCAGCAAAAAATACCTTCAGCAGTGTTTCTTTTGTGTCTTGTTACAAGGAACACAAACTATTTAAATAGCAAAGAAAACAGGAAAATATCGTCTGAGGTTAGAATCTCAGGTTACACTGTAAAATTAAAATGTGTGAACAAAGCACACATTAAAATATAAGTCTGAAAACGCACAGTAAGGGTAATAACTATATTGGACTGATGGCGTCAAGTAAGTGAAATAATCTAAGCTCTAGCACATTTCTGGTTTAAATTTAAGGCACATTCTAATCAACAGCTTGGCTTCTTGTTAAATTCCTTGATAACCAAAATTAAAACCTTTGAGGTCTACATATAGTGGAGAACTCGTCTCAAAGTAAATACAGTCATAAGACCTGTTGGTCTTATGTAGAGAATGCACAAGGCAGCACCTTGAGAACTCTGAGAGGTGAACAGTGGCAGGCAAACTGAGTGAGAAAGAATCTATTGAAGGACCACTGAAGAAACAAGGGGTCCCTAAAATTCAAGAGGAAAATACCCATTTTTTTCTTCTATTCTCTGCATGTTACTCACTGGGGCAAAATGTTGATCTATCAATAGCTTCAGACTGCCAAGTTCCCATGGGTGCTAATGACAAGATCGTTTCAATTTTCAAAGCCAGTGGCACAGGCAGCTGCCAGGGGGCTGTGGTTTCCAGAGGATGTGATGAACCTCAGCCACGGCTACCCTCCCACAACCCTAAACGCCCCCAACTTTCCTCCTGTCTCCTGGTTCCAAATACAGGCACAAATGCAAGTAGTAAACTTTACAGGGTAGCAAGGCTGCTGGCCTGAGATGGGAAACCAGGTATTATTGGGAGATTAGGGGAAGAGGAATCCCCTGAATTCCATTGGCAATACATATGAATGGATGCACCAGACAGACCCCAACAGCACAGCAAAGGCTCCGAAAATTAAGTAGATCTTGTACCTACTGCTTTAGGAAGTTGCAGTTGAACCTACCTAGGTTGACTGCCTACTAAAGCAAACAGATCAACATTCAAACAGAACCCAAGGTGTGTAACACAACGATCAAATATCCAGGATACAGTCTTCATCACCAGGTTTACAGAGACCCAAGGAAAACCTCAAGCTGCATGGCGGAAATGCCAACACTAATAAATACAGACTTGGGGGTTATCTGGTGAAGCTCTAAGAACACTAAAGCTACTATTATAAATACTTCATATTTAGGAGCAAAGACTTTTGAAACAAACAAAAAGGCTCAGAAAAGAAACAGAAGATATAAAGAAGAATAACATGGAAGTCTTTGAAGTGGAAACACCAATAACCAAATTTAAAAACTCACTCAACAAGCTCAATAACAGGAAGATGACAAAAGAAAACCATCAGTGACTTACTATAGATTAACAGAAATGAACAATAAAGAGAAAAGCATTGCAACTAAAGAGAGAGTGCTTTTAAAAAAATTTGTGACAATCAAATGACAGCAAGAAGAGTTCAGTGATATGATAGAAATCAGCGAAATACACAAAATAAAAGGATAGAGAAGGATAGAGACATTCCAAGCCACACAAAGGCTAATACTAGAACAATTTTAGCAAAAAAATAAAGTGCAGATTTTCCTTTCTATGGAGGGATTATCCTATTAATATCCCAGTAATATCCTATTAATCATTGTAAACTGTAGCTTAAGTTGAAAAATGTGTTTAATAACCTAATCTAGCAAATATTACAGTTTAACCTAACAAACCTTTAATGTGCTCAAAGCACCTACATTATCTTAAAATTGGGGGAAATCACCAAACATAAAACCTATCTGGTGATTGAGTGTTGGATAACTCACGTAATTTATCAACTATTCCACTGAAGACAAACACAGAATGTCAGTATGTGTATACTTCTACATTACTCTAAATTAGAATCACCTAAACTGGATTAGCTTTAAACAATGTATAAAGTAAGCACAGTGACATAAATCACTGGAAGAGAAGCTTCCTTACTGAACAATCTCTTAGTAACACATGGGTGTGCCCTACCACATGAAACTTAAAACTTCCCACCTTCCTTGAGGGTGGACTTGCTCCCAGTGAGTAACCTACTAACTTTAGAGCCAGCACTGTGGCACAGAGGGTCACCATCTGTTATGCCAATCCCATAGGGGTGCTGGTTCCTATCCCAGCTGCTTCACTCCAATCCAGTGCCCTACTGACGCACCTGGGAATGGGGATGAGCGTGGCCCAGGGGCTTGGGTCTTTGCCCCCACGAGGGAGACGCAGGAGCAGCACTCAGCTCCTGGCTTCGTCCTGGCCCAGCTCTTGCCAACGTGGCCACCTGGGGAGTGAACAAGTGGATTTAAGAGCTCTCTCTCATTCTATCTTTCAAATTAATGGAAAAAAAAAAACAGTGATTTTATACTGAGGAAATCTAGCAAACACCACCTGAACCAAATGATGTCACCATACACTCACTCCTTGATTATTTGCTAAAACCCATAATCTCAGTCTAATTACAAGAAAATCACCAGACATTTTTCAAAATATTTGACTAGATTCTACTCAAAATGGGCAGGTCATGGAAAACAAGGACAGATAGAGAAACTTTTACCAATCGTTGGTGACTACAGCCATAAAACAAATACAACATGGAATCCAATGTTGGATTCCAGAACAGAACTACATCAGTGGAAACTGTGGAAAAACTTAAGCTAGAAATCTGGAATTTGGCAAACATTGTTGGTTTATGGATTCTGATAAATGTGTTTGGTTTTCACAAAATATTAACTATGAGGAGTACAAAAGAACTTCCTGTGCTATCTTTGCACTTTTTCTATAAACCTAAAATTATTCCCAAGAAAAAGCTTATTTAAAAAAAAGTTCAAAAGAACAGACCCTTCATCAGAAGGGACATAGGACAAAAAAGTACTTGATGTTCAACATCATTAGCTATCAGGAAAAAGCAAGTTAAAATCATGAACAATTCCATTACAGATCTTTTGGAATGGCTAAGATAGAAAAGACTGACCACAGCAACTACTGGCAAATCTGCGGCGTCTCTAGAATCGGCACCTGCTGCTGATTCAACAGAACAACAGTATAGCCATTCTGAGAATGGTTTGGCAAAAGATGACCTCGTATCACTTCATTCAGTAATCCCATTCCTATAATTTTTCGCCCAAGACAAAACTCACTTTCAGACAAAACCTGTGCTTAAGTGTTCACAGCAGCTCTATTCAGAATAAAAATTGGAAACAACTCATCCAAATGTCCTCCATTAACGACTGGATAAAGAAACAGTAGTACATCCATACAAATGAATACTACTCAGCAATAAAAATGAATAAAATACCAACATGCAGAACACCTTGTATGAATCTTAACAGCTATTATGCTAAGTAAACACATGTGTAGCACTCCACAAATGCCTCACTTGTGATTCTATCTAATGACCATTTCAGAGGAGACAAAAGTAAAATGACAGAGAGGCTGCCAGGAATTGGGAGGGAGGGAGTGGATAAGACTACCCTAGTAGCACAGGGGAGTTTCTTGAGTTAACGGAACTGCTCTGGATTTTGACTGTGATGACGATGATATTAATTTATTCTCATGTCAGAATTCACCTACTACACACAGAAAAAAATTAATCTTAGTGCACGGTCATTAAAAAAAATTTATGATACTTATATAAAAATATCTTAAGGTCATCAATACTTTTCCAGAACACATAGTTTGGATTTTTAGTCTGTACAAATCCTCATTTAATCTACCTACTTTACACTGAGAAGTAGGGGTGCGCCTGGGACACCTGGAAGAACCTCCTGGCTGTGCTTTCAGATTAGATCAACTCTGGCTTTTGGGGACATTTGGGGAGTGAACCAGCACACAGAAGATCTTTCTGTCTTTCCTCTCTGTAAATCTGCCTTTCCAATAAACATAAATAATTCTTAAAAAAAAAAAAAGACCAAGTGACAAGCTTGTCAGCTCAGCCCTGACATGTAGTCACTTGGGGATCAACAGCCAAAATATTCCCCTGCAGGCACATCTCATCTAACAATCACAATGCCTTCTTCTTGGTATCTGCCTGGTGGCCCCCTAAAGAACTTTCATTCAAGTTGTTGTTGCTTCTGTGGTCTGAAGAAGACTGACTTACAGCCAGTAGAAAATAGGGTGGGAGTGAAATATGATTAATTCCATTATCATTGCATAGAGAGCCTCTGGAAGATAGAAAAGTAAAAATAATCATTTCCACCTTTATTATCAGGGAAAATTTTGCTTTACTGGAATAAGAACAATGAGGGGGAAGCAAAGATTTAAACCAGAAAGCACAGTGTCTCAAAAGTAATTCTAATTCTTCTGTAAGACTTGATCTTTAAAAAAAAAAATAATAAGTACAGTGGCTGGCATCACATAACCAGCACCATACAGGCAGACACTTGGGAAGTGAACCACCTGCTGAAATATTCTCTGTGTGTCTCCTTTCTCTGTAACCCTGCCTTTCAAATTAAATAAATAACTAAATAAATCTTTTAAAAAAATCGTCATCAGGGGCTGGTGTGGTGGCATATGAGGCTGATCCTCCAGCTATGGTGCTGGCGTTCCACATGGGCACCGGCTGCAGTCCCAGCTGCCCCACTTCCAATCCAGCCTCCTCCTAATGGCCTGGGAAAGTGTCAGAGACAGCTCAGAGTCTTGGGTCCCTGAACCCACATCAGAGACATGGAAGAAGCTCCTGCTCTCAGCTTAGGACTGGCCCAGCTCTGGCTGCTGCAGTCATTTTGGGGAGTGATCTAGGGGATGGAAGATCTCTCTCTCTCAACTCTGACTTCCAAGTAAAATAACTAAATTATTTTTTAAAAAAATCACAATAGCCATCAATTATTATTTAAGCTAATCTAATCATTGCTTATTTTTAAGGATACCACTGTTCTCAATTGTGCCAGTAAATTTAACAATCATTTCACAGAGCTATATTTTATTTAAAAGAGTCAGAAATTATCTTAAAAAGTCAACCTGCAATTGTACTAATTTTAAAAGGAAAACAAATAGCCTTTTTAAGAACAATCTCTGCCTTAAGGCTTTTGTTCTCCTAACATTACATTCAATTAGAAATGAAATGGCCTGCTTCAAAGAATTTAGGTTTATTTTCCCCAGGAACACATTTTGTAAAATATATGACTTGCATCTGCTATCATACCCTTCCTAACTGAAGCCATTTGTGTGTGGCAGCTATAATAGTTCACTAAGGTCTGTTTAGTTTCAACATCCATTACAATGGTACAGATTGTCAATCTGTGTGCTTACTGCTCCATGTAATCACTGCACTAGTGTCAGGTTTACTATAAAAAAAATCCAAATCTGATTTCCAAAAATGCAACGTACCTGTCAGAAGTTTTCACTAAGTCAGTCAATTTCATCTGTGTCTCCTTGACTTTGCATAAATGAGTAGTTAAGTCACTCCTATATTTTAATGTTTATAACAAGAGGTTTGTTTTCTTTTCATAAAATAATTGTGAAAGTTATTATCAAAGCACTTAATATGAATTTTTACATGCAAAATAAATCCAACAGGAGGCTATAAGTTCCTGGAGAATGAGACTAAAAGAAGTCACAGAAATCAGATTGACTAGTAACACTTGATACAAGAACGGGCGTTTCTTGTTTCGGCTGAGACCCGGTCTGGGACATATGCATCCCACCTTTGAATGTCTGGGTTCTGGTCCCAGCAGTAATGGATCAAGGGCCTGCATGGCCTGATAGCCAAGTGAGAGATGTGGACTGAGTAGATCAAAAGGTCAACCGTCTCTCTCTTTACTTTTCAAAAGAAATAAAGATTATGTTACATTAAACCATCCCCTTCTACAAAACCACAGCAGCTATTACCTTGCTCCACCAAAGTTAATAACATTCACATTTACTATCATAATAACCCATCTCTATTTAGCAAATCAAATGAACTGTATGCCATTACTCCTCAAATTCTTCCTTAGGGAGAGAAGTTTTATATAAGATATACTTAACTTATTTGTTTAGGGAAATAAGGAATAAGAATGAAGAGGTTCATAAATATAGTGTTAAATCATCCAGTAATGGAGGAGGGACCTGGGATGGAGAGTTTAGTATGTTCAGAAGCTAAGAAGGCATCCTAAGACTGCTAACAGCGCTGATGAAAAGTTCTGTGATAGCTCAGTCTGAATCAATGCCCGGGTAGATTATCTACAAATCTGCCGTATCTGTGCTTATTCCGATCCATCATTACTAAAGTTCCCTATTGCTGCTGTGGGAGATGACCTGTGAGGGAACCGGAACCACAAATATCACTGAGAAAAGGCAGCTTTGAATCATTGATAAGCACCCTGTAGTTTTCCATAAAAAATAGAATTCAGCATACAATGGGAGCACAATGGGGAATTGTAGATAAGGAAGACTGACACACTAGCAGTAGTAAACAACAGACAGCCAATCTCCTCCATTATTTTAAAAGTGCATCTTTCTACAGAAAAGCCACATTGAATTTATTTTAATCTACTTCTGAGTTGGCAATTCTTCACTATTGAATACTGGGTTTTATTTATTTATTTGAAAGGTAACAAGAGACAGACAAGAGACGAAGACAGATGCTGTTTTATCTGCTAACTCATCTGGAACTCCTTACCACTGCTGGACCAGAAATGAAGTGGTTGTAAAGTAAAAGTCAGTCTCCTAACTCAGTGCAAAGTAAAAACTAGGGAAGCCTTTGTCAGCAGTTATCTCCCCAGGAGCTATTTCCCGAAACACTGCTAAAGAAGCAAGCTGAGGAGAAGGCCCAACAATACCAATACCCACTGGCCTTCAGAGTTCACCGTGACCCTCGTGTCCACTTGCTGACCCACACTAGCTAGCAACATTTCTGTCAAGCCGTTTGTGCGTAGTAATTTCCGATGGCAGCAACAAACACACTTCCTTCACCTCTCTCTAGCAACCCAAGAGTTTCTCATCAGCACCCTGCCAATGCGACCATAAAACACCTGACCGCATTATTTCTTAGGCTCAACTCATCCACTTTACATTCCTAATACCAGTCATAACCAAGGAAAAATTTTATTTAAAAGAATTGGTATTTTGACAAAAAGAGATCAGAATCATGAAGTAGAATTTTCTGGTTACAGTGCTTGGCCAGCATTATGCCAAGGAGAACATGACAGTGCCACAGAATAGTTACAACTAAACTGCAAATTTCACATTCACTGCACTACGTGGTATCAAAAACACACAGAGAAATGTGTCAAATTCTGATTAATGTAATGTCAAAGGAAAGGCCCTTTGGTATTATATTTGGGCTAATTTCTCTGCCTCTTTATACATATGTTCTATAATACTAAAAATTTCCTAAACAATCTATTTAATAACACAGAATTTTATCTAGTTAAAACAACAGGACAGACCAAAGTACAGATGACAGATTTTCTCCTTGCCTAGTCAGTGTCAAAAAATTGTTTGCTAATGTCATGATTACTGAGAAAAATTTTGTCTCAGGCTATCTTGGTTACAAAACACAAAATAAAGTAAAGACAATTTTATTAAGAAAGTCCTTGCTCAGCAAAAATCTTGGTTATTTCTCAGTATAAAGATTTTTCTTACTGCCCTGGTAAAACCGAGCCAAATATGTGATTAAGAAATCAGAACAGACAGAAGACTGCACTATTGATTTCAGTTTGGTTCCAACTTCCTAAGCACACTAACTCCCTGTGCAACAGAGGTTCCCAAATGGCGCTGCATACTGCAATCACTTCAGGAATACTGAAAAATCCCAGTGCCCAAATTCCATCTCTCACCAATAAAATTGGAATGCATCAGCGTTTTAAAAGATCTCTAAGCATATTTTAAAATTACTAATATAATGAATTACTATAACTGTTGCAAGCACAGTACACTGAACAGTGTCAGGAGGACTGCTATCAGCAAACCTGGGCATACTGTTATAGGTGCTTGTTACAGCGATCCATGTACAAAGACCAGGTTAGACAAGTTAACTTCTGGATCTAACATACGCTGAACCTACATCAGTTTCCTTAGTTCTCATATAAACAATAAAACTGCCTCAACATTTAAACTGAAAATAAATAAATAATACATATTTCAACTGCAAAATTTTTAAAAACTGTTTATCCAAAGTGGAAAAGTGGACCAAAAAGCTAGAGACAACTTTCCACCCAACAACTCACACTCAAAGTGACTTTGGTGGCTGGGACTGTCCAAGGTTGTAGCCTGGAGGCCATAATTCTATCCAGGTATCCCATGTGGTGGCAAGGGCTCCCGTTCTTCATCTGCTGCACCCCCAGGTGCGTTAGCAGGGAGCTGGGTGGGAAGCAGAGCAGTCAGGATCTGAACAGGCACTCATTTACTGCAGCACAGGGCAGCCTCTATAAAGAACTGCACGCATTCTGATTTTCTTTAATAACATTCAAGATTATATTTGGGGCCCGGAGGCGTGGCCTAGCAGCTAAAGTCCTCGCCCTGAACGTGCCCCGGGATCCCATATGGGCACCGGTTCTAATCCCGGCAGCTCCACTTCCCATCCAGCTCCCTGCTTGTGGCCTGGGAAAGCAGTCGAGAAAGGCCGAAAGCCTTGGGCTCCTGCACCCGTGTGGGAGACCTGGAGGAGGTTCCAGGTTCCTGGCTTCAGATCGGCGCAGCACCAGCCATTGCGCTCACTTGGGGAGTGAATCATCGGATGGAAGATCTTCCTTTCTGTCTCTCCTCCTCTATGTATATCCGCCTTTCCAATAAAAATTAATAAATCTTTTTAAAAAAAGATTATATTTAACTCCTAAAAATACAAAATAATTCTAAGCTTTCTTTAATATTAATTTCTTTACAAATTACTGTTTGGACATCAGGAACAGGAGCTAAAATAATCCCTGAATACTGAATCACATGGACTGTCTCAGGCTAGGCTTTCACCCTTCCCAGGTCTCTTTCAAATGTACAAAGAAAGATATTTCAAATAGTCGTGGAAAACAGAAATACTAGTTTTGATGCAAAACATTTTTGAAATACACAGCTTTTATAAAACACATTTTTTTTTACTCTGAAAACCTCTGATATGCATGGATTTCACCATCTTTTCTATTCCCAAGTTTACATGGATTACTGCAATAGTATTTTCAAAAACTATTTTTATTGAAAGTCAGATTTGCAAGAAAGATCGTCCATCCTCTGATTTGGTGCCCAAGCAGCCGTAAAGGAGCTGATCTGATCTGAAGCCAGGAGCCAGGAGCTTTTTCCGAGTCTGTCTCCCATGCGGGTGTCTAGGCTTTAGGCCATCCTCTACTGCTTTCCCAGGCTACAAGCAGGGAGCTGGAAGGGAAGTGGAACAACTGGGACACGAACCGGTGCCCATATGGGATCCCAGTGCATGCCAGGCAAGGACTTTAGCCACTAGGCTACTGTCAGGCCCACTCATTAGTACTGTTAATGGTGTTTCTACCCTAAACCCTCAATCCCTTACCAACACAGATGAACACAGAAAAAGAAGGAGTGGGGGTTATGTGACCACTGCGCATGTAATTCTCCTAATGGTGCCTTTTCTCAGATTAAAAGGCAACATCTGCCCAGAGCTGGATTCCCATCCTGACCTCCCCCACTGCTCTCCCCTGGCCTGGCTCTGCTCCAGCCATGTGGGTCCTCCCGGCTCCATGATCACTTGCCCCACAGCTGCGACACAGGCCACACCTCAACAGAAACGCTCTCCCCTGGGACGTCCCCACGGACCAACACTCATGTCTTTGCTCCAAAGTTACTTCCCTTTTTTCTTTTTTTAATTTGAAAAATAAAAAAAATTTATAGAGAGAAGGTGAGAAAGAAAGAGCTTCCATCCATTGATTCACTCCCCAAAATGGCAGTAAGTGCTGGAACTGAGCTGATCTTAAGCCAGGAACTTCTTTAGGGATCCTCATGTGGGTGTAGGGGATCAAGAATGTGAGCCATCCTCCACTGCTTTCTCAGGCCATAAGCAAGGAACTGGATCAAAAGTAAAGCAGCCAGGACTAGAACCAGCGCCCACATGGGATGACAGCACTCAGAGGATCAGCTGGCTAAGCTACTGCACCAGTCCTCACATGTTACTTTTCTTTCTTACACCTTCCCTCCTTCTGCTCCCATGCCTCCCAAAACATCCACTTGTTTCCTCGCCTTTATTTTTCTCTACAGTACTTACTGCTAATAGAATACACACTATTTATTATTAACTGGAAAGACAGATTTACAGAGAGAATGAAATAAAGAAAAAGATTTTTCATCTGCTGGTTCACTCCCCACATGGCCACAATGGTTGGAGGTGAGCTGATCCAAAGCCAGGAGCCATGAACTTCTTCTAGAACTCCCATGTGAATGCAGGGTCCCAAGGACTTGGACCGTCCTCCACGGCTTTCTCAGGCCACAAGTAGGGAGCTGGATGGGAAGTGGAGTAGCTAGGAGGATATGAGTCAGCACCCATACAGTACACCGGAATTTGTAGGCAGATGACTAGCCAGTTGAGCCATTGCGCCAGGTCCCTCAAAATACATTTTACCTGATATTTTCTTTCTTCCTCCACGAGAAGGTAAGATCCATTCAGCAGCAAGTTTTGTCTGTTGAGTTCATCATGTGACTCAGCATGGTATGAAACACACTGGTAGTAGTAATCACTGTGGTAGCATGTTTTCAATGAATGACTAAGACAAGCAACCTATTCTCTCACTCATCTACTCTAATGCAAGGGAGTAATTTGAATAATTTTCAATGTACCAAAATATCACATTCATACTTCAATCACTATGATTATGTTCTGACAGACTTAACACCTTAATTGTACTCCTACAGGGTCACAGTAAATTAGCTGGCATTCTCTTAGATACATATTAACTAGGAGAGAGAGATTAATTCAGAATTTTCTAAGAAAACAAGTGGAAACAAAACTAGCTTTTAAAACAGCGTCTACAGGGCCCAATGTGATATCTCAATGGCTAAATCTTCTTGTAAGTGCCGGGATCCCATGTGGGTGCCAGTTCTAGTACCAGCTGCTCCAGCTTCCAACTGGCTCCCTGCTTGTGGCCTCAGAAAGCAGTAGAGGATGGGCCAAAGCCTTGGGACCCTGCACGCATGTGGGAGACCCTGAAGAAGTTCTTGGCTCCTGGCTCTGCATTCGGCTCAGCTCTGGCCATTGTGGCCATTTGGAGGGTGAGTCAGTAGATGGAATATCCTTCTCTCTGTCTTTCCTTCCCTTTGTAAATATGATCTATCTTTTCAATAAAATAAATCTTTTAAGATTTATTTATTTATTCAGTTGGAAAAGTCAGATTTACAGAGGGAAGGAGAGACATAAAGATCTTCTGTCCACTAGTTCACTCCCCAAATGGCCACAACGGCCAGAGCTGAGCCAAGCCGCTCTAAAGCCAGAAGCCAGGAGCCAGGAGCTTCTTCCAGGTCTCCCTCACAGGTACAGGGTCCCAAGGTTTTGGGCCATCCTCGACTGCTTTCCCAGGCCACAAGCAGGGAGCTGGATGGGAAGTAGAACAGCCATAACATGAACTAGTGCCCATATGGAATTCTGGTGCATGCAAGGAAAGGACTTTTGTCACTAGTCTATTGCGTTGGGCCAATAAGTGAGTCTTTAAAACAAAAACAAAAACAAAAACAAAACAAAACAAATACCTGTGTCTACAAATAATCAAAATAAGAAGGCTCACACACCATATCAAAAAACATAATTGCCAGGATTTTTAAAGCCCAAGAGTGCAAGAAAAGGTAAGCAAAAATTTCAAATATAAACACATTAAAAAAAGCTCTAAATGCATTTTGAAAATTCTAACACAAGTAATTTAAAACTTCTGCTAAAACATGTATTTTATTCTGCTTTCCAATCAGTCTACTCTTCATTTCCAAACTTCTAAATGATGAGTGACGCACATTTTCCAAAGTGCTTTTACATCTTCATCATTATCTTCATGTTGGCATGCATCCTGCGACCACATCCTGCAGCATCTACCATACACATTCACAAACTCTACAGACAGAAAAAACACAGGCTCAGAGAGATGAACTGGCCTGCTGAAGGCCACCAAGCCACAAGTGACTCAACTGGAGTATAATTCAGCTTTTTTTCTTTGTTTATTCCAAGTAAGCTGCTTTTTATTACAACACAGGACATCACCCAGTGATGAAAGGTACCACTGCCTAGGTCTAAGCCTTCCTTCACGAATTTAGATATTTTCACATTCTAAAACCATTATAAAAATGATCTGTATTTTTGTGCAAATATGCCGAATATCATAAGAAAAGGCAAAGAAATCAATAAAGAAAACTGAGCATCCAAAACGACAGTCACATGAGACTGATGGTTACTTTGCACACACAGCATCAGTTTTGGAAATGTGCAACTGTCCATCAGAAGCCACTGTCTCCGCAAGTGCCGGAGGAAGAGGCCTGCAGGGTGAAACCCTTACTGCTGCCAGTGCTCATCCCCACACCCCTCGCTGCATAATCCTGGTAATCTGTGCTCAAAATAACAAGGACTTCTTCTTGCCGTTCTCTGAGAAGGCTCAGGCTCAGATAAACACACAGCTGCACAGCTCATTTCATCTGGATTTCTTCCTGATGTCCTTGAATATTCTAACAAGAGACAGAGATTTCTTCACCACTTCAGCTGCATGAACACCCTAAAGCAATCCCCAAGTGGGTCAAGAGCCAAAAGCCTCAGAAAGAGTACATTTTGCCGAGATTAAAAGCTTTGTTTTTCCCATCATTAGAGCCCAACTTTGTGTCCCTGATCAATATTAAAATTCCTCTTGATAAAAATCTAGATTCATTTTTGAAGCCTAGTTAGGCTAAATTGGGACTTAAAATTGCAAATATGGCTGCATGCCCAGTGGGCAAGAGCCCCCACATGGAATCAACAGAATCTGGCCTGCCTGGCTACAGCTGCTCACTTAGGGCCAAGGCAGACTAGATGGGAAACAGGGTTTCAGTCCACGTGGTTTTTGCTTTGTGGAATGCTATTTGTTATCTCTTTCCTTCCTTTCATTTTTTAGTCAATAGTAAGAGACTGACTGACTTGTTATATCTGGCCTTATTACACCACATTCAAGAAAACAGAAGATTAAACAGAACAAGCAGTAATTTAATATGAAGGTTTAAAAAAATGTATCCTTAATGAAAAGGAAGTATGTAACCTCCTTAATTGTTTGGGACCAACACCTAGGTACAGAAAGTGATCTGTTTGGGATAGCTACCATAAAGCCTGGACTAAAATGTGGCAGGCAAGGCCAGGCACAACTTCTAAAAGCAGGCACTGACTTTCTAAGTAGTTCAGATACAGGACTAGTGGTTCAGATACAGGACTAGCAGCTGAGAGGGAGTGTTTCCTTAAATCTCATACTCTGTGTAAAGAAGTACTTGCCTCACCACAGTTAGAGCCCTGATCCCCACTGAAATGAACATATTCATCACGGGCACAGACAAAGACAGAGACTACAGAAAGCAGGTGCCTGGATCAACTGGAAGTTTAAGACTATGATCACATTTATCTATCTTCTAAACACCTCTAGGAAAAGAAAAAAAGATGGAGCATCTGAACATTTTCATTTGAGATAGTTACTTTAGAATAAGGAAGTTTACAGGGTAAACAGAAGAGTTTAGAGTATTTATGGAGCTGTGCTTCCAAACACGAAGGACTGGACAGAGAGAAGGTCTAGAAATACCCGTCTATCTAAACAAGTACAAACTGGGTCCAAACAAAAGGTAGAGCAAAACTGGGATTCTAGACGACGGACCGAAAAAAGCAACAGATGAGAGGGCACTCCAGCTTTTATTTAAAAATAATTTCCAAACCATGCAATCAGCAATAGTGGTGATGGAAGGGCCTACTGGATCACTGGCTGTAATTTATTACAAAGAGAGTAAAACTCCAAGAGGTTCAGCAAAACTGAAACCAACCTCCATGAGAAGAAAACTCGGAGAAAGCTGTACGATAAACAACCATCAGAGCTCACACAGTCAGAAATCATTCATAATTCTGCTACTCAAAGTGGGAGACTCTTGCTGAACAGCAGAGTACCCAACAGTGGTTCTAGAAGGATTATGCCTTCCAAGTGGGACTGAATTAGTCCTAAGAATACTTTGGATCACCTTGAAGTTGCTTTTAAAGTAAGCCTTGCAAGGATTAAATGGCTTAAATTAAATGGCTTCAATAAGTCTTGCAAGGATTAGTGCCAGAAAAAAACAAAAATCCTACATTTTTTTGAGTATTACAACAAAACGCAGCAAACAATATAAAGTTTATAAAGATGAACATCTGGTCAAAAATTATCACACCTATAAAGAATCAATAAAATACCCCCCCAAAAAAATCAACACTAAAAGAACCAGAATTGGAAGACATGGTCAAATGAGGAAACAGGATGTTAACACAGCTGCAATAAATATGTCTGTTTAATGACATAAAACTTAAATATGGAACAATACAATAAAATGTAAAAAATATAGAACTTACAATAAAAGCATAATTCAGTGGGATTTATAATAGGTTACTAACTGTAGAGGAAAATATTTGTAAACCTGAAGACAGGAATAATACAAAACATGAACGTGAGAAAGACAGAAAGACTCCCCCCTACATGAAGAGTCTGTCAACTGCAGGACAGCATGGGCAGCCTGCCGTAAAGCCAGAGGAAGCATGGGAAAGGGATGAGCAACACTGGGAAAAAAAAACAGGTAAAAAGAAGCTCTCAATTTGCTGAAACTCTAAGTTTACAGTTCACAGCGGTCAAAGAATAACGGGAGCTAAACTAAGACACATTCACATACATGCTTAATACATATCATAAACACATTGCTAAAAGCAGTGATAAGGTCTATTACACACAACAGAACATGGACAAGCATCACAGATCCCTTCTCCAAACAGATCAAAAGACCACGAAGTAAAACCTTTAAAACACAAAATGGAAAAAATAAAGCAACTTCACAGAAAACACACACACACACACACACACACAGAGGAAGAAATCTAACACAGAAAGCTCATGACTGATTATCTTTAGAAAGGTGTGGACTTAGCTGCTGTCTAGGAACTTGATTTTTGGGACAGTTCCTAATCATCTGCCAATAAGATTGGCAGACTGTTACTACTGGTCTATACAAATAGACCGTTATGTCTACTGGCTTTCCTTTCGGGATGCTGAAATTTTGGTTTATGTCAGGCAGAGGATATTCACCCAACAAGCTCCTGCTTACCCTTAACCCTGGTAGAGTTATGGAGAGGAGACAGAGAAGAAAAATGTTCCATCTGCTGGTTTACTCCTTAAATGACCACAATGGCCAAAGCTGAGCTGATCCAAAGCCAGAAGCCAGGAGCTTCTTCGGGTCTCTCACGCAGGTGCAGAGTTCTATACACTTAGGCTATCCTCTACTGCTTTCCCAGGCTATAAGCAGGGAGCTGAATGGGAAGTGGAGCTGCCGGGATTAGAACCCGCACCCATATGGGATCCCGGCATGTTCAAGGCGAGGACTTTAGCTGCTGGGCCCTAATTTGCTTTATTCTTTAACTGTAATAAACCCACCCATGAGTTCAACCACACAGTGAGTCCCTTGAGTCCTCCTAGCACCTACAGGAGGTAGAGGAGACTCTGATACATCTAACAGACTTGCACAATAAAAATGTGGAATTTTTTTGTGGAAGAAAATGATAGCAGAGAAAACAAATCCACATAAAAGAATGAACACTAAAATGAGTAAATCGGAGTATAAATACAAAGTTTTTCTATCTTTTATGAAAAGCCTTTAAAAGAATATTGGTTAAAACAAAACTGGTCATACTCTGGTTTCTCTTCAGATTGTATAAATCTTTTGCCTTTAAAACAAAACTGGTTATAATAACTGTAACAACCTATCATGGGGATTGTAACACATACAAGTAAAACATAGAGCAACATTTTGACAAAGGTTGGGATAAGGAAAACCAAAGCAGACCATGGTCAAATTCATGCATGTGTAGTGGTACATTAGCAATTTGTAGGAAAATCCTGATAAATTAAACATGCAGAATTTTACCCCACGGCAACCACCAGAAAGCAAAGGAAGATGTGCCATCTGCGGGACCGGCATCATGGTTTTCCATGTGAAGCCTCTCACATCCCAGATGGACGTCAGTTAGACAAAGAGGAATCTGCCGTCTTACAGTTCACTCCCCAAACAGCTCTAAGAGCTTAGATTGGCCGGGCACAATTCAAGAGCCTGGAACTCTACCCAAGTCTCTCCCAGGTGGGAGGCAGGGGCCCAAGTACTCACGTTATGTGGGCATCACAGACAGCGATCTAACTCTCGGTGTCATAATGACAAATACTTTAACACTCAGGGTTCTCTCTCAATAGTTGATAGAACCAATAGAAAATTAACAAGGATTCAGCAGACATGAATGCTGGCAACCAACTTGACTCATCCAACAATAACGCCACCCCAAAACAAAATACACATCTATTCAAGTCAATCAGGAACCATTATACAAGACAGATTGTATTCTGAGCCATATAATTATTCTCAACACATTTCAAATGCTTTAAAATTCTACAAAGCATATTCTCTGAACACAGTGGAATTATATTAAAACTTAAAATCAGAAAATAATCTAAGAAATTTCCAAACATCTATAAAACTAAGTGACAGACTGCTAAATCTTAGGGGGAAAAGTCTCAAATAAATGACCTAAATTTTAGCTTAAGAAATTATTAAAAGAAAGACAGAAAGATGGAAAGAAGGAAGGAAGCCAATAGTGTGTTTTGACAGGTTGAGCCATCACCTATGCCACCAGTATCCCATTTCGAGGTGCCAGCTTGAGTCCTGGATGCTCCGCTTCTAGTCCAATTCTCTGTTAAGGTGCCTGGAAAGTAGCAAATGATGGCCTAAGGACTTGCGCCCCACCACCCAGGTTCTTGGCTCTGGCCTGGCCTGGCCCAGTCCTGGTTGTTTTGCCCATTTCAGGAATGAACTAGTAGATGGAAGATCTCTGTCTTTCACTCTCAAATTTGTCTCTCCTCTCTGTCAGCTTACTTTTCAAGCAACAAGTTAAAATAATAATAATAATAGAAAAAGAGCAAACTAAACCCAAGAAACAACTAAAGTCTATTCTCTTCTCATATAAAAGTAGCAAGCTGAAGAAAGGAGTGACAACATAGAATAAAGAACATGGATTTTCTTTAAAAGGACAAAAACAAACAACAAAACAAAACAAAACAGAAAATGTCAGTGAAAACAAAAGCCAGTTCTTCGAGCTCAGTAAAATGCATATAACAGAGCCTACTTGGAAGACAGTGTGGTAAAACTATTTTAACAAACTGTTTTCACAAAACTAAATTTACTGTTACCATACAATCCAGAAATCATGTTCCTCGGTCTTGACTCAAATGATTTGAAAATAGGTCCTTACGTTTATAGCAGCTTTATGTGCAAATGTCAAAACTTGGAAGCAACCAAGATGTTGGTTAGTAGGTAACGGATGAACCAACTGTGCAATATACAGACAATGGAATGTGATTCAGAGCTAAAGGAAATGAGCTATCAAGCCACGAAAAGACACGGAAGACTCTTAAATGCACATCACCAAGTGGAAGAAGCCCATCTGCAAATGCCAAATGCTATGATTCAAACCATACAGTATTTTGAAAAAGGCAAAATTACGAATACAGCAAAAAGAGCTGTGGTTGCCAAAGGGTGGGAGAGCCAGGGTTTCCCAGACAGAACAGTGGCAGATACATTTTCCAAAACCTACAGAATATATCTGCTGTGGAATGTTAATAATGGAATGTTAATAATGGACAGGGCAGGAGGCATATGGAAACTCTGTATTTCCCATTCAATTTTGCTATGAACCTAAAATTGCTCCCCAAAATAAAGCTAGTAATAATAATAATAATAATAACAACAACTATTTGAATGGTAGAGTTAAAGAGAGAAGAGACACAGATAAAGATCTTCCATCTGTTGGTTCACTTCCTGATTGGCTCAGCTCCAGCAAAGCCAGGAGCCAGGAGCTTCCTCTGGGTCTCCTATGTGAGTATAGGGGCCCAAGGACTTGAGCCATCCTCCATTGCTTTCCCAGGCCACAAGCAGGGAGCAGGATCAAGTGGAGAAACCAGAAGAGGAACCAGCACTCTTACGGGCTGTCTGTGCCACTAGAGGAGGCTTAGTCTACTATACCTCAGCACTGGCCTGCTACTAAATTTAAATAAAGCCAATGATAGTAAAAGTTGGTTCTTTGAGATAAATAAAACTAATTACTAGCTAGATTAACCAGAAAAGAGAGATCAATCATCCCTAATATAAATAAGAGATAAATTACAGACATTAAAGCATAGTAAGGGAATGTGACAAACAACTTTAGGGCAATGGATTTAATAACTCAGACGAAACAAATGCTTTGAAAAACATATTGAGGCTCACTCAAGACAGATAACATAAAAACTCCTTATTTTAAAAGCTGAAATTGTAGTTGCAACTTCCTATGAGGAAAACTCCACACCCCACTGGCTTCACGGGTGAATCCCACCAATTCATAAAAATCATCCAATTCATCACACAGGCCCCTGGACCCACGAGAAAGCCCCACTGAGACCCCTGGTTCTGCCCTCCACCTGGCCCAGCCCTGGCCACCAGTCATCTGGGGAGTGAACCAACGGATGGAGGAGCTGTTTTTCTCCCACTCTGTGTAACTTTGCCTTTCAAGTAAATAATTATTTTAAAAAATTCTTCAAGCTTACTGAAGAGGAAGTAACACTTTTCAACTCATTTATTCTTCAAGGCTAGCTCTAGCCAATATCAAAACTAGAAAAAGATGCTAAATAAAACTACACACCAAACCTCCCATATATAAATGCAAAGATTCTGGACAGTTCTGTAAATCAAACCAACAACCTGTGAAAAATACAATACATCATAATCAAGTGGAGCTTATCTGGAAAAAAAAAAAGCAATACTGACTCAATCAGTACTTAAAAAAATAAACAACACGTATATGAAGCTTTCATCCTTTACATGGTATACACATTTTCTTAGTATTGAAACTGTACATTCAGGTTTTTTTCCTTCATTTGCAAACATTAACATTTTCCTCAAAGAAGATTTGCACTAATTAGATATAAACAGTTAAGACAAATGCCCAATAAGGGTAGGAATGAGGGCAAGAAGAAGAGTGAGATTAATCCACTATAAAGCAATTTTGTCTTTACTTAGTCTCTAAATTCCAGTGTTTCCTTTTGTAAAATGGGAACGCTAACAGTCTTCAGATTGCAGGGACAATGAAGTGACACAAACCTCAACCACCTGTCACACTTGTATATAACAAACTCAACATGTGAGTTACTTTCTCCTGTCTGTCTGCTATACAAGGTAAGCAGTCTCTGCTATGGGAAAGAGGTTAAGACTGATTCTGCATTGGAAGAAGGTATTGCTGCACATTCAACACAGCCAACTAACAGCAAACGGCTAAAAACACAAAGGTCAAGGCTGTTAATTCATGCAGCACTTTGTTTAGCTAACAGCAATAATACTGAAACTATAATTAAATTTCTACCATTTACTAAGGTATTCAGATTTAATGTGAAAGTAACATAAGATATGAATGAATGTTTTAAGCAGTTTATACAATGTAAAATTTCTTAGTCTATAAAAAGTCAAGTTCCTTACAGTCGTCTTAATTTCACTCAACTGCAAACACGAAGTTTTGTCCTTCAAAGCTCTCAGCCATGAAACAGATCCATCTATACTAATAACTACCAAACCAGCCTTGTTTTAATGTGAAATCTGAGGATTCTTCAAAAGAATAACACATCAAGAAAAGAAAAAAGACTGTAGATAAGAGCAAGTCTGTAACTGGAACGAATAAATGTATCTATCACACCCTACACATCATGTAGAACACTACAGCTTGTCATTTGTTCTACAACCAATATTTTTCGAAATAGCTTTAATAAAAAAAGAGACAAAAAACTGAAATCAAGTAAAAACATTTTTGCATAACACTTATTCCAATAGTTGACTTATGATAAAGCTCCCTTTTGTATTCATTAAGCATCTACTTTCGAAAAAAACCTTTACCCATCCTTAGCTTTTGGGTATAAACCTTTCATATCAGAACATAACATTTATTTTTCCACAACCATAGCTGCCCAGGTAACTCAGGCTCTTTTTATTAACAGCGTCATTAAGGCAGTCTCAAGCCTGTGCCAGTGGACGCATTTCAAACTTGTTTCATATCTGCTTTTTTTTTTTTTAATTCCAAAGGGAAACAGAAAATACACAAGGCGCTCTCTCTAGCCTGAGACCCAGTGACTGCCCACACACCTGGGAGGCAGCCGAGTCTGGATGAATGGGAACTGCACCACAGCCCTGCTCACTGGGACTTCACCACAGTGCTCCAGGCAGGGGCGACAGGGAGAAGGGAGACAGAATCAAATCCCTTAAGTCTCCCTGCAGACATTTCCATGTAATTTATCTGGAGGTGAGAAGGTTAAGAACAGCTGATTACAGTTAGGTACAAGTTCAAATTTGCCAACTAACTGCAAATCTTTTTACTTACACCAACATTTTTTTCAGACATTTCAGGAATGCTTTTAATAAATGCTTTTCTGTTTTACATGGTAGAAAGCTCAGATGGCAATTAAATCAGTAAAATATGACTAAGGAAATTTGACTCATTATGAAAATATAGCAGAAAGACTAAGGATAAAAAAGTCCCTCAGAACACTAGAGCATAACCAAGGCAGCTGTTACCGTACACACACTGACTGACTTTGCCAATATACATTCCATGACCTCCAGTGGCAGCAACTTAGAGAACTGACTTCAGCTCAAGGCTGGGTCTATCTTCACTGCCAGAAACTGACTGCAGAATGTGAATGCGGAGGGACCATGCGAGTTCGAAACGAGAAGAGGCTTGCAGAGTGCGAGGAGGGAGCAGATAAGAAGGGGCAGGCAGCAGGGCACAGGCAGGGGGTGGCAGGCAGCAGGGCACGCAGAAGGGGCAGGGAGCAGGGCACAGGCAGGCAGTGGCCGGAGGCAGGGCACAAGCAGGGGGCAGCAGGGCACAGGCAGGGGGTGGCGGGCAGCAGGGCACAGGTGGGGGAAGCAGGGCACAAGTAGGGGGCAGCAGGCAGCAGGTCACAGGTGGGGGGCGGCAGGCAGCAGGACACGCAGAAGGGGAGGCAGGCAGAAGGGCATGGGGAACGGGCAGGAAGCAGGGCACAGGCAGGGGGTGGTGGGCAGCAGGGCACAGGTAGGGGGAAGCAGGGCACAGGCAGGGGGCAGCAGGGCACAGGCAGAGGGCAGCAGACAGCAGGCAGCAGGACACTGAGGGTGGTGCGGGCAGCGGCTTCTGGTGAAGTCTGTCCTTCCTGACTTTGGTTCCTTCCTGGCAACTATCGTAAACCAGCCTATGTCATTGGGTTCCTTCATTAAGGTGCCGGCTGACAGATCCTGATGTCTACCTTTCTTCTCAACTTCAGTTGTGCTAAGTCAATAAATTCCCTTATCATGAACGGCTGCTTGACTGGGCTTTTCGATAACTAACTGAAATAGGTATTATGAGATAACACACCTAGCTGATAAGACTATAAAAGGTGCCTACAAATCAAAATGCCCTTTTGGATATTTAAAAAAAAGCATCAGAACACTGTCTCCCTATTATTAAATAATCTAAATGGAGCAATATAAAATAGATGAAGCAAATTACAGAAGGAACTTTGGAAAAGAAATGGGACTTTGCATAATTATTCTTTTTTCTGGTTTGGTCACTCCTGAAAGACTTGGTGGCAGGCAGGACGCATGAGGGCGTGCTGTGGGAGTTGTCCAGCAAACAAGGGAGATGGGAGCTTTCAGCAGGAAACACTTCACTGTGCAGGACCCGGCAGCTCAGGGGTCACAGCCAAAGTCTGAGCCCCAACAAAGAGTGGCATTCCCTTCTACACCTTTGCCTCTCTGTCCTCCGTGTAGGGAAACAGCTCTAACTGTTACAAGGCTACTATGAGGTTGTGCAAGCATATACTGGATACTGATAATGTTAACCGGTTCCCCTTAATAGACCTAGTACATTCCCAGCACCTGGAACGGCTGCCAGGACAGCACGCTGTTGACACGCAGCTGTTGAAACTGTCACAGAAAAGCGAGTTACAAGAAAACAGGATGAAACTGTTACATTCCCCTCCCAGGAGGGGTCCCTAGTCTTTGCTGTTTTGTGAATGATCCTACCACAACATCAAACCCACAAATAAACTGAGCAGGACACTGGAGAGCTGTAACAAAATCATTATTGACACTTCACCATCAGTGCTGGAAAACATTAAACCATGCCCAACTGAGTTCAATCTCGAGGCGGACATTAGTTTTTAGGAAAACTTTCTGGATGCTAAAATACACAGAATGTCTACAATTTTTAAGAGACACCAAAAGGGATAGAGCAATGCAGACATCTAAACTACACAACAGATTTTTGCCATTCTCCAGCACCAACAATTATTCTATACCTTTGCTCTTTTAAAAAAGTTTTTTAAAGATTTTATTTATTATTTTTATTGGAAAGGCAGATATACAGAGAGGAGGAGAGACAGAGAGGAAGATCTTCCATCTTTACTCTGCAAATGGCCACAGCAGCCGAGGCTGAGCTGAACCGAAGCCAGGAGCCATGTCTCCCACAAGGCTTTGGGCCGTTCTCGACTGCTTTCCCAGGCCACAAGCAGGGAGCTGGATGGGAAGCGGGGCAGCCGGGATTAGAACCGGCGCCCATATGGGATCCCAGTGCGTACAAGGCGAGGAGTTTAACACTATGCTATTGCTCCACGCCTGTTTTTAAATTTTTTTTTAAAGATTTATTTATTTATATTTCTATTGGAAAAGCAGATTTACAGAGGAGAGAGAGAGAGAGAGAGAGAGAGAGAGAAAGAGAGAGAAAGATCTTCACTTCCCAAACAGTCGCAAGCTGGTCTGAATCCAGGAGCCAGGAACTTCTTGGTCTCCCACAAAGTTTCAAGACTTTGGGCCATTCTCGACTGCTTTCCCAGGCCACAAGCAGGGAGCTGGATGGGAAGTGGAGCAGCCGGAACATGAACCTGTGCCCATTTTGGGATCCTGGCATGTGCAAGGTAAGAATTCAGCCACTGAACCATCTCACTGGGCCCTATACGTTTGTGTTTATGCCCTTCCCTGTACCTGAGATGTTCAACACTAGCTCTACTGCGGAAAGTAATTCTTGCCCTAATCACAACCTGTTCCTTTCCTTATCATGCTTTCTAGTTTCCCCACCTGTTACATGTCTTTTCTCCCCATTTCACACATCACAAGACCTGGAGGTGGGATAGGTACCTCTTTGCTTCTCAGCGCCTACTCCACACCATTATTTCACACCCTGCCTTAAAAACACTCCACTTGCAATCTCTTGTCAACCAACTATAATCACTCCATTCCTTCCGTTCTTTCTCCTCACACCATCTCCACTATTGCCATAATGGTTGTGGATCTCACCTACAACCTTCCCAAACCCTTACGTATCAGTTCCAATGATCCTATCCCAACTCAAACCTCAGACGATCTTTAATCAACACATCTCCTCACCATCCCTTCCAAGCATCACACTGGCAATATTCCCTGTAAAATCCTAACTCCAGTAATCCTTTGACCCAACAGATCTGCAGTTTATCAACTGTACCATCTTCTCATTTTCCTTCAGCCTCTCATGTCCTTACTCCCCATCTCACCCAGGTTAAGTTCATATTCAGTCATTAAATCGCTCCCTCCCTTAACCCTAAACGTCTTACCTACCTTCTTCTCACCCTGACAATGTTGCCTGGCTAATGTTGGTTCCTACTGAGTTTTTGGGCTGTACCACCCAGGTCAATGTGGCTGAATGGATCTGCAAACTATGTCTGGCAACTGATACACTTTAAATTCAAGGTCAGGGACCTCAGTGAGTCCTTAATACTGTCTTAACTTTTTTTTCCTGATTTATTTACTATTTTCTAATATGAACATTTCACACTTCTCACTTTCCAATCTTCCATCATTTTCAAATACTCATTTCTTTAAAAGAAAAAAAAAATATTTCAAAGGCAGAATTGCAGAGTGGCAGAGGTAGAGATCTTCCATCTACCCATTCACTCCCCAGAGGTCACTACAGCAGGGCTGAGCAGGCCTGGGCCAGGAGCTTCCTCTGGGTCTCCTGCGTGAGTGTGGAAGACAAAGTAGCCACTGCTTTTCCAGGCCACGAGCAAGGAACTGGATCAGAAGTGTGGCAGCTGGGACTCGAACTGATGCCCATATAGGATGCTGGCACTACAGGTGGCACCTTAACCCACTATGTCACAGCACGGCTCCCGCCCCCACTTCATCCTCATTTCCATCTGCTGATCTTGTGTCCCACTTTACTGGAAAAACAGAACCACTAAGGATGGAATTTCCACAAATTCTCACAGCCACATCCACCTCACTATGTCTGTGCTGACACTGGTTTCTCTCATTCCTAGAACTGCCTCTGCCCCAGGCAAAGCTCCACCTTTCTGCTTGTGGACTGGGTCTCTATCAGCCACCAACACCTCTTAGCACTGTCCAGCAAACCTTCACTCTCTATTTGATCTTTCTCAGCCTCCTAACTTCCCTATCTATAATTAAAGAACCAAAAATCTTGTATATCTCCCTCAAGCCACCGCTCACATTTCTTTTCTCTAAAGCAAATTTTTTCATTTTCAAAATGATTTATTTATCTTCATTGGAAAAGCAGAATTATAAAAAGAAGAGACATTGGGCCCAGCACCTTGGCCTAGCGGCTAAAGTCCTCGCCTTAAACGCCCCGGGATCCCATATGGGTGCCGGTTCTAATCCCGGCAGCTTTGGGAAAGCCCAAGGCTTTGGGACCCTGCACCTGCGTGGGAGACCTGGAAGAAGTTCCAGGTTCCCGGCTTCGGATCGGCGCGCACCGGCCCATTGTGGCTCACTTGGGGAGTGAAACATTGGATGGAAGATCTTCCTCTCTGTCTCTCCTCTCTGTATATCCGGCTTTCCAATAATAATAAATCTTTAAAAAAAAAAAAAAAAGAAGAAGAGAGATTTTTCATCTGCTGCTTCACTCCCCAAATGGCTGCAATGGCCTAAGCTGAGCCTATCCAAAGCCAGGAGCCAGGAGCTTCTTCTCAATTTCTCACATGGGTGCAGGGTTCTAAAGCTTTGGGTCATCTTACACTGCTCCCCCAGGCCACAAGCAGGGAGCTGGATGGGAAGTGGAGCAGCTGGGGCAAGAACCCACATGGGATCCTGACTCTTGCAAGGGGAGGAATAGTCAGTTGAGCCAACATACCTGATTCTCATTTGTTTTTTAAAAGGTTTTTCTTTTTTCTTTTTCTTTTTTTTTTTTTTTTAAGTTTTAAAGCAAGATTTATTAGAAAAGTTGAGAAAGGAGACTCCCATCCTGGTGATGGGAGAGGGCTCTGATAGAAAGGACCCTTATCTCCTGCCATAGGCAGGAGGAAAAGTGAAAAAGAAGACCCGTATTAATGGTGGGGAAAGGTTCCTAAAGGGTTTTTCTTTCTTTGAAAGGCAGAATTACAGACACAGAGAAGGGATGGCGAGAGCGAGAGATCTTCCCATTCAGTCCACTTGCCAAATGGCCATGCCAACCAGGGCTGGGCCAGGCTGAGGTCAGGAGTTTCATCTGCGTCTTCCACATGGGTACAGGGGCCCAAGCATTTGAGTCACCTTTTGCTGATTTTCCCAGGTGTGTTGCTGGGACTGGAAGTGTAGCAGTCAGAACTCAAATGGATGCCCACATAGGATGCAGTGTGTCCTTAACTAATTATTTAACAACACTGGCTCATTCAGCAAAACTCTTAAGAATGATTCTTTCTGGGTCTGGCACAATGGCTCAGTGGCTTAATCCTTACCTTGCATGTAATGTAGCAGGACCCCACATGGGCACTGGTTCATATCCTGGCTACTGCTCTTCCCATCCACCTTCCTACTTGTGGCCTGGGAAAGCAGTAGAGGACTGCACCCACGTGGGAGACCCAGACACTCCTGCCTTCAGATCCATTCAGCTCCAGCTGCTGCAGCCACCTGGAGAGTGAACCACTGGATGGAAGATCTCTCTGTATCTTCTCCTCTGTGTAAATGTGCTTTTCCAATTAAAAAAATCATCTTTTAATAAAAATGATTATTTCTGCCAGTCTCCAGGTCCTTACCTCCTTTTCACTTGCATCCACTACAACCAGATCTCTTCACAACTGCTCTTGTATGAATCATGAATGAATTCCACACTGTCAACTACAAACAATTAGCATTACCAAACTCTTAGATGAACTACCAGCAGCATTGGTCAGAGCTTCATGATGTCTCCCTTCCAGTAACACCTTCTTTGTGTGAGTTCCAAGTACCATGCTCTTCTAATTTTCCTTCTGCTTCAATGGCTTCTCCAAGGTTCGCTTGCTGGCTTCTCGTTTCCCAAATGTTAAATATTGCAGGACCCTACATCTCAACTATAACCTCTCTACATTTGTTCCCTTGGTGCCATCAACTGGTCTTATTCCTTTAAATGCATTTATAGATAATTCCCAAATATAAATCTCTAGCCATGACTTTTCTCTAGACATTTTAGTCTTTTCACTGAGATACCCCATACATATTTCTAATTTACTTCTCCTAAAACTTCCCTCTTCCAAAATCGTTTACTTTACAGTCATTTATTGTAATAAAACGGTAACTATTTCTGGTGCTCAGGGTGAGAATTTTTTTTCTTGTCCTTAGCCTTTCTTCTTTCCTCAATCCTCATGCCTCTCTTGCTCTCCTCCTTTCCATCTTCTCCCAGCAAGTCCTACTGTTCTCCAAAACACCAATTATTTAGCACCTCCACTACTCCCATGAGGTCCCAGCCAGTACCCTGGATTATTGCAACAGCCTCCTAACTGGCTTGACTGCTTCAATTTTGTTCTCCTTTGGTCTGCTCTCATAGCTGTCAGTGTGAGTCTTTCAAAGTCCAACCACATCACTTTCTTCTCAAAATGATCTAATGTCTGTATTACGTATCACTTAGATTTAAAGCTGAGGCCCTTCAAGCGACCTTCAAGCCCCTGCTTAATCTGGCCAAGACCTTCGTTCCCTATTTCCTGACTTCATCCGCCACCAATCTGTCCTTCATCTTAATGACAAGCATTTTCAAATGTTAAAGCCCCAAGAGTTGGTGTTTCTTATATCTAGCCCTAAAATATTTTGCATTTGTCTACATACTCATTCACTGAAGGCCGTCATGGTACTGTTCTTTATATAGGAATGCATATTTATTATCTCCTCCTAAGACTATATATGTGCTCTTTAAGACCACTGGTTAGGATGACAGATGTGATTACAAAGAATAATATGGAGATTTTCATTGTGTTTGAACAGTTCAGTATCTTGATTGTGGTGGTGAATCTGTAATTACTTCAAGATTTAAAAAAGTAAAGTACATAAGTCCAACAATCTAGCGTTGTGAAAGTTCACCTCACTACGTTTTCTGGACAATCTCACAAGGAGGTGGGATGGGATGTTCCTTACGCATCTGACCCCGACAGCTCTGTCGAGTCTGATATCACCATGCACATCTAAAGTGACCATCTCTTTTCTGACAAATTTCGAATCTTTTGAGTGCCAGGGAGCCCACTTCTTGAGGCCCGCCCCACGGACACACTTGTGAATGTGTACCTTGGGGTCACGAGTTCTAGGATGGCAGAATGGCCCTTCTTCTCACCATTCTTTGTGCGAGCCATCTTGTAAGGGCCCAAGCTGGAAAGGAAGCTAAAGTAATATACTCTTGACCAAAACTAGGAAAAAATAAATCAAGCAGTATCAAACTATACACAACCAAACTGAACCAGTCTCACCAAGATCTTAAGACTTGTAATAACCTAGAATCTTTCTTTCCAGCTCCTCTCCAAAATCAACAACTGTTTCCTTTCTTATGTCCAAGTGTATTTCAAAATGTTCAAAGAAAACAGAATATACAAGTGTACCATGGCACCCAAAGATCCTATGAAACCAGACATGAGGGGTTTCAAAAATTCATGAGTTCTATTTTTCCAAAAGTTTAAACCATCTTTTTTCCCCAGAAGTGTCTACTCTTTGTGAGGCAACTGTTTACTAACGTGCACAAATTTACATCCATAGCTGCGCAACTGACTTTATCGTACTGAGTATATAGCATAAACACTGTTCTGCAACTTATATTTTCACCCAATCATGTGTCTTCAAGATGAGCTCATGTAAAAATATGCTTTCTCCTTTCCTTTTATGGCAGCGTCACTGTGTGGCTGTAACAACATTTATTTAACCAGATCTACATTAAAGGTTATTAAGGATTTTTGGAAATGTTGTTAATACTATGAAGATCAAAGATAGACTCTTTAAAATTACTGAGTCAAAACGTATCGACATTTATCATTTTAATAAACTCAACTTGCCCTCCACAGATATTTACATTACAAATTTACATTTATGCCTTTAGTGCCTAAGTGTTTCTACAATGCTTGCCATTATCATGCATTACTGAATTTTTTAATCTGTTACTATTAAGCAAGCGAAAATGCTGTTTAAGCTTGCATTATTATAATACTAAAATAATTCTCATGGAGCATTACTTTGAGAGTTGTACATATATTAACTTACCTAATTCTCATAATAATCCTTTGAGGAAGATATCATTATCTGATTCTACTGGTGAGAAACTGAAGCACAGAAACTTTAAGATCACACTGCTTAGGAGATAACAAGCAAACCCAAACCATGCAGGCTCTGAGCAGGTCTACATTTTAAACAACACCGAGTCTAGCTTCCTAAAACCACTTTCATCACATATAAAGCCAGTTGTATTTCTTCTGGTAGAAGCTGTATGTTTATGGCCTCTACCAATTTTTCTACTAGGTATTTCATCTAATATTTATTGTTTAGTATAATCTCTTTCTGAATTAGGACAATAATCTCTTTTGACCTGTCACATGATCCAGCTAGTCTATTCCAAACTATTTACCCAAGAGAAATGAAAACACATGTTCACAGACGGACTAATACACTGATGTTCACAGCCGCTTCATTTATAAATACAACTGTAAATAACCAACAAATGAATGATAAACAAATTTTGGCATATCTAGAAATGAAATTTTGTACACAACAAAGAAAAAGGAATAAATTATTAATACAACAACAATAAAGGAAAATCAAAATAATTATCCTGGGTGATAGAAGTCACATCAAAATCAATGATTCAGGCCTAGCACCTTGGCCTAGCAGCTAAAGTCCTCACCTTGAACGCGCCAGGATCCCATATGGGTGCCAGTTCTAATCCCGGCAGCTCCACTTCCCATCCAGCTCCCTGCTTGTGGCTTGGGAAAGCAGTTGAGGACGGCCCAAAGCCTTGGAACCCTGCACCCATGTGGGAGACCCGGAGGAAGTTCCTGACTCCTGGCTTTGGATCAGTGCAGTACGGGCTGTTGCAGCCACTTGGGGAGTGAAACAGCAGATGGAAGATCTTCCTCTCTGTCTCTCCTCCTCTCTCTATATATATATCTGACTTTGCAATAAAAATAAATAAATCATAAACAATACTTCCATTCACATAAAACTCTACGAAATGCAAAACAATCAGCAGTAACAAAACACAGACCAATGGTTAACTTCCAGGCAAAGGGATATAGGGGACATAGAGGAAGATCATAAAGAAGAAATTTCTGGAAATGATATGTTCACTATCTTGAATATGCTAAATAGCTTCTAAGGATATATCTACGTCAAAACTTATTATATTATACTTGAAATATGTACAATTTATTGTATGTTGATTATACCTCAACGAAGCTGTTTTAAAATATAAGTGCACTTGATCGACAAGTGACTATTACACTACGGCTTTAGAAATTATCAATACATGGTACTGCTTTTGTATAAGTTCATTCATATTTATAACAAAAGAACACAAGAAATGTTACTGATTCAAGTTTTAAAGAAATGTCTTCCACTTTCTTTTAAAGTTTTAATTCAATCTGACGAGCAGTATTCTGTCAAAGCGAGGCTCAAGGCCCAGCAAAGGCAGCTTTACAGCTGTGGGCAATATCATACAACCAAAACAAAATGAAAAAGTGTAATGATGGGGCTGAGAGGCTACACTCTCAGGGGCCTCCAGGCATTCACTCACTTATATCACTGCGATACAGTTGGAATCTACTATGCACTAAACACTGTCAGATGCTGGAAGTGAAACAGTAAGCAATAAAATATGCTGACGATAAATACAATTTCAGAGTCTACCCTTAGTATCACTGACTTTGTACCCTTAGTACCACTGACTTTGTAGGTTAAAAAGTTATGAGGCCAGCACGATAGCTTAAATTCTTTGCCTGAGAGCGTGGGCATCCCATATGGGTGCTGATTTGTGTGCACCTGGCTCCATTTCCCATCCAGCTCCCTGTCTGTGACCTGGGAAATCGGCAGAGGATGGCCTGAAACCTTGGGACCCTGCACCTGTGTGAGAGACCTGGAAGAAGCTCCTGGCTCCTGGCTTTGGAGCTGAGCTAACGTGGTCATTTGAGGAGTGAAGCAGAGGATGGAAGATCCTTTCTTTCTCTCTATAGATCTGCTGTTTTTACTTGTATTCTATATCGTGGTACCATGCAGCATGGTGGTGGGGAGGGGACAGGTGTGAAATGACCAGATCACTAACTCCGTAAGGGCTAACTACCAGATCCTAACAACATAAAGCATTACAGACAAAAACAATCACACTCCGCACTGAAGAGTGACCGTGAATGATTCATCTCCCATTAGTACATATTTGAGAGACATAGCAACATCTCAGCTCCCATTCTCAACTCCAGCTTCCTTGCCAAGGTGCACACTGGGAGGCAGCAGGTGATGGCTGGAGTGGTTGAGTGTCGTCTGACACACAGGAGACCTGGACTGTGGCCTGGCCAGTCCCAGCCATGGTATGCATTTAGGGACTGAACTAGTGAATGAGAGTTCTGTCTGTCCCTTCCTCTGTCCCCTAAGCAATAAACATTTAAGAAATAAAAGCAAAAACGAGCAAGTAAACACATCATCTGACACAGTTCCAGGCAAAAATTTCCAGCCAATATATGCATCTTCCTAGTTGTCATGCTTTTCTATTCAAGAGTTCCTAAATTTCTTCAGAAATATTCTTTTGAAAAATTTTTCAGTAAAATAAAAATTAGAAAACAGCAATTGACATAGAGGAGATCCCCACATGAGGAAGTAATCAAACCAAATCAACACAACTTAAGTCATCGGTTTCACTGAAGGCAAACATGGCTCCAATAGGAGCCCACGCTTCCCCAGTGTGAAAGCCAATCAAAACAAAACACAACAATGCCAGCTTGATCTGAAGAAACGCTAAGTCAGAAGCCCAGTGGGTGTGACGAGGACTCTATGGAGAATGTAGCAGAGGCAGCTGGTGACTGCAAGCTAATTTCATCCATGGTTTAATTAGACATCATCTATATTTCTCAAACATTTTAAAACACATTTTTTTCACTAAAGTTGTTGTGCTTATATTAATACAACGAAGTAAAAAGTATACCAGTGGCACCGTTAATGCATTTACTGGAATTTATAACTTGATTTTTATTTCTTATGAGAAACTTCCTTTTGAAATAAACATTTTAAATATCTGCCACCTTGGAGGGTTATAAAAAAGCTAATCGGACCATGTACAGAAAGGCAATAAAAGGGATATTCAGACATGGTAGTATTAATAATGTCAGGATGGAATCAAACTTTTTCTCTTATTTTCCAAATTTAAGTGGATACACTGCTATTATTTGTAAATCTTATCAATATATTGGATGATGACAAAACACAAAGTACACTGGAGACAAAAGCAGAAACTAAAACACTTGGAAGTTCTACACTAGGGCTTATGCTACTAACTGAAATCCAACCGCGGACTCTCTATAAATACTTGTCAAGCTCCTGCGCACAAGTCCTCAGGAGGCATACAGGCTCGTTTTCTTTTGGGGGGAGGGGGAGAATACTATATTATAAAACAATCAGTAAATTCACAACAGGCTATGATATGGTGTTCCAAACACATCAAACATTTTTTAAGATTTATTTATTTTTATTGGAAAGGCCGATACACAGAGAGGAGGAGAGACAGAGAGGAAGTTCTTCTGTCTGTTGATTCACTCCCCAAGTGACCGCAATGGCTGGAGTTAAGTCAATCTGAAGCTAGGAGCCAGGAACTTCTTCCAGGTGCAGGGTTCCAAAGCTTTAGGCCGTCCTCAACTGCTTTCCCAGATCACAAGCAGGGAGATGGATGAGAAGCAGGACTGCCAGGATTACAACCAGTGCCCATACGGGATCCTGGCACGTTCAAGGCAAGGACTTTAGCTGCTAGGCTATTGTGCCAGGCCCTCATCAAATTTTTTCAAAAGTCAGGAAAAAACAGTTACAGAGGGAACTGTAATGACTTGAAGAGATGGAAGAAAGTACTAAGAGCTTTAAAGGGACTATGCCCTAAAGATCTACAAGTATTATAAGTTAATAAAAAAAAAAAGTAAAAACAAAAAAACAAAAATGAAACTAAAATGTTAAAAAAAAAAAAATTCAGTACTCTTAATATAAAGGTGAAACCTTCTACCTAAAAAAGCTCTCCTGGTTGGAGCTGGCGTCGACTGGCCCGGGGCCTGGGGCCCACCTGCATGGTGGGTGCTGGGTGCGGGTTCATGAGCCCCAGGCGCAGGGGATCTGGTAGGGCTCGGGTTGCCTAGTCCTGGTTCTTGGACCTGCCTCTAAGTTAAAAAGGCGGAGCAGTGGACACAGATTCTGATGCACATGGAGAATATTGCAGTCCTGTTGGTACCACAGCAGAGGAGAACCAGAGCAAACCGTACAACTACCCCAGCAACAATCTGGGAGAATGGAGACTTGAGGTCGACTATGTCAGCCAGTGGACACCGGGAGCGCTGCCTCACCCCTGAGTCAGTGAAACTGACAGCCTTTCAGAACTATCCAAACCACTTGCTCAAAACCCTTGGAACATGCACCACATCGGGGGCCCTGGGTTGATCCCAGGTGGTGGTTCCCCAACCCTGAGTACTGGGACATGTGGGAGGCTTGGTGTGGCTTCTCCCTTTATCTCTCCCCTTCCCCTAGAGTAAAGAAGAAATAGAAAATTTGGAAATAATGATTTCACCTACTTTTACCTAATCTTTGATCCTTCCCACCCTAACCAAACATGTAATCATCATCAAAAAAAGAAAAAACAAAGCTCTCCTGGCTTTTTTAAGTGACAGTGAATGAAATAACCTATTGTTTCACTTTGCATTTCAACAGTGTAACCATTTAATTACCCTTTGACACACTTTTTAAGAAGTATGCATGAGAAACAAACATTAAGTACATGACGTACTTGAATTTATTATGTGTGTATTTTGTTTATCTATGTATTTATTTGAGAGGCAAACAGGCAGAGTTCCCATCAAATTGCCTGCAACCACTGAAGTCAAAGCTGGGATACGGGACTTAATCCAGGTCTCTCCCAAATACCAGAGCCAGCAACACGGCTTCCTTAGGGTCTGTACCAGCAGGAGAGGGGAATCAAGAGCTGGCGTGACGAACTGAACAGAGGCGCTGCAATGCAGGAGACGGGTGTCTTTACTGGAGCTGCTGCTGTTATTAGAAAGCTAGAGCATAAATGAGGTGGAGGAGGAGAAGGAAATGGGAGGAGGGAGAGAGAGAAGGAGGGAAGAGACAGAAGAAAGGGGGAGGCAGGGAGAAAAAGAAACCACGAGCAGAATGGTTTCCCCATCTGCTGGTTCACTCCTCAAACACCCACAAAGCCAAGACCCAGCCAGGAAAAAATCAGGAGCACCAAATCCCCCAGGTCTCTGGGAAGTTAGCAGGGACCTAACTGCTCAAACCATCACCCGAAGCCTCCCAGCAACCTCAACAGGAATCCACATTTCCCTTCTTCTAACTCCATATGTTGTCCTAGCTCCAGCCGAAGTTTAATTCTTCTTTCACAGGCCACTTTTTCATTTGCTTCACGGAATCCCAGCTCGAAGTCAGGAAGAATACCTAAGATAATTCAAGTAGCCAACTGGAAAAGCATTACCATATAGCCCACTTAAGTCCTCTCTTTCAAGCTGAACAACCTCAAATGTTTCAATTAGTCTGCAAGTATGTTTTAAGATACTGCTTCATTCTGAACAGTCCCCTCTGAGTACATTAAATGTCTTCCACAAGATGTGGCAAACAGAACAATAATAATAAAAACAAAAAACCCTGCCAACCTACAAGTACAGCTGCAAAGAAAAACCACCTGGTCTTTTGGACAAAAAGCTTCTAAACAACGTAACTTAGGGGCAGTGCTAGGGCATAGCAAGTAAAACTGGCTGGAGTCCCAGACTATCTTACATTCCAACCAGCTCCCTGCTAATGGCCGGGAGGAAAAATCCCTTCCATTTCATGGGAGACCTGCCTTCATTCCGCCTGGCTTAGCCCTGGCTGTGGGCAGGTATTTAGGGAGTAAGCCAACGAAGAGCGAGTGTGAGTCCTCTCTCTAGATTTTTACTTTACAAGAAAGTGTTAGTGAGAGAGAGCGAGAGCGAGAGCGAGAGAGCGAGAGAGAGAGAGAGAGAGAAAGAAGAGACACAGTTCTTTCAATTGTTGGTTCTTTCTCCCAAATGGCCCCAACAGCTATAGCTGATCTGAAGCCAGGAGCTTCTTCTGGGTCTCTCATGTGGATGCAGGAGCCCAGGGACCTGGGTCATCCTCCGCTGCCTTCCCAGGTCACTAGCAGGGAGCTAGATCAGAAGTAGAAGAATGAAAAATAAACTGCTACCCACATGGGAGGCCAGATGCCAGTGCTTCAGGTCAGCTTGCTATGCCACTGCACTGGCCCCTCTCCTCCCTCTCAGCTTTCAAATAAATACATACTTTTTTTTTATTAAATTTATTCATTAATTACATTGTGTTGTACTTTCATAGGAACTGAGATTCTCCCTCTACTTCCCCACACCCTCCCCCCATGGTGGGTTCCACACCCTGCTGCGTAACCATAGTTCAGTTGAGATTCCCCCATTGCAAGCATATGCCAAGCACAGAGTCCAGCAAATACATACTTTTAAAAACACAATTTAAGTGAGTTCACACTCACTTTTGGTTAGCTGTAATAGCACCACTAACTGACCAACTTCAAATAAGGGGGGTACAACTCAGGCAGGGTTAGCCCTCTGCCTGAAGTAACAGAAAGGCCAACCAAACAAGCATAACACACCTGCCTGCTACCAGCTTGACAAGCTTCCACCCTGCAGTTGTGAGACTTTAAAACACAGTCCATTACAGGGTTTGCCTGCTCTACACACCAAACATGAATTTTTAAAAAGATGTATTTTTACTGGAAAGGCAGATTAACAGAGACAGAAAGATTTTCCATCTGCTGTCTCACTTCCCAAGAAGTGCAATGGCTGGAGCTGAGTCGATCCGAAGTCAGGAGCCACGAGCCTCTTTCAGGTCTCCCACATGGGTGCAGGGTCCCAAGGCTTTGAGCTGTCCTCTACTGCTTGCTCAGGCCACAAGCAGGGAGTTGGATGGGAGGTGGAACAGATAGGACACAAACTGGCACCCATATGGGATCCTGGCGCATGCAAAGTAAGGATTTAACCACTGGGCCACCAGGCTGGGCCCCAATTATGAAATTCTTACAACGCACGCTTTCTTAAATATTACCTGTGCTCAATCATTAAAAATAAGGAAGTAGTGGTGGGTAAGAATCTTGAGTCTGTAAACTAAACAGCACTTCCAGAACATTTTGAGAGTCGCTGATAAAAATCTTCCAGAGGACAATGGGGAAGATAGCATCTTAAGGCACACCAATAAGAATATACTGCAGTTTAATATCACTTCACATCAAGCTTTTGATAGGGCCTTTTAATCAGTTACACATGTATCTACCCATATCACAAGCAGCTGTCAACATGCTGTGTGTAACCTTGCGGGTCCTTTTCCTCACGTTAGGAGTGATAAATGAGCAATCTGGGTAAAGCATTTAACCAGTGTCCAGCACATAATCAAACACCCAACAAATGGAACTAGAACTCTAGATATCCATTATGGCCAGAGCATCACTCGGGGTGCCACCAGCTTACCCTATGAGAAAAGAAGTGAAGCTAAGAATAAATACTCGCTCTTGGTGAACTCATGCTGGCTCCTACGGATAAGTGCCTTTCTTCTCCTTTTTTGAAATGAGAACCAGCCAGTCTTTTGCTGAACAGCGTCTGAGGATTCATTCCAGGAATGGAATCCAGCTTACCAGTCTATTATTATCTCCAACCTTTATTTGTTATCCAACACCATACATGCTTAAACAGCTAAAACACACAGATCATGTACAAAAGCACACAGATACTCAGAAAAAGGTGTACTGAATTTCCTTCTTGAAAATCAGGATGAGTATCTTTGCTTTGACTACCACATCATGATTATTATAACCTTTAGGGGTCTAATAAATGATACACTGGAATTCTCTTAAGAAAATCCGTATGATCTCTTCTCTGGGAGATTCTTCAAATTCCCTTAAATACTACCAACCACCATTAGACAGACTGTCTCAGCAACCTTCTCTCAGTTAAAACGATCTCAAACAGAAGACATGAAATCAGTAAGACCTCTAGTAATCCCCCAACTTATCCCAGGCCACACAATGAGGGGGTATTCAGTAAACAATATTCAACTCAAAATTTCACTTTTAGGTATAAGGGCCTTAAAATTAATCTTTTGGAAACTAAATATCTTCTCCCTTAAATTACTAAAACTCTGTAGAATCCAATTAACATCCCTGCTCCTACTGCTGAAACCACTTATTTAAGTCACATTCAAGTCAAGCTCCAAAAGACCTCTGAAGAATGAGACAAAGCACTACCACACTACTAGCATAGAAGACTTCCAAAAATATACATATTTTGAAGACATGTTTATATTAAGCCTGGCTAACTGTTAGGCAAATAAAAGTTTGGTAAAATGATTAATTTTATTTGCAATTCTTTTAAGCTTGAATGATCTTTTATTGAGCCAAAAAGTCATGAAAATTTTTGTTAAAAGTGAATTTGCCAAGCAATGAAATCCTAAAATAAAGTTATCTTTCCCTTAAATGTTTCCCAAAATACCTCCCAAGAGCTTTTGTACTTTAGAATTCAGGTATTAACTGTTTAATTGTCAAGAACTTGGCTTTCCTTTTTGGAACAGTGCTACTGAAGCAGTACAAGTGCTATTGTCAAAGAATTGATCCAATAATAAAAAGAGCTAAGGCCACTTGTCTTATGGAAAACTACTGCCAAATGTCACCAGACCCTGCTTTTCTTCCTTCTGGGCCAGTAGCCAGATACTAATCATTCTCAGACTCCTTCTGATTTTGAGTACACGGGATGTGCACAATGCCACATCCAAACCAGACGGTGCTTTAATGAATCTCTTCCATAATTCGTGCCGCACGCTTGTACACACGTACACAAACACTTTAGGCTCTCTGTATCTGTTGGTTCCACAGCCATGGATTCAATCTCAAATTGAAAATATTCAGGAAAAGAAAAACTGTACTGACCAAGTACAGAAGTTTATTCTTGTCATTATTTCCTTAGCGATACAGTCTAATGACTGCTTACACAGCCCTGTATCATCATAAGCTATCAAGGATGATTTACAATATGAAAAAAGATGTATGTAGGCTACAAGCAAATACTATGCCATTTTAGCTAAGGCAGAGCTTATTATCGGCAGGGGATCCTGGACCCAGCTCCCGGAGGGTACTGAGGGATATCCGTACAGACATGATCTATGGTGTCTTTAGAAATAGATCTAAGAAGCTGATACTAGTGGTTTGCATCTGAAGAAATGGTTTGGGTCTTTGAATTTGGTATGTCTTTGCAATAACTTCAAATACTAATTTATTAAAAGAAAAAGACCAGAGTAACATTAACTTCAGTTAAAATATTTCCTCATGAATGCACGAAACATTCTTTTAAGGATATTTTGTTGTAAATATTTTAGTATTTCTATAACAACTTACAACATTCAACTTCATTTATAATCAAAGAAATACAAATGAGGATCATCTGCCTGCCCTTTTGCTTATCTTTAGCCTATCACAAAGTTTTTTTTTTTAACTTAATACTCAATATTGGCATCTAAATTGGAAAGATCTTTCCAGAGAGCTCCAATGTGAAATCTGTCTTTTCTTTCAAACCTATAAATTAGGGACTGGGGGCTGAAAAGGTATGAGCAAAGGCCTCAAGAGAAGTGCCTCCTTCTAGGTGGACCACCCTCTGTACCTCAGAGGAGATGATGCTGATGATGCTCCAAGCACCTAAGCACCTTCAGTCTGCTGACCCAGACACACCCTGAGAGCTCAGGTCCTTGTATGTGCATTACAGTATACGTGGATGGAGGGACGAACGGCAACTAGTAGGTTGACTGATACTTAAAGTTAACTCCTAGGTACTTAGCCAAGAAATAAATGAAAAAACAAACAAAAAACCCTACCATGGAAAGTTTCTTCTATTCTGTGCTTGCCAGAAAGGAAAGAAAAGCTAACAGGGTTAGGTCAGATGACCTTTAAGTTCCTGCTCTTTTTAAGGTTCCATTGTTTCATCCATTCAACATAAATGTGAACAGCTACTCTATAAAATAAAGGGACAGAAGGTTAGAGATACATCATCAAATAAAATGGGTAAAAACCTATGCTTTCATAAGTTCTTCTGCTTTTTAGAAGGGGTGGAAAATAAAAATGTAGAGTATGTTGGCTAGTAACAAGTGCCCAAAGCAAGTACGCAAGTAAGCAAGAGGGACAGAGGGTGAAAGGGAGAAGGCAATTTAAACAAGAGGACAGCACAAGCAAAACAGAAACGCGGACATTAACTGAAACCTTAAAGAAGTAAAAGGGTGAGAAATTTGAGTATCTGGAAAAACACGTTCCAAACATTACGACACAGTGAGGAGGTCACTGTTGCCTGAAAGGAAGTGAGCAGGAATGAGCTAAGTAAAAGAGTAAAAATGAGGCTAGGACAGAGACAGAATCGCTTCGCAGCCTTTGGGCTAGGATCAAGTGTAGTAAAAGAGAGACAGAGATCTCACCCGCCTTCCACACCACTCCAATCCTTCATTTAAACGTAAATGTAACTTGAGTCTTTCCACACAGGAGCTTCTCTAACTACTTGCCCATCCTACACTTAAGCTCATTTTCTTTTGCACAACTATAGCTGGCTCACTTACGGCAGCTTCATATATACATATATACCCACTCGCATTAGTTGATCCATGATTGGTACTTACATGATTATAGGTTAAGTTAATATTAACTCAGCAAATATATGATCAAATAAACTGTAGAACTTAAAAAAAAAAAAAAAAACGGGGAAAAAAAGATCAGGGAACTACAGGATTGAAGGCACTCAGGAGTCTCTCCATGTCATCCAAGGTCAGGACTGACTCCAAATCATGTCCTTAGCACTCTCAGATCCTCAACATCCAGTTTTTCAATGATTTTTTCCTATGGGTAAAAGCAGGCACCTAGTCTTCCTTTCTAATAGCAGCTTTGTAGCTACTATTCACAACAGCAGCCACAGTTCACAAGTACTTTAGCAGTTACAGACCAACCAGCTTGGGATACTGAGTCAATCACTCTTGCACTTGACAGCCTCATCTGCTAACTGAGGACCTAGATTAAACAATCCCTAAAGTCCAATCAATCGCAAATTCTCCATTCTTGATTTTCTTAAAAGGACTGAAAGCATAAACATTACAACCTGAAAATGAATTAAAACATGTTAACAACTTTAGCAGTGAATAAGCGGTCACATTCAGGTAACAGTGGGTTAGGAAAAATAAGGACTCTGGAGTCCATCACACCATCTTGGGCTGCATCACAGTAAATAAGGAGCCTGACCCCGAGCAAATGATTAAAATCAATAACTTAATAATTTCAGGACTTGCTGGAAAAATTAAAGGCAATGCACTTAAAAACCTGAACACATTACAACTATCTTTCCCAAATAACTACCAAACCACCTATGCCCGAGACCTTCCCAGCAACCTGAAGGAGGAGGATTGGCGGCTGCCTCAGCATTACCCAAGTCTTCTGCACCTTCAACAGAGTAACCTTTCACTCCTAGAGGGCGGCAAGTCTCATTTCTTAAAAATGAGGCCAAGAACTACAATACTGGCTTGTGGTCATAGGGGCAAGGGTAAGACAATTTGGAAACTCTAAAAATTTTAGGAAAATACGATGCGACTGAGCTTTGAGTTTAATTCACTTTAGACACTAAAACACATTAATCAATTACAACTAAGGAAGCAATGGAGATTCAAAAAGTAGTGAGGCCAACATAAACCTGCCTCTGAGCCCAAGAAGGAGGAGCATAAATAATCAACACAACATGAATGAAGTCAATATGGTGTGTGAGAGCCCTGTGGTGGAGAGAAAGGAGGGAGGATCAGAGGACACACAGGCCTACAAAGCTGCTGGTGCTGCTGGCAAGGGAAGAGCAGGAAGGACATCCGGAGGGTGGGAGGACATCCGAACATCCGCAGAGCCTCCAAGGCAGGCGGCAGGGACGCTCACTGTGCCCGCTGGGGCCTGGACCCACCGAGGGGAAGAAGAAGATGAGTAAGAGGATGGCAGAGCTTGCATGGATAAAAAGGCAGGCAAAGAGTCTGAGTTTCAAGAAGGAAACGACAAATGGGTCTACATTATTGAAGAATCACCTTCATGGTAATAGAAGGATGATGAGCGGGAGTTAAGTTCCGAGGCAGCTGTGAGATACCTCATGGAATCCCAAGTTCAATAAGGACACGGAATGATGCTGCAGATACTCGTGACACAACCAGGGATCAACACTCAACAACAATAATGCTAAGTTATTATCACAGAGCTAAACTATTCAAGGACACTATTTACCTTCACAAACATATATTCTAGAGTTGAATATTTCCCATCAATCTTTAAAAAAGGTTTCTAAAATTAGCTGTGATATGTAAAAGTTACTTAGGGCTAGTCAGGTAAATCCTGAGAACTAGCCGCGCTTCCATGATCTGTATCTTTATGTATATATGATACTGCAGGTCTGCAACATAAAAACCAATGCTGTACAAACTTGGGTACGGGGCTTGTATTGATTACTAACAGGGGTGTCTTCTGCTTTAGTTTTGTATTGATTGCATATATGGAAACTGAGAGACTCGGAGATTATTCAAGGTCACACTACGAGCAGCAAAATGAAGACTGGAATCCTTGTCTTACGACTTCCTTTTCAGAAATTGCTTTAGTATATCACATTTATGAGTCTAGAATTCTGAATAATAATTCAAAGGACACTTTGGTACTATCATTTTCAGCAGTGTAATGAAGAAACTATAAAACTAGTTTTATGGTTCATGTGTCTCACAAGAAAAACATATCTATTAGAAGTGAAGGTTTCCTTGAAGAATGCCTGTTCCTCCACCACACACACACTAAAGTTAGGGTTGTAAGGTTACATTATCTTTGTATAAATACTCCTCATGCTTTCCACACACACACAGGGTTGTAAGCTATATTATACTCCTCTTCCTTAGCATGGTGTAAGAGTTGTCTGCGCCTTTTCTTACTTTATTGCACTTCTCACTCCACTTCGAGTCCTTATAACTTTTAGATACTTGAAATACCTTTCTCCTCTATTAGGACACACAGGTAGAAGTGGCAACACTATTGGCCTAGCCCGGTGGCCTAGCGGCTACAGTCCTTGCCTCCCACGTGCAAGGATCCCATATGGGTACCAGTTTTAATCCCAGCGACCCCACTTCCCATCCAGCTCCCTGCTTGTGGCCTGGGAAAGCAAAGACGGCTAAAAGCCTTGGGACCTTGCACCCATGTGGGAGACCCAGAGGAAGTTTCTGGCTCCTGGCTTTAGATCACCACAGTACGCGCAGCTGTGGCCACTTGAGGAGTGAAACAGCAGACGGAAGATCTCTGTCTCTCCTCCTCTCTGTATATCTGACTTTCCAACGGGTGGGGGGGGAATGGCAACACTGTCAAAAAGCCTGACTAATACATTTCACAAATTTTGACAGTGACCAAAGCATTATTTCTGGACTCCTCTATTTAGAGTTGAGTCACTCAGCAGACTGAAGTAGAGTCAAGTAATATATATTTTAAATATATATGTACACACACACACACAAACACACACACACAAAGCTGTCTCTTGTTCCTCCGCATCCTTCCTGAAGGATTTCCCAACCCAAAGAATGTGAACAGGAATCCTTACACACAAGCATCTTCAGAACCAAAATAGAGTTAACACCCAAACTCAACTCTCTATAGCTTAAGCTTCCTTAATTTGGCTGGCAGAGTACTAACTTACTCGGTTTCTGGTTACTGTAACAAACTTTAAAGATACTGTCATCTGGGAATTATAAAATGAGAGTGTTCAACCCCACGTGCCCTGGGTATTTCTTCCTACGTGGCATCACAATTTCTCTGTATTTGCTTACACTTGCCTTCCTCCCCCTCTTGAAGCACTGTTGCATGTGAGCTGGAACCGTACTCCTCCGGTCTCTAGACACCTAATAGGTAAGCACTGGCTGATTCATTATTTTACACTTATTAAAAATAAGGAAAGCTGGGTTTTTGGGGGGGGGGCAAAAAAAGTCTAAAAGGAGCTTAACTGATCACTTCTCTTAAAAAGAGTTGGGGAGGGGAGAAAATTCCACCAGCAAATTCCAATCAACTTACCTGCACAACTGATCAATTATGATAGCTGAGAGAGTCAATGCGGTATTTTGGTTTGCACAGCATCAACAAAAACAGCCCTCCCCAAGGGTCAAATACTGACATTCCCTTGCTTTTAAAAATGACCAAAAGATTCAAAAAGTACAGTATTCCTAACCCCTTTGATTCTAAAAGCAAAGGAAATGTCATTTTAAAAACCTTTCACACACACAAAAAGACTGTGGCAGGTAAAATTCTATGCTTTAGCACACCCAAATCTGTGTGTTTCCCCAGGTTACAGAACTGTCGGACAAAAGCAGCACAGACTTTCAGGCCCACACAGTATTTCAAAACCCCAAACACACACAGGCATCTTGCGAAATTCAACGAAAGTCCCGGCTGGTGACCAAGAACTCAAGATTAACTAACATGCCTCTACAGTAACCCTGTGGAACCGCATGAGCCATGGCTACAGGTCGCCAATAAGGTTTCTGCTTTGGGACTTCACAAATTCCAATTCGTTTTTTTCTTTTTGGGAAAGTAGAGGAGGCTGTACTTGGAGCCATGCCTCTCCGTTGAGCCCGAGCCCACTGCCCGCACTACAGGACTTTCCAAGACTTCAGGACAGAGCTGAGGACGCAGGATCTGCAAAGCAGCTCACTCAGAAAGGCAAGCTCAAGCCGCACAGCGTCCCCGCCCTCAGCAGCTTCCAGTTGCACAGGAGTTGTGCCCACGCTGCACCTGCGGGCACCGCCTCCTACACAACGTACAGACCGCGTGTCCACCCACCGCGCCGCCACTCTCGGCTTCCCAGAGCACCAGCGAGCCCTGCGCGCCCCCACAGGGATCCCGGGGCAGCGGAAAGAAAACTGCAGGAACAAACCCACTCATGGTTTTCTCCAGCTAGGCAACAAGGATCACTCCTCCAACTGAGCGCTGAGTCCACCTCTTCCAGAGAGACCAGACCCAAACCGCTCCAGGATGCCCCAGCCCTGCTCACCGCCCGCACAGTCACCACCCACCCCGAGGGGATCTCCTGGGGGGGGTCCCCCCCGCTAAATCGCCCCCAAAAAGACCAGAGACAGGGCCAAGTTACAGCCCCGCTCGGGGGCAGCAGCAGAGCAGATGCCCCCCAAAAGATGCTGGCCTCCGCCCCCAGCCGCCCACTTAGGCGGCCCCTGCCCTGTAGAACCAACACCTCGCTCTCTCACCCCTAGATAAACAGAACCTGTGCCCGGAACCCGGAGACAACGCTGCGCTTCTTCAGCCCACGGCTGCGAAACTGAAGCCCACCTTGGCTCAAAGGAGCCCCAAGACCCCCACTCACACGGAACCCTGTAAACTGCATCTTATAGCCCTCCCTCTCCCCAAGAGCCCGGGACCCCTGCAAAATGAACCCCTGTCCCGGAATCCGGCTACCACCCACCACCAGGAACCTCAAACCCCTATAAATCTTCCTCGATTCCTAAGATCCGGGACCCTCTTTGCCGCCACCCGCACCCCGCGCCGGAAGAGCCCCAGGATCCCACCCCCAGTAAGCCGCCCCCTCACCGCGGGCGCGCCCTGGCAGCCGCCCCACCGCACCGCCTCCCCGACCCCCGCGCTCCCCGGCTCCGCCAGGCTTCGCGCCCACCAGACAGCGCCGCGCAGTCCCCGGAGCCGCCCCCGTCGGGAGCCCGCCCGGAGCCCGCCCGGCTGGCGGCTCGGCGTCCCGGCTCCCCACACACACGCGCTCCGGCCGTTCCTCACCTGGGCAGCGTCCGAGGCGAGCGGACCGGTGAGCCCTGAGGACGGCGAGCGGGCGGCAGGGACGCGGCGGCCCAGGCCTGCGCTGCCGCAGCTCCGCGCTCTTCGCAAGGAAGCGCCGCTGTGAGGAGCGTCCTCCCGCTCCGCGCGCAGCCGGGAGACCGAGCCGCCCCGTGCCCGCCGCTCTTCCCGCGAGATCCCAGCCGCGGCGAGCGACGGCCCCGGCAGCCAGTGGGCGGCGGCGCGACAGGCGGGACTCGGGGCCGACTGCCGCCAATGGCAGAAGGGGAAGGGCGCTTCGTCCCGCCCCTTCCCCACCCTCACCGGCAGAGGTACTAGCGACCTGAGGTAGTCCGAGGCCGCGGGCGCTCGCGCCGAGGTGGCGAGGTGCAAGTGGCTGGGCGAGTTCCTGCTCCTGCTCGGCCGCCATACAGGCATCTAGTAGACCTGAGGAGGGAAGCCGGCTTCCTCACCTTTGCAAATTGAGGCGCCGTTGCCTTGGTTACAGCGCATCCTGTGGTGCACGGGGCGCGTCCGAAGCTGGGAGAACGCCGCCCCTCTACCCCCACCCCCGTCGGCCTCTCCGCTCTCTCCACTTCCAACAGGGCGCCATTGTTAAGATGCTCATGTTTCCCAGCCCAGGACATTGATGCTGACAAAAGGCTGTCTTCGGATTCATGTCTTTATTCCTCATACTTAAAAAAAAAAATCTTCCAGGTAAGTAAGGAGGTGGATGTCGCTCCAATCAACAGCATAGCAAATTCTCAAATCCCACAAAAAGTCCTATCACTGCAGCACCCAGTTCCCGGGGGGTTTGGCACAGGCGGGACGCTGAATCAGTGTGAAAGGAAGGGATGTAGGCAGATAATGAAGTGCATGGAATCTGGACATGCCCCAGGAAATGTGGCTTTCCCAGCGTGTCTCTGTCCTGACAGCCAGCATCTTCATTATTGCGCCTCTCTCGCAGCCCTCACCCACCTTGCCCTCCTGGCTTCCTGGTCACAGCAAGAAGCGCTCTTTTTCCTCCTCAGGGTTAAGCCTTGCACCTGTATCCCCCATAGCAACCATGTCCAGATTTTGTTTCATCAGCTTTCTCCAATGCCAATTTCTCCCTCGTACTCTCTCCTCTCCCATCCTTTGAGCAGAACAAAGCCAGCCAATGTCTTTTCTTCTCAGGATCACACTTCTGGAGAAACATTGAAGATGTCTCCAGTTGCTCATCTCTTCTTTTTCCCACCACTACCCTGTTGCATTTGCTCACATAATCTGCTGCCCTCTTGCTGGTTACAAAAGAGTTCTTGTGCCCAATGAAAGGGTGGTTTGTTTTTTGGGGGGGGGGACGGTGCATTTTCCCCCCAGAGACCTGCCTCTACCCTATTGACCATGCTGACCGCCCCCCCCCCACACCCTGCCTAACTACATCCTGTTTCTCTAGCTACTCCGCAGACTTTTTTTTTTCGTTTTCTTTTCTGGTTTGATAACTGTTGCATATTGATGTCTCTTTATCTTACAGCCACACCTTGTGCCTCATAAGAAAAATGGCCACACATGGTTGCACACTTTGAGTGCCATTTAAGTGGCCCAGACAAAAGCTGTTAAAAGACTTGGGGCAGAGGGGACATGGGTGCGGCTATGAGGCTTGAGCTGTGTGGGAACACAGTGGGTCCTTATAAACCGTGGTAGAAATGGAGGTTTTCTGAGGAGAAAAGCAGGGGCTGGTGTTGTGGCACTATGGACTAAGCTTCTGCCTGCAATGTCGGCATCCTCTATTGGAACTCCAGGACCTGCCACCCATGTGGGAGACCTAGAAGGAGATCTAGGCTTCTGGGTCAGTCCTGGACCAACCCTAACCATTAAGATCATCTGGGGAGTAAATCAGGGGATGGAAGATCTCTCTCTTTCTCTCTCTCCCTCCTTTCAAGTGAATAAATAAACTCCTAAAAATGAAAAAAAAAAAAACTGAGGAGAAAAAAAAAAGATGAATCAGAGCACAGAGGAGGATGCGTAGCAAACCTGACCATGCATTGACCTGTTTAGAAGATTCTTACAGAAGGAGGTGAGCTTACAGAGGAAACAGTCTTAGAAATTAGCCAAGCTGATTGAACTTGACTCTGTATTAAATGGGAGCAGGACCAGCTGTGTCATGTGTAGGTCCTTTAGAAGGTTACCCTTGGAGGCCTACATAGCAGAGCCTCGTATGGGAGGCCCCCCGTGCCTGAATCTGAGGGTAGTAGCTAGAATGCATAACAGGTTAAGATGTCTCTTGCTAACCCAGCACCCAATAAGAAAAAAAGTCCCACTTGCTCCACTTTCAGCCCAGCTCCCTACTAATGTGCCTGGGAAACCAGCAGCAGATGCCCTAAGTGCGAGGGCCCCTGTACCCACGTGAAAAACCCAGGAGAAGCTCCTAGCCTCAGCCTTGCCCAGTCCATCATTGTGACTGTTTAGTGGCATAAACCAAGAGATGGAAGGCTTTTTTCTCTGTCTTTCCATTTCTCTCTGTCACTCTGCCTTTCAAACACATAATGAAGCCCCCCTTTTTTAAGGAATTTTTTAAATAGGAAAAGCAGATATACAGAGTACACCAAGAGAAAGATTGTCTGTCCACTCGTTCACTTCCCAATGTCCAGAGCTGAGCCGATCTGAGCAGGAGCTTCCTCTAGCTGTCCCATGTGAGTTCAGGGTCCCAATGCCTTGGGCCGTCCTCAACTGCTTTCCCATGCCACAAGCAGGGAGCTGGGTGGGAAGTGGAACAGCCAGGATTAGAACCGGCAGCTGTATGGGATCCAGGTAGATTTAGGTAAGGACTTAGGCACTAGGTTACCACACTGGGCCCATAAAGAAAACCTTTTTAGGAAAACAAGTGGCTGTGGAGCCATGGGGTTTCTTAGTAGGATCGTGACATGCAACATAAGTTTATCTCAAAATATAAACCTCTGGGTTTTCCATGTGTCCCATCCATTCTGTTTCCACACAGCTATTTCTCTAGCAGGAATGGACTGGAAAGAAAATTCTATTCTATACTCTGGATCATGATGTGGAACCTTCCTTCTGGTTCTCAGCTTTGTCAATTAACCTTTTATTTTTTATTTTTTTTAAAGATTTATTTATTTTTATTACGAAGTCAGATATACAGAGAGAGGAGGAGAGACAGAGAGGAAGATCTTCTGTCCGATGATTCACTCCCCAAGTGAGCCGCAACGGGCCGGTGCGCGCCGATCCGAAGCTGGGAACCAGGAACTTCTTACCGGTCTCCCACGCGGGTGCAGTGTCCCAATACATTGTGCCGTCCTCGACTGCTTTCCCAGGCCACAAGCAGGGAGCTGGATGGGAAGTGGAGCTGCAGGGATTAGAACCGGCACCCATATGGGATCCTGGGGTGTTCAAGATGAGGACTTTTTGCCGCTAGGCCACGCCGCCGGGCCCATCAATTAACCTTTTATAACTGCCCTATTAATGAGTGCATCAGAGAGTTGGGTATCCCTAAATATAAAGAGAAACCATGAGGTGCTCTCAGCCTGAAGTGAAGCCTAGGACATTTCCATTTGACTTCTAAGTAAAAGCACTTTAGAAGCAGACACTCTGAAGAGGCCAGTTTGAAGGGTATGCAGGCAGCAGGAGTGCTGAAAAAGCAGCAAGCCCCCCAGACAGGGGCACTGCTCTTGCCATCTGTCTTGGTGGTACACTGCGTCACTCTGTGGCCTGACAGTCACGCTTTGTTCCCACAACCTCTCCATCTGGTGTCAAGCGCACCACTCCACACACAGTGCAGACTTAAGAGCCACTCGGGGTGGGGAGGGGCAAATGGACCCTCATCTCAGCATTGGCAGTCCAAGCCTGAGGTTGGGCCTCTGGATCTTGCACATCGCTCCTGGCGGGGGCTGTAGGGAGTGGGGCTACAGGTGAGTTTAGTGTGCGGCTTTGGCACTTGCTTGATCCCACAATTTGGGGGCCACTCGTAGGCCTCATTGTCACCATCTGTGACTGGTGTTTGCCAATCGGCAGTGGAACACAGACCAGCCAGCTTCCTACTCAGGCCTTAGCATTCGCTGCTTGCATTCTGACCATTTACCTAAGTGAGGACAACCAAGGCTTTCTCTTACAGCTCACAAACCAAATTCAATTTTTCCCTCACTCCTTGACTGTCCCCTGGGAAAGTTGCCTCCTGTTCCCCTGCATACTTAACAACGGCATAGAAGACACTTGCAGGAGACTTTACCAGAAGGATCTAGTTCTCTCAGACCTGACTATTCCATCCTTTTAGAGTTTTGGGGAGCACTGCTTTTCTTCAGTTGGAAGGGTGAAATTCTGGGTGAGTCACCCCCAGGGTTGAGGGATAGATGTTCATTTGGCCATGTGTGATCCCCAGATGGAACTGCTGACTTTGATTCCTTTGTTGGCAGGTAACCAGGCAAAAAGAGGGAGAATAAAGAGGGTGGGGATGAGCTATGTCCAGAAAGCTTTGATACACCTCCTTAGGAGCGGTGAGGCTGACTTTGCTCCCCACTGTGAATGGTTTAGTGACTGCGTCTGGCAAACCAGTATAGCAGAAGTGACTGTATGTGACCAGGCTATAAGAGGTATTGCTGGTTCTTCCTCCATCTCTCTTTGATCATGCCCTTCAGAGGTACCCAGCCACCATGGTGTCAGGGTACTGAAGCAGAGTTCGCATGACAGGCAACTCCAGCCTAACAGCTATGTGAGTGAGTCCTCTTAGAACCTACAGCCTAGCCTGACTTAACCTTTTGCTGACTTTGGCCCCAGCTCAAAACCTTGACATAATTTCGTGGGCCACCCAGCTGTGCCTCCCCCAGATTCCACATAAAAGCTCTGTGAGATGATATAATACTGCTAGAATCTAATACATTCTGCAGTCATTTGTTATGAAGCACTACATAGCTAATGTAAGAATGTTCTATCTTTTCTTACTCCTGGACCAAAATCTAAAAACCCATTTCTTGCTCATTATCGGCACTCACATTAACGAAAGAGCAAAGAATAAGGGATTTGTAGCCGTAAGGTGCTATAGTTCATATTGGCTAAGAATAAAAAGTTGAAAACTCCATTCATTGGGGCCTTGTCAAAGTAAAATTGACATCTTGTCAGCATTAAATACCTATGTGAGAACAAGGTGTGTTTGACAGCAAGAATATTGAAATTCTCTCAGAATATAATGCTGTATTGCTGAAGTCTGTTTAACTTGGTAAATTAAGGTTCATCAAGAGAGCAGTTTCTCTATTAAAATGGAAAAGAGGAAAATTCACATGGAAGGAAGACCAGTTAGCATGTTCTCTGTCTAACTCCATTTTACATGTCTCAGAATCACTTAGATGGGTCATGCTTACAAAGCGCTAAATAGTGGGGCCAATGCCATGGTGTAGCAGATTAAACCTCTGGCTACACTGGTGAGTGAACCAGTGTAAGATGGAAGATCTCTCTCTCTCTCTCTCTCTCTCTCTCTCTCCTTATCTCTCTGTAAATCTGCCTTTTAATTAAAAAAATAATTTTTGTTTAGTAAATAAATACTTATAAATAAATAACCATAAGTTGACCAGGTGATAACTTACAGGTATAAAAATATGTTCAAGATATATTTGCATCTCTATGATTCCAATGATCATAACGCAGATGTGTTGATCTTTCATTTCCTTTGCAATGGAGAGAAACATCAAGTCTTTGGACTATAAGATCCTAGAAAGATGAGTTCTCCACCCTTCTCTCACACATTCACTATCAAGCATAGTTAACACACTGCATGGCTAGCAGGTGTAAGTTGTGCAGAACGTACAGAATAAGTCATAGTTTCTGCCAGAAGCAGCAGAAAGAAGGGAGCAGATGGAGAGAGGACTTTCCACAGAGGGAAAAAATAACTCCTACTGGAACATAAGAGTGAAGTGAGCCTCACAAGATTGCACGAATGCAACATGAGTTGCGTGATTCCCTTAAGGGAAACTCAGATGTTCTTACCAGAAGCTAGGGTAACAGCACCCCACCATTTCTTTTTTGAGGGGTGGGTAGAAGTTACTGGACTAGATGAGAATCAGAAAAGAAATTATTTATGTATGGCAAGTTCTCTGTTTTACTTAAATCAGTTTGGGATCGGTCTCGTCACATGGACCTGAAAGAGTCCTAACCCGAGTAGTGCTCTCCAAATGGAGAAGAGTTCGATAAGGGGACATTTCTGGATGGAATATCTACTGTAAACAGCAAGCTCAAAGTCCCTGTGTAAAAACACCTGTTGGAACAAACAGTTCACCTCGGAGGGTAAATCAGAACAGAACTAATGGAAAGGATCATATTACAGACGGCCTTGAAGACCAGGTCGAGCCTGTATGGCACCAACTCCAGTCCATCGTGGGCTTTTCAATCAAGAAGTGGCCTGGTCAGACTGAGGTTTGGGGGAGATTGGCCATGTGGTCTCACAGGTTGGATTGAAGTGAGAAAACTCCAAATAGGAGAGAAGAAGCTAGGTGAAAATTCTGCCCCAAATGGTATGACCTCAACAGCAGGTGACCATTCAGTAAGGCAAGAGTAAGCCCTGTTTTATTGCCAAATAGTAAATGAACTCTAGGAGAAGGTTTGTTTTAGAGGCACAGCACTTATGATTGATCATGCATACACTCCACAAGGGTTTGCTACAAGCGCAGAACTCTGATAGATGTTTGTTATATAATAACAGGTAGAACTCTTGGAATGACGGAAGCCTTTGAGGTACACTTTCTGAGCATAGCCATGACAGGTGCTATGGAAATTAGTAGGTGCTGTAAGATCATGTATCAGGGATGTCCGAGTTAACATTTTTTTTTAAAGATTTATTCATTTTATTACAGCCAGATATACACAGAGGAGGAGAGACAGAGAGGAAGATCTTCTGTCCGATGATTCACTCCCCAAGTGAGCCGCAACGGGCCGATGTGCGCCGATCCGAAGCTGGAAACCTGGAACCTCTTCCGGGTCTTCCCACGCGGGTGCAGGGTCCCAAAGCTTTGGGCTGTCCTCAACTGCTTTCCCATGCCACAAGCAGGGAGCTGGATGGGAAGTGGAGCTGCCAGGATTAAAACCGGCGCCCATATGGGATCCCGGGGCTTTCAAGGCGAGGACTTTAGCCGCTAGGCCACACCTCCGGGCCTCGAGTTAACATTTAAGATGCGTTGGAAGCAAGAGTGGGAGTCAGAGTGGCAAAGGGACTGAACACCCCAAATCAAAACAGACTGAGATTCCATTTTTTTTATCAAAGATCTGACAAAATTCCAATATGGATTTCCTTTACCAAACATCTAAGAGTTAGGAAGAAGGCAGGATTATGCATGTTCTTAGGTGCTATGAGAAAGATTTGGAACTTCATCCTAAAAGCAATGTTATGCTTTTCTGAAGGTGCTCAACTCCATTCTGCTTTGATCACAAAAAGGAGCATAAGAAAGAACAAAATCCATGCAGATTCCAAGTAGGAAGTCAAGTCTTTACAGAACTGCTTTGAGATGATCTCCCTTACTTGTAAACCTGGTGTCTAAAAGTTTTGAATGGAGAGTCACTGGATATAATAAGGAAAGATCAAATGTTGCACGCTGTCTTCTAGGAACACAGTAAAAATCTTATTGCAAATAACAGCTGGCTGTGCTTTCTTGAGAACAGTTTTTGAGGTCACAGAGAGAAGGACAGGAGGAAAGCTAATCCTCGCAGTAGGAAGAAGAGAAGTTATGGAGGGGGAAAGAGGCACACAGATGAAATACGAGGGTTACCCCAGGGACTACCTAGTCCCCACAGGATATGCTCAACACATGTCTGCAGAAAAAAGAAAAAGAGAAAGAAAGGAAAGACAGAAAGAAAGTTGTCATTCCCTAAATAATACAGAATAACAATGATTTACATAGCATGTATGTTGTATCAGATACTAATAACCTAGAAGCAACTTGCAAGATATGGAAGGGTTTGTGTAGGCTATGTGCAAACAGTAGACCATTTATAGAAGGGACTCAGGTATTTACTGATTTGGGTATCTGCAAGGGGTCCTGGAACCAATTTCCCATGAATGCACAGGGAAAGCTAAATTAGGAAGACCGTTAGAAAGAAAAGTGCGGAAGAGTGTGAAAATACATTTCTCAGAAATATTCATTATACATAGCTCATAAACTGAGATTTGGGAACCGTAAGATTAGATTATGGAGGGCCCGGTGCAATGGCCTAGCGGCTAAAGTCCTCGCCTTGAATACGCTGGGATCCCATATGGGCGCTGATTCTAATCCCGGCAGCTCCACTTCCCATCCAGCTCCCTGCTTGTGGCATGGGAAAGCAGTTGAGGACAGCCCAAAGCTTTGGGACCCTGCACCCGCGTGGGAGACCTGGAGGAAGTTCCTGGCTCCTGGCTGAGCACTGGCCGTTGCAGTCACTTGGGGAGTGAATCATTGGACAGAAAATCTTCCTCTCTGTTTCTCCCCTCTGTATATCTGACTTTGCAATAAAAACAAATAAATCTTAAAAAAAGATTAAACTGTGGCTTTGCTGCCCAATAAAGAAGGCATTCACTTTTTTCCCCAGGAAGTCTAGGCACCAGAAGAATGGGTGGGTATGGAGGCCTGTGAGACTAGCAGATGAAAGGGGCCAGCACAATGGCTCAGTTGGGTAATTCTCCACCTGCAAGCGCCAACATCCCATATGGGCACTGGTTCATATCACGGCTGCTTCACTTCTTATCAAGCTTCCTGCTTATAGCCTGGTAAATCAGTACAGGCTGTACTGTCCTTGGGCCTCTGCACCTGTGTGGGAGACCTGGAGGGAGATTCTGGCTCCTGGCTTCAGATCAGCTCAGCCTTAGCCATTGCAGCCATTTGGGGAGTGAACCAGTGATTGGAAGATCTGCTCTCTGTATCATTCCTCTCTCTGTAAATCTCTCAAATAAAAACCAAGTAAATCTTTAAAAAAAATTGGTAACTGAAAAAATCTTGCTTTTCCCAGATGACAGGGTTGAGGCCAGCATGGGGACTGTGGTGATTCTGAAGCCTGCCTTGCAACAGCCCCTACTCTCTGCTGATATCTTCTTTAGAAGTCTCTGGAATCAGCTATTCATTAGCAATCCCCATTGGTTTTGTTTACCAAGTCATAGTGAATCATTACTATTGACCAACAGTCATCCACACCTGTAGACTTTTTCACATACGTTAGGACAGAAAAGTCCAAGAACTACTGCTTTTGGGTAATGAAGAATGGCTTTTTTCTCTCCATCCCTGCTTTCCTTGTGCACATTACAGCTAAATATGTATGATCTTACGAGCCTCTGCTGCCAGAATAAAACAGACTTGTAGAATATCTTGGTAAACTCAATGTTAACGGTAACTTGACCTTTTACTGATTTCAAATTAACCGACGTGGAAATAGTAAGTTGCCTTAATTGAAGTACTACCTTCATTAGAGATGATGAGGTGGGTAAGAGAAAGGCTTCTCGAACAGCATCGTGTGCTCTGTGACCACACTAACCACAATGTGTTGAAGGCGGCATGATTGAAGGGTCTAAAATTGGATCTGTTGATTGGCTATCTCTGCAAGATGTGAACCATACTAACAATGATTCCTTCTCCCCAGTGTGTGCTAAGATGGTTTCCATGGTGATCTACACTGTTTTGTCTAAATTCTTCCTCCTGCCATTTTACCCCCTTCCAACTAGATATTTGTAAAGTACCTATCACTTGAGTATCTCTTCTCTTAACAAGTCCCCAGGAGGGGAAAATGAACATTTCTTGAAAGAAATGGAAGGCTGTCATTTGCTAAAAAAGAGCCCGGTTTGCAAGATTATGTACTGTTTGAGGTTGTCCCTGGAGTGCCTTCCCTTCTAACTTTCACCTTCTGCTCAGGTAATGGGAAGACACATCCTTGGACCACATCCTCTTTTGCTTCAGAGGAACCAGGAGCCCTAGTGTTTCCAGACTTTGGACAGCTAGTCAACTAGGGGAAGGGAGATGCACTAGATTTGGGGGAGACAGATCCCTCCACTGTTTGGCAAGGATACTGCTGCTTGCTCCAGGCACTCAGGAAAACGTTCTCTTCTAGGTTTCTAGGCAGTGATGAGAGGCAGATGCGACGAATACCACTTCTTGGCCAGGCCTCTGCTATCTCGCCTCCCTCATCCACTGGCTGGCTGGATACAGAGAAACCCATGCAGGATTCCAAGATCCTCTAAGGAAAGACCACTAGGTAGAAAGGGTGGTCTTCTGACCATTTTGTTGTAGACTGTTAAATACTTGTACTGAAGTGGGAAACACACTGGTGTGTTAAAGCTACTAAGTCCGGCATTGCTTGTTAGAGCAGCTGATCTACCCTACGTCGATGAGGCAATGCAGCAGGATTTTGGACAGGTCTTCCAACAGAGAGCGTCAGGAAGGCCATAAGGGAAGAAGGAAAATAGAGTGGTCAGCAATGTGATAGACAGGGAAAGGTCAGAGCCCAGGTGGAAAGTCAAGGTCTCCATGATGGCGTTGGCAGCCATAGCCCAACATACACTAAACAGGACAATAAAAAGTTTGGGAATGCAAGGTCTGAGGCCGCCACTGGACTCCAGCCTCTGGGAGGGTCTCCATTTGGAAGGAAATAACCAAAACTTAAAAATATATATATATTTATTTTTTATTGGAAATGCAGATAAGGTTTACAGGGAAAAGGAGAAACAGAAAGAAAGATCTTCCATCTGACAGTCCACTCCCCAAATGGCTGCAATGGCCAGAGCCGAGTTGATCTGAAGCTGGGAGCCCAGTCAAAACTTTTTTAAAAAGATTCAGGTCAAAGGATAAGATGTAGACTTGGCACAGACAAAAGCTTGACCACAGGTGAACAGACAAGATTATATCTTCCCTGAGCCAGGGACAATGTCCGAGTAACAGGCATGTTTAGCCTCAGCATGGCCAACTTGGTGTCAGTCCTCTGGGCTACAGTGCTAGGTATGGTTTGGAGAAAGTTATACCCGTTTGGGAGGAGACAAAGTCACCTTGGCAACCACAGCCAGAGGACAGCAAGGCACAGAGCAAGGCAATCAGCACAACAGATCATGAAACAACAACTCAGGAAAGGAGGCAACTCAGGAAAGGAGGCAACTCAGGAAAGGAGGCAAGCTGACCCCAGTCTCTGGGGTCAGCTGGTAAAAGATGGCAGGAGCTAAGAGATTAGAGGAGTAACAGAAAAATCAGCAAGAATTGCCTTTGAACACCAGGTCTGGTAGACTTCAAAAATAGAGTGAAAACTTAGAAGCAACTCTGATGAATCAGGCCAGCCAGTGCCTGACACCAATCAACAGGAGAGGAAACCAATCATGTCAGGTGAATGTCCCCTTTCCCCCTTGTAATACTGTGGATGAACTGTGTCCACGTGTTAGTGAGGCCTGGCTCTCTCCATGCAGCTCTGCATGCCACACATTCTCACACAGAGAATCACCGCTCCTTCCTTCAGCCAACAGGAGCCGGAATGACAACTCTGGCTGCAGGCACTAGACCATCGCCTGTGACTTAGATACTCAGATGAGTTTTTATAGGCAATGAAGAATGAGGCTGTTAACATTTACACTCTTCCACATGCCTAGGAGGTTGGCCTGCCGAGGATGAAGAATCAGAGTGCCAGGGATCGTAATGAGTTGATCATTACAGGATGGGCTGTATTTTATTGGGAGAAGTAGTTAGCAGCTCTTGGGATAATTAAACTCTCACCCAGAGATCGAGGGAGCCCGGAATGACAAGGCATGGTGCAGACACAGTGCTGGACAAATGGTTACTTCCCTCCAGGATTCTGTCTCTAACTGCAGGGTGGGCGATGTTCCCCCACAATAGTCTCCCTTTGGGCTTGTATTTCATCAGCTTGTGGGCAGGACACAGACAGCATTCTTCAAAGCAAGAGAGGCAGAGGCTTTCATCTGTCTTCCTATCCACACATTCATTGCTTTTCATATATTTGTCTATGAGACATACAGGTTGAGAGCTCCCATTCATTTATTCATTCTCCAAATGTGTGCCACGGGACAGAGATGGATTCATGTCTGGGGCCAGAGAAAGAGCCCCACTCCAGGTCTCCCATGTGGGTAGCAGGGTGGAACATTTTCATCTCAACTATTCTCAGAAAATGAGGGTGGAAAACATGAAGAGATTCCTTGAAATACAAGGTAAAAGGCAAAACTTGTCATGTCTCTTTGTAGGCTCCAGCCTCGACCCAGGAATATAGCAGATACGTAACAATTGGCATTTTTGTTGTCTTTCATGCATCAACATTTGATTTTAAATCTTTTCCAAAGTCAAAGCCATATAAATATCGCTTGGATGCTTGGATGTTTCATACATGGTGCTTCCCTTTACTCATTTTCAAAACACCTAGATTTTTTTTCTAATTTATCAACAAGATAAAATGAGAGCTGAGAGGTCAAAAGAGAGCCAGGGATACAGGATGGAGCCTGAGACAAGAGTTGGTCTTTGGGGGAGCCTTGTGAAGTCGGAAACTTCTCATTGATGCAGCAGCCATTGCTTGGAAAGTGACACAGAACCCAGCAACAAGGTAGCGATGGTCCCTTACCGTGGAGGACATGGTAGAAGACACACAGCAGAATCAGTCTTGGAAGAAAGCCTGAACAAAGTGCCCGTGGAACATGCAGGAAGCAACCATGGGCACTCCCTGAGAGACCTGCCAGTTTCCCTAAGGAGAAGACTTTAACCTGGACATGGAGGTGTGAGCAACGCAGTAGACAGTGCGGTTGGAAAGCAGGGGGAGGCCTCGAGGCATGAGAAGACGTGGCGTGTCTTGAGGGAGTCAGACACCATGTCAGCATTGGAGGGTGAGTGTGAAGTGTCGGCAGACATTCAGAGAAAGATACTGGAAAAGTGAGTTGAGACCAGAGTGTAGAGGAGTATTGGTAGCATCCCTGGTCACTTCCTCTCTGAGAGCTTTCCCTTCTTCATACTCTTACTTCTGAGAAACTCTTCTCCACCTCTCCATAATTATGACCTCCTCTGGAGAGTGTCTGAGAAAAGTCACTAAACACGGTATACAAAGGCTGACACTGTAGCCTAAAGCCAATGTGTTCTCTCTTTGAGGGGTACTTTTCATCAGAAAGTTTATTTCACCTTAGAAAACAAAAGCTTAGGGGTGAGCATTCGCTGTAGGGTTTAAGACACCAAGATAAAGAGGTCCTCATCTTGTATTGGAGAGCCTGGGGTTCAATTCTCAGTTCCACCTGCTCGTTCTAGTTTCCTGCTGTGAAGATCAGGGGAGGCAGCAGGTGATGGCCCAAATATTGGGGCCCCCAGGCCTTTGACTCTTCGCAGTTGAGCTTCCAGATCTCAGGGGTCAGAGAACAAGATTTCCTGTCGTGCATGTCTGAGTTCCTCACCCGGGCGTCCATGAACATGAAATGACATCAAAGTTTGGGGTGGGTTGCTGCATTGCTTTAGTGACTGAAACAGATGGCTATTTGTATGGTAACTGTGCCACCAAGTTACAGGGAGTGATTGGGATTTATACAGCAGAGTCTGCTCTGCTGGTTTTTAAGAAGTCTACAAATAAACTTCCCCAAACTTACAAAGAAGAGCTGTGTCTAGTATTTACTAACCTCACGTCTCCTGGTTGCTGGGCGCTGGGCCACCTTTATGGAACCTAAACACCCTGAGACTGAAAGCCATAGTTCTCATCTAATCACTCTACACAGACCTAGCATAGCTGGTCCAGAAATCGCACATCTGGATACACTTTAGTTCTGTGTGCTCGTGCTGCCTCCAATATCTGAGAGCCAGAAAGTTGCAAGCAGAAGCAAGTTCCTTGCGCAATAGCTCTCCTTCAGCCTCAGCCATTTAGAGCTGTTGCCTAAACCTGCCAAAGGCAAGCTGATCCCATCTCCCTCCTGCCCTCCCCTGCTCCTCTCCCACTCAGACCTGCTGCATAGATCACACCGTCAGTTAAAATGGCAAGACTTGACTGTGTGCTCCTCACGGAGCTCCGCAGGCTGTCAGCCCCGTGACGGTTGGAGAGCTGAGCTCCAGTACATCCCTGATCATTGGCATTCATGGAGGGTCCCTCATTGTCACCTGGTGATGGGGAGCTGCACTCTGGTTAGGTGTGTGTGGGGTCTCTCGCAGTTATTAACCTTTCTGCTGCTCCTGTTGCAGCAAGGGATATGACAGGCTGGGATTATGATCAAGTTTTATTTAATGTACTGCCTCTTACACAGTCAACATTCCAAGTATCGCAGTGAAAGGAAGAGAAAGAAATAACCCCCCCAAACCAAATCAGGCAAGCAGGAAGGAGGAAGGTGAGACCCACAGACTGGTGGATAGATTTCTGGTTCCATCAGATGTGGTTATGTTCCTCTACCAAAAAGGGAGTCCTGACACCCTGAAAGCCACACTTGCGTTCATTGGTGAGGTTGAAAGGGGCTTGGGTACCTGGTCCCCAAAAAGGGTGCCATTCCCTGAGGATGTATAGCTCTAGGGAAGATACCTCATCTAAATGACTATCAAGAACATTGATGGGAGACTTCATGAATGAGAGACCTGCATCAGTGTTTCGGATGCAAGTAGAAGCTGTGGATCTGGGCATGTACACAAGGAACCAGGAAGACATATTTAAATAAACTTCCAGAAAGGTCTGTGGATGCAGCCGGTACTGAACAATCATTTTGGTTGAAATATTGGTTTCTGCAAACTGAAAAAAGAGATAATGACTTGCATTTCAAGGCACAGTGAGATGTTTATTATGGTGCTCCCTGCTAGAGTATGGAAATATTAAGTTAAAAAAGTAAATATGAGCATCTTTAGACTATGTAATGTGTACTCACTGAATGAAACTTGGTAAATACGTATGTAAAGAAAAATATCAAATTACCCATGTTCCTCCTCTGTGATGAGAGACATAGTAGTAATGCCCCAAATTTTTCCTTCTAGTTTTTTTCCTGTCATGCATATGTACACATGACTTTATATGACATATAGAATCTAAAATCAAAGACTTCCATACTACAGTCTCATATTCTGGGTTTACCTTTGCCGAGTCCCCTCCCGTGCAGCCCCGGAAGCCAGGTCCCCCCTCCCTGCCCCACAGAGTCCCCCCAGACCACATCCAGCACTTCTCTCCTTCCAAGGGCTCCGTAATTTATGCTCTTCACACGGCGCCTCTGACAATTAATCACCACTTACCAGCCGCGTGACCTTCAATAATCCCAGAAGCTTGTCGTGAGAATTTAATGAGATCAAGCCTATAAAATAAATACCTCTCACAGTGTGGGGCGCACACTGCAATTGAGCAATAAAGGGAGGCTGTTATTATGATTACGGCCCGTTTGCTGTGTGACATTTCTTCTGTTTGATGTTACAGATGTCCTCCTCTGCTGCTATTCAACTGTGTCTGGCCAGGATTCCAAATTCCCCGAAGACAGCTGCTCTAGCCAGGCACCTAGGCCAGGATTCTCTCTGAGAAGCTAACAGGCAGTCCTGCCACTTGTGATCAGGTAACAGGGCCACCCAGGTCTCTCTCCTTTGCTTCCTCCCCCTAGTTTGGCTGCTTTCACGGTTGTAGATGCTAAGGCTCCGAATGCTCCTACATTCTAAAAAAGTATTTATTTAACACAGAGAAAAGTCAAGACAGAAAGAGTTCTTCTACCTGCCAGTTCATTCCCCAAATGGCTACAACAGTCAGGGCTAGGTCAGGAGCCAAGTACTCTACCCGGCTCTGCCTTGTCTGTGACAAGGTCCCAGGTACTTGGACCATCTTCTGTTGCTTCCCAGACCCATTATCAGGGAGTTAGACTAGAAGCAGACCAGCTGGGACTTGAACTGGTGCTCCTTACGGGATGCTGGCATCACAGATGGTGGTTTAACTTGCTATACCACAGCACTAGCTGCTCTATCTCTTGAATGATCATCTTAGCAGTTGAAGTGCATATAACCAGATCCAATGAGATTCAGTGGTTCAAGGCTTGGATGAGTTTCATTGTCCCTGTGCTGTATTTGATGTGATTGAGGGGTGGATGCTGGACTATGGCTATGCATCGAGTTTCTGGATTGGAAGAGTATTTCTTGTAGCCAATTTCCCATTGTGGAGAGATGAGAGATATCTCTTGCTGCTGTGTGTGGCTTGGGGTAGGCCTGGGCTCTGGTTTTTCTTTTTACAAAGTTTTGTGTCCTGAACAAGTCATGGTTCTGATTTTTGGCTTCCTCATTACAAAATGAGAAGACTATTGTTAAATAATATTTAAGACACCTTAAAACTGAATGGTATGGCCTTATGGGCTGGAGCTCAGAGGGGCTAAGAAGTAATCCCTAAATAGTGTGTAATAGAACTAAGATAAAAATGACTTTGTCAACCACTCTGGTCTAGTTTGCTGCATGGTAGCACTCTTCTAGTGATTTCCATAGGTTAGATGCTTGGCAAGAATTTCTATAGTCTAGCTGGAAACAGACACAAACTGGAAATTACAAACCCAAGTAGAAGCCAAATCTGCTAGATTATTCCCCATGCCATTCTTTGCATGAGAACCCCCAGTGTTAGAAACAAGGTATGCAGTGATGCAGAATGAACTCTCTCAACTTGAGTGCAGCTAAAGGTGGTATGTGGTTCTTTTTTGAACAGTAACTAATTATTATTTTAAAAATTATTTGAGAGGCAGAAAAGGAGAGGATGTGAGAGAGAAAGAGAGAGAGAGAGATCCATCTTCTGGTTCATTCCTCTAACATCTGCAGTGCTCAGGGCTGGACTGAGGCCAAAGTCAGGGACTGGAGACCGAATCTAGTTCCTCCATGTGGTGCATGACAGGCACGAGCCCAGTTGCATCAGCCATCACCATCTGCTTCCCTGAATTTCACTGGCATGGAGATAGAGTGGGAACCAGAGCCAGGATTTGAACCAGGCACTATGGTGTAGGGTACAGGTGTCTTTACCACTAGGCGAATGTCTGCTCCTCTGTGATGGCATTCTGGGTGTTGGAATGTGCTCACAGGTGTTCTAGGTAATTCCTGTCATGGTTATTCATTTTCCCACCCTCCCTTCTGCCACTGGCTGACATGGTAATGAGCCGCCTGGAACGAAAGGACGGAGGCTTTAGGGATGCGTGGCAAGGTAGCAGGAGCCTGGGTCCTGGCCCCGGGAGCCACACAGGACAGATGAGCCCTGCACTGCTACAGAAGACAGGAGCATATTTCTGGGTGTTAAATCAGGCAAACTGGTCTTTGGGGTCTCTCCTACAGCTTCTGCACTCACATCATAACTAATTTATGTGTCAGTTGAGAGCCAAAGGTGTTAATGGAATACGAATGACAAAGCATTCCTGGAAGCTGCGCCGGTCAGAATCCTCAGAGACACGATGCAAAGTGAGCTGGGGGAAGAGAATAATGAGAGGAAGTGGAAAAACCCCTGCTGGATGAAGTCCGGGGAACTGTGTGCAGCCTCAGGGATGAGACGAGAGATGAACTGGAAGCCGGACTGAACAGAAAGTTTGGGAAAGATAGTGGTTTCCCAAATCATTGATCATCACACTTACTTCAGAGGCTTGAAAATACACATTTCTGGGTCTCAGCCCTCTCCCCACAGTGAATGACAAGAAACTGGGGTGGGACCAGGTCATAAACGGCTCTAGACATTTTGAAGAAGCCACTGTTTCCCCAGGCTGGGCTTGGCAGTATCTAGAATTCCCACACTGTGCTATTAAAAAAAAAATGCCAGGAAAAAGGAATCCTCAGAGAAATGCCAGGCCCAGGCTTTCATGCCAGCCTTGCCCTTTATTGGAACATAAACTTTAATTCGTTTGTCAGGAAAAACAAAAAGAGAAGGTTGTCTTGAGGAGAAGGTGGGGAAATGGGTGCACCAAGATGCAACTCGAGCTAATAGCCTCCATAGGGGCAGGGGATGTCAGTTGCCCCCCAGGGGCCATGGTGCTGTGCCCCTGTGGAAGGAGGGAAGGTGGCAGGACTGCCTACCCTCTGGAACCCACTCACCGAGCCTTGAGGAGCTAGGTGCTATGCCAGGAGAGGGTCATGCCATGGTGAGTCCTTGGCCCTCCCCCCGGTGAAGAACTCCCCCTGTGTTATTTAGCATGCTGCGGTCATTGCTGGAGACTGGCCACGGCCAGGTCAGGCCTCCACGGCACTCAAGGGCCCTCGTGGAGTCCCCAGCAAGCTCAGCCTTCAGCCTTGATTTCCATTAGTTCAGGGTGGAGGAGAAAGGGCACGTTCTGGAAGCTCCCAGGGTTCTGCATTGTGACTCGGAGAAAATAAAAGGGCTTAATTACTTTGGGCTAAAGTACACAGGCATTTGACATTTTGAAAAATGGTTTTATGACATTTCTTTGATAGGTCTAGACCAAAGGCAGCTGCTGACACTCCAGGGAAGAGAGAGAAAAGGAGAGGGAGAGAGAGCAAGCGGGGGAGCTCGATATTTTAATCACACTCCCTGTGTTTGCAGAGGGCTTTATGCTTTTCCAAGCAGCTTCACATTCTTGCCTACATTTTTTTTTTTTTTTTTACGATAACTCAACAAGGGAGGGCAGGGATAAAGAAAGCCTGCCATTTACTAGCTGGATAAACCTGGCCAAATTAACCTCTCTGACACCAGTTTTTTCTCTTTTTTATAAAGTGAGGATGACCTTGTGGTGATGAAGACATAACAGACAAATGTAAATCAAGCCTCCAGCACAGCTGCCTGGGCAGGGCAGGTGCTCATGAGCTGTGGATTTCCATCTGCTCCCATTATATGGATGAGGAAACTAAGGGGAATGAAACAATGTGAGTCCATAAAGGGTTAGGGTCCCGTCGCTGGCCGTGCCCAGTCCAGTGATTTTTCTCAGTGTAATATGAAACTCCCAGAAAAGGCTATTTCTCAAAATAAAGCAAAATCCTTTTTGTTGGGACTGGCGTTGTGGCATAGAGGGCAAAACCACTGCCTGTGTTGCCAGCATCTCATGTGGGTGCTGGTTCGAGTACCAGATGCTCTGCTTCTGATCCAGCTCCCTGCTAGTGCACCCGGGAAGCAGAGGAGGACAGCCCAAGTACTGCGAGACCATAAAGAGGATCCTGGTTTTGGGCTGACCCCATCCTGGCTCTCTGTAAACTATGCCTTTCAAATAAGTAAGTAAATAATTTTTAAACATCCCTTCCATTATGTTTTGCCCCCACTCCATACTCTGAGGAGATCTGAAATGGACTTGTGGGCTCCTGGTAAGCAGACAGGAAGGTAGCTGGGAAGACAGAATCTCCCTGGGAAGGCAACAGCCACACAACCGGGAAGGAGAGGCAGAAGCGCTTGGTGAGTGCCGGAAGGAGCTGGCCGGGAGCACAGCACAGAAAGCCCCAGGAGCCAAGGCGCTTCCACCCATCAGCCTGACTTGAGGCAGGGAGCACCTGCCGCAGCCAGCCTGGCAAGAGCAGGGCTGGAAATGACCTCGACAGAGGGAATGTCATGAGTAAGAGGAAATCCAAAAACTCTACACCCAGGGCTGTGCTTGGACTAAAAAATCCAACAACACAAGTTCAAGTGAGTAAAATGGAGCTGAAGGTAGAAGGTGCTTTCATTTCCCTGGAGCTCAGCCATCCATCGGGAGGCAGCCAGAGGCGGTAGGTCAAGGAGTGCTGTGTCCCCCTGCCCTGGCTTTGACACTATTAGAGTTGCAAGCCTTTGTATAGCGTCTAACTTTCCTAGGCCTCAGCTTTTCTCCTGCTAACACCAGCGGATTGGTCTGTGAGATGCTCCTCATGGTGTATTTTAATCTTAACAAAGGACTCAATTATGTTTTTTAAAAAAGATTTTATTTATTTTTATTGTGAAGTTATTATTTAATTTATTATTATTTAATCTTATTGCAAAGATATATAGAGAGGAGGAGAGACAGAAAGGAAGATCTTTCTTCTGTTGATTCACTCCCCAAGCAGCCGCAATGGCTGGAGCTGCGCTGATCTGAAGCCAGGAGCAAGGAGCTTCTTTCCTGGTCTCCCACGAGGGTACAGGGTCTCAAGTGTTTGGGCCGTCCTTAACTGCTTTTCCAGGCTACAAGCAGGGAGCTGTATGGGAAGCGGGGTCACAGGCTATGAACCGGTACCCATATGGGATCTTGGGCGCGTGCAAGGCAAGGACCTTAGCCAGTAGGCTATCACACCAGGCCCTCAACTACGTTTTATCCACATCCAGAAAACCTGGTAGTTTCAGCAGGCAATAGATTCAGTAAGAATCATTAATATATAGATAGCTGATGCAAACTTAGTATGTCTTGCTTGCTGGATGCCTAGAAGTGGGTTAGTCCATTGTACTTCCCCCTCAGCTCTTGGCACCGCATCAGACACCCCCGCCTGTGCTCAATAAACATCTTGTCATGGCACCACAGGAATGGACAAAGGAACAGCTGGAGCTCAATGAACAGTTATTGACCCAATTAATTAATGAATGGATTAATGGAAAATTGATCCAGCCTTTCATTCTGATCTCAGGACAGTGGAACTATGAGAAAGGAAATTCACAATGGAGGCGAAGCCAGGAGTGGTGACAACAAAGGGAGCAAGGAAGTAAAAGAGAGAAGAGTGGGAGGAAAGACACATGCAAACGATGATTACTCACCAGACTGTCCCTGCTCGCGTCCGGGAATGGTACTCCAACCATCCATCCATCTATAAGACTGTCTGTCCATCCACCTGTGCTTCTGTCCGTCCATCTATCCACTCACCCACCTGTCCACCAGTTGATCCAGCCATCTGTCTACTCAATTTTCTGTCCATTCATCCAACCATCCGTTCATCTGTCCATCAGTCTGCCCATCCATACATCTTTCCATCTGTCCTCTCAACAATCTATCCATTTACCCATCTTTCCATTAACTCACTCCTTTATTCATTGCTGTAGCCTTTTTATGAGGAACAGTATCACACTAACTTAAACTGGAGACCAGCAAGGACACAGTGAAGGTAGAACCCAGCTACTGCATGTCAGGGCTAGGCCTCTTTGATACAGAGCGAAAACAAAAGCTCATTCCCCTACTGTCTGGTCACCATTGCACAACCCAGAACATAGTGTAACCCCATATGTATTAGGGTATTTCCCCGCATATCAAGCTTGGAGTCTATAGCAGATACAAGGTCGGTGTCCTTGAATTTAGTCCAACTCTGGGGCAGTCTTCTTGGAGATAGTGTCTGCTTCTATGGGGCGAGGGGTCAGTCCTACACGACAGCCCCACTTCACATGCCAGTCTCAGGTGCAGGCTTTGACCTGTGCTTCTGCTCTGCTGCCTGTAAGTTGGGATGCTGGTGACACCTGCCTTGGGTTTGATTAAATTGCCAGAGTGGCTCACAGAACTCAGCAAAGCACTTCACTTACGTTTGTTTGCTTATTCCAGGGATTGTTTCGAAGGTTGTGGATGAATGCCAGATGTATTGGATACACAGGATGAGGAAGGAGAGAAGCCATGTAGAGCTTCCATATCCTCTGCAGCTATCCTCCAGGGGAAACTTAGCTGTCTGGAAACTTCCGGAAGCCAGTCCTTCAGGGTTTTGATGAAAGTCTCATAATCCTTCGGCCTCTTTTCTTTTCTCAAAGGTTGGCAAGGGGATGGGTGCTCTAAGCCCCAGTTCCCTGATCATGCCTTGGAGTTTCCGGTGACCATCCTCCACCCTGGAGCCACCCAGGCACTGCCAGACACTGTCAGACACCAAGTCATCTCATTAGCATACAAAAGACATTCTTATCACTTCTGGAGACCAAATGCATATTTCATAGTAGCACAATGCCAGAACTGACTTATATAAATTACTTCTCGACAAATAATATGAGATGTGTGATGGCTCAAGATCCCACACTAACTCTGCTGTTTTCTGGGTTGCCAAAGATGCACTGCAGGGGAGCTCTATGAATACTGTTTTTAAAAGGTGTCTGTGTCTGCCTCCTATGGGTCCTATGGCACCTCAAGTTTCCTCCCAGCTAGTCCTGGGGGTCCTGTATATGCAGGTCTCACAGCACCTGACCTCAGCTGCCCACCTGCTCTGCCTTGCTGTGCTGAGGGCTCAGTTACCACTCATGAACGTTTCAGCAACCACATGAGCCACTTTCCAAACCTGGTACATTGTGGTACGCTGGAGGCCCCTTTGTTGTTGCTGGTATTCTCTGGTGCTGATGTTGAGGCTGTACAAGCCCAACACCTGCCCATGCCCCATGCCTCCCCTAGCTACACCTGACAAGGACATTCCACAGTGACAGTAGCCACAGGCTCCAAAGTGACAGCTATCTTAGACCATCACTGTCTATGTCCATCACTGTGAAACTACTGTTCTATACGTTTTCTTTCTAGGCCCTGCCCATCTCTTTCCTTCTCTTTCATACACAGATAACTTGGGCATCAGTGCAGAGGAGGCAGACAGAGGTCATCTGGAATCTGCATGCCCACTTCCCAGATGGCGGGCTATTTATTCTACTTGAGTCAAACTTCTGTGACTCCCTTCTCTATTCCCTTAGCATATATTACTTTCCTGGAGGTTCCTTGGTTCCTCCTGTGAATAGATTCCTACAGGGCCTTCCCCAATGCTCAATTAAATGTTCTTGACCTTACAGGGATCATAGCTTAGCTCTGCTCTCAAGGGGGGAACCAGATGAGAGATATAGGTTGGGGTCAGATCTCAACTGAAATGTTGTGCTGAAGACCCTGAGGCCTCATTTAAGCCTAACATGGCAGAATGCAGTGCAGTGGTTGATTACTGATGTCTGCCATGCCCATTGGCGGGGGGGGTGACATGTGTGTACATCTATGCCCTCTGGTCTAGATTACCTAAAAGATTAGCGAGCGGGCAGAAAGAGGAAGGAGTTCAGATATGCACATAGCAAAATTTAACAGTATAATACCAAGAAAGGTATTTTAAAAAATAATCCCTTGTGTAGATGAAAATCTGAAACTCAGAGAAAATGTGCGACTTGCTTTAGGGCAGAGACTAAGTGGTAAGGTCAGGATGTACATCTGGGTCTCTGGACTCCAGAGTCCTTGCTCTGCCCGCAGCCCCACGCACTTAGGCTGCGATGGGCTGGCCCACAAGACTCTTGATGGCGGCAGTGAGATTTCCTCTTGATGGAGCTTTGCCTGACCACTGCACATAGGCAGGCTTTTTAGTAACTGCTGACAATGGTGGCTGCCAACGACGACAAACCCGTGGTGGAGCTGCCCAGTCCCAGGGACAGAGGGAGGGGTAACTGCTCCCACAGGCAACTTAACATGAGATGGGTTATGGAACTTACTCCTGAGTTACAGCCACACAACCCAAGCCCCAAGGAAGCCAGCAGCCAGCAGGGTCCCCTACATGAAGGGCTGCTGGCCCGGGACTGCTGGCTGCTTGTGGCTCTGTGTGCAGACCTGCAGATTTCTGAGAAGAGCACACACGTGGGCTTCAATTCCATCCTGTCTCAAAAGGCAGCCCTCCCATGAAGGAGAGTCACAGCTTTTGCAGGAGGTGGTGGGCTGCTCCGTGCCCTCCCTCCTCCATGTAAACAGGTGGCAACTCTCCCCTCCCTTTCCCATGCCCCGTCCCCCTGAGTGCAGGAAGCAGAGTCACAGCCTGGACCCATGATATTCCAACCAACACTGCAATCAGCCCTGTGCTACTGAGTGCTCAGCCCTGTGGGGGAGAATAAGAAAGCCAAACCCCACAGACCTTCCATCCAAGAGATGGGAAGACCCCTGAAGGTTAATAAGACTGTGCAGCATATAAGCAAGTGCTGGACTTGGTGGGAACAGGGGGGCAAAACTAGGAAACCTGTAAATGTTGGTTTTCACATGAGAGGTGATGAAGTTGGGGGGATTTGAGCTGGGTCCTAGTGTGAGGTATGACTAAAATTTTGAGGCAAACGGGGTTCAGGTTTGGGGTCTGCCCTCTATCAGCTGCTAGCCTCCAGCCACATGCCTTCCGGAGGTCTTGTTTCATAATCTACTTCAAGGTTAATTGCATCCTCCCCTTACCCACCAAGTGTCCACTAACCCTCATAGTTCCTTCACAGCATTGTGACGTTTCTAATGCTAGGAGTTTTAAGAGTCGTTTTGCAATTCACTATGGGCAGCCGTGGCTGATGTGAGCTGAGCAGATGTGGTGGTAGCACCTGGCCTGAGCTGATAGGATGATTCCTGGGATCATTCATCCCATGCAGCAGTAGTTCTGTATTCACTACAAGAACATGGAAGTGTTGGATTATGACCTACTGTCCTTGGTCCCAGCCGGGTGAAATGCAGTAGCCCATCCATTGTTATGGAGATCAAACCCTGTGGAGTTCTGAGCACACGTGGCTACCAGACACCTGTCAGATTGTCCTTAGAGCTCGCAGGTGGGCAGCAAGCCTCTCCATCACCCCTGTAACTGTGAGAGCAGCTCTGTAAAGCAGGACCAGGCCGATTTCATCTGTAAAGGGCCACATAGGAAATATCATGGGCCACATATGGTTCCTGTTGTCACTGGTCATTTTTGCAGCATGGAGGCAGCTTCGACAAATGGGCATGGCTGCGCTCCTTTAAAACTTGATTTACAAAAAGAATCAGCTGGCTGGATCTGGCCCTGAGGGTTGTGCTGGAATCACCATGGAGGACAGGAAGGAGTTTGAGGCCCAGAAAGGCGAACTCCAGGGGTCACCAATCCATCCCAAGTCCTCCATGAAGTCCCAGAGGCTGGCCTTCTCCCTGGAATGGACACTGCCCTGGTGCACAGCCCGTCTCTCCCCCTCCCAGTGCACCAGAGTCTCTGACTCAGCACCCGAGTACAGGGCAGGGCAGGGGACACAAGAGGATGTGAACATCCTCATCCAGCAAAATACAAACACCAAAAGCTATGAGCAGTGGCAGACCATGTCTGTTACGGCTGCTGGCTGTCTGGCTGGGCTGCGGGCTTGGCTGTCAGTGTACCAGGTGGTGGCCAGGGGAAAAGAGGCAGGTGATAGGCACGGGGGGGGGTGGAGCCAGGGCCCTCTGCTCACCATCTGCTGCTCCCCTCCTCTTCTTTAGCTAGGCACGGTAGGGGCTCCATCCGCCTCCGCCTAACACAGTGCCAAGAGGCAGGAAGCAAGGACACATGCTACATGCTCCTGAGAGATCCTGTGGGAGGTTGGCTATAAGCAGCAGCCCCCGGGGCCTGTGGGGCTGCGGGCTGCTGGGAGTGTTAGCTGAGCTGACTGCCTGGGGCCAGGAAACCCAGCAGAAGATAAGGCATTGGTTCTAAGCCCTAAGCAGAAAGGAGTGTTTGTGAATCTTTTTCCGTTTTACAGATGGGAATACTGAGCTCCATCATACTCTTACTAGCAGCCAAGCCATGGAACAGCAAGTTATAGGTCGGGGTTCCCAGTCAACAAAAGCTAATTTTAAATACCGGGCTCCCGGGCCAGGCAGAATACATGCCCCAAATGGGTTTAATTACAGCACTTGCCTCGGGCATTGCTATGAAGGTTAAATGAATAACTGCACAGACTAGCTTTCCAAGAAGAGGCACTCATCAGCCAGGCCGTCCTGTTGCTTCTCTTTGTTGGTGCAGACTGACTGATCGATTTTTTTCTGGATGAAAAGAAGTGCTCTGACTGGCCATTGATTAGCTCACTATAAAGACTTCTGCCTTTGTGTTAGCCAGGGGAGTGCAAAGGATATGTAGCTGACTTGCTTTCTCCCCTGTTCTTATTTTCTCTCTCTTCTTTCTCTTTCTGTATGTACTTCACCTTCTCCTGAAGGCAAGCTCAGAAACTGACAAAAGCCAAGGACACAAAGCTGTCTATTTCCAAGGCCCCTCGTTCCTCTGCGAGCCGGGATTCCTCAGAGCCTTCGGCAGTAGCTGTCACTATCATGAGCACCAGAAAGCATCCCCAGTGGCCTGGTGCCTCCACCCCAAAGCAGCAGGTGCCCAACTGGAAACATCATGGTCTTCACACACACTGAGTCTCTTTCCTGATGATGCTCATGGAGGCAGGATCGTTGTGGAGACAGGCTAAGGGACCCCGCTGCCTATTCACATTCCGGCTCTAGGTGACCTTGGGCCACTTGCTTCATTGCTGTGAGCCTCTAGGATGGAGAAAGTAGCAGTACCTGCCTGGTTGGGTGGCTGTGACCCACCACATACACAAGCTAAGCACCATACGAGGCTACTCTATGGAACTAAAGGGAAAATAGAATTGAGAGAAAGATCATAGGGGTGCCAACATTTTTGAAGCCTGTGCACCATAGCTATGGAACATGCACATGTGTGGATTTACACACTCCCGGCTGGCCTCACTCATGCTCCAGCGCCTCTGACCATGCCACACCTTCTGTCTTTTTCTATCCCATCTCCCCTTGTAGGGTACCTGTGAACTACTGCCAACAGTGGGCTTCCCTCTTTGAAAATCCTCCAGCCCATGTCCTCGGTCTTTCCCAGAGCCCACTCTCAGGCATGACCTAACACTTTTGCTCTTCTATTTCTCATAAACAAGTCCATATGCCATCATGTTAATTTCCGGGCCCCTGGTTGAGCTTCTCACCATCGGGTCAGTGCACCTCATGTGAACAGATGGCAATGCACTGTCCCTCTTTTTTCCCTTTAGTATTTAGTCACAGCTTAGCTTCCCGAAGCAGCTCTTTCTAAATTGCATGCTGACATTTTCTCTGCAGCCAAGGCCTGGAGGGCCATGCTCAAGCAGCCCCTCCCAGGACCCCTGAACAAGTGCTCAGAAGGCAAACCAACTGGTAGTGGACAGCCCTTCTGGGAAAAGCACAGTGTAGGTGCCTGGGGCCAGCATCCTGGGTGGGGGCCTGCTGGCAGGCAGCACCCCAAGGAGGATTGGTTCCTCCCAGCCTTACCATCCATTGTATCTCCTTCATCCACTCCAGCCTCTTCATCCACTGTCCCTGGTCTCGAGCTTCCTGGGTTCCTGCAGGACGCTGGCTGGGATTCCGATGCCTCAGAGCCAGCTAGCCATTTCTGGTGATGCAGGTGCTGCCTTGGTGGAGTGGTCCTGGCAAGGGGACCAAGGCCCTGGTCTCCAATTGATAGAGCTCCCCAGTGGTCTTTTGAGAACAGAGCCAAAGAAAAATAGAAAGCTTTGTTTGCGTAGTCAAAGGAGCTTTGGGGGATGGGTCAGTATTTTCTTTTTGTTTTTCCTCCAACCTATGTGTGAGTTATTCTGGCCTCTCCTTCCTCCTGTTCTCTACCTCTTTTCTTTCTCTTCACAGTAAAGAAGAAAATGCTTTATGTTACAATAGCAAAGCAATAGCGTTAGCATCATTATAGGGGACCTCAAATAATTTTTGAAAGAAGATGAGAAATAACAAAGATGAACAGAAGAAAGAATTGGTTACAGTAACCTAAAACACATGATACTGGAGTTTGACCGTTTTTTAGAAGACTTATTTGAAAGCCAAATTTACAGAGAAAGAGAAATAAAGATTTTCATTTGCTGGTTCACTCCCCAAATGGCCACAATGGCCAGAGCTGAGACAAAAAAAAAGCCAGGAGCCAGGAGCTTTTTCTGGGTCTCCCACATGGGTGCAGGGTCCCAAGCCTTTGGGTCATTTTCTGCTGCTTTTCCAGGCTATAAGCAGGGAGCTGGATGAGAAGCTGAGCAAGCAAGATTTTAATTAGTATGTGTATGATATGCTAGTGCTTGCAGGTGGAGGGTTAACCTGTTGAGCCACTATATCAGCATCAATCTGTCCATTTTTGTAAGGAACACTTGTCACATGATGTCCTAAAGCCGTTATGACAGGAACACACGGACTGCTGGGCAAACATTCTTAATGCCGCTGGTCTCTTTAAATTAGGGGTTTCTTCACTCATAACTGTAGGTTTGGTTTGTCAGACTGTTGTATTTGCCCAGGGTAATTTGTCTGTAATCTGAGTTTGCTGTCACCAGAAGGCAGTTGTGGTCTATTCTCCAAGTGTCTGGGACGTGAAGTCTACATTCTCTGTTTAACTCTCCTATTCAACAGAGGATTAGAGGGACTAGGGGAAAGGTCCCAGGTCCTGCGATAAGCTTGCAACAGGACCAAGGCTGGAGGAGACTTTGTCTGCTTGGCACATGTTTCCTGGAGCCTGGAGCAGGCTATCTGTGATCAGAGTTTGATGAGAGTTCTCTTGGACTGGACAGAGAGGAAGTCATGATGCTGGGCTGCTCCCAAGGAGCTCCTGGCTTTTATTTGTTTGTTCATTTATTTTGTTTTTAAGAGACTAATTTAGATTTATTTCCTTTTATTGGAAATGCAGAGCTACAGAGAGAAGGAGAAACAGAGGGAAAGATCCTTAGTCCGCCGGTTCACTCCCCAAGTGGCTGCAACGGCTGGAGCTGAGCCGATCCGAAGCCAGGAGCTAGAACTATTCCCAGGTCTCCCAAGCAGTGCAGGGTCCCAAGGCTTTGGGCTATCCTCCACTGCCTTCTGAGTCACTAGCAGAGAGCTGGATGGGAAGTGGAGCAACCTGGACATGAACTGGTGCCCATATGGAATCCTGACGTGTGCAAGGCGAGGATTTCGCCACTGGGCCATTGAGCTGGGTCCAAGGAGCCCCTGGTTTGAAGTCGCCATGCTCTCCTAATCATCTAATTGTCAGTTTGCTCACGTTTGTTGAAAAGCATGGAGTGGAAGTTCCTCCTTCCTCAAATGGCAGTTTTTGAAAATTCATTTTTCCAGGGCCAGTTGTGTTGCAATCAGCTAAGCTGCAATCTCTGGCATGCCATACCCAAGTATCAGTTTGGGCCCCAGCTGCTGTGCTTCTGATCCAGCTCCCCGATCATGTGCTTGGGAAAGCAGTAGAAGATGGGCCAAACCCTGCAGCCACTTGGGAGACCTGGAAGAAGTTCCTGGCTTCAACCTAGTGCTACTCTGACCACTATGGTCATTCTGAGAACGATCCAGATCCCTCTCCCTCTTTCATTTCAGATAAATAAATCTTTAAAAAGATTTGTTTTCATTTGTTAATTGAGAGAGATTTCATCTATCCGTGAACCCATTCCCCAGTGTCACAGGCTGGGCCAGGCTGAAGTTAGAACACAAGTACTCCTTCCAGTTCTCATGCCTGGGTGCAGGGACTACGGACCTGATGTCCCTAGGGAGCACTTTGCAGGAAGTTGGATTGGAAGTGGAGGAGGCAGAGCTCAACCCAGGCACTGTGATTCGGGCTGCAGCATCCTAAGAGGCATCCTAACTGCCGTGTCTAATATCTGCTTCCTCCCTCAGGTAGTTTTTTTTTTTTTTTTTCTAAGTCAAAGGAAAAAGAAACCAAAGAGGAAAGGAGGCTGTGAAAGTTCTGAGACTATACCTAAGAGAAGAGGAGGTGACTTGCAGGAAGGGGAAGATAGGCAAGCCTCGTCACATGCTGAGGTCAGAGAGGGCCTGGCTCTGCGTTGCCAAGGATGGGCCCAAGGGCTTGTCTGTGCCACCTCTGCTGCTCTGGGCCTGAGCCCGGGGACTCCCTGGGTTCTGAAAAAGTACTTCCTTTCAGTATGTGTTGCCTCAGCTCTGCTTTCTGCTTCCTGGGCCCCTAGTGATCTCTTAGAACTGCCCTGAGTTCTGAAAGCTGGTCCGTTAGAACTTCACTCCTTTGCCTGCAGCAAACACCAGCACATGTCAGAGTTACCTGGAGGTCTGCCAGAACACAGAGAGCCTGAGAACTTGCATTTTGAATGGGTTCACACACAATGCTGATGCTGCCAACCCTTGCCCTGAGAAGCCTGGCCTGTAGCCATAAGCCCATCTTCCAGGGGCAGTAGGGTGGTGACAGGGAAGACTTGATTTACAGCTCAAGTCTTTTGCCTGCTGATCTGTGCCATCACTCTCCTTCTAAGCTTCAGTTTTGTCACCCATTAAATGAGGAGTCTATGGAATAGCCTTTCTGAATCTTGTCTTAGATACATTGTGAAACTGGTTTTCCCCTCCAAATGCCTTGTCCCATGGTTTGTCTGAAATGTGCAGTCTTTATTCAGTCCCCAATTTGAGTGCAAACTGATCGTTTTCCCTTCCAAATTATTCTTCCTTTTTTTTTTTCTTCAGGTGTGGCTTTGCTGAATTTACCTGATTCCATTGACTAAGGGCTACACTTCCCAGTCTCCTTTGCAGTTTGATGTGACCATGTGACTAGTTCTGGTTGCTGGGAGGTGAGCTTCTGGTTTATACCCTTAAAGAGAAAGAATATTTTCTACGTAGTGCTGTTTTCCTGTTTCTGCCGATAGAAGTGGAGAGCCAACCTCATTCAACTGGAAACAGTTTTTTTTTTTAATTTAAAAAAATTTTTTTAAAGATTTATTTATTTTATTGGAAACGCAGTTGTACAGAGAGGAGGAGAGACAGAGAGGAAGATCTTCTGTCTGATGATTTACTCCCCAAGTGGCCACAAAGGCCGGTGCTGCGCTGATCCAAAGCCAGGATCCAGGAACTTCTTTCTGGGTCTCCCACATGGGTGCAGGGTCCCAAGGCCTTGGGCTGTCCCCAACTGCCACAAGCAGGGAGCTGGATGGGAAGCGGGGCTGCCGGGATTAGAATTGGCGCCCATATGGGATCCCAGCGCGTTTAAGGTGAGGACCTTTAACCATTAAACTATTGCACTGGGCCCTGGGAACAGGTTTTCTGGGCATCCATTGTGAGTCCAGATATGCTCTAAATATTAGGATTACATCATTGAGTCTGAAAGACAAAGATCCCTGCTTTCAAGGAGTTTTTAGTCTAACAGGCATAGACCTGTTCAAAGCAATAACTTAGATGCTTAAGCCTGAAGTCTTTGGGAAGACTTACTACAGGAAGAAAGGAGGAACTAGGAGTAGGAGAGGGAGAGTGACAGGGAGGGATAGGTTGTGTGGACAAGGACTTGGCAAAGCATGGGTTCTTGACTCCGGAAACCACCATGACAGTCCTCCCTGCTTGGGTGCAGACTGTTGTGTGGGATGGAAATTGCTGTAGTTGTCACATAATTTGGATCCCATGCAAGACGTTAAACCCCTAAAGTCCTATGTTAATGAGACCAGGAAGGTAGCGCTTTAGTAAGCTCATGGTTGCTCTAACTACAGGGTTCAAAAGGAGCTTCTTGAGGGAGAGAAAGGCTTATTTCTGATCACGGTTTGGAGGTTCCAGTGACTCTGGTGGCTCCTAACGGGTTCTGAGTGTGGCAGAGGCCAGCAGCAGAAGGGCAGGTATGGAGAAACTGTCCCTTGGCTAGCCCGGAAGCACAGAGAAGCAGAACTGGACTTGGTTCAAACCCCGGCTCTCTGGTGAGATTGACACACAGAGGGGCAAGCCTCAGTGACCCAAACGTGTCCCGTGGATCCCTCCTCCAAAGCACCCTAGAGAGATCCAGTCTCCACCCTAACCCATGAACTGTTAACAGAGGCTCGAATAGCTGTATAAGTGTGGGGAGCCACGTTCTTTCCAGGTGTAACAAGCAGGTGGCACCTTAGATTGTGATGTGTGGGTGGGGCCTTGTGAGAAGTATCTACGTGTAATCTTAGCCGGTAGGCCACAAATGGGATTGGTGGAGGTAAGTCTTGGAAGGAGGCTCCTGTGAGAAGATGACCCTAAAAGCTTGTGTTGGGGCCCAGGCTCTTTCTCCCTGTCTCTCTACTTTATGCTCCACCCTCAGCCATCTGCCATGGGGCCCTTACCAGAGCCAATGGCTGTGACACGCCTTTGAGCTTTGAACACCTGCAACTGAGCTCCATGAGCTAAGCCACCACCTGAGATGCCAGCCCCCCATACGGGAGCACTGCTTTAGCTCTACTGCCATGTGTCTGATCCAGTCCTGCTAATGCACCTCTGATGGCAGCGGAAGGTGGCTCATGTGCTTGGACTCCTGTTACCCATGCCGAAGACCAAGATGGAGTTCTTGGCTCCTGCCTTCAGCCTTTCTCAGTCCCAAGCTTTACAACTATTTGGGAGAGTGAAGGAACAAATTGGAATTTGCTTTCTCTGCCTTTTCCTTTCTCTCTCTTTGTCGCTCTTTCAAGTAGATTAAATAAATCTTTAATTGTTTTCCTTTTTATAGATTCACTGCCTAAGGTACTTCTTCCAGCAATGAAAAGTTATCTGGTAGAGATAACTTCATTTTGCATTTAAGAGCTTTGTTATAGCTACCGTAGCCTAACTTTTCTTTGTTCAGGGGGTCAGAACCAGTCACCAGGGTAGGTGCTGGGTTAGGCTTCTGTGGCTGCCATACAGATGACCATAGTCTTGATGACTTAAAACAATAGCAATTGATTCTCACAGTCCTAGGAACTGGAAGGCCAGGAGGTGGCAGGTTTGCATGCCCTTTGGAGGCTCTGGGGCAAACCCTTTCTCATTACCGTAGCTCCCTCCTGGCAGCTGCCAGCTCTTCTGTGACTGTGTCACTCCAGCCTCTGCTACCATCAGCACGAGGTGTGTGCTCTTTGTGTGTCTCTCCAAAAGTCACCGGTCATTGGAGTTAGGGCCATCGTGAGTTCAAATCAAGATCCCGAACTTCATAACATCGACAAAGACTGCTTTTCCAAATGAGGTCACATGGACAGGCTTTAGGGGTTAAGATATGGTTGTATCTCCTGTGGGGAGGGTGTGGAAGCACCAGCCAGCCCCAGGATAACCGCAGGAAGCATAGAGTATGTTGTTTCTGAATGTGCTGGCTTGCTCAGGCCACAAGGTGGGTTTCTGTGGTGGGGCCAACCCCCTGTGGCTGCTGAACATCCTCTGAGATGAACGCCGGAATTGTGCACCTGCCAGTGCTGGCAACAGCCACACTGCTGCCTCATGCTACTTGCCTCCATTCAATGGGTTCATCTCTGTTAACCTCCCTATATCTGAAATCAACCCACAAAGCAAACAGGCCACAAACCACAGGAGACCTAGGTGCATTAGAAATCCCCAACCTCCTGATGGAGGAAATAGGGGTTGATGTGAAAAGGTGAAGGACCTGGAAGGAAACGGAGGCAGGAGGTCCAATACTGAGGCTTGCCTCAGGAACCACGGTGTGGGCATCTTGGAACATACTTCCATGGCACTGTGGCCGAGGGTGATGCTACAGAGTAGCACCCAGTGAAGCCCAGTCCCAGCCAGTTTGAACTTGGCCCTTCAGTGTCATTGGGTCTGTAAGCTCCTACCTGGTCAGACTATGAAAGGTATGGATTTCAGGGGTTCCCAGAGGCAGATGGAAGGAGTGTTTGAGGGTGAAGGTAATTCAGGGGCTCACATGCTGCCTCTGTGTGAATGGATTTGAGTGTCCTGATAGCTGGGATGCCTGTTGCATTGCTCACTGGCTAAATCGAGGTACTAGTAGCCTCACTTTGTGGATGAAGGGGTGAGGAGGGTGCAGAGGTGGAGGCGGGGACGGTAAGGGCATTTTTCCAAGTCCCTGGCTTTTAATGAAAATCACTAGATCAAGAAGAAAGCCATGGCAGGAGTGCTGGGAGCATGGGGGAGCAGCTTGGCCCCAGGCTTGGCAGGAGTAAAGGATTTCAGCCAGAAAATCCCCCGTGACAGTTTTTCATCCAAGGAACTTAGAGAAAAAGCAGTCACTGGTCAGATAGCTTGCGGAGCGGGGAGCTCAGAGCTGCTTCATCCTCCCCAGGGAGCACTGGGGTTCATGGTAAATCCGAATAAAAACTCATCAGCCGTGCCCAGTGCCAGGGCTGGCCTCTCCCCAGCAGAGACAGAGCAGCCTTGGCCAGCTGGGTAGCCCTGTGTGCCAAGAGCAGAATGCAATGGAATGTTCAGCTCCTGCCAGGCAGAGGGACGTGAAACACAGAGTTTCAACGTGGCAGCAAGGAAAGGCCTGGCTGAAATCGAGCCCCTTGACGGTTGGGGGGACTGGGACGGCTGGGGCGTATTTATGGAACTTCTGGCACGTGCAGCGTCCGTGCTTGGAAGGGTCAGCCCAGGTCCTTTCCACTGGGACCGAGGGCTCCACCCTGCTTGGGCCATGGCCCTCTTTCCTCTGGTTTGCAAATTCCTGTGCTGATTCTAATTAGGAAACAAGAATTCCTCCGCTAAAAAGTCAATTACAAAGGCAGCAAAACGCTGGCGTCACTCACTTGCCATGTCCCGTTAATGAGGAAACAGACACAGCTTAGGAGCCACTGGCGCCCAGTGGGTGGGGGCTCTGGACTGCAAGGCCAGTACCCTCCCGTGTCCCTCGGCCTCCCACCTCTCTGCCCATGTGCCCAACACTCTGCTAAGTCAAACAGTGAGGGAAGTCAAAAGAAAACTAACACATTCAGAAGAAGGGGGAAAAAGAAAGAAGGGAAGGTGCCGGAAGGGAGAACAGGGAGGGGAAGCGGCGATTAGAGAGAGAAGAGGAGGAGGTCAGGGACTAGAGGGAAGGGAAGAGGAAGAGGAGCAAAGGGAGAGATAAAAGGGGAAGATGACAATGCACAATAAGGTAGTGACTGCTGCAACACGTCATGGCCGCTACCATGTCCCCAGCTGGTGGCTCAGCTCCCGGAGTGGTGCTGAACAAGGTTGGCTCCTTGAGGATCCCTGGGGTAGAACAGCAGCCGTGCCTGTCGCCCCTTCCCCCTACCTTTACACAGGGCCATCTGTGAAGCCATCTCCTAGATGGCTTCCATGTTTCATCTCAGTGGGGTGCCCACGGGGCCTCTTGCACCTGGAGTCCGTCCCTGACTCCCCATCCCTCCTTGCCTCCCCTGATCATCCTGGCTCAGTACCTACACATCTGTGTGCACTTCTCTGCAAGCTTCTGTGTCCTCGAGCCCCCACCACCTGCAAGGCCCAGCTCCATCTGCCTGGCAGGACTGGGACACATGATGCCTGCCTAGTGAGTCTCAGGGTGTTGCATCTCCTCGGGGGCCACCCACTTCTGGAGCTTGGCTCTCCCTCCCTCTTCCAAGTGGCAAACATCCTGACAACTTACCCTGTTGTAGGTTTGCACTATCCCTCCTTTTTTTTTTTCCGTTTTCTTTGTTTGAAAGGCTGAGTGACAGAGATGGAGGGAGGAAAACAAAGAGGAGACAGAGAGAGGTCTTTTATTCACTAGTCTATTCCCCAAATGACCTTAACAGTCAGGTCTGAACCAGGCTGAAGCCAGGAGCCAGGAACTCCTCAGGGTTCCCCACATGGTTGACAGGGGCCCAAACACATGCGTTATCATCTACTGCCTTCCCAGGTGCATTACCAGGAAGGTGAATGGAAGTGGAGTAGCTGGGGCTTGAACTAGCACTCTAAATTGGGATGCAAGTATTGAAAGTGGTGGCCTAACTCACTGTACCATAATGTTAGCTAAATGCTTTTTTTTAAGATTTATTTTAGTACTTTAAAAAAAGACTTACTTTATTTTTATTGGAACGTCAGATATACAGAGAGGAAAGAGAGACAGAGAGGAAGATCTTCCATCTGTTGATTCACTCCCCAAGTGGCTTCCCAGGGCGTAAGAAGGGAGCCGGATGGAAAGCAGGACCAATGAGGTTAGAACCAATGCCCATATGGGATCCTGGGTGTGCAAAGCAAGGATTTTAGCCGCTAGGATTGTGCCGGGCCCTATTTTATTAGTTTTAAAAAATTATTATTGGAAAGGCAGATCTACAGAAAGAATGAGATACAGAAAGATCTTCTGTCCACTGGCCCACTCCCCAAGTGACTGCAATGGCTGAAGCTGAGCCAATCTAAAGCCAGAAGCCAGGAGCTTTTTCCAGGTCTCCCATGTGGGTGCAGGGTGTCAAGGCTTTGGGCTGTTCTCCACTGCTCTCCCAGGCCACAAGCAGGGAGCTGGATGGGAAGTGGAGTAGCCGGGACATGAACTGGTGCCCACATGGAACCCCAGAGGATGCAAGGCAAGGATTTAGCCACTAAGCCATCGTGCTGTGCCCATCTTCTTTTATTATTATCATTTTTAAAATTTATTTTCATTATATTTGAGAGAAAGAGGAAGAGGGGCCTGGTGAGATGGCTCAGTTGGCTAACCTTCCCCTTGCAAACACTGGGATCCCACATGGGCACTGGTTGCATCCCAGTTGATTCCCTTCCAATCTATCTCCCTGTTTATGGTCTGGGAAAGCAACGGAAGATGGCTCAAGGCCTTGGGACCCTGCACCTATATGGGAGACTAGGAAGAAACTCCTGGTTCCTAGCTTTGGCTTGACTCAGCTTTGGCCATTGAGGCCATTTTGAGAATAAACCAGCTAATGGGAGCTTTTTCTGTCTCCCCTCTCTGTATATCTGCCTTTCCAATAAAAATAAATAAGTGGTTGAAGAGATGGAGAGAACTCCCATTTGTTGGTCCTCTTTCTCAAATATCCTCAACAGCTGGGACCTGGCCAGGCTGAGACTGGAAAGCCGGTTCTGTCATGTGGGTTGCTGGCACCTGACTCATGGAGCCCTTACTTGCTGCTGCCTCTCAGGATGCACATTAGCAGGAAGCTGGAACTGGGAGCAGAGCTGGGACTTGAAGTCAAGCCTTCTGACATTCAAGGCAGGTGTCCTCGCCACTGCGTCAAAGGCCCTCCCTTCCCCTAACCCTCCTCCGGTGCACACATTCTCAGAGTTTGCTGTGATTAACTCTTGAGAGCCTGGGACAGAGAGGAAGAGAGGAGGGGAGAGCCTGGCCTAGGGCTCGTGGGTCAGCAGGGCCTGAGGCAGGACCACAGTTCTGTCTTCAGATGCTCTTCCCTGTCCTCCAACCCCACCCTGCATTATGATGTCTCTGGGCCCTAGGACTTATTCCCTCTGCCAGAAGCAGATATGTTTGTACGAGTCTAGAGACAAATCATCCAGCTTGCATAGTTCATATTAATTCTTATTATATTTATTTCCCTGTGCTGATTCTAAAATGAAATAAAGTAAGGACATCTTCACATCCCTGCCAAGTCCCAAGGGTCCCAGGCATAGGGTCCACTGTACCTTCTGCATGAGAACCCTGCCCTGTGCTTCCCAGGGAGCATTACCCAGCTCTGTGGCCTGCTTCTCACAGTGCTTCCACACATGGGGAGGGAGACCCAGTTATTAGGCAGAAAAAAAAAATCCAGCTGAATCTAATGTGAAACACCTGTTAGCCTCACAGGCTCCAGCTGGGAAGAGCACAAAAGCTGCCATTGATCCTCTAAGCAGGCAGGAAGTCCTAGGTCAGGTTCCCGGGGGCACGGCTTCCCCCAGTATCATCCACTTTGCAGCCTCAGCCCACAGCCCATCCTGATGAAAACAGTGTTTAGAACCTTCTAGAACGGATGTTCACAAATACCTGTCTGGTGCTGTTATGGCGTGAGTTCTCTTGGTCTCTTTCCTCGTGAGTACCTGAAAGTCAGGAGACTGTGTGGGAGGATGGGACACGTTGGGGACAGCTGTAATGTGCCAAAGTGACACTGGGAGACTGCATTCCTTGAAAAGGCCACCTTACTATTTCAGGATGGGCCTCTCAAGGCTCCAGAAACAGCAGCTCTAATTCTAGTGTAGGTGATTGAGTCACAACCTGTCTTTACCTCTGATGACAGGTGACTTGGAGAAAGACGGCAAATTGGGGGTTGCACATGCACTGGGCGCCCTGCCCACGGTGGGACAGACATTGCCTTTCTGTCGGTCGAAACTGGAGAGGGCCCTGGACTACTCCCAACCCCAACAGTGTAGTGTTATCCCGGGCACCTGCGAGTTCACCCAAGTTCATGGCTGAGACCTGTTAAACCACTTCTAATCTCAGCCATTCATGGCTGTAGTGCCTCCCCCTGCTCTCCTTCACATAAGATAAAAGACATATTGATACACAACCCAAGCAGCAGTACATGGTGTGAACCCTTGAAATGGTAATGAGCATATTCGTGTGTGTGTGTGTGTGTGTGTGTGTATGAAAGCACTGCTCCTATTTTACAAAAAGGAGTGCAGCTTGAAGAGGTCAAAGATTTAGCCCAGAATGCAGCTGACAAGTAGAGCTGGGTATGAAGCCGGAGCAGAGCTTAATAAAGATGCAGTTTCTAATGGAGATGAAACCCTTCAATCAAGGATGAAACATTGTCTGTGAAGTGGCTGGCATCAGACTGCTGGGGAAATCAGGGTGGCACCTCAGAACCGCAGTGGGGGAGTCCTCCCTGGGGAAACAGAGATCTCTCCCAGCCTCACGACACTGTGGGAGGCGTCACAGGAAAGGCAGATGGTGGTCTGAGCCACACGTGCCCTCCCATCTTGGAATGCTGTCTGCTTCTTGGCTGCTTTGGAGATCCTGGCAGTGCCTAGGTAAGAATGGTCTCAGCCTTGCCTTGGACCCTTCTCCCTGAAGATCCAGACCTGGAGGAAAACCCAGCACTTCCCATCTTTCCATCCGTTGTCTTCCCGCACTTGTTTGTCCTATACTTCAAAGATGTTAGAATGAAACCAGGGAAAAATAAGTAAAGAGTTAGCCTCGCTCAGTGTGGGAAATTGGTCTCAAAACACAGGGGACACTAGATGGAAAAACTGGAGTGCCACATCTCCTGTTCTGTTCTGCTTTCTTTATCTCAACACCCTGTGTCCTGCCATGCCCTTTTCCTCCTGTTCCATGTCTTTGGGATACCCAAAGCTCCATTTCTGCTGATCTCTCTGCACCACAGCCAACTTGTCTATGAGCAGTCAGAAGCAGGTATGGTCTTGGGAGATGGAATGCCCATTCATGGAGCAGTCCCAAGAATTAGAGTGGAGCAACAGCCAAAGAGATGAAGTCATTCACCAAGGCCATTCAGGAAGAAGAGGAGCTAGAAACCGGCCCCAGGTCTGAGTACTCCACAGCAAACTTATCCTTCCCTTCCTGTCCCCATGCCCATTCCCATCCCTGTATCCCACACTCTCACTGCCCATCAAGCTGGGCCAAGCTCAAACCTCCCTTGCGAGAGCTGACAAGCACCAACATTCCAGGTCCCAGAAACACAGAGCCGCCTCCTGCCACATTCTGATTCAAGACATCCAGGTAGGGCCCAGGCACTTGCATTTCCCACAAGCCCCCATTGGTGAGGGGTAGGGGCAAGAAAGACCACATTTTGAAAGCCACTGCTCTACATCAAAAAGTTAGGCTCTCAGGATGGATTCTGGTTTCAGAAGAAGACTTGGGGCTCAGCAGAAATTCCCAGAAGACCTGGAGTCTCAGCAAGTGGGCTGCTGCCTCCTTGTTGTCCCGGGCAAGGCTCTTTTGCCTCAGTTCTCCCAACATTCTAAGGTGATCCAGTAACATGCTGTGTAATTGGAGCTTGGAAGAAAGGCATTTCAGTGCCTACCTATGCCTTTCCCTGGTTGTGCTGTGTGCCAGGGGCTGGGAGGGTCACCAGGGAAGAGCTAGATAGAGCAGCTGCAGGCTTCTGAGAGGCCACGGCTTGCTGGAATCCTGTGTGCCCTGGGGTTGGGACTGACAGATGGCTGATAGGCTGTAGCACATGCAGCTGCTCTAGCAGCTGTCCCCTCTGGCTCGGTCACTGACACACAACAGTCAGGGGGCAAAGAGGCCCACGGGCAGCTCACCTTGGGAACTAGCACCTGAAGAGGCTGGGGGTGCTGCTGTCCTATAGGACTCATGCAGGTGCAGGAGGCAGCTTAAAGCTCCCAGAGGGGTCCCCAGAACTCTATGAGTGGAGAATGCAAGCCCTAGGCTTGGTAAGAGGATGAAGATGATGAGGGTGTGAGGATAGTCAGGGAGACTGAAATCCCAGCCCTGTCCATGCTCGCATGAGCTAATGCTGACCTGTGGCTAGGGTCATGGGCACATGGCTGTCTGCCACCGACGGACTTGTGTGTGCCAGAGAGCCTGGGAATGAGTTTTTAGTAAACACATGGTGAAGCAGCAACAGCCAATGTTGAATTCATTTCCACCCCCAATTCCAGAGGTGATGGCTATTGTTGCTATTGCTATTCCAGTCTCAAAGATGAGGAAATAGGACTGGTGCAATGGCACAGCAAGCCAAGCTGTCATCTGTGACACCAGTTCCTACATCACAATGTGGGTTGAGTCCTGGCTGCCCGGCTTCAGATCTGACTCCCTACTAATGAGTCTGAGAAAGCAACAGAGGATGTTGGCCGCTGCCACCCACTTGGGAGACCTGGAAGGAACTGCTGGTTCCTGGCTTCAATTGGCTCAGCCCCAGCCATTTACAACCAATGAATGGAAGATCTGCCTTATTCTGTCTCTGTCACCTTCCCCTTCAAATAAGTAAATCTTAAAATACTAGTCTTAGTACTGTGAGCCTGGTTATGACACTTTAAAAAATTGCAAGCAGCCAGGAAACAGAGGTCCTAAGAGACTACCCATTCACTGGGGTTTGAAATCAAATCCACTCTCCTCTCACCGGCTACATGACCTCCTTGGAGAAGGGAGTTGCTGACCAGTTACTGGGGACTTTATTTTTTTATTCCTTTTTAAAAAAAGATTTATTTATTTTTATTGGAAAGACAGATTTAAAGAAAAGGAGAAACAGAAAAATCATCCATTGTTGGTATACTTCCTAAATGGCTGCAACAGCCAGAGCGGAGCTGATCTGAAGCCAGGAGCCAGGAGCTTCTTCCTGATCTCCTACGCAGGTACAGGGTCCCAAGGCATTTCCCAGGCCACAGGCAGGGAGCTGGATGGAAGTGGAGCAGCCAGGACATGAACCGGCACACTTATGGGATCCCGGTGCATGCGAGGGGAGGATTAAGCAGTTGAGCCATGACACCGGACGATGTTATCCATATTTAGAGGAGAGAAGGGACAAATTCAAAATCTAGGTCAAATCTCCTCCTGTTCTGTCCAGCTGCTTCCAGAAGAAGCCTGGGAATTTGTGGTCATAGCTACCAAAGGTTCAAGGTGACTTGATGGCTAAATGGTTCACACCCTGTGGTCCCCAGGAAGAAAGGGAGAGGCCCATGTGCACCTGCTGGCTCCAAAGCCGCCACCTACTTCCTGTCTCCCTGAGAGACCATTGTGGCAGCCCTTAGGAGACAATGGGGGATCGCTTCTCTGCCTTTTGGCTGAGATCAAGTGTAGGAGACAATGGGGGTGATGTGGAGCCATCAGGGACAGAGTCCAGACTAAGCCACACCCCACACAGCTGACTAGACACCGTGATGGGAGCGTGGGAGCTCTTTCAGGCAACCTGACCCACTGATATCATCACAGCCTGCCTGCCACGCTTCACCCCAGGGCACCAGCGGCCTAGCTCTCAGCACATCTCAGCTGCCTGCCTTAGCATGCCCTGCATGGGGATAAAATAAATTGGGGTCCTATTTTTCAGAGAAGGCTTAGAATGGGCTCTGCCAGTGAAGAGCCCACACCACAGGCGTGTCCCAGCTCCCAGACAGCAGACTGCTCAGCAGTGAGCGTGGGAGAAAATCACAAAGTGTGTGATTAAGGATCAGAAGGGCTGTCCCAGACAATAAGCTCCAGAGCCATTTGAAGCTGACAGATCGCAGGAGCCTGGGAAGCCTTATGGTGGATGTGACGTTGGAGCCGTGTGAGGATTTTGCTAAGACAGAGAGGAATGGAAAGGTTTATTTAGTGCTGGTGAAAGACTGGCATAAGAAAAAGTCTGAGGGCAGAAAAGATACGGCACCTACAAAGGGAAATAGGAGGCCGCCCTGCCATGGGAGGGCAGAGCTGAGTAGATATGGTCGAGTGTGAGACTGTACCTGAACAGCTGTGGCAGGTGGGAACGTGCCACGAGACTCTGGGCTCCACTGAGTGAGCGGGGGGGGGGGGGGGGGGGGGGGGGCGGGAGCTGCTGGATGTTGAGTAAGAGAATGTCTGTTTCAAGGCTGGTGGGAGTGGGTCCAGGGAGTGGACCATGGAACCAAGGCTGTGGCTGTGCAATGGTTCAGCAAAGCGGGGGGATGAAGGCCAGTCTCATAGGAAGGAAGGGAGGGGAATGGGACTTGAAGGTCTGACACTGCTCAGGTGGTTGAGGCAAGGACTCTGTCCTCCAGCCAGCGCTGCTGTGTGTGGCAGCGGGAGGGCGCTCTCTTCAGGACAAGGAGCAGGTAGTATATAGGACACCACTGTGTGTGGTCCAGCAGCTGGGAACCCCAGAATGTGAGATGTTCCCTGAGGTTCCTCTGAGGACCCAGCATGTCAACCCCTCACCTCCTGGGCCCCTCTTCCTCCTGCACCCCTTGGTCGTGAAAAACCCTCAAATGGCACCCCATCCCAACTCATGGTTTAATTATTCTCTCCCAAACAGTTGCCCTGTCATCGTAATAATGTTGCATCTACTGAACAGTAGAAAAGGTTAATTACTTTCATGGTTTGATTAAAAACTTGGTGCAAAAAGATGTTTAAACAGTGGGGCAGACTCTTTGAAAGCTAATATTGTTGTTAGATTGAATTTCAGATGAATTTTTACCTCCATAGTTCATTTTCTAATTTGATTCTCTGCATTCTGTAATTTGTTGACAGTGATTGATAATTTCTGTGAATAATATCTGTGTACCGGATCAGTTCATAATAGGCAATGGCACACATGATCATGATGTTAATGAGGATTGCTGACTTAGATTTTTACTAAGTGGCTAAGAGGAGACATGGGGTCCACAGAGCCAGCTCCCAGACTCAGGGCCCTGGAGTTACTGTGAGGACCCTTGTCACAGATGCACCTTCCCAACAGGAGGCTGGTGAGACCCTGTAGGTACCTGGCCTACATCATTTCTGGGTCATCTGCCAATGCATGTCTTTTTTTTTCTCCAGAAAAAGAAAATAGAAACAAAGTATTCCCCTCCCCCAAAACATAAAAATATGTCTGGGGTTTGGGATCTAGAAATCTTCTTTTGGATAGCTATTGGCCATGCTAGTGTTGAGAAAAGCATGACTTACATGTGGGAGGAAGGAAAGTTAAGAGCAGCTGACGATGACAGAGTCAGAGAAGTATTCCCAGGAAACAGCTACAGTTAAAAAGGGGCGTGTGTGTATAGTTTATATCTATATAGGATATTTCAGGCTCCGGGAGGCACAAACTCCATTGTGTATCACAAATATCTAGATGCTAACTTTTTTTTTTAAGAGACAGACACAAAGAGAGAAAGAGGGGGAAAAAAAAAGGAGGTTTAATCTGTTGGCACATTCTCCCAAAGGCCATCAGTGGTTAGGGAAGACTGGGATGGAAACTGGGAGCCAGCAAGGACATCAAGCACTCCCCTACCCTCCCATGGGCAGCAGGGCCTTAACCTCTTGAGCCACCTGCTGCTGCTGCCTGAGGTCTAAAGTGAGAAACTGGCATCAAGCCACAGCCAGGAGTGGAACCCAGCATTCCACAATGGGACATAGGTTAAACATGCTCACCTGGATGCTGGTTTAAAACTGTAGCTTCCTATGTTCTTTCTGTTCCCTGGGAGATCTCAGCAAGGGTCCTGGAATTTGCGTGGCCAGTGAATGTCCAAAGTGACACTGATGTGGGTGGCCCTGGTTCACACTCTGTTCATCCCTCTGTGCTCACTGTGCTCTGTCTCCATCTCCTTCCCCAGCTATTTTGGAGTCACTCCATTCCTCGCTGTGTCCTTACCCACCCTCAAAAAGTGCATTTAATGGCCACTATCATCGTTCCCAGGTGATGGCTGAGGAAACCAAGGCATGAAGAAATTCCGTGAGTCCTGATTCTGCAGCAGGCATTTTGGCCCAGCAGTTAGGTCACTACCTGGGACTCCTGATCTCATGTTGGAGTGCCTGGGTTGGTCCCAGCTCTGTTTCTGACTCTAGCTTCCTGCTGATGTGCACCCCCAGGAGACAGCAGGTGACGGTTCAGGTAGTTGGACCCATGCTACCCACACATGATGGAGTTTCTGACTCTTCCGGCAACTGCCTTTGGCCTTCTGGCATCTGAGGCATGAACCAGCTGATCCGAACTCTTTCTGTGTCGCTGTTTCTCAAACTAAAAGGAGGGAAGGAAGCCATTTCCAAAGTGTCGTCGTCGTCGTCTTCTTCTTCTTCTTTTTAAATCTAGTTCAGATAATAGACCTGGTGAAGAATTTTGATATTGATTCTTAGTTAGTTGTGTGACCTTGGCAACTTAGTTACTCAGTTTATTTAACTATAAGTGGGGATGCTAATCCTTCCCTTACAGGGCATCAAGTGGGATTACCTAAAGTAGTGTGCCAATGTCAAGTGCACAGTGAACATCTGGTGGACTGCAGCTATTACTCTGAGCCTATTGGACCTGAGCCATCCGGACCAAGAGAGGCAGGGCAGGTCGAGACTGAGATGGTAGTCTCAGCCGAGGACTTGGAGCGGGAACTTGAACCTCAGCAATCCTTGGTCTGGCCCAAAGGTCATTGACTAAAATGTCATTTTCAAAGTTCAGGCATTTTCAAGACATGCCACTCTACAACATCAGATTTACAATGTGAAAATGATCTACATACCACAAGATTCTAGCATTGTTCAAAGTACTGAGGAATTGAAAGCAGCCTAGATGTCCATTAACTGAGGGCTATGTAAATCATGTGAAAACACTATATTCTAGATGCAGGAATGAGAAAATTCTTATGCACTGGCAAAAAATGTTTTCAAGTTCTGATGTTAATTAAAAAGCAGAAATTAGGGTCTGGTACAATGAATCAATGGTTAAAGCCTCACCTTGCAAGCTCCAGAAATCCATATGGGTGCTGGTTCATGTCCCAGATGCTCCACTTTCCATCCAACTCCCTGCTTGTGACCTGGGAAATCAGCACAGAGATGACTCAAAGCCTTGGGACCGACCCTGCAGTCACTTGGGAGACCAGAAGAAATTCCTGGCTCCTGGCTTCAGATAGGCTCAGTTCTGGCTATTGTGGCCATTTGGACAGTATACCAGCAGATGGAATATCTTTCTCTCCTTTTCTCCTTAAATCTGATCTGCCCTTCCAATAACAATAAGTTTAGAAAAGAAAAAGCATACATTGGCACAGTGGTTAAGAAGGCATTTCGGATAACTGCACCCCACACTGGAGAGTTTGTGCCTGGCTCCGCTCCTGACTCCAGCTTCCTGCTAGTGCACACTTTGGGAGGCAGTAGGGTTGACCTAAGTACCCGGTCCCTGCACCCTCATGCAAGGCCCATATTGAGTTCTCAGCTCCTGGCTGTGGGAAGCCTCAGTGAGTGATCAATGAATGACCTTTGTGTCTGCCTTTAACGAATTAATTGATCATATTTCAGAAAATCATAGGTAGATTAATAGATCACTCCATACACAGATGATGGGTTGGGAACAGAACGTGCAGTGAGGTTGGAAGAACTTTGGCTGTAAATTTGGTGCCTTTAGAATTTCACCATCAGAAGAAACAAATAGGGGAAAGAAGACAGTTATTTTGCTTTTTCATCCACACAACGAACATTTCTGGAACTGTAGCTACACGCCAGGCCCTCATCTGAGAGCTAAGAACTGGACAAACAGGCCACAGACAAGACTCCCTGCCCTTGCGTGCTGATCCTCTGGGGACAGAGATCAATGAGTACCATCGATGAAGGAGGTAAGCGGCAGGGAGAGCGGAGTGGGCAGGGCTGCAGTTGCTGTCATGAATGGTCACGGCGCGCCTCTCTGAGATGAAGAAACGAAGAGAGGAGGCAAAGGAGCGAGCACTTGGACACCTTGGGGAGAAGCTCTGGGGCGGTGGGGGAAAGGAGGTGGTGGAGAGCTGAGAGAGGATGAGGCGGCTGGCTGGGAGTGGATGGTGATGGGAGAAGTAGAGGGTGTGAGAGGGAAAGAGAGACAGGGGAGCAGGAGAGAGAGACCCTGGTGGAGAATTTGGCATTTATTCTGAGCTGAATTTTTTTTTATAAAGATTTATTTTTATTACAAAGTCAGATATACAGAGAGGAAGATCTTCCGTCCGATGATTCACTCCCCAAGTGAGCCGCAACGGGCCAGTGCTGCACCGATCCAATGCCGGGAACCAGGAACCTCTTCCAGGTCTCCCACGCGGGTGCAGTGTCCCAATGCATTGGGCCTTCCTCGACTGCTTTCCCAGGCCACAAGCAGGGAGCTGGATGGGAAGTGGAGCTGCCGGGACTAGAACCAGCACCCATATGGGATCCTGGGGCGCTCAAGGCGAGGACCTTAGCCGCTAGGCCACGCTGCCGGGCCCTATTCTGAGCTGAATTGTAAAGCCCTGGCAGGTTTTGAGTAGAGCACAATGGTGTCATGACTGAATGTGGATAGTGGGGAGGGGAGAGTGGGTGCAGGAGGCAGTGATCCGAGCGAGTGGTTCTGAGATCCTGCCTGTCTCCCAGGCCGTGGGCACTGATGGGGCAGGTTTGATGGCCTTATTCAGGGACAGTGAACTCACAGTTCTGGGGTTCAGCCTAGGCCAGGTGTTAGCAGGGCCGTTTTTTTTGCCTCCTTTCTCGTTTCTGAATTCTGAAGTCTCCTTCTGCCTTCCTCCTGTATGGACACATGTCGTTGGATTTAGGGCCCACCTGGATCCAGCTTTAAAAATCTGCTTTATATATTTGAAAGAGTGACAGAAAGAGGGAAAAATAGAGATAGAGATAGATAGATAAATAGATAGATAGATAAACTTTCATTCTCTGGTTCACAGCTCAAACAGCCACAACAACCTGGCTCAGGCTGAAACCAGGAGCCAGGAATTCCATTTGAGTCTCCCATGTGGGTGGCAGGGGCCCAAGCACTTGTGCTGTCTTCTGCTGCTTTCCCAGGTGCATCAGCAGGGAAATAGAGCAGCTGGGATTTAAACCAGCCCTCCACTATTGGAAGCCAGCATTGCAGGAGCTGCCTTAACCTGATGCACCACAATGCTGGCCCATGATCTCCTCCTGCGAATCCCTTTTACTAAGCACAGTTTCATCCCATGTTCCTGGGGTTAGGTTTTGGGCATGTCTTAAAGGGATGCCAGCAGCTGAGGTGTCTAAGGGACTGAGAAGTGTTTACATTCTCCTTGTAGCTTGAAGGTAGCATCTGCAGAGTCTGATGATGAAAGATGATCAAAGGAGTCCAGAACGACTCCAGGGTTTGTGGCTGAGCAACTGGAAGGGTGGACTTACCATCTGTGGGCTGGAGGACCATAAGTTCTGTGCAGACAGCCAGAGTTTGAGCTGTTCAGGTGAAGTTCAGGCATTCAGGTGGAGTTGTCCAGTGGGTGGGTAGATAACACTACAAGCTGGGGTCATGCTCAGAGTGCTGGGGTAGAGACACACATCTTCGGCTTATTAGCACATGGACTGCATTAAAAGCTGTAAAACTGGATGTGATAGCCTGGGCAGCAGGTATGCCAGGAGGAAGAAAGAAAATCTGTGCCCAAGATCCATCCATGCCTGAACAGAGATGACCCTTGCTTCCAAGCAGTCTGTGGTCCTAGTGGGGAGACGTGAGTGCATAGAACAGCATTCAGAAGCGTCCCAACTGCCAGGCACATTTCTCTCCATGCTAGCACCCTGGCCAGCCTGGGGGACGGCCACTTTCTCTGTGCATCCTCCTTGCACTTTTGTCTTTATAAACTTCCCCTAAGGACGGTTCTTTTGGACCCTCCGCTATGTGTGAGAGAAAGCAGCAGCAAGCATAGGGAAGGCAAAGCTCCCTGTTGAGTTGGGAAAACAGTGTCTGGGGCACCCCCAAGTTCATCTGCACCACTGCTGAGGCATCCCCATTCTGATTTTGCTTCCCAAACAAAAGGCCAGTCACACACATCCACTCCAGCGAACACACTTCCACCCGTCTGAGCAGCACTACCAATTTCAGTCCATTTCAGCAGCATTCAGTCCCCATTGCTATTTTGTTGAAAGATGAGAACACAAATGTATTGGCAGGTTGTCAGGAAATATTTTCTTCCCAAATCCAATAAACTATGTGTGATCCAAATCTATTTCTACTCTTAAAAAATTAAAATCAATGCTTCTGTTTGTAGCATGGCTGTTTGTTCTCATACAATTTGCCTTTACAAAGGAGAGGCTGGTGAGAGCCTTCTCCACTTGGGAAACTCATCTGTTTCTGCGGATGGTCCATGGGACCAAGGCCCCAGCATAGGCAGCAGGGGTCACTATGAGCAAAGAGAAGGTCAAGAAAGTCATAATTAGCCATGTTGTCATGGTCCATTGGCACAACCAACTCATGCATAATTTCATCTTCACACCCAGTTATCCTTCGCACGGGAACAGAGCCCACACATATCCTCCCTACATGTCAAAGTCAAACTGGGAATAACCAAAAAGTTTATTAACAAACAGGTTTTTGAAGCCATCTAAAAAATGGTATACTCTGTTTCATGAAGGGTTTGCTATGTTTGTCTACTAGAGATACACAAAAATAATACCACATTGCGGCTTAGCCATCTGAAGTTTATTTCTTTGTAATCCTGGAGGCGGGGAGCTTGAGCCCAAGATGCCAGCACGGTTGGTGCAGTGGGAGGCCTCTCACTGTGGTTTGCAGATGGCCACCTTCTCACAGCGTGTCCCAAGGTCATCTCCCCGTGTGTGCGTCTGCTGTCTCCATCTGGGTCCTGTTCTACTCTTCTTGCAAGGACACCAGTCGTTTTGGGTTAGTGTCTACCCTAGTCATTTCATTTTCACTTAATTTTCACTTTCAAGGCCCCACCTGCTAACAGTCACATCTTGAGGTCTTTAGGCTTCCTAGCTTTGGTGGTGGACACTGGCGGGGTGAACAGCATTGGGAAGATCTCTCTATTTCTCTGTCTTTGGTGGTAGTAGTAGTAATAGTAGTGGTAATAATAATAATAATAATACATATAAAAGAAAAACGTCAGCAAGGACATATACCAGGAGTTACACTGACTCTCTCAGTAGAGTTGGACTAGAGTGTGGAGAACTTTAGCACTGTATAAGTGCCTTTATTCTTGGTTTGCATTTAAAAAATAACCATGCAGTAATTTGTAATTTCCTTTTCACAAATCTGACTGGAGAAAAAAAGAAGGCTGAAGCTCTTGCACCCCAGGTGGATCCCGTGACATTGCATTCACCTCAGTGTTTTCATGGTGGACATCTGCACATCAGGTGCCACCTCTTGACAACCAACCTCATTTGACCTTCACCATCATTTTGAGAGCTACAGACATGGATTCTTATTGTGTAGGTGGAGAATTTAGGCTTAGGGGGTTAAAAAAGCTGCCTAAAGTCCCACAGCTAATAATTGCAAATCTGGGTCTTGCAGAGGCCACCCATAGGGCCAAGTAGATGTTGCTTTGTCGGGTAAGTCCCCCAGGGAACCTGCTGCTGAACTTTCCAATGGTGGGGGTAATTATGCCCCTGGCAAAGGCATGGCCCCCTTTGGCTTCACCAAGAAAAGATGATCACTAGTTCTATACTTGGTATTCCTTCCCAGTGCCCACTACAAGCCTGGCTCTGCTAATGTTTAGTGTCTATTAGCAGACCGCTCACAATATCCTCATGCATAGATAAAAACACTGAAGCCCAAAGAGCTCACAGAAAAGGAGGGAGCCCCAGTGAACATGTATCTCTGGTTTTGTGGTTGAACAGCTTGGTGCCTTGTTCTCAATTACAGTAATGAAGAGGCAGGAAGAGCATCAATAATGCAATTTCCTTGATCACCGAATAATGTTCCATTGCAAATGTTGGCCAGATGGCGGTGGAAGTAGATTCATCATCAGGTGGTGGTGGGTGTTGCAGCATGGGACAGTGCCTGGCACAGTGTGTGTCCTCCTGGATAAGTGGGGTTCAGTCTCAGACCTAGGTAAAGGGCCAGCTGCTTGGGATGGGCACTGGCCAGGGACCTTACTGTCCTCGTGTTCCAGAGTGGAGACCTACATCCAGAGGCTAGGTAAAAGAGACCAAGTCAATAAGCTGTTCAATCAGCCTGGGGACTCAGCTAGCCACAGGGAAACCTGGGCTCTTTGCTTGCCCCCTTTGGGCAAAGCTACAGGATTGGAGGGAGGAATCTCTGGTTGGTGAGAAGTGAGGGCAGGGGAGTGGGGCAAGCTTGAGCTCCTAAGGGGGCTCACCACAGGCTGGGTCTCTTTGATGTTGAAGTTAAGGAGGGTTCATTAGTTTGCCACATGTGGAGTGCCTTGGGCCAGCGTGTTTCTGGCCATCATTTTTATAATGGCCCGTGCTTGGTCAGATTATGCTGGCGTACTGAGCCAATGACATTCAAAGCTGTGCACAAAAGCTTACGGCCAAAACTACAAGACCTGTGGGGACCAAAAGGAAAGTAGTCAAAGCCACACAGCGAGTGTCCAGAGAGCACTTGGGGAGTCTGTCAGGCAACAGCCACATGGAAATTTGCTATAACTTGCCCAGGCACAAGTTCCACCTGAGACGCAAGTAAATACAATACAGTCACCAGCAAAGCCACTGGGCGTGCAGTCTGCATTCTTAGAAACAGAAAGCGTATGTCTAGGGAGGGCTGCTTCCCCACGTGATTTCATCAGGGGATTGGACTGGGGGCTGGATCTTGCCTGCACACACATTATGGTCCACACAAGGCTACATGAATGAAAGTGGGAGAGTAACTTAGTCAAAGTTGTCAAATAAAACCCTGCTTTCCAACAGTGCTTGCAAAGGTAAACAGGGATGGTGCCATGACTGGCGGCACAGCCGTCAGGGTTGGAGTGGTGTTAGCTTCCTTGATGTTCAGCCTTTGCTCACGAGTTTGCAGCAGTGCCCACTGCTCCCTGTTGGCCCCTGACAGCCAGGTCTAGCACTGGTCGCCTTATAGTACCAGATTTGCAGAGAAAACCTTCTCTTTATTAATGTCTCTATGAAAAGAAGGGAAACAAAAGAATAAGAAGGCTGTTCAATTAAAAAAATTTTTTAAAGATTTTGTTTATTTGAAAGTCAGTGCTAGAGAGAGAGAGAGAGAGTTCTATCAGCAGACTCACTCCCAGATGGTTGTAGTGGCCAACAGTGGGTCAGGCCAAAGCAGGAGCCAGGAACTTCATCTGGGTCTCCCATGTTGATTGTAGGAATCCAAGCACTTGAACTATCTTGGGCTGCCTCTCCCAGGCCATTAGCTTGGAGCTGGATCAGAAGTGGATCGGCTGGGGCATGAGCCAGTGTTCCCTTGAGATGACAGCATCGTGAGCAGCAGTTTTGCCCACCATGCCACACTGCCACTCCCAGGCAGTGCGATTTTACTGTATGTGGCCTGCTGTTTGTGTTCATTCCTAGTCTGGCATCTGTGGAGATTTGAGTTTACAGTCCCCTAGGACAGCACAGAAACACAGTGTGCAGGGAGTTCTGACGGGGTTGGTCAGAGTGGTTGTTGGTGGTAGCTGGGCAAAGGATTAAAGTTCAGAGGCTGTGTGACCGGAATGGGTGTTAGAGAGCAGGTGCAGACTGAGAAGTCTAGGGTTCCAGCCAAGTGGAGCTGAGCTCGCTCTGTGGGTGGGTCTTTGCAGCTTCAGGCTTTCTGGGTGGGAATGGAGTGCCTGGATCAGAGGAGAAGGAGTGAGGCAGAGGCAGTTAGAGGAAGGGGTCCGAAGAGCCCAAGAAGGAAGGGTATCCAGAATCAGGCATTTTGCACCTCCCACTTTGTCACTGTGTTCTTCACCACGTTGCTTACCTTGATGTTCATAAAGTGGGCATTAAAATCACATTACCCTTTATCAATGTGGTGAGGGTAAAATTAGTATAACATTATTCCGCATAACACTTGACATGTGGTAAACACTCAACAAATGTTAGCTCTCATTATTTGCAAGGGGGTGAAAGGTTGGATAATTTATTGCCAAGAGCACTGCCAAGTTCATGTTCTGTGATTTTATGTCCCATTCACTTCCATTCTCTCCCTCCAAGAAGTTGCTGAAGAGAAGGAAATAAGTGGCTCTCCATCTCATTTTCTTTTATTGCTGCTCTCCCTCTTGTGCCAAGACACTGCTCCCCCAAGGAATGGTCACAGGCTACCTCTGAGAACCGCGGACTTTATTTTTAGCTCCTGCTGTTGCCTCTCCTCTTAGACCAAATGTCTTGGAAGTCTTAAAGTTTGCAGAAGATACGCTCATTTGATGATGTTTGCTCATCTCCATGGCTTCCTATTTGAAGTGGATTGTCCTGAGACTGTCCATCAGGAGTGGTGACCTCAAGGGCCTGAAGCCAGGGCAAGATCAACCAGCTCCTAGCAACCGGAAGCTAGAGGAGGCAGACGGACGACTACAAAACACCGAGCCATTCCGCTGAATCCCTTCAGGCATGGGAGAATGTGTGCTGGCTGTGTGGATGGCTGGGCTGATGGGTTTATGGCTGAATTGGGTAGAGCCAGGAGAACTTGTGAGAGGAAAGGACGTTTGTTCTTTTTGTGGCAGAAACTTGTTACGGCAGGCATCGCGCAGTGTATACCCACTACTTCCACTGCCTTCTAATGCCCTGTTCTGTCCAGGACATCGGTGCACCCAGATCTTCCGACTGCCTCAGCCCCTTGCTTCTGACCCGTGCAGCTAAGGCAGACTTCTAGTTCCATGAGTATGACCAGCCTCTCTCTTACTTACATCACTGTTCATGAGTTGTTCTGCTACCTCCAGCCTGACAGTATGCAATCTGCCTCCTAGGCCTGCTATTGCTTAGGTGTTTCCATTTGTTTTTATTGCATAATGAGTGACTCCAAAATGTAGAGGCTTAAAGCAAGCATTGTATTCTTTTGCAGGATTCCATGGTCTGATGGAGTCTTGGCTGCATGGTTCTGCTACTGGCCTCTCTTGTGTATCTTGTGCGATTACAGTGCTCAAGTCCAAGAAGGCCTTGCTCCCGGGCTTGGCATCTTGGTGGGGACAGCAGAACCCGGGACCCCTCTTGCCACACCTGGCCTCATAAGCCGCTTTTTTCATATGGTAGCTAGATCCCGGGTGTAGGATTCCAGCGTGAAAGCACTTAGCAGGCCTCTGTCTACACTCCCAGTCACTGCGGGAAGCGAGTCCCAGGGCCACCAAGCTGTCAAGCATGCACTTCCATTGTTGTGGAGAACAGGAATGTATGAATTCCCAAGCCTCTTCCAGATTAGGTGGTCTTTCCTATAGTGTTTCTGTCTTTATTTTCCTCTTCTTTCCCCTAAGCTACCCACCTACCCTTGCTTTATTTATTGAAAGATTTATTTATTTATTTAGCTAGTTAGTTGTGGGAAAGGAAGATTTACTTAGAGAAGGAGAGAGAGAGAGAAAGATCATTCATCTGCTGGTTTACTCCCTGAGTGGCCACAATGGCCGGAGTTGAGCTAATCTAAAGCCAGGAGCCAGGAGCTTCTTCCTGGTCTCCCACATGGGTGCAGGGTCCCAAGGTTTTGGACCATCCTCTGCTGCTTTCCCATGTCAGGGAGCTGGATGGGAAGTGGAGCAGCCAAGATATGAACCGGCGCCTGAATGGGATCCTTGTGCTTGCAAGGTGAGGATTTAGCCATTGAGCCATCATGCTGGGCCCTACCCTCCCTTTTAAAAAAGTAAAACATGGAGCTGGTGTTGTGCCGTAGCGGATTAAGCCATGCTTGGTGAGGCTAGCGCCCCATCAGAGAGTCAGTTTTGGGCATTTGAGTCTTGGCTGCTCCCAGTTTAGCTTCTTGCTAAGGTGTCCGGGAAGGTAGCTGAAGATGGCCCATGCAGTTGAGTCTCTGCTCTCCATGTGGGATTCCTGGGTGAAAGTCCAGGCTCCTGGCTTTGGTTTGGTCCAGACTTGGCTGCTGCATCCATTAGGGGAATAAACAAGTGGATGGGAGATCTCTTTCTCTGTCTCTTGTGCAATGACTCGCCCACCCCGCAGCATTCTGCCTTTGAAATAAATAAACAAATAAACCTCTACAACAACTATAAAAAAGAAGTAAAACTTGTTGGTCTCTTCCAAGTTCCTAGAAAAGCATCGCCATGAGTTAGGTTCCAGAAGTCGGGATCTGACCCTTTCCAAGCAGTGTCTGAAGCTGGATGTCTGCAGGCAACATACTGATTAGGGGACAGCTTTTGAAAATTGGGGGGATTACGTCTGAGAATCCAACATTCTAAGACCCTTTGAAGGTGTGAAAAGGTGAGAAGCTTGTGGCCACATCCTTCTAGAGCCACAACTGGCAAGAGCTGATCGGAGGCTGTGCCTCCCAGAGACCACCACAGACCCCCACCAGTCCATCTTGTCCTGTTTAGATTGCAGCCACGGGCTCCCAGAGTGGGCTCAGGTATCTGTCCTGCTCATTTCTGTGAGCAGGTTGGCTTTTAAATTCCAGTGCCCGTTTTGAGCTTTCTCTGAAGTTCCATCATTCCTCTCCTCCACAACAAACCTCCTCTCCCAAAAAACGTTTTTGTCATTTTCCACTCACCATAATTCCATCCGTGTGCCTTCTCTAAAGCCTTTCTCGGCTCAGGGCCAGCTCATTTAACACCACTCGGCCCTTTGATTAAGCAGTGCCTAAAATCCTGCCTCCATTTAAGATCCCAGCTTGACCTATTAATGAAGAGTGGTCATGGATCCATGTGCATTCCTCTGTGTTTAAATTCAGGACCTACAGAATTATCTACTCCTTTGAAACTGGCCCAGGTCAAAGTTTGGTGACAAATGCTACTGTTTCTGGCATTGGTAAGGCGAGAGCTACATGTGTCCCAACGATAGCATTTTTATGGAAAGCTACAGCCTGGGCAGTGCAGCCTGAGAAATACAGGGGCCCTCTTCCAAGCAGTGAGTTGGCTTTGAGTTTGGAGATCCACCAAGAGCAAGGGTTCTCATAGTGTGGTTGCCTGCATAACCGCACTTACAGACCTGCTAGGTATGCCGAGTCTTGGGCTCTCCCCCAAACTAAGCAGTCAGAAACTCCGGGGTGAAGAGCCTAGCCATCTGCATGTTTGCTGGTTCTCCAGGGATTCTGATGCACACTCTGGCTTGAGCACCACTGACTAGAAGACACTCTACATCACTGGGGCCTGTGGCTCCAATTTACACTAAGCTGAGTTCAGCAGACCTCTCTTTGTGGTGACGGGGTCAGGGAGGAGTGGCAACAGCTTCTGCTATCGTTTTCACACTTGCCAGTGTGCTTTATCTGCAGGTTGGTGACCTCTGAAGTGACTTAGCAGTGGCACCTGAGGAGTGAAGTCAGCCACCCTTCCAGCCCCTTCTGTAGGTGTGGCCTGGAGCTCAGGGCTGTGCAGTTCTAACCACCTTGCCAGGATACTGAGAGTCAGTTGGGTTAGAGACCGTTTCTGGAAAGCGCTTGCTCATGGGTTTGCTTCTGTATGCCTCTCACAAAGCAGAGGCTGGGAGGCTTGGCCCGTCAATTCTGCCACTGGCTGGGGGTGGGTAAAGGGGGCACTGAGAGGCTCCCCAAGGCATGCGTGAAGTGGCTCACCTGCCTGCCTGTACTCGGCCTGCTTCCTCTGGCTGAGCCCAACTCCCTCCCACCCCTCGCAGCCTCTTCTAGCCAAATGCCCGCACAGCCAGCCTCTGCGGTCTGCCTGCTCTTTGAGGCTTTCTGTAATGGCTTTTGACCCATAATATGCTTTCCGCTTGGTCACAGGGGATTCTTTGCAGACCTTCTGGAGGGCTAATAAATAAATGATGGGCTTTTCTCTGGCCACAGAAAACTGTCTCAAGGTCAACGAGATGGCAGAGCTGGCCTTTACCGGGCTTGCTAACATGAAAAAAATCATCAGCTCCCACCAACCACATCCCCTCATTTCTGAAACTTTGAAGCTCCAACTGCTCCAAGAAGGAGCATAATTAAGCCTCGATAAAATTTTAATAGCGGGAATTATGCACTCTGCAACCAGCCTGCAATTAGCCGTTGCTATGCTACAGGCAGAGCCTAATTATCATAACGAGGCAAACAAAGGGAGGGAATGAATCCGGGCTATAAGGTTAGCGCACAGCCGGTTCCATCGCCGAGCAGTGAGTTCTGAGACCCAGCAGTCTGACCCCTGGGAAATTTCAGTGCTGTGCCAGGTTAGATGAGCTGATGTATGTACTGGGGTAGAGGGGGTGTGATGTGAATTAAGAGGGCTACATGCATCTCATTCCTACCATGGCTGCGAATGCATTTGTTGAACTAAACAAGGATGCCCCGGCTTTATGTAGGAAGCCAGGCTGTGCAAGAGATACGACTTTCCAAGACACCTGCCCTACCACCTGGAACTTTGCTATTCTGAGTGCGGTCCCTTGGACACTGACCTCGAGAAGCTTGTTGGAAACTGCAGAATGTCAGGCTTTTCCTAGACTTACTGAATCCAGTCAGACCCTAGCAGATCTAGGAGCCTGTGAAGTGGAGGTACCCTGCCCTGGGCGATGTCAAGCTGGAAGAAATATCTGTTATTCTGAGGATAAGAATGACTAGTCCTGCCAGCTTCTGTGTGAGGCTTCCTGGTAATCTCGTGGAATCCTCACCACAATCCTCTGGTATGAGAACAAATTGAGGTTCTGCGATGTTAGGAAACCTGCTCAAGGTGAACCGATAAGAAGAGGAGGTAAACTTATAATCCCAGCGTTTCCCAGTTCTAAAACCTAGATTCCTAACTACTAGTTCAAAATGGTTCCCAGCACCTTGAAGCTCGAGAGTGGATGAAAGCCATGGCAGTTCAGGTCTGTGTGTGACAAAGGGTCTCAGGACGAGGGTAGTTTAGGAGATTGGGGTGTCTGGGGCAGAGGAGAAGCTGTTGAACTGAAAGCTGACTCTTAAGTAGGAGTGACCCAGGCATGATTCTGGAAGGTACTCAGGGTACAAGGATCAGCATAAGCATAGCCGTTTGAGGGCCTGTAGGAAGCTGCTGGGTTGTAGAATGGAATACTTAAGTGAAAAACCTGACTGAGATGTGGCTGGTTCATGGAAGGTCCTGAGTGTCTTGTTGAGGGTTCCCAGAGAGTATCTGAACCAGGAGTCAGAAGAAACGCCGAAAGATCTACCCTGACCACAGTGAGTTGCACAGAGAAAATGTGAGTCCTCCAAGCCACTGTGGAGCTGGTGGTATCAGAAAGGGGTGCCATGAGACCCTGTGTGGAGGGTGAGTGCAGGGCCTGGGGCCTACTGGAGTCGTAAGTTGGGGCGACAGATAGTTCAGAACCTGCAGCTCCAGGCCAGGGTCTTGGACGTGGCCTGGGGATGGTGCGGTAGCATGGTTTGTGGTGCACACTGCATCTGATAGGACACACAGCCTCCCAGCAGCCTCAGAGCTCAGCCAACAGATGTCTATTGAAACAGATAGTCCAGTGAATACAGCACAGAAGCCAACAACAACAGCAGATTGTGGCCAACAACACATGCTAAGCCCTGGGTTTCTGTCCTTCTGGGCCTCATAACAGTCTCCTGAAGTGACCTGTCACTGGGAACTCCCACACCAGGCTGTCCATTAAAATTATCTAGGGCATTTCTTTGCTTTTTCATAACCTAAGTGGATTTTTTAAAAGTATTGATGTATTTCAATAGGTGCATTGAAATAGAATCTCTCTCTCTCTCTCTCTCTCTCTTTCTCTCTCTCTCTCTCCCTCTCTCTCTCTCTCTCTCTCTCTCTCACACACACACACAAACACACATACACACACACAGAAGATCTTTCATCTGCTGGTTTATTTCTCCAAATAGCCAATACAACATTGGGTGGTACAGGCTGAAAGCAAGAGCTGCAAACTCCCTCTGTCTCCCCTATGGGCGGCAGGAGCCCGAGCACTTGGGACATCTTTCACTGCCTTCCCAGGTACATAGCAGGAAGCTGGATCAGAAGGAGAATAGCTGAGACTTGAACTGGAGCCCTGATGTGGGATACAGCTTAAATTGCTACACTATGATGCCTGCCCCTATTAGGAGATTAAAAAAAAAAAAAAAGCAGTGTCCAGGGCCCACATCCTAAAAGATGTGCACACTGTTAGGGAGTTGAGGGCAGGTCCCAGTTCAAAGCTAGAATGGTCTCAGTGGAATATTGGTGAAGCCTCCATTTTTGTCCGTGCACTTTAACCATAGACCACCAAGAACATGTACATAGTCAAGCAAGTTGCTGAGAGGGACAGTGTACACGTATGTGGGGAAGCCCTAACAGATGGTGTTAGAGAGAACCAGTGTGAGAATCTGGGCTCTAATGGGAAGGCTGATGGGGACAGTGCAGTAGCTTAAGCCATTCTAGGTGCAGTGCTGTGGGAACGCAGAGGCCACTCTGCTGGTCTCAGGGGAGAGAGCCCAGCAAGAAGACTGACAGCGGCAAAGCCTCCTCTTGGGCTAGAAGAGCATGTCTGGTCTTTGGTGAGGGGTAGAGGGGCCTGGGCTTGCCTCTGTGCTTGGATTAAATTCTGAAGAAGTCCCGCTTTGTTTTGCCTGATCCTGGTCTCAGTATAGCCGTGTCTGAGTTCAGCATTCTATGAAATGGTTTGCATCCAATAGGGGCCTGGCCTGGCTTGGCTGGGAGGCTCAGACCAGCTCCTGAGTGTCAACAGCCACTGTTTTCCTCTCAAGGTCTGCACACCCTGGCCATGCCCTGTCATCTCCTGTCCCAGAGACACAGAGAAGGCAGAATGCAGGACAAAGGAAAGTGAAAAGGAGAAGAGAAGGGCAAGGCTGGTGGGGGTGGTAAGGCTGGTAGATTCTGATTCCCAGCCGAGGGCCCCAGTTGGCCCTCAGCAGAATCTGGGTGGCAGGGGAGGAAGGGGGTGAGTATAAGCCGTTTGTTAACTTTTCATAGTCGCGCAGTGCTGGGGTCCGTGCAGTAGGTGTGGATGGCACGAAGGTGTGACGAGAACAGCTCCCCTGCTTGGCAGGGCCCTGGGGAGCTTCCAGCTGTTTGGCAGGACCCGGTGGATTTCTCTCTGACCACCTTGAAGCAGTCTCACCACCTTTTTGCATGGAAACTCAAGCATCCCACTAAGAATTCTGTAATCTATTGAGGCATTGTTTGCCCCTGTGAGATGGCTTTTGCCACCAACGTGAGCTTGAGAGTTAATGTCACTGATAATGTCTTGGTGAGTGGGCCTTTGACAATTTACACACGGGAGTACAATTAAGCCCATGCCATTTTTGGACACCTTATTGGGTACTTAACCATTGCCTCAGAATTTGGTCCAGACATGCAGCACTCCTTCTGGGAGGGGGCTTGAAAATATCCTAAATATTAATGCGAGTGATGGGAGTGAGAGCTGAAATTGCTATGGCAATAAATATAGTTATTGTTATCTCATAGGCTAGCCTATCTTTGCAATTTTTTGGAGCATAGAAAATGTAATTGTTTCAGCCGCTTTTATAATTTTTAGTTAGAGGAATTAAGGATGCTTTTATTAAAGAAAAATGCTTTTGATTATTCTTTCATTGTTTTTGGGGCTGTAGAGTTTATAATTGTAGGGCAATTTAATATTTGTAACTTTTGGTTTTAGATTTATATTTTTTTTCCCTTGTAAACTATTTTCCCATTGAATAATGGGCAAGTTGTAGAAATAGAAATGTGGTAGGAATGTACTACTGATTAGCAGGTAATTGCATGTGCCTCGGCCTTGGAGTCCTGGCTGCCGCTCCATGGCTACTGTTGAAGAATGAATAATGGTTTGCTTTGAAGAATATGAATACAGTGTTTTAAAGAATTATCTCTAGGGGCACCTGCTTAGCCCTGAAGTGCAGACGGAATGACCGAATGTCTGTACATGCCCCCTTAGTCTTGAAGTAAAAAATAGAACAATTAGTTGCTTGTGCAAAAGCTGTGAGGTTTTGAGTAAATAAAAAGGACAGTTTTTGCTTGGGCTATTGTGAGAACGCACCAAGTGTCAGTGTCTGTGTCTTTCTTTATCGCCGACTCCACGCACCCTTCCCGAGCTCTGATCTCTCGGCTGGAGCTGGACTCCGGCAACGCAGTCCCAACCTTGTGCATCAGAGGCCACTTTGCAGCAAGATCTCCATCATCTGTTTGTAATGGGCAATGGGTGGTGCTCAGCCTCGTGTGAAGGGGAGGAGGGTGGGTGAGGAGGGGATACCAGGACCTAGGCCTGCAGGGTGCATGTGTGTGCATGTGTATGTATGAGTGTCTGTGTGCACACATGCATTTTCATTCCAATCTAGAGACAGCTGGTGAGACTGGACCTGCCATGGGTTCTGTGTAGATGCCAAAGTCCCTCGCTAAATCTGCAGTCCTGGTCCCTGGACAGGTGGTATCCTGTGGTCTCCCCCACTTCCACACCAACATTCCTGGAGAAGGGGAGGCCATGCTTTGGGGCCCTTCAGCCCTCCCAGTTGGCTCAAGGTGCTGATCATGAAGGGTTCTGTGCCATTCCTCCACTGTGGGGTGGTCTCCCTGAAGGCATCCAGAGTTCAGTCGCACCAAGCAAGCCTTGCCTCTGTGCTTTTCTTGACTTGGTTGAAGTGCTCCCTGTTCCTGGAATGCCTGTGTCTGTCCTGCCCTAGTTGTCATTCAAGGCTGAATGCACTTGCCTGCCTCCCCCTGCTTTTCTCCCCCGAGCTCCCAGAGGAAGATCTGTGCACCTGCTGGTGCTGCGGAAATACTCTCACCCTGCGTGCATCGCTACATGGTTCTCACCTGAGTGAGTGGCTCTCCTACTGGACAGAAGCTGCTTTATTGATTGTCTGGGTCCCAGACCCTGGAGCATGGCCAGGTTCAGAGTAGACAGTTGGCAGATGCTTGGGAAGGGAAGAAGGGAAAAAGGATGGGGAGAGGAGGAGGGAGGCTGACACAACCAGGCCTGTAGTAGGAGTTAAGTGGACAGCAGGAGAAGAGACCCCTGATGGCTGTTAGAACAAGCAGCTGATCTTGCATCTGGGCCACTCCCCAGCTAAGGGTCCCTACCCTTTCTCTTCTGATCTTCCTAGAGCTCGAATGGAGCCAGGAGCCAATGAGCTGACGGGGAGAGGCCTCAACTGCAGAAGAATGTGGGCTGCAGAGAGCAACAAGTGTCTTTGTATGTCAGTCAGCTCTTTGCAGCTTTCACCCAGCTACCTGGGAGGAGCTCCGGGAAAAGAAAATGTTGATTTTGGGTGGTAGCTGGAGGTTTGCCATTTGGGACCAGGTAGCTTCATTAGTCCGGTGTCTGGTAGAGGCTGGCAAGGGTAGACTGGGTGGGCAGGAACCATCCCAAGGTGAGGCAGGCAGCTAAGAAGTGGGGTCAGGGTGGCTAACAAAGTCTGATGGTATGGAAACACCCTTAGAATTTATCGATGGTACAGACACATGTACTCACATGTATTCTGTGTCTCCTATCTCACGTCATGGTGCCACCACCAAGATGGGAACCAAAGGGGCTCCCTGATTGTGGCCTGTGAACTTCAGGCTGTGAGCTGAAATAAATCTTCTTCCATCCTCAGTGGAACCTCCCCAGCGTGCAGCGATAAAGCAACAACAATGCCACGCTGTTGTATCCAACTCATATTAGTTCCGGATGGCCTTGGCAGAAGAGATGAGGGGCAGGTGGCTTCTTTGTCTATCCTGACCTCTTAGTGCTTCACTGAAGCCATGGAGCAAAATACGAAAAGAAGAAACCAAATAAGAAACCAGACTAGGATGAAGGAATAGGGGTGAGGACAGAAAACCCGTGACTCACCTTGAAAGCTCCCTGGGCAAACAGCGAATGACCTGAGCAGCATGGGTGTGGTGAAGTCCCTGAGCAAGCACCAGGCTGTGGCCATGGACTCCTACTAGGGCCCCACCCTTTGGAACCCCAGTCCTGCAGCTTGTCTGTTATGCAGCTCACCAAAGCAGATGCTGCAGGTGCACAAGCAGCCATGTCGTTCATCACTGGTGAGGGGCTTGAAGGGAACGGAGGGAGGCAATAAGCACAGGTTGAAGAGGGACCTTCTCTGGTCACTTTATTTTCAGCACCTGAGAACTCTAGCTTGTGGCCATGTCATGAACTCCAGAAAGACTTCATTTCAGAAGTTTGGAGATTGAGTCAGCCACAAGCAGGGAATAACACCTTACATGTCCTAGGAGTCTACCATTTTGGGGTGTCATGGGGCCCAGGGAGCAAGATCTCAGAGATCTTGATTTCAGAGGCCTCTCTCAATGAAGGACATGGCCTATCTGAAGTTACAGGGACCAGTGTTCAAATGCCAGCTCTGTCCCCTGCTAATGCTGTTGTCTTGGACCAAGCATTCCAACTCCATGTATTTAATTGCTTATAAAGTGCTGACCATTGGGTGGGGTGGGTGGGGAAGGTGGGAGCACAAGACCTAAGATCTTGGTGCCCAAGGATAGAAGGGCCCTCCCCTATCTGTGCCCTCAGGGGAACCTGCCCTCCCACGTGCTTCTTGGCGTCAAGGCTAGTGATGCAGGACTTCACCTGCTTATAGGAACCCTGTGTCCTTGGCCCTGAGGAAGACTTGGCTGCAGATGGTAGCCCCATGGGCTCCAAGTGTTGACTGTCATAAGCACTTGGTGGGACTTCCTCCCATGTGTTGCACAGTGCATTTATCCAGCTGCAGTCTGGGCCTCCAGCTGGGGCAGGCTATCTTCCCCACCAGGACTAGTGGCTCTAATCGCCTCTCTTTTCAGACGCACAGCCTTCCAAGTTTCCAGCCGCGAGTGATTCATCTCCAAGGCTAGTCCCATGGGTCCTTCTTCTGCTGTTTAATTGGAGAAGGGGGTGCTAGAGGCCCCAGTGCCTTAATTGCATTTGCTAATGGTAGGTGTGATTATCTTTGCCACACTCTGCACACCGCCAGGCAGACAGAGAAGATGAAGGGGACCTTCAAACCCCAGCTCCCTGCAGCGCTCTCTGCTAATTGAACAGGGAAGGACGTGATATTGTGCTCGCGCTCGCCACTGCCATCTCCTTCCTTTAAATTAAGTCCTGGCTCCCAAGTCCTCCTTGGAGCAGTGTGCTGGCCACATGGCTCAGAGCTCTGGGTTCCAAGCTCATCCATCACCTGTCACTTAGGTACAGGACCCAGCCCATGGGTCTATTCATCACTCACAGTCCAGAAGTAGACATGGAGTGGCAGAGGTGGGGAGGGGGTATGGTGTGCCCTCATGGTCCCTGAAAGGTGATATCATCTGGCTTGATGGTCACATCCGGCCCCACTGAGAGGTGGCTTGGAGGTGTCCCCCGTCCTCTGAGCCTTTGCCCCTGTGTTCAGTCCAGAGCCCCATACTCGCCTACCACAGGCTGCCTGCTGTCTGATTCAGGGCATTCTCCACCTGGCAGCCCAGAGTGAGCAGCTAGCAGTGTAAATGAGCTAGAGCACTAATATTGAAAACCCTCCCACTGCTTCCCAATATACCCAGAATAAAATACAAACTCCATGCCAGCCCTGGAATGTTGCTGGTGATCTGGCACCTCTCCCTCTTTTAACCTGTGTCCCTTGTGTCCTTGCTGCCTCAGCCCCCGCCACACTGGTCTCCTGTTCTGTAATCACACTGAGCTCCTCCCAGCCTCAGGGTGTTGGGACTTGTTCACTCTTCTGCTTGGGAGAATTACCCTTCACGCTTGCATGGTCAGCCCCTTCTAACCCTGCCGGTCTCCGTCTAATTCTGCTCCAGAGGGGCCGTCTGTCCAATGACAGCGTAATTTCAGTAGTTTCCCCTTCTAGGTCTGATTTCTTGCTTCCTGGCTTCCTTTATAGTATATATCACAACGTTCCCTTAGTTTTATTCTTTTGTTACTTGCTTCCATGGCTTTGTTCCTGCCTCATTCTACCAGCCTTCTTTTAGCCTACCAGAGCCCCCACAGCAGCAATGGGTGTGCCCTCGTTCATGCAGCACCTGCTGGGTGCCAGGGGCTCTTGTGGGCACTGGGGAGACAGCAGGAAACCACTTGGAGGAAGTCCCTGCCCTCCTCCATCTGGCACTGCGGAAGAGGCAGAGAGCAGTCATCCCGAGCGCTGGAGGTTCCCCAGGACTCAGTCTACTGACCGATGAGATGGGGCAGAGTTCTCGGTGGTCCTTGACAACTAGGTGCTGGACAAAGAGAAAAAGCAGCATGTGTATGAGTTTGCGTGTGTGTAAGAGAGTGTACATGTGCACACCCATGTATGTGTATGCATGTGTGTGTGTGTGCTGTTAGTTTTTAGACACTCTTAAAGTTCTTAAGTGCAGCTAATTCCTTTTGTGTAGCTAATTTCCCACAAACCAGAATGCCAGATGGAGCGAGGTGCTTAGGAGGTCCTTTATTCCAGCAGGGTGGGAATGGAACAGGAGGGCAGTAGAGGGGAGAACAAGAAGACAAATATCTCCTGCCATGGTGGCAGGATGGGGGGAAGAGGGCAAGATGGAGGAGGACGGGGGTGGGGGTGGGAGGAGGGCCAGCTGAGCCTGGAAGGTGTGTGGAGAATTGTTGGGAAGGGCTGCAGGTGGGCCCCAGGGATTGGTGACTGAGATTATCACAGGTGATTGTCACAGGTGATTGGCAAGTGGGCGGGGTCTGGGGGAGGGGCCACCAGAGAACTGTAGGCGGGGTTCTCAGGTAAGACCCCATGAGGTTACATCTCATTGGTAGATAACTGAAACTGCGTGAATTTCATGTGGGAAAGGGGAAGCAGATGCAAAATGGCTGAAGCCTTCAGGGCCGATGCTTGTATCACTCCTCACACACGTGTGTTGAGACTCGGAAGGTGGGTTACCGGTGTGGGTGACATCAAGACCAGCATGCATTTCGTTCCTTGGGGGAACAAAGACTCTGCTTCCAGTTTCCCTCTCGCTGGGACTCACCTTCCAGTCCCTGCTGCCCTAGAGTGGCCCTCGCTCCTCCCTGTCCAACCACTCTGGGGTTCCACCCTCTACTCTCTCATTCCCCATAGGAGCTCACTGCCCTTTTACCTACCACGGCTTTGTTGTATAGTCACGTGAGCTTGGGGTGTGGCCTCTCCAGTATGCCATCTCCTGTCTTCTAGAAGCAGCACCCCAATGTCTTTCGGTGGGCTAACCCTTAACCCCCGGCTAGAAGCTTAGTAGGACCGTCAATCATAGCAGTGTGTCATCTCCTAGCCACAGGGCAGCACGGGCCCTGGCCCTCCTCCTAGAATCCAAGTCATAACTGGAAAAGGAACAAAGCTCTCTTCGCTCCGGCACCTAGGCCCACTGTTCCTCCCTGAGTCTTCCCCTTCCCTCCCCCCCATGTCTGGGTCTCTGCCTTTGCAACTGCTTCTCTGTCTGTGGTAGTGAGAGTCCATCTCCATTGCTTATGACCACACACTCTGATGATGGTGACACGGGTAAGCCATTTGGAAAGGGGTGGGGTGGAGGGTATTTGGATGGCCTGTCTTTGGGCCTCAATTTTCTTGTCACCAAAATGAAGAGAAAGCAATCCTTTCCTCACAGTCATTGTGGGGATGAAAAGGCTCCAAACTTGTGTCTGGTCTTCCCACCTTCTCCCATCCTCTCCCCTCCCTTGGCTCTCACTGGAGCCCAGGAGATGTAGAGATGTGAGGAAAGCAGGTGCCCACAGAGGTTGCCATGGGAACCTCATCCACATGTACAGCATCCCCGGGGGTGCCTGACTTCAGTGACTCTGCCTTTTGGAGCAAAAAGGCTCAGCTGGGTTCGGCTCATGGAATTCCAAACAGAGCAGCTGCTCGGCTTGGTGGTGGTGTTGAGGGAAGGGATGGAGGAGGAGGGTAGGGCAGGAAGATGTTCTGTACTCTACCACTGTCAGGCTCAGGAAAGGAGAGTCCTCAGCCTGGAACAAGCTGCTGAGTGAATCAGCCCAACAGCTCACCTCCAGTGAGGCACTTCTGGGAACCCAACTTCTGAACTGGGCAAGTAACTGGAGGCAGCAGGTCCGAGCCCACTAGCAGAAGGTGGGAGTGCAGAGGAACCCTGTGGCTCTCACTGGCAATGAGCCTGTCATGCACTGGCCCCACAGCTGAGCTCTCCCCGTGCCCTTCCAACCTGGAACCCTGTTGGGGAAATGCATCGGGGCTGTGTCTAAAGATGTGATGGTGCAGCAGGAGAATTCCCAGAGGGGAATCTTGGCTTTGCTCTCACAGTGGAGCTGAGTGAGAAAAGCCCAGGAGTGCACAAGGGACAGTGACAGTAGTGGTGAGTCCCGGCAGGGCAGCTCAATAGTGAGGCCCAGATGTCAGGGTGAAGGATGGGGGAGTGGGCTCATCTGGGTCTTGAGTGATAGGTGTGCATCTCATGAGTGAGGTGCAAGCAAGAGCACTAGGCTTCATGGAGGCCATCTCCATTCTGGGCATCTCCAGCTGTGATGCTGAGGCAGTGGCCAACGTCAGTGGTTCCCTGGAATCTGCTCTTGCAGGTGGCATGCAATAGGGTGGGACTCTAGTAAGGACACTGTCCTAGCTGTTTGTCCTGTGGTCAGGGGCCACAGCAACAACGGAGGCAGGGAGGAGGGACATGAAAAAGATAGCTGAGAAGGCTGGAGGCTGAGGCCGCAGCTGCGCCTCCTGCAAGGAATTCAGGAGGGCTGCAGTTGTGAGCGCCCATTGGCCCGTTGCTGTGAGTGTCCTGGGCGCGCGCTTCTGCAGGCACCTGCTGGTCAGGCCTGTCTGTGCTTGGGAGTACCTGTGTGTTCTCAGGCATGGTGCACAGTGGCCTGGTGGTGCTGCCCCTATGACCCTGCATTCTGCCCGCTTCGCCCTAACCCTCCTGTTCAGGAGCTGAGCACAAGATTCTGTGTGCCAGGCACCCGCAGGGACTTCCGCTGCTCTGGGAGCTCCTGCTGCTAAAGCGAGATGGTTTTCCCCGCACTGTTTGATGCTGTGACATGAACTCCCAGGCAGTTCTTCAAAGGGAGCTGCAGGGGGTGGAAAGAAAGAAAGTAAACAACAAAGTTAATATCCCAACCAACCCCATTCCTGCCTGCAGCTCTGACCTGGGCACCCCCTTAGGCAACTTTGATTTGACTACTGCATTCCCTGGAGCTGGGATCCTAGGAGCTGGGGGGAGGACCTGAAGGAGGAGCTGTTCTTTGTTGGTGCACAGCTTGCAGGTCTGTAAAACCACTAGCTGTATATGAAGGTTGTCAGAGCAAAGGAAACAAAACCTGGAGTTGTGGCCACAAAACAGAAGCTTTGTAGCACTTTCAGCCTCTGGTTGCCCTCTCTCCTGATTCCTCACGCTTGCTTCAGGGTGTGGAATTACAGGTGGAGCGCTCTTTTTCATCTGGCTTCTTCCCCTGGACAACAGGTTTGTTCTTGGGAATGCACTGGTGCAAGTTCATTCATTCTCATGGCTGCTCGTGTTGTTCTTGCTCATGTGACCCTGACGGGCTTTGGGGGAGGGGACCAGCTGTCCACAGTTCTGCCGAGGACCCCAGGCACATGGAGTGCCAGGCTTAGGTGGGAAGCTGCAGTCAGGAACCGGAGGGCCCAGGTGTTATAACGTGGGCCATGAGTGTCTTCACCACAATCTGCTTCCCCAGGCCTAAGGCCTATCCCCATTGTGTTCTAGTTTGTTCTCATCTGAAGTTCCGTGTCAGCTGATGGGACTCGGCTCATCTTCCTGGACTCTGGTCACTTGGACACCCTCCTTTGGGAAGTGGCTCTCCTGAGCTTGTTCCTCACAGGCTCTGGAGGGGGGGGGTTTCGTCTTGCTCTTTGTGTGTTCTTCATATGCATGCGGGTCCTATGTGGGACCCCCCTTGCCCCTGGCTTTGAGGTGCAGATGTCTCCAGAGCAGGTGGGACTCAGCATCACCATCACCAGGTGGGACCAGATTGTTCCTTCCTCTCGCCAGGCCTTGCAGGAAGAATGCCTTATACAGAGCTGGGAGACCCTCAGGACAGGACTCTGCCTTCTTGGGTGCCCTGGCCTTTTACATAGCAGATGCCTGTGTGCACCTGCCAGAGAGCCAGGTATATGCAGATCCTTCTGGAAGGAACTCTGTGAGAGGAGGACCCAGTGTGCACGGGCCTGGGTTGAATGAGTGCTGTTCAGAAAATGATGCCAACAGTTAAGGGCTCTGATTGCTGAGTACTGAGCACTCTCTGTGCCCACGTCTCTTCCAGCAGCTCCTTTGGTGCAGTACACTTTGCATCCTGCATAAGACAGTGGCTTACTGAGCACCCACTGGGTGCTAGATTCCGGGCTGAGGTCAAAGAGAACCAAACAGACTCCGAATCCTGCCTTGGTGCAGCTGACACCCAGCAGGCAATGAAGAAGTCACGGCCTCCACTGGTGCCCAGTGTGCCCGGTGTGCTCTCCCTGCTGTGGCCCCAGTGGCCAGGAGCCTGTTTCTTGGGCCTCTGGGCTCTGGTGTCATCCATCCTGGCTTCTGTTTTGGGAGAACAACATTCAGGGAATCATGGGATTGAAAGAGAGGGCCTGCAGGGGGCAGAGATTTGGGGAGCTTCTCCCAACCAGAACAAGGGTGCACTTCCTGGGAGGACCTTGCAGAGGCATAGATATACACACAATTCATACATACAACACACACCCATATGCATATATACATACACTTACAGCCATGCCCAAACACATGTACACACATACATATACCTTTATACATATACACAATACATACACACCCATACATACACTTACACACACCTACACACATATATATACACACACCATACACATAATACACACACCTGTCCACACACACACACCTATGCAAACATGTATGTAACACACATAACACACACAAATAGACACAACCATACTCACATAATACACACACACCTATGCAAACATGTACGTAACACACATAACATAACACACACAAATAGACACAATGATACTCACATAATACACCCACTCATGCATACATGCACACACATGCGCATATAAATGGGTGCACACACACATTCAAACATATACACACAGTAGGCTTGGCAGGCACACAGTGGAGCCTGCAGTGTCTCCTGCAGCAGGGACTGGGAAATGCCAACCAACAGCTGCTACCTGTAGTCTCCTGGAGGGCCAGCTGGAGGGGGAGGACTCTGGAAGCTCCCAAGACCGCAGCTTAAAGGAAGGAAATCCCGGTGTAGCTGAGCTGCCGCTCCCGCCCTGGCCTCGCAGCCCTAGCCCCTGGCTCCCCTCACTCTGTCTCCAGACTTCCTGTTCCCCACCTTCCCTACCCTTCTTCATCGATCTTCCAGCCTGAGCACGAGGGTTCTCCTCCCTGGAGTTCAGATTTGCTTTTCCCAGGGCGTTTCCATGGAGTGTAAGTCGGTGAAACTGGAGTGACTCAAGCCAGAGTACAGGAGAAGGGTGGGGTGATAATAATGTGACATGATGTGGGGTAGGGGTGAGGGTTTAGCACAAAGGTGCATGTGTAGCAGGTGGCAGAGGGCCCAGAACACAAGGAGCAGGAACACAGGCCAGAAATGGGGTGGGGGGATAGCCTTGTGTGCAGCCAGCCCTGGGTTCCCCGGATGCACTGGGCAGGACAGGCAGCCGGGATCGAGTGCGTGTGTGTGGCAACACCTGCCACCCTGAGGCTGACACCTCTCAGCCTAAGCAGTGTGGGAGAAGGATGTGAGAGGACAGATGCAAGGGCCACACATTGCCTGGGTGCTGAGGCTGGTCCCCAGGCATCTGGGTGGGCAGCAGAGGAGGGGAGCCTGACCCAGTTCCCAACAGCAACTTGTGCTCAGGGAGTTAGAGCCATTACCACCAGGAAGTGTGAGAGCAAGAGGGGAAACAGGCTGCAAAGAGATCACCAAGCTGAAGATGCTCCAAGGTGTCTTGGCAGGTGACAGTGACTCAGGAACACAGAAGTGGGATCCTGACATCTTCTCCAAAGGTCTCTCTCTGTCTCTCTCTTTCTCAATCCCTCTCTCTCCCTTCTTTCCTTTGCTTAGAATCAGGACTTGTCCTGTTGCAAGTTGCAAAGCAAACAGACAACACCTCGATCTATGCTGGCTTTAACAGTGCAAGGAAATGATTGGTGGCATAGCTAAAAGGCCTACAGTGGGTCAGGCTTCAGGACAAGCTTGAGCCAGTGGCCCTAAATCCTGTTTTCTCCTTGTACTGCCAAATATATTGGAGGCTTCATCCCTGGGCTTCCCTCAGGGAATCCCCAGCAACTCCCGGCCCGCCCCAGACGTGCCAACCCGCTTCACTGCTACCCGACTACATGTCCAGACTTGATCCTTTGCAAACTGCCCCTCATCCCCGGGACGGGACTCTATCTTCCCACAGAAAAACTCTTTATCCTTCCCCATTCACATCCAAGGCCTCCTTGCTTCCCCTTGACTCTGAGGTATCTTGATGCCATTGGTTGAGGGAGGGGTGACACATGCCTGGGCCAGGGGCCACCATCCTCATCCCAACCCTGTGGGAAACACCAGCGGAGAGGTGATGGCCACCCACTGGATCTGGGCCGAGTCAATGCGGCATCACTTGTCATGCATCCACCTTGCTGTGCTCTCGGGGCAGTCCTTGTTCCCCATCTTTTGAGTTTGGGGACCCCGGTGCCACCTGCTCCTCTTTCCTTAACTGTCTCCCCCTACTTTCACCTTCCTGGAACACCCATTTGTTGCTGTCTCCTGCATCTTTGTCTCCCACCCTGAGGTGCTTCCTGTGTCCTCAGACCATGTGAGGACACCTCTGAGAGTTCATGGGAAAATGGAGTGAATAGATGTTTATTTTGCTGAAAAAGGTTCTGAAGTAATATATACAAGGGGAGTCCCAAAAGTTTATGGAAAATGTGAATGATGAAAAAAATGCATGGAGTGCAAATTTTTTTTTTGCACTAAAATAGACTTATCTTTTCTTCCTGTTTTTCAGTTGAGTGTTTGGAAATCTCCTCATATCTCCATCTACCATCTGACCCATGGGGGCCTGGCACTCAACACATCAAAAACTAGATTCATTCTCACAGCCCCCATGCCAGCTGGCTCCAGCGCTGCCTCCTTAGCGTGTTGGCAGCCTCACATGGAGTTGGGCACCTGTTGCCAGGAGGCACGGGAAGGACTGGTTAGGGGTGGCTTCTCTTGCAGCTAGATGTTTGGATTCTAGAATTCAGAGTGCTCAGCTCTTTCCCTGAACTCACTGCCTCAGCCCATATCCACCTGGAGCAGCTCCTGGCTGCACGACTCTGTTTCATGCTTAAATGCATGAGAATACTAGTGCAGGGCAGCAGTGTGAAGAGTGAGGCTGTTCTTTCTGAACCCTGGCCATGGGCTGAAGGCATGTGGGCAACCTGGGCTGTCAGCGACTGCAGGGCCACCAGCTGTGTGTCAGCAGGAGGGGAAGAGGTCTCTTTCATAAGGGAGTCATAGGCAGAGCAGATTGAGCAGGGTCAGACTGTAACACTTGACAGCAAGAGTTGAGAGTGGGCACAGGGCAGGACAGGTCAGACTGAAGCATCCAGTGGCAAAGGCCAAGATGGGCAATGGGCTATGCCAAGCTGGGTCAGAGCAGGCAATGGCGCACACAAGATCTGTGGCTGGGAAGAGGCCTGGTTGGGGCGCTAAGGGGATGCCTCGGCTGGATTGTTGAGAGCGAGAGCTGAAATGGGGGTGGCAATCTGGTCTGGACATGGCTGCAGTGTCCCTCAGCATGGGTGTAAACTGAATCTGGAGTGTGCCAGATTGGGCTAGACTTTAGCACCTGGTACTTGTGAGAGCCAGGGTGGATGTAGGACGGGCTGGGCTAGGTCTCAGCTCCTACTGAGCCATGCATGAGCTGTATCTGGACGTGGACCAGATGTGGCTGGGCTGCAGCACCCAACAGTACGAAACAGAATGGATGTGAGTCGGTTGGGCAAAGACACTGTTCCTGCCAGGACAAGAGGTGGACTAAGTTGGGATAAGCTAAGCACCGAGCACGTGAGACCTGCCACTGGGAGAATATCTGATGAAGGAGTTTAGGGAATAGTTCTGTCAGGACGCAGTCCCTGCAGGTGAGTACAGGAACCAAAGGCTGGGAACAGCCCAGTTTAAGGCCGGGTTACAGTACCCACTGGCATATATGTGGGTCAGGTTTAGGGGTGGCCAGGCTCTTAGTCCGTAGGACCCACTGGCAGATCTGAGAACCAGGATAGGGTGCAGGATAGGTTGGGTCGGGCGGCAACACCAGCCAGTTCACATTAGGGCTGGAACTGGTAGCTGGCTGGGCCAGGCTAGGCTGTAGCATCCACTAGCATGAGCTGGACCTGGGGGTAGGCTGGATGGGGCCAGGCTACAACACCCACTCGCAAATGCCGAAGTGAGGCACACCATGCCAGACTGGGTCGCAGTACCCACCAACACATGAGACCTGGTGGGGGGGTAGGTGCGAGCCTAGTAGGGGGGCTGCTGGGGCTCCCCTGCTGGGCCACTGCTCTGATGAATGTGAGAGCTGGGATTGGGAGCAGACCAGGCTGGGCAGAGCTACAATGCCTCTTGGCCCGCATGTGACCTGGGTGGGGGGAAAGTCAGACTGGGCTAACTGTACTCACTGGGTCACACATAAGCCAGATTGGGTACAGAGTGGGTACAGGCTGGTTGGGCTTTGCCATAGCATCAGCTGGCAAGTGCTGGGACTGTGGGCAAATCCTGTCAAACTAGACTGCAGAACCACCTGGAGAGTACAAGATCCAGGACTAGGAGTAGGTTCAGTAGGGACACTACGGCCACCTCTCTGATTGGTTGCAACTCCCACTGGTGAGCATGAGAACCAGGGCTGGGAGCAGGTCTGGCTAGATAGGTAGTGGCACCCACCCAGCATGAGTGTGGGCTGATAGTGTGGTTGGTTGGGTTGAGTTTGGCTTCAATGCCCATTGACATGTAAAAGAACTGAATGGGATGTGGGACAGACTGAACCAGTCCACTCCACATGCTGGGAAGCCAGGAACCAGGGCTGGGAGCGGACCTGGTGGGGGTTCTGAGGGGTCACTCCGACTAGGTGGCTGCTCCCAATGGTGTACTTTAGGGCTGAGTGTGTGGTGGGCAGGGTTTGGCTGGGCCGCAGCACCCATTGGTTTGCATAGGAGACGGAGATGGAGACAAAACTGACCCAGTGATTGCCACTTCTGTGGCACAGTTGTGTGTGCATTAGCTGATGTGATAATGGACCAAGCCAGATCCTGTACTGGCAAGCACACACACGAGTCAGATCTGAGATCACCTCAGATTAGGATTCTTTGGAAATTCTCCCAAACTTTTGGACTCAGAACTACAACCATGGGGAGAATTACAGGCTCTGTTGTCTGACCATAGAGTGCATGTGTCAGAGCTGGGCCTCCTCAGTGGCTTAGACGGAGCAGTGGACAGCATACTCAGATGCACAGGGAGGATATGGCAGTCCATTGGTGCTTGCAGATGACACCTGGTACCATAACAGAAGAAGGAGGGCAGAACAAATTGGTCAACTACTCCAGCTGAATGTTGGCAGCAAATATCTGGGTGAATGGAAACTCTAGGGTGGACCATGTCAATGGACAGTGGAAGTATTTCCTCTCCTTGCAGTGGTGAGATCGACAGCATTTCAGAACTATGGAAACTACCTATGCAGAATCCTCTGGGTGTACGCCACACCGGGTGACTCTGGCAGCCCTGCCTCTTAAAGGGTCCACACCTCAACACCAACCATCATAGTCAGGATGTTGACCCTCTAGGAACCCAAAAAGAGCCCCACAAATTTGTATCTATTTCTAAGCAGGGCGGCTCCAGGCAGCCTCACACGTGGTCCTGGAGATCTGAAGTCTGGTGTCTAAATGGATTGGTGAATCTGCACTCCCTCTGGATGCCCTGAGGGAGTCTTCTCTGGCTGGAGAGGCTGCCTAGACCATCTCTTTCTCTCTCTCTCTCTCTCTCTCTCTCTCTCTCTGTCTCTCTCTCTCTCTCTCTGAGGCCGGTTTCTGTCTCATGGCTTTGCTGCTAAGCCAAGTCCCCACCTCCCTCACCCAGCACTTTGGGATGTCAGGGACCCACACAGAAAACCCAGGCTGGCTTTCCCCAAGCGAATTTCTTTCTTTCGTCCCAGCAGCAGGGCATGTAAGGCAACAAGAGCACCAGCTCCAGGGACTGGGGCGTGGGCAGCTTTGGGATGATTTGAGAGGGAGGCATTATTCAAGGAAGAAGGGGAGGAAGAGAAGATGGGAAGAAAAGGGACAGGATTGCTGACTCAAATCCACCATGCACTAAAAATCAAGCCCATCTCAGCGGTCCAAGACCAACTTCTTCCAGCAAAAACACACCCACACAACAGTGTTAACCCCCATCTAAAATTAACATCCACCCTCTGCCTCTATTCATAATTCCTTGACCTTCTCAGCCCAAGAGAACAGTGACCCACTGTCTGCCCAAGGTTCAAGGACACCTAAGGACAGCTGTGCCTAAAAAAGCATCTAGCACCCTAGCTAGCTGCAGATCCAACACTTACAAGGCAAACAGGAGTGGGTGTAGCCAGCAGGGAGGGCAGGGCGAGAAGTCTCTTCTCACTCGGTCACATGTATTTTTAACACACTTGAGAATATCTACCTTTGCATCCTGTCGCTCCCCCGCCAATATCATACGCATTCCCTCCAAGGCTTAAATATTTACTGTTTCAATGATTGTGTCACGTTCACTGTCATGGTTTTGGGAATTTTAGAAGCAGAAAGTCCTCAAGGCCAGAAAACTCTACATTATTCTTGCTAAAGGAAATCCTTAATGACCACCATAGCTAGCCTAGCCAAGCCATTATGGAGGGGGCTTTCTGTGGAGATCATTTGATAAGGAACGGCTTGTGATGATTGGAAACACTGCTGCCCAGAGGAGGCATCGAGGTCAGGCTGGGCTGTTGCCAGGTAAATGGAGGCAAGAAACACATCTGGCACTGACGCAGTGCTGTAGCAGGTGGATCTGCTGCCTGTCATGCCAGCATCCCATGAAAACTTCGATCCATATCCCGGCTGCTCCAGTTCCAATCCAGCTCCCTGCCTATGGCCTGGGAAAGCAGGCCTTGAACCCCAATACCCAGTTGGAGACTTAAGAGAAGCACCTGGCTTCTGACTCCAGTCAACCAGCTTTGGCTGTAAAATCTATTTTTCAAAAAAATAAAATAACAAAATCTTTAAACACGCACACACACACACACCCTAATAGGAACCAAGGTCAAGCATAAACCAGATGGAGAAGATACAACATCTGGAGCATCCTGTCCATCTGTCCCAGGGAGCAGAACAGGAGACCATCCGTGCCAGTCCTGACCAATAGCTTTGCAGCTGGCCACGGATGGCCGGGCCGGGAGCCAGCAAATTCCTCAGTTCTGAGCTCTGGCGTGGAGATTGCTGAGATTGTGTCATTCTTAGTTCCCACATCTGCTGAGCAATCAGAGAAAGAGGGAGAGCTAGCACACGCCAGCCCCTAGCATATCCTGTGGAGTGATTAAAAACGTTTTCTCTTCTTCGCTCTGGGACCTACCGCTCTCTCTCCTGCTTTTGCGGTTGGAAGGCCGTCTTTGCCGGAGGGAAGGGACAACTGGGAGAATTCTCTTAGGAACCAGGGGTCAGGAATCTTTGCTCCTTAGTCAGAACCCTGGCCGGAAATGCCGTCTCGCCACTGCTTTAAAGAGCAATGCTTTTGTCTTGTTTTTATTTTTTTTGTTGTTGTTTTTTTTTGTTTCATCTCACAAGCCCCTGCTTGAGGTTTAGTCAGTAGGAGACTCAGTTCACAGGACAAGCCCTCTGAGTGCCACTGGCCTCAGTTCTCCTCAAAGATTCCCCCAATCCAGGGGATTGCTCTGAGATCTGCAGGGAAATGAGTGGGAAGTTCATCGTCCCCTGGGATTGTTGGTTCCGGAACTTATCCCTCCGCCTTGAATAGAGGAGTTCCACACGAGATGACGCAAAAGCAAAGGAACTTTATTGCTAGTGCGCTAGGATCCAAGTCTCATCCAACACAGTGGAGTCTTGACAAGGACCCTGACCATATATTTCACATAGTTCATATAGGGTTTTGGCTGCAATTCTAGGAATGGGCCATTGATTGTATGAACAGGCATTGGCAAGATTTAATTGGTCAGTTTCTATCATCCGTGACCACTCTGGTGGTTGGTCTCGCTTATCTGTGCCCACCCCAGTGGTCAGCTTCTATCGCCATGACCACCTGATGACTAGGGACCTTTCAAGTCTCCTCTGATTGGTCGGCTCTGTCTAGGGTGTGTGGTGGTCCACTTTGGGGAAGTGAGCGCCTCAATTCTAGGGACTGAAACTTAGACCTAGCCTGTCTGAGTTCTGCCCGAGGCCTGTCATGGCTTTACCTTGGTTCCCATTGTAGCAAGCAAAGCTCTCATTACAGAAGCCAAACTTAGCTTTATTTTCTCTTTTGCTAGACATTCATTTATTACTGAACTATTTCTTAATACTACTCCCTAATACTATTTCTTATTACTATCATTCTAGTACTATTTACCTACTGCTTAACACACTATTCTCTTGATTCATCTATCACTCAGCACACTTTAGTACTACTTAGCTCTTACCTTAGTTCCACAGTCTACAGGATTTCCCTGACCTTCCTGGAAGGACCAGCCAAACACATGTGGCCTAGAAGCCCCACTGCTGTCATGTCATCAGAACTTCCAGCAGCCAATCCTGAGACATCGTGCTGCAAACATACCGCCAAGCAGCCAATCAAATTTACCAACATCACCTCCTTGCTGTGTCAAGGATGCCTCACTCCTCTTGCCCGGCTTCTCCAGGCAGGAACCATCTGCCCACTATACTCCGAAAGAAAGAATTGAGAAACAGTAACACAGCTTCCACATTTCATGAAAGCTGGAGAGACTCCAAAACGCAAAAGTATCAGCAAAGCCGTGAAAACCAAGGGAAGCTCCTGTGAAGATGTCACCAGAGAAGGTGGAGCAAGGGCCCTGCGAGGTCAAGTCATGGTCTGGGGGAAGGGCATAGCTGGGCATGGAGTACAGGAAACAGGTGCATGTACTGGTGGCAGGAGCGCCACAGGACCAGGACTCCACGAGGCACGACTCTCGGGCGCCACACACGCAAGAAGCGCTCTGTCTCTGTGGCTACAGGCAAGGAGACACCTTGCACCCAGAGGAACCCAAATGCTAAACCAACTTTCATCAACCCTGCAACATCCCCCAAATGGAGCCAACCTGGAAGACAACTGTGGTCTCCCTCCCACGTGAGGTCCCTGGAGGACAAAAATCACCTGCTGCCATGACAGGTATATGAAGATTTGCCCAGAAACCAAGGAAAGGCAAAAATAAGACTACAGCAAGCCAAGAGCAGGTGAAGGCGAGTCACTGACAAGCAGTGATGTCACAAAGCAGGTGCATGTTCTGAGAACACTGAGCGTGGGGAAGCCGTTCCTCCCACAGTGAAAAGGTGCTTATTGGAGACCAGAGAGAGGGTAACAGAATGTGCAGCAGGCATGACTGCAGCCATCAGAGCTCAGGGGGAGAAACACCAGAGAAAAGCAAGCCGCACAACCTTCATTCCAAGAACGAAGCCCAACAGTCAAAGGAATCCAGAGAAGAAACGCTGGGGAGCTCTAGTTTGATAAAGTCAATAAACATGCAGCGCTAGAGGCGAGAGAGAACATGGTAGTTCTGTGGGGAAAGGCAGAGAGTTGCTTGTGTACATAGACACCTCTGAGAAGGATGCTGCGGCCCCGCCCTGGAAGGGGTGGGAGGGAAAGTTTCCACTTGGTGTTTTTCAGAACATTGGCTTGTGTTTGCTCACCCCCAAAATCAGATGAGGTGATCCTGCTCTGTGCCTCCACACGCATCCACAAATAGGTGTCCGCTGCTGTCCTCCCGGCAAGCCCTTCCCTGTCCTTCCAGCTCTCGGCATGCAGAAGGTGCCCTGCATTATCGCTTAGTTATAGGGGTCATAGACTTTATTGCCCAGCAGGGCACTTGAGGGTTAAAGAAGGCGCTTCAGGTTCAACCAGGACCAAGGTCACCTGTGGGTACAGCCGGTCATCCTCTGGCCAGGGTGTCCCTCCCCAGCCTCACCTGTCCCTGCGCGGCCTCCAGGCTCTGACCCCAGCCACCCTGAGCTACAAGCAGGGCTCCCAACTCCCAGCACAGCTGCTTCCTTCTAAACCTCCTGCCCTTGGCTTTGTCTGCATGTTCCTGGGGTTGGAGTTAATATTTACATGTGTCATCAACTCTAAAATGCACATCTGTCAACCCCACATTTTTCCATCTTTAAAATAGGCCTTAACTCTCCATGCCAAATCACAGTTCAGTCAGCGGCATTTCTCCTATCAGTCTATAAATGAATGATTACAGCTCACTGTGCAGATACCTGAGATGTGATGATCCATGTAGTCACCCTGTGTGCTGAAACTGCCTGGTGCCATGGTCAGCTCTCCATGGATACACACTATATCAGGGGTAGAGGGGTGACCATAAAGATAATAGTATGAAAATATAGCAAGTTATTATGATTGTGGGTTATTTGATTATAATTCTTTTTAGGATAATTATTTATTCATTTATTTGGAAGGCAGATAGGGAGAGAGAAATGGATCTTCAATCCACTGGTCCATTCCTCAAATGGCCACAACAGCCAGGACTGAAGCCAAGAACCAGAATTCCATCTGGGTCTCTCTCATGGGTGGCTGGGACCCAAGCACTTGAGACATTCTCTGCTACTTCCCAGGTGCATTGGCAGGGGGCTAGATCAAAAGTCGAGTATCCATGACTTGAATAAGTGCTATATTATGGTACGAAACACCCAAAGGCAGAAGCTTAACCCACTGACTGCAATGACTGCTGACTGCACGGAGCATAGCCCTGTCAGTCGGCCTGAATTATGGTTGAATTGGGAAAGACTCAACGAACCTCATCTCCAGGTGGGCTCTGGCTGATGTTAGATGCACCTGACATTTCAAACTCTGACCACACAGCGGAATCAACTCACGATGCCCTGGGTCCTCACCCCTAGATCTGATTTTGTCCACCTAGGATGAGCCTGAGCATTTATATCTACCTGAAAGCCTGCCAGACGAGGTGAAAGTGGGCAGCCAGGGTTGGGAACCAGGGGCTGGGCTGTCTCAGAGATGGTTGGAGGCCAGAATGAGAGGCCTGGGTCCTGTGCAGCGGTTCAGGAATCAGTGCTACCTACCCATGGCCATGACTTCATGTTTTTGTCTGTGGAACACAATGCGGTTGAACCCGGTGCTGTGTCTGCAGCCTGGGCTTCTCTTGGGATCTGTTGTCTGCAGGAACCCAAGCTGAGAAATGACCTCGAGAGTGACATTTCAGCCAGGCCTGGTCCAGGCACAGCCCTGACAAGCTGGCAAAGCAATTCCACTCACAGAGCAGCCATGTCTGCAGGAAGTCCCCAACATTTTCCTCCTTCCATTCAAAAATTCCCCAAGACATTACATCATGGCACCCGGCTGCCAAGGAGAAGTGAAGAGGACAAGAAGCCTGGCATCTCCAAGCCCCTTGGCATAAGAGCATGTTACTCTAAGACATTGTACCCTAACTGGCCCAATGGCAGCTTTTCCCCAGGAGGATGAGGAACCATAGAGAGTGCCCAGGCGCAGGCCTCAAATGGAGTTGTGTGACTTCTTTTGTAAAATTTATTTGCTTATTTGAAAGGCAGAGTTACAGAGGAGGATGGGGGAAACACACACACACACACACACACACACACACATCTCCCATCTGCTGGTTCACTCCCCAAATAGCTACAACAGCCAGGGCTGGGCCAGGCCATGGCCAGGAGCCTGACACTCCATCAGGATCCCCCACATGGGTGCAAGGGAGAAACACTTGGGTCATCTTCCTTTCTTTTCTCAGGTGCACGAGCAGGGAGCAGGATTGGCAGGAACCGTGCTCCCACATGGGATGCTGGTATTGCGGTAAGCAGCCTGACCCACTGAGCCAGAACACTTGCCTCCTGGGGTTCCCACTTGCATGCCACCATCACTGACACCATCACTTAAGCGGCAGGCACAATCCGCTGCACGCAGTAGGAAGCTGTCACAGTTCTTCCATCTCCCTCTCTCTGCCTTTTAGTATTTTTCTTTTGGAGAAATGATCATGCCAGGACTTTGTTATGGCATTGCTCAGCAAGCTGGAAAAGGCAGCCCTGCTGATCAGCACGCTGGCTTGCAGCAAACAGTGCGGCGGTGTTGACATTTGCAGAGCTTTCTTGCTCAGCTTTAAGCACTTTGCGGATCTAATCCTGCTGGCATTGCCTGTGGGTGATATTTCTAGGGCAGTAATGGACACCCCAAAGCAATTGGATACTCAGGGCATGGGCAGGATAATTGGTTGCCTTTAGGGGTCCAGCCAAGGTAGGTGGGCGGAAGCTCGTTTAAGCCTGGAGGAAAACAGCGTGCACTGTTACCTGTGACACACACGGGAGGCACGCACAAAGTAAATGTCGGCAAGCTGAATAACCTGAAGGAGGGAGTTCACTGCGTGGGCCAAATAGACCAGGCGCTTTGTTCCATACCATTCGCTTTGCTATGGATTCATCGCTCATTTTATTTTTAGTTTTAATGCAAAGTTTTAATAAAAATGTTTTTTACTGGGCCTGACACAGTGTCTCAGCAGGCTAATCCTCTACCTGCAAGGGCCAGCAACCCATATAAGATGTGTCCTGGCTGCTCCTCTTCTTCCCATCCGTCTCCCTGTTCGTGGGAAAGCAGTGGAGGATGGCTCAAGTCCTTGGAATCCTGTACCCATGTGGGAAACCCAAAAGAAGCTCCTGGCTCCTGGCTTCAGATCAGCTCAGCTCTGGCCATTTTAGCCATTTGGAAAGTGAATTGGTGGATAGAATCTCTCTCTCTCTCTCTCTCTCTCTCTCTCTCTCTCTCTTTGCTTCTGTTACAAAAAAAAAACCTGCCTTTAAAATAAAAAATAAAATAGATGAATCTTTACAAATGTTCTTACTTATTTCTTTGAGAGGCAGACAGAAATAGAAAGCGATGCATGCACAGAGAGGTTCAACCCCGCCCTGTCCACACCCAATAATTCTTGTAACAGCTAGGACTAGGCAGGATAGAAACCTGGAGCCAGGAACTCAATGCAGGTCTTCCATGCTGGTGGGCAGGGGCCCAAGCACTTCATTTCCTAGGGTATATATTCCAGGAAGCTGAAACCTGGAGTTGGATTTCTACACAGACACTTCTGGTTGGGATAGATGCCTTCCAAGCTGCGTCTTAGCCACTGTGCTAGCCATTCTCCCGACAGCAAATTCTAAATACTGATGTGTTTACTCGAGCATGGAGGGGTGTCGGGCTTCAGGCTCCCTGCTGGGGACATCACCATCCACTGCGCACACAGGATCAGGCGGCCCTCTGAGTCTCAGGGCACAGCTCCATTGGGGATGTTGTTCAGCTCTGTGAGAAGGGCAGAACGCAGCCAGCACCGAAGGGCTTGCTGGTGACTCAGAGAGGCTGCTGGGGCAGTGGCAATGTCTGTTTCTAGAAGATGGGCTGGGGAGAGGGTGGAGAGTGGAGCAGCCCTGCCCTGGAATCTCTTGGGAGAGGCTGGGCGGCAGGGAGCAGCCAGCCCCAGAGGACCTGAAATAAGGAGGGAGAGCAGGTGCAGGGAGAGGTGAAGAGGGACTCAGCGCCCAAGGCCAAGTCCAGGCACAGGGCGTTTCTTCACCTGGGCTCTGTGCTAAGGTTTCTTTGTGGTGACATTGGTGGAGACTTGGAACCCTGACGGTTTCCCTCCAGGTGCCTTTGGCAGCCATTGGAGGTTCAAGTGAGGGGCAGGTGGAAAGACCACAGCTCTGTCTCCTCCTGGGAAAGTGAAGCAGGCGCCTCTGCAGGGAATGTGGGAGAAGAGGGGGTGCACTGCTCTTCTCTGCTGTGTCTGTTGTCCTGGATCCCCTTCCAAAGCCCCCTACCCAGGGGAGGCTCAGGCAGGGCGGGGAACAAGCGCGGATGCCCACCCCTCCCTCTGGCTCCTCCTCCAGGTCTGAGCTCTGGACCTGTTTCTAACCCAGGTCTTTTTGCAGCATCCACCAGCACTTCGGCAACTGGAGCCAAGGGGCTGGAAGCACAGCCCGGAGTGCTACACACCGCCCTCTCCACTTCCAGTAGGGAAGGCAGGTGCAGCATTCTGGGGGCGCGGCTCTTTACTCCCACTCCCAGATTTGCGGGTGTACTTACATGCTTGGGTACACACACACACACACACACACACAAATGTGGCTTACATGTATATACATCTAGATGTTCATGTACACCTGCTAGTATTTCCACATCATTTGGATCATGCAATATTTTTAGTCTTCCAAAAGCTCGTGGAGCAGCTGGAATTGTGGCCCAGCTTCTGATCCAACTCCCTGCTAACGCACCCGGGAAGAAAGTTGAAGATGGCCCAAGTGCTTGAACCCCTGTCATCCATGTGGGAAACTCTAATGGAGTCCCAGGCTCCTGCTTTCAGCCTAGCCCAGCTGCTGTTTGTGGGGGGGACATGTGGAGGGTAAACCAGCAGGTGGGACCTCTCCACAAGGTTGGCTGAGGGTCCTCACAACCCGATGGCAGGGGCCCTTGAGCCAGCTCTTCAGGGGCAGAACTGTGATGAGCTGGCTCAGAAGTCATACAGGTCCCTGCTGCCACAGTCTTGTCATGAAAAACAGGTCACAAAGGTCAGTACTTTGAAGAGAAGAACATCATGTATTTGGCAAACAGATTTCATTTTTAAAATATATTTTAGGGCCCGGTGGCGTGGCCTAGCGGCTAAAGTCCTCGCCTTGAACGCCCCGGGATCCCATATGGGTGCCAGTTCTAATCCTGGCAGCTCTACTTCCCATCTAGCTCCCTGCTTGTGGCCTGGGAAGGCAGTCGAGGACGCCCCAAAGCTTTGGGACCCTGCACCTGCGTGGGAGACCTGAAGAGGTTCCTGGTTCCCGGCTTCGGATTGGTGCAGCACCAGCCATTGCGGCTCACTTGGGGAGTGAATCATCGGACGGAAGATCTTCCTCTTTGTGTCTCCTCCTCTCTGTATATCTGGCTTTCCAATAAAAATGAATAAATCTTAATATTAGGGGCTAGCACTGAGAAGTAGCAGATTAAGCTTCTGCCTCCAAGTGCCAGCATCCCATATTGGTGCCAGTTTGTGTCCCAGCTGCTCCACTTCCAATCCAGCTCCCTGCTTATGACCTAAGAAAGCAGTGGAGGATGGTTCAAGTCCAGAAGCCCCTGTATCCTGGTGGGAGACTTGGAAGAAGCTCCTGGCTCCTGGCTTTGGGTTGGCTCAGCTCTGCCCTTTGTGGAGATTTGGGGAGTAGATCAGTGGATGGAAGATTCTCTCCCTCTCTTTTTTCTCTGTATTTCTGCCTTTCAAATTAAAAAATAAGTAATTTTTAAAAAGAATCATATTTTACGTATTGAAAGGCAGAGTGATAAACAGGAAGCGATCTTTCCTCTACTGGTTCAGTCCTCTATGTCTACAGTGGCTGGGACAGGGCCAGGTGGAAGCCAGGAACCATAAATTCCATCGAGTCTACCACGTGTGGGTGGCGGGGGTCCACTCACAGAGAACAGAGAAACCAGGACTCTGACTGGCCCTGTGGTAGTGGGTGCCAGTGTCACAGGGTTCGTTGAACCCATTGCACTGCAGATGCCAACGCTAGTGAACCTGTAATCTTTCTGCAACTGTGGGACTCATCCTGGAGAGAGAATTTTAGGAGTAGTTCTGGAATTGTTGAGTCAAGTGACATGTATTATCAATTTTTTTGAAAACTCACATTTGTGTCTGACATGTAATTGTCCTCCTGGTATCCAGGCTGGCTTAATTTTACCAGTAAATCTCCTGAGCTGCATCTGGTCTCAGATTGAAAATAGGATTTTTGGTTTTCTCTCTGTTGCTGTCACTCAGCTCTGGCCGACGGGTGGCACTGTGTGACCTATGGGTGGCGCTGTGTGACCTATGGGTCATGCCTTCAGAAGAAGCTGTTTGCCCTACTTCCTCTTCTTCATGGAGAAAGCTCTTTGGAGGACGACACCAGGAGTCAGAGGGGACACCTTAGGGAACAGTGAGGTGACGTTCAGAAAGAACCTGAATCCCTGGGGCCAGAGCTGTGGCATAGCAGGTAAAGCCACTATTCATGATGCTGGTATCCCATATGGGTGCCGGTGGGATTCCTGGCTGCTCCCCTTACCATGTAGTTCCATGCTGATGCACCTGAAAAGTCTGGAGGAGAACCCAAGTTCTTGGGCCCCTGTGCCCATGTAGGAGACTTGATGAAACTCCTGGTTCGTGGTCATTTGGGAAATGAGCCAGCAGCGAGGCTAACACAGTCCCTTCCCCCTTCTCCCCTCCTCTTCGCTTTCCTCTCTTCCCTCCCCTCCCCTCCCCTGCCCTGCCCTGCCCTCCCCTTCCCTCCCCTCCTTCTTTCCCTTCCTTTCCTTGCCTAAAGAGCCATCTGAGTCCCCGCTGAGTCAATGTGATTACATTTCCATAGGCAGGTGTGTGTCTTGTTTTAGTCACATTAGAATAAATCACTTGACCACACACCATCTATGCATCAATCTGTTACTTTCTAGGAACAGATTGCTCAAAAACCAAAGACCGTGGGGATGGGGAAAGGCAAGTGGGCAAAGGAGTGAGGGCTGGAAAATCAGCTGTTTCCAGCTTGGCCTTTGTCTGGTCAGGAGGGGCCTCACCCTGACCACCATCACTGAAAACTCACCGACAGGAGAGCTGCTTGGTGGGGAGAGCTGGGCTTGTGTTCACTGAGCACCTACTAAATGCTGGCCCTGTGGTTTTTAATAATTAATTCATTCATTAATTTTTTGCATCTGTTCTTTAAGGAGGGGATCCTGGACAACTCCACCTCTTGGGATCGTGTTCTTTGGATGAACACCGTCATACATTGCTGATGTTTCTTTTCAACTTGGTGGTAAAGCTGTGAGGAAGTTCCACTCCATCACCCTGGGAGAATTACTTAACTTCTCTGAGCCCCAGGTTCTTCAGGTCTGACACGAGGCTGGCAATCTAGATCACATGAGGGAGGCAGCTGGGCTGGGGATGCAGCAGAGAGAGCTGCACTTGGGATGCCCACGTTCCATATCTGAGTGCCCGATTCAAGCCCTGCATCCTCCATTTCCAGTCCACCTTGTGAAGGAGCAGGTGTAGCAGCCAGTCCCACATCCCAGATGGTGTTCCACACTCTTGGGTTTGACCCGGCCCAGCCCTGGCTGTCACAGGCATTTTGGAGAGAACCAGTCAGTGCGAGATCTCTCCTCCTTCCTTGTCTCTCTGCCCTTTAAATAAACAAAATAAAAATATTTTGCAAATCAAATAGGTGGCTACAAATAATGGTGTTTAGTGTCTTCTTCATGCCTCCAACCTTCACCTTCTCAGAAATTTCATAGTTTTACAGGTGGAGATGGCTGCATTTCGGATGTGAATGTGTGTGGCTGTGGACGTGTTTGTGTGTCTGTGGATATGTGTGTATATCTTCGGTGTTGGTATATCTGTGTTGATGGCTCTGCGTTTTTGTGGTGTCTCTGTGTGTCTGTGTCTATGGGTATGTGTGAGTGTATCTCTGTGGGTATGTGTGTGTGTGTTTGTGTGAAGGGTGTCTGTCTATGTGTGTTTGTGTGTGTTTGGGGATATATCTTTGTGTGTGTCTGGGTATGTGTGTGTCTGTCTCTATGCGTGTCTGTGGGTGTGTGCATCTGCAGATGTGTCTGTGTGTCTGTCTATGTGTGCCTGTGTCTGTGTGTGGATGTGGCTGTGCATGTCTGTGGCTGTGTGTGTCTGTCTGTTTCTATGTAAATCTGTGTATCTATGCATGTGTGTGTTTGTGGGCGTTTTTATTCTTGATGAAAACAGCTTGTGGAAGAGACAGCTGAGATTCCTGGAAATCTTGGCACAACAGAAACCTACAACCAGCTCCATGAAACAGTGCTGGGTCTTCAGTCAGGAAGGAGCAAGTATCCTAGGATGTGCCTGGGTCAGCTGAGGCTCTCCATGGCCATGGTCAGGCAAGATCACTCCCACGTCCAACCTGGCTGGGCTGACATGTGCTCTAGCCAATAAGATGTGGCAGAGGTGATGCTGGGCCAGCTCTGGGTCTGAGTTTTAAGTAGTCATAGAAGTGGGCCAGGGGTGATGGCTCAGTGGTAAATCCTCGCCTTGCACACACTGGGTCCAATATGGGCGCAGGTTCATGTCCTGGCTGTTCCACGTCCCATCCAGGTCCCTGTTTGTGGCCTGGGAAAGTGGAAAACGGCCCAAAGCCTTGGGACTCTGCACCCGCCTAGGAGACCCAGAGAAGCTCTTGGCTCCTGAGTTCAGATCAGCACAACTCCAGATGTTGTGGCCACTTGGAAAGTGAACCAACAGATGGATCTTTGTCTCTATTTTTTTTTCTGTAAATCTGCCTTTCAAATAAATAAATAAATAAATCTTTTTAAAAAATCCTAAACACTTATATTTTTTATGTTCAGGAGCTGGAAACCAACAGCTGAAAGACGCTGCGTATGGAGAGTGTATGTGGAGGTAGGAACGACCTCTAGACCATGCAGACAGAGGGAGAGGGAAGCCCAGCTGCCCCAGTGTCCCAGCTCAGCCAGCTCCCAGCCCTGCTCCATGGAGTGACCGTGTGAGTGACCCCAGGTGGACCTGCCAAGTCCAGTTCTCAGATGACCATAAACTTAGCCAAAGTCATGAGCAACTCAAACAGCTGGGTTGGCCCCAGTGAACCCACAGGCTCCTGAGAGAGGGGAGAGACCCTGAGCCACCTGCTCTCTCTGAGGGCAAGGCACAGCATAGCTGCAGTCCCTGAAACAGGCAGCCACCAATCTCAGCTTCCACTGTGGAGTCCCCTGGGGAACAGGCCAGGACAGGACTATAGATATGTATCAAGACACACACAGGAGTACATACTCAGGATCCAGGGATGGGAGTCAGGGGACAGGGAGGGGGCAGGGGCTACCCACAGAAGGGGAGTTTTGTGCAGGGTTTGGAAGGAAGAAGCAGGTGACACCACAGAGCTGAGAGGCAGCACTGGCAACAACATGGCGAGAAAACTAGATGCACGGGGAGAGGGAGCTGGGAATTAAGCTTGGTGTTGGCTGGTATAAGAATCTCAGGGCTGCACGGGGGGATGTTACCGGGTCAGGTTCCGGAGCTGCATCAGGGACCTCAGGAAAGCAGACTGTGCCAGATCTTTGTGTTATTCCTACCTGGTGACAGCAGTGTGGAGTGGGGAGCTGGCGGGATGCAGGGACAACTTCCTCTTGAGCAGCCCCAGAACAAAGGTGTGTAGAGCCTGCTTGCTGAGAACCCCCTTATGTCTCCCCCAAGGACAGCTGGTGGAACCAGGGGATGGCAGGGCCCCCTCCACATGGCTGATGAGGAGCAGAGATGTAAAATGCTGGGAAAGCAGTGGCAAGACCAGAGCGTATTGGTCGGTAATTAGCAGGTTGATGACCCACATCAGGGACATAGCAAGGCTGCTGCCATACGGTAGGGCTGGCTTCAAGTCTTCCTCTCTTTGCTGCTCTCTCTTCTAGCAGGGCTTGGAAGCCCTGCTGCTGGCAAGAGCTGGGGTCCACGTGGCTGCTTGGCTCCAGGGGTGAGACAAGGCAGCACCAGGACAAAAGAACCCAGGAGACTGTGAGCAAAACTGCTGTGCTCTTGAGCAACAAGGATGCGAGCTGGAGGGGTGAGGTCAAGGAGACGCAGCTGTGGGCACAGTCAGGGGGGCCAGGAGGTTCCTAACGTTGCTGTTGCTTTAGGCTGTTCCCCTGCTCAGTTTACTTCATACATAACCTTAAAAAAATAATTACCCACTAAAAAATATTTTTATTAAAGGGCAGATTTATGGAGAAAAGGAGACAGAGAGAAAAATCTTCTGGTTCACTCAAGTAACTAAAATGGCCAGAGCTGAACAGATCCAAAGCCAGGAGCCAGGGGCTTCTTTCGGATCTCCCATGTGGATGCAGGTTCCTAAGGCTTTGGGTCATTCTCCACTTTCCCAGGCCATAGCAGGGAGCTGGATGGGAAGGGGGCAGCAGGACACATACTGGTGCACATATGGGTCCCAGTGTGTGCAAGGTGAGGATTTACCATTGAGCCATCGCCCCAGGTCCAGTCACTCATTTTTTAAAAGATTTATTTATTTTACGTGGAATTCAGGGTTACCAAGAAAGGGAGAGACACAGAGAGAGGTCATCCATTTGCTGGTTCACACCCCATTCGCTGCAATGGCCAGAGCTGAGCCAATCCAAACTCAGCAGCGAGGAGCTTCCTCTGGGTCCCCCATAGGGATACCCTCGGCTGCTTTCCCAGGCCACAGGCAGGGAGCTGGATGGGAAGCGGAGCTGCCAGGATATGAACTGACACATGTATGGGATGCCAGTGCTACAGGCTGAGGATTAGCTATTACAACACTACTCTAGCCCCTGTTTATTCAGGTTTTGCAGTTACTAGGTCAGAAACAGGCAACCCAGGCAGCCTAATCCTCCCTGGCAAGGATTCTGGAGTGGTGAGGCTGGGTCAGGGACTGCTGCAGGGGCTGCGGAGAGTTGGCAAAGCGAGACGTCCACTTCCTGCCTTCAAGAGAGCACCAAGGCAACCCAGGAAATGCCAGGGCCTTGTCACTGGGCAGGTGCTCGGGACTTCTGCCTCGTGGTCACAGGAGAGCTCTGGTGCTCAAAGAGTCTGAGCCAAGACAGGAGCAGGAAGGTGGCAGCAGCGCGTGCACCTGCTCCTTTCACTGGGAGAGCAAACGCTTTCCCAGAACCCGCAGCAGGTGCACCCCACTCACCATCCTCAGGAAGGATCGGGGTCCCGGGGATGAGCCAGTTGTCTGGCTGCTCTTTATCAGCTGGCGTTGCCCAGAACAAAGTTGGGTGTGGCCTGACAAGCAGGGGGAATGGAGATGGGGCAGGCAGCTAGGCCACTGTACTGCTTTGATGTGTGCTGGGCGAGGCAGATACAGCAACTGTGCACCCCATAGCAAGTACTCGTAGTCAACCAACTTAGCAGTAACTTCAGAAAGAGCCTTATGTCAGGCCTCAAGTCCTCCCTGAGTGTCTGCACCTTAGTAAGTTCTTTTCCATATGCTTGGTGAGGAGTATGAATGGAGAGGAAGAGATCCAGCCCCAGGAGATGGGTGGGGATGACATGTGCCTAGAGACCCCTTACTCCGGGGGATTTGTGGAGACTGATTGCACTGGCATTCAATAAGACAGGGCACAAGCTCAAGGTACTTTCCCTGCCTGCCCTGCCCACTCCTAGGGGCATAGCCCCATTCCCACCCCAGCCACTGCTCCTGTGACCAGACCCAGCCTTGCTTTAAAACCTCTAAGTGAGCCCTTGTGGCTTCAAATCCAAGCAAAATGGCCTGACTGGGCCTTGAGACCCATGGCTACACAGCTATCCCTGTTCTGGCTAGCCTCCTGACAAGGGCTCCAGTCAGCTCAACACCTTCAGGGAGACGTGCCAGGGCCCACGTGCACAAATGGACCCCTTCTTGCTCTGTGCCCTTCTCCCTCAAGACCACAGTTAGGGTCAGCTGACCCCAGCCTGGCCTGAATTCCTGCTGACTTCCTGCTGCACTCCATGGAGCCATATACTCGGGCATGGCTCCATTGCTCCTCTCTCACTTATCTCTCTCTCTCTCTGACATGGGCATGGGCTGTGCCTCCACCGCACCAATCAGTCCCCATCTCCTGCCTCACCTTCCCAGCATTCCCAGTCCTCTGCATCTGCAGAGGAGATGGTGATAGCAAGCTGTCCAGCTTGGCTGGGGTTTGACCACAAGATGGCCAGGAAAGCACACAAAGTTATCCTTGGAGTAATTCATAGGTGGCACTCGTGAGTTGGAAGGCTGCATCCCTCTCTACCCAGAGCAGATGCAGGGAGGAGAACTGTGGCTGAGCCGCTGGTGCCCTGTCCCTCTTCCCGTTTGCTGACCCCTCAAGCCTGACGGGTATTCTATTAGGGACACGGATATGACTTAGGAGCAAAGCACTGGAAGTGGAGCACCTGTGGAAGGTGCGTGGGGGCAGAGGCATGGGGAACGAAGAGAAGGACCCTGTCGTGACCTCCCTGTGCTAAGCAGAGGAAGTCCTGCCACGTGGGGAATGTCCAAGTCATGGTTGTCACTGCGTCAGTACCTGCCGATGCTTGGAACTGGCTGAGGTCAGGAGCAGCACTCAGCGGATGCTTCCAGCCCACACGCCTTCTCCTCTCTACATCTACCCCAACTCTGGCCCTCACTCAGGGACACCCCACTGACCTGCTCTTGTCAAGCCCAGGACGTGCAGCTGGGCTCCGGGGACCCTCTCCCATCCGCGTTCCTTCCCAATGCCCTCTGCTTTATTTTCTCGGAGCATACACACTTTGGAATGCAGGTGCCTAGTGGCCAGCTGACTTGCTTTGGCTCCACCTCCATGGGCCATAGCCACGACCTTGAGGTTAAGATGACTCAGCATTTAACTGAAACATACCCATGCCCAGCACTGCTCCGAGCACCTTGCGTGGGAATTCCTTCTGGGTCCATCAGCATCCTGCCTGAGGGCCTCGTGAGCGTGTGATCATGCCCATTTAGGCTCTCCTGTTGGCTGTTGTGCCCCAGCATCTTCATGACTGCGCTACCAAGCGCTCACTCGCCAGCAGAACCTGGTGGCCAGGAACTTCCCAGAGGATAGCGTGGTAGGACCTGATGGGCTATGGCACTTCTTTCCTCCATGCTGGTTTTCCAAGGGCTTGGTGCATATAAGTGAGCAGAGAAGGACTGGTGTGAGTCCTGGCCCAGGCAGAGGTCAGTTACGATACAACGTGTAGGTAACTGTACACGGAAAACATGACAAAGTGAGGCGCGTTGGAACAGAAATCACAGAGGGAGGCAATGCTCTAATGATTTCATCATTCAACATTCAAAGCAGCAGTCGCTGGGGCCAGGCATCGCAGCACAGAAGGTTCAGCCATTGCTTGGGATGGCCACATGTCACCCAGGAGTGCCTTTCCTGGAGTCCCCACCTGCTCTGCAGGGAGACCCAGGTGGAACTCCAGGCTCCTGGCCCAACCCTGATTGTTGTGGCCATTTGGGGAGCAAACCAGAGGATGGAAGATCTTTCTCTTTCTTTTTCCCTGTTGCTCTGCTTTTTAAATAAATGAAAGGAAATCAATAAACATTAACAATGGGATACATTCACCGGGCTAAAAGCTGGAATACAGAGCAGAGTGTGACATGGACCCCCACCTGCTCCCAGGGGAGGGACAGGTGGGCTTCATCCAGGCTGAGCCCCTGCTGGCTGGGACTGCTCCTCGCAAAGCTTAGAGTGGGGCCCAGAGCCAGGTGTTCAGGGGCATGGCAGTAGAACAAAGCAGGACAGACAGTGGGCCACCCACTGGGTGGTTTTCAGGCCCCCCCCCTCTGGCCTCCCCTTTCCTCTGTGGTGGCTGGCACTGGGGCCCAGCTCCTGGCCTGGGCTGCTGAAGCATGGAGCTGCCCACAGTCACTACACACTTCATCCCGCTGCCCCAGAGCTTGGCTGCGTGATGGATGGACCCTCCTGTTCTCAGCCCCAGAGAACACCTTTGAATAATAACTTGGCAAAATTACTCTTTTTTTTTTTACTTCCCCTATTTCTGAATCATTTGCTCTTTCTAAGTCATTCATCTCTTTTGAGCTAGAAGAAGAAAGCAGAAGAATGAGAAGGAGGGGGTGGAGGAGGCGACATGGAGGAAGAGGAGACCTTCCTTTTTATCCCCTCACTCTGCAGGGAAGGAATCCGGGGACCCTGCCACCAGCCTTTCCCATCAAAGGGACCTTAAGGCAACCGCACTCCCACCAGTAGGGTTTGCAAATCAAGCCTCACCTCTGTTTGTGGTAACGCTGCAAGTGTTGGCGGTGAAAGAGGATGGGGGCACAGTGATCTTTCTAGGGCTGCTGAAGTTGCTTGGAAAGGCAGCTGCCTGCTCCTTCCTCCCACCCCACCCATGCCTGCCAGTCTCTCGCCTGGGACAGGAAACAGCAGAGGAAGAAGTGGTGGGATAGCTCCTTGTCTCTGAGGAACTGACCTGAGGCAGACACTGTCCTGCCCTGGAGGAGTCAGTCCACAGTCAAGTGCATGGCTGAGTGCAGCCTTGTTCAGCAGCCTGTGCTTGCAACAGTTAGCACAATCAGAGGAGAAGGCTCCTGAGAAGACACGCTCGGGAGTGTCTGGCTGAGGGTAAGGTGATCGTTAGTCTTAGTCTCCAAATGTCAGACACAGTATTAGGAGGTGTGATTGTAGGGAGAGGATCTGGGGGAGCAAGAGGGAGACAGACTAGGTCATGATACTGCAGCTGCATTGCTGTGTCTGCGGCAGGCATGCGCAGGGTTGGTGGGGCAGGGCGTGTGGGGCAGGCTCAGGAGTTCAGTGAGTGTGACCAGGAAGGCATGCAGCTGAAGGGGTATGGCCAGACCTGTGCTGTGTGGAGGGTGACCAAGCTGGCAGGGGCTGTGCCACCATCCAGACAGAAATGGATAGGGATGGAGCCCAGGTGGGGCATTTGGGAAAGGGTGGGTGTAGGCAGCACTGGGGGAGCCCCGGTGGTGGCTCAGGTCCCTCCTGCAGCCACCAGTGGCAGAGACCTCCTGGAGCATACCTGGGCTGGGAGGCAAGCAGGCAGGCTCTGGGGAAGGGGAGGTGCAGCAGGTGCAGCCTGCAGCCCAGGGAGCACTTGGCAGTGATTCTCAGCTGATTTCATCTGGGTGTTCTCCTGTTTTTTTTTCATTCACCCACAAAGCTCACCCCTTCCTCCCTGCTGGGCTAAAGTCCCCTCCCTCCTCCCTGCCGTCCTTCCTTTCCCCTCCCTCTCCCCTCCCCTCCTTTCCCCTCTCTTGCTTGCTTCATCCCTGCCACCCTCCCTCTATCCCTCACTTCGTCCTTCCTCTTTCTTCCTCCACCCCCAACTCTGTTTCTATCTTTTCCAGTTATGCTGACAGAGAGGACAGGTCAAGCTGGTCTGTGTGTCCTTAAGACCCTGGCCATGCGGGGGGGGGGGGGGGGCGGTGCTAGGCGGCTGGGTAGAGAGGCCAGTTTCCTTCCAGCCTCCTCTGCCCTGACGCTTGGCTGCATTTGCCTGCTGGGAGCTTAATGTCATGTTGGAGTTAACTTCATTTCACAAAGGCCGTTATGTAAAGACAGAAGGTAAGAAGAGGCCGAGGGTGGCATTCACTCCATCAACTCGGTGGCACAAACCTTGTATTCAGCCTCTGGACTCCAAGCCTGGACCTGTGTGGACACCACCTCCCCCATGTGCCCGTGGCCTCTGCAGCCTCCCTGTGCGCCAGCCTCAGGCCTGGCAGGAGCCTCGTTCTTTAATCCCCAGCCTCCTTAGGCCTGGCCATTTTGTACAATACAGACAGCTTTTCTCTCCCCCTAGTGGGAGGGGTCCAGCCCTCAACCCATGTGCCCTAAGGAACAGCAGGGATCTTAAGACAATACCGCAGATCAGTTCTGCATTTTACTTTATTATTATTATTATTTAAAGATTCTTTAAATTTTATTGGAAAGGTAGATCTACACAGAGAAGGAGATATAGAAAGATTTTCTGTCCACGGGTTCACTCCCCAAATAACTTCAATGACCAGAAATGAGCCAATCCAATGCCCGGAATCAGGAGTTTCTTCTGGGTTTCCTACATGGGTGCAGGGTCCCAAAGCTTTGAAACATCCTCTACTACTTTTTCAGGCCACAAGCAGGGAGCTGGATGGGAGGCAGAGCAAGTGGGACATGAACCAGCACCCATATGAGATCCTGGCATTTGCAAGGCGAGGATTAATCTGTTGAGTCATTGTGCCGGGTCCCTGTTTTATTCTTTAAATGTTACATAGGTAAATGCATCGGTCACACAAGTAATACCCGGAGGGAGGACAAGGAGGGTAATGTATGAATTTATGGACCAGATGGGAAGCATTTGGGCCTTGCCAGTCCTCCACCCCAGGCACCTGTTTATCCCCACCCTTGGACACACATCATTTCCTCTGTCACCCGGAGATCAAACACCTGCTACTTGTTCCCTTTTCCTTTGTTGGGCTTCTTTGTAAAACAAAGCTACCCAGTGAATTGATGTTTATCATACACTTTACAGAGGGACAGAAAGCAACATGTGAAATGACAGCTGCCACACCCCAGGCCCCAGGTCTGCCTTGGGTTCCCACTCTAGGGTGGATGAAGATGCTTCTGGATGCTCTTCTGGAATGGGCTCTGCACCCGCAGGCCTTCGAATATGATGACTTCACAGCTGACGCAGCGACAGTTCAGAGGGGTCAAACAACACGTCCAAGGCCACAGGGCTCTCAGGCAAGGGCAAACGCACATCTTGGGCCCCACCTCCCATTGCACACCTAGCAGCAGGTGTCTGCCCAGAACCAGTCTCAGCAGGTGCCTCCAATCCCCCTCTGGCCTTGACTTTGCCCTCCACGGCTGGTGACACACTCAGCACCACCCCTCCTCAACCCGTCCATGAGCACCCCTGGCCCTGGCTCAGGTGCAGCACAAGGGGCGGTTCCTGCCTAATCCTTTGTCTCCCTGGCTTACTGTCCAAGCTGTGGCATTGTTGCCACCACAAAAAGATACAAAGTCATTCCTTTATTTGATGTTTGTGTTCTCAGATCACAAGTGACAGGGGCAAGGCAAGTCCCTTCACAGTCCCCTGGCCCCTTTGGGAAGTGACAGCCTGACTGGTCCACTCCTCCTCCCTCTGAGCTAGATTTGAGGGGTAAGGGCCTGGTCTTGGGGCAGGCACGACCTGACCCCCAAGCTGTGTCTCCGTCTCAGCTTCCTCCATCCTGTGTGTGTTGCCTTGCCTGCCATGGGCCACGATGTGTCCACAGCCCTGCCAGCAGCTGGCGATACAGGATCCGGCTGCCGTTAGGTGCCACAGACTGGCTCTCATCTGGACACCCGGGGCCTGACTGTCTGCTTACCTATCTAACTCTGACATCCCAGCAGGGCGTCTACCCACGCCAGACCTGCTGATCAAACTGCTCTAGCAGGTGAGCGCTGTCGCCTGCACACATCGCTTCCCGCCATGGAACACGGAGGCTTCGCAGCAAAGGAACGCATTGGAGCAGGGCGCGCAGACCCCCGCCCCTCACTAACCCAGGCGTGGGCGGGGGAAACCGGCCTCACCTTCCCAGCCCCACAAGCCTCCGGAGATCCCTGATTCTGCAGCGCCCTCTCGTGTCAGCTGAAGCACGTCCGTAGACAACACCCAGGACAGGAACATGGGGTAAGGCAGGCACATGGGCTGCTTATTTCGGCTTCTAGAACCCCATGCTCACGTTTGTGCACCTGCTCCCACCCGCCGCACAGCACCCAGTCCTGCAGAAGCCATGCAGGCATGCAAACCTGTTGGGAGCCCAGACCTGAGGATGGGGGTGCCAGGGCTTGTGTGGTACGTGGCCAGGGAGCCCTGCAGTGGGTGCCTGCAATGAGTGGAGGTGGGGACATATGTGGGGAGGCAGGGGAGGGCGTTACCACAGCTCTTCTCAGTCCAAGGTGAAGGAAACAGGTTCGGGAAGAGGGCATCCCTGTCCCCTATTTGGTGCCAAAGAAACAGGATCCTGTCTGCAGAGACCCTGGCCGTGGCTGCCTCTCCCACTTCTGTGCCCAGCTCCTTGGGGCCGAGGCTCTGTGCAAGCAGGAAACGCTTTGCTGCCTGCAGACAGAGCCAAGGAGGCCAACCAGGGTGAGAGGCAGCTGGGCACACTCAGCTCGAGTCTCACTCACTCACCCAGCACTTGGGACGGAGGGAGGCCAGGTCTTCACAGGTGAAGACGCAGAGGTGGGGAGGAGGCCAGGACTGCCCGGCTGAGTGTGGCTGAGCTCCGGGGTCCAGGCCTAGACAGCACACAGAGAGGCTGGCGTTGGCTCACCAAGAGAAGGGTGAGGCCAAGACATGGGACAGGAAGGGAAACTGAGGCACACATGGGACGTGGGGGTTGATGTGCTGTTGATATCCCCTGTGGGAACACATCTAGGATGGGGGGTGCAATACACAGTGCAGGTTGCATCCCCCATGCCTGTGGGAACAGAATCTCTAGGTGTGGGCCTGGAGTCGGCCTCTGGCTCCGCTGTGTGGCAGGGGGTGCTGACGCCTGCACTCACTTCAAGATGCACCAGGAGGGTAAGATGAACTGGCAGGTACGGGAGCAGGAGACGCACGACAAGGAGTTAACTGAGCAGTCTCGCACGGTTCTTTCCACTTTGTGTATGTTTGAGAATTCTCCTAAGAAGGTGCTGGGAGGGGAATCCCCCAGTCAGGGAGGATGTGGGGGCTGCTACTGCAGAAGCACCTGCATGGAGGCCCCAAGCTTGTTCCTTACACCCCTTCCCACTGGCCCAGGGGGATCCTCAAGGAAGGCCACCATTCTTCTCATTGAGATCCATCATCACTCCCGGAAAATCCCCTAATGTTCTTCTTGCAAGTGGCCTTTGCTTCCGGCCCCCTCACATCCCCCACCCAGGACCCAGGCATGAACCATCTGCAGCAGAGCTGGAAGCACTGCTTCTCAGCCACTTCCCGCCCACCCCACACCATGAGCGCTGATGCCCCAGGGAGCACAGAAGCCATCAGACAACCATGATGCGGAGGTCGCAATCTTTTTTGTCTTAGGCCTCAGTCTCCCCAATGGTAACAGGAAAGAAGACTCAATATTTCCCCAGGATATGTCCTACTGGGCTTTCTTACTCTGAAGGTTCAGGCTGGAGGGGACTTGGGGTGCCTGTGGACTAAAGTCCCCTCTAAATAGAAGGTAACCAGAGGCTGCTGATGGGACCATGTGTGCAGGTGTTTGCTGTCCCACTCTGCAATTCTGTCTGGCCTATGAATGCAGATCCCAGACCTGGTACCCTGGTTCCTGAGCGCCACACCCACTGCTCCTGGAATTGTTGGCTTCACTGGGTCCTTTACCTTATTCCAATCTGGCCAGCGAGGTGAGTGCGGGTCTGGAGCCCGGTGATGGGAGTGCTTCTTCTTCTTCTTGACCAGGAGGTCGAGTGCCATCTGTAGGCCGATGGGCTTCATGTCATTCTTGCCCAACGCAGAAGCCGTGTACATGTGCAGTTCCACAAAGTGGTCTAGGAGTTCGGAGGGAAGGGCTGTTCTGAGAGGTGTGTGTCCATTGATGGGGATGGGAGAGGGTGGCAGTCACTACCTTGCCTTGGGCTTGGAGGGAGACCGTGTTCGCATGCACCTGCTACGTGGTCAGGCCTTAAACAGCAAAGGCCATCCATTGCCTGAGTTGGGCGTGTGGTGGATATGAGCTACTTGGCTGCACTTGAGTCTGTTTGCAGAACGGGACATGAATCCCAAGGCAGAGAGCACAGAAGCCAGTGGGTTCAGGCTCATGCCCTTCCTTTTCATACAGTGTGCTCAGGGCTGTAAACCAAGCATGTATGGAAATGAAGTTCAGATCACAGGACAAAGTAGCCCACATAGTACATGCTACTGGGACATGGGGAGGGACTTGAGAGCATACATAGCAACTTCCTGGAAGGGACAGGGGCTGTTTCAGGCCTGAGAGCAGGGGAAGGATTCAGAGGGAGGAGGAAGAGAGGAGGAATGGTCTAAGCCAAGGTCCATGGGGACATGGGGTGACTGCCTGGCTAGCATAGAGCATCCTTGTGGGACTGGACCATGAAGGACCTTGGGAAGCTCAGCTAGAGAACGGGGATGTGGAGGATGTCCCAGCAGGCATGACATGGTGACAAGAGTGCCTTGGGGAAGGGGCATCTGGTGACTGAAGAGCCGAGGGGAGAGCCAGGCCCTGAGGGCCCCACAGTACCAGGGTACCCACTGTCAAGGTGAGCTGGAGTGTTGGCTCCCGGCCCCAGGGACAGCTGGGGCTCCCACGCAGCATCTCTGTTTATGTAGCTTCCTACCATTTCCCCAGATGTGAGAACACATGTCTTCCTTCTCTATGTGAGCCAGAATGAGAATAAGATGGACACGTGCTGTCTTGGACCCGGGCACTGGTCCAAGCCGCAGGTGGCAGGGCCTGGCCTGGGACACTGGAAGGCACTTCATCCACCCCCGCGTCCTCCTCTTTTGGAGATCTCGGCCATCCTGACCAGCTCTCCATCACTTCCCACGCCGCCCTTACCCATGCTCCTCTGCCTTAAAGTCCCAGTCATTGTGAAAGACTAGCTGACCCTAGGAGGAGACCATTTGATCTCCCAAGTCACCCACCGCTTGTGGTGCTGGGTGGTGAGGGAGGGGACCCTGGCCCTTCCTAGCCGGGGTTCTTCTTAGCTCTCTCTCGGACTCATTGTACGAAGAAGAGGGGAGGAAGGAGAGAGAGGGCAGCGAGCTGGGGGGCGGGTCTGAGAAGCAGGTGCAGGGCCTCGGCAGGCCCAGTTTTGAGCTTGTCTGGACAGCTGTGTTGGAGATGGCCAACCCAGCTGTGGAATCATCCAGAGGAAAGAGCCCAGTTCTATTCCAGCATTATGACAGTGAAGAGTCAGGGATAAACTGTGTACATTATGGCATAAGCACGAGTGGTGTGAGCCTCTGTCAGCATGTTGCCCTTTCAGGCTGCCACCACCTCTCCTGCACTGGGCTGGGGATGACTGCTACAGCCCCAGTCACTTTCTGAGTGTTCTGCAGGCGACCGCACAAGCCCCTGACTGAGCACTGATGGCAAGGGAAGCAGAACAGGTGGGTAACATGTCCAACTTTCTACAGCCGTCCAGAGCAAAGAAATTAGGTAAACGCAAACAGATGATTCAATGTGGAGGTACAGAATTTTAGAACTATGGGGTGGCATTGTGGCCCAACAGGTTAGGCCACATTACTTGTGACACTTGAGACAGAGAACACATTTAGGCATGAATGTGGGCAACTCCATATGGAGAGGTCCTGTCTGGGATGAGAGAGAAGAGAGACAAAGAGAGAGATAGTCAAGAGGAGACTATCTCTATGCCTGTGGAAACGGGGGCTCACCAAGTCCAGCAGACCCCTTTATTGGATAGGGGGTGGTGCCCTAATTGAATTCGAGTGGGGTCCAGTGCACATGATGTCTTCAGGTCTCCAGAGTTACGTGTCCACATGCTGGTCCTAGCACCTCCTGCATGCTGGAATAGACTCAGGTGCATAATGGGAAGGGAGGAGTTGCTGAGCTGGCATGCAAGGGGCTGAGGTCAGGGATAGAGACTGGAGAAACCTCCCAGCTCCACCACTCCCTGACTCACGTCCTGCCTAGCGCTAGGGTTCTGGGGTCAAGTCGGCCACCAGCAGCAGAGGACAACCTTGTGTTGGGAAGGGGAGTCCTAACGTGGATGTTTGTAGAGCCTCAGCCCCTAATCGTGGGATACAGAGTGACTGTGAAACTGAAGATGCCACCGTGCGCCTGATGTCAGAGACAGTGTGAGAAGGAACTGGCCTGCACGGGTGGGTGGTACACGTACACAGCTTTGTTTCTCAATCCAAGCCAGCTTGAGAGTGATCACTCCAGAGGAGATGCTAGAAAAACCAGGTAGCAGGAGGACCCATACAGGGCCTGGCAGCTGGACGCTGTCTTTGGTTCCTTTGCTGGTAACAAATGAGCCAGGGGATGGAGGAGCTGCAGTGGCCCAGCCGCACAGTGCAGCACCAGCTCCTTCCACCCAACCTTCCCAACACATGCAGGGGACTCACGCAGCTGGCTGTGGACTTGCTCCTTTCCTGTCCCCAGGACCTCAGCCAGCACTTCTCCTGAGGGTTGACAGAAGGTCTGTGTTGCAGAACGGATCCTATGTCTCTTACCTTGAGTTATGAGACTCATTTGATGGTGAAGGAGCTGAGTGGTACATGTGCAACTGACCTTGCGGTCTGCTGGTCCCACTTGAGTGCACTCCCCCAGGAGGCAGGATTTAATGTTGTGGCTGGAGCACTGGAGCTACTTCACCGTGGGCTGGACTGTGTGGGTGAACTGGAACGCAACAGTGGCTGATACTGTTCCTTCCAAGGCTGCCATGTCCCACGGTAGAATTCCAAAGATTCCCAGAGAATCCATGCTATGCAGCTTTTAAGTTATATGTTTCCAAAGGTGGAAGAACATAGCTTATTTCACTTAACAATTTTTAGCTTAGTTAAAAAAAATTTTTAACCTCTAAAATATTGAGACACAATGTGAATTGACTTCCATTTGTTCCCCTTTCCTCTGGTCTCCACAGACATTGGGAGCCAGCTTAACAGTGGTCTAGGGTTCATGTCAAGTTTCCTGAACTGTGTAAATGTTTCCCAGCTGCAGGCAGGTGGGGAATCCTCAGATGTACACGAAGGATCTGTCAGGCAGACAGCCAGTCGTGAGGCTGTGTGTGTGGACTTGAGAGTGAAGAAGCAGTTAAGGAAGGTGCTGGATGCCCTGAGAGCCACACGCTTGCAGAAATCCTGCCTGGCACACTGGAGGGAAGGTCCCTCCCCTGGAGGAGGGGCTCCTGCCCCTGTCCGATTACATCACGTGTGAAATCTGGTGCTGAGGAATCTCTCTGTTCAGGAATACTGTCACCCTTACCTCCTCTAAAAACATCCTCCCTCACCAAGGACCTTTAACATTCTGGGCTGGCACCCTCAGCAGGAAACCTTGCACCCCACAAAGCTTTCTGGCTGACAACATTCCAGGAAAAGAGGTGGGAGATGTTCACCCTGCACCCATGTTTACCTGCAACCGGGTCTACACAGAGAAGGGACACTCTGTCCTTGGCCGAGCTGCCCACCCTGCCTGTCAGGTGCACATGCTTTCTTCCACTTGGCCAACTTACTTACTGCTGAATGCTCTCTCTACTGATTTTTTTCTTCTTCTGGGGAGATAGGATTTATCCCGGTCTCTGCCATAACAGTGGCATAGAACTTCCAGCCAACCCAATTCAAGGACTCAGAATGGATTGGCCATGTGCAGCCTGCCAGCAGTACTTCCCTGCGAGTCAGACCTTTGGGTGGGTTGAAAGATACCCCCTTCACCACAATACTGGGGTACATTTTGAGGGAGGCCCCAGCATGCCCTGGACCTCAGCAGAAAATGATGGAATTGGATTATCTGTTTGCAGTAGGCTTAGTGTGACCCTAAAAGTTGCATAGACCATTGGCAACACTTAACTTTCAACAGATGATATGGGCACAGGGACGGACTAGCAAACACAGGGATGGGCTTGCAGGGAAAAGGAGTAAGTACCGCTGGAGTCAGTGTGTGGGGATTTATGGCCACTTCCTCAAGTCCCAGACCTAAGCTAGATTCCAAGCGCCTTGGCTGAGAGGCAGAGGAGGACTTTCTCTGAGGAAGCAACCTATCGCAGGCACAGGTGCACTCTGTGACTCTCCTCTAGGTCTTCTGTGCTATTTTTCAGAGGGACAAAGTATTGTGGGAGAAACACACACACACACACACACACACACACACACACACACACCCTTCCTTCAGTGGTTGCTGGAACCTGGCCCTGGGTGCCACTAATTTCCAGATGTCTAAAATGATTTGCCTGCCAATATGGGCATTAAGTAGAGCTAGGAAGGGCTAATGTGGAAACCACAATACTGACCAAATCATCTATAACTACACAAGCCCCGCTGAGACAGCAAACCAAGGGCAACCCCACATCCCTGGAGTAGCAGGGTAGACATGAATGGTGCAAGGGTGCTGGTCCCTTAGGCACCCCCCATTTGGCAAGGGAAGAAAGCCAGATGGGCTGTGGAGGGTGACAGTAGATTATCACACACCTCATCAGCCTAGGCTGCCCCTTGCCACTGAAATTCTAGGTACGGCATGTTGTCAGGAGCAGAGCCATACAGCGTCTGGTTTGCTTGGCTGTGTTGACCAAGCAAGCAAGCTTTGCCCTCTTCTCCACCAGTTAAAGAAAAAAAAAAGTCAGGAGTTTGCCTTTATGTTACCTTGCAGAAAGATTCTGATCATTTTGTCATCCCGGAGGACATATCATGCCCTGGTGACAGAAGGAAGCTGGCCCCAGCAAGCTTGCTAGATGCCTGAGTGTGACATGCCTGTGCCAGCTCAGTGGCCTGTCGCTGATGCTTGCAGAGATTCCAGGTTCTTGTACGTACTGGAGTAGCTCCTCTATTGTAAGTAACAGCGGCACTGCCAGCATCAAGGATAAGGCACAAAGGCTGCCTCTCGGGGTTCTGGAGGCAACAATATACCACAGCTGAGAAGTCACTGCAACCTAATTAGGGGGTGAGAACAGGACTCCATCATGAGACTGTCTCTGAAGAATCCCCCAAACCCTCCAAGAAGCGAGGAGGATGAGCAGACAGTGAGCTCGCAGGATCAACACCAAAACCAGCCCCATCGCTAGACACTAACGAGAGGACACAGACATTAAGAGCTCAATGCTGATTATAATTGCTTCAAAGGATACAGCTAACAAAATATGCACAGAATCTGAATGAGTAAAAATTGCAAAATGCTGATGAGAAAAACCATACTTGGAAAGACAGACTGTGTTGCTAGCCTGGAAGGCTCACAAAGTAAAGAAGCAAATTCCCAGACAGCCCAGGAATGGCAGTATTTGGCACTTGTCTCAGAGAAATGAAAACACATTTACACTCACTCGAAAAGCTGTATACAAGCTTTTTGCAGTTCTCTTTGCAGTAGCTCCAAACTGAAAACTGCCACAGACTCCTTGAAGCAGCCTGGTAACTTCTTACCCTGGGATTCTGCTCCATAGTAAAAGGAACAAAGAGCGGACACGTGCAGTGAGGACTGGAGGAAATTATGGAGAGTGACAGAAAATGACAGCCTCCCGAGGATGTGGACTCCACGTTCCACTGACAAGACACATGTGAACGAATCACAACACAGAGAAGGGGACAGATGTGTGACGTCCAGGTCAGGAGTGGGACAGGGGCAGAGGTGGAAATGGCTATGATGAAGGTTGTTGTCATGGATTCCATGACGGTCATACGGTTAAACATGTTGATGGTGGTGGTGGCCGTATGAAACCACACAGCATGTACATGGAGCTGCATGTGAATGTACACACGTACACACGAGCACTCGTATAACATGGGAAACCTGAGTAAGCCAGGCGGATCGTGGCCTTGCCATTCTCTTATGTTTGATTGGCTAGAGTTATGCCAGGTGTCAACATTTAAAGAGGTTGTGTAAAAAATCCTTTGTGTTTCTTTGCCACTTCCTCTGATTGTCTAATAATTTCAAATTTCAAAACTGAAAGCAAGGCTGTTGGCTCTGAATGGAGCCTGGAATAAGCAAGGATTGTGTAATAACTCCAGGGCACAGTGTAGATCACCCCGACCCTTGCACTTCAGCACCCAGAAGACCCATTGATGCTGGATGCGTCCATTGGGGGCAGAGACATTATACAAAGATTGCAAAGCCATCAAGGAGCACACAACAGGGGTGAGCAGCTGGCACAGCAGCCAAGTCATTCCTTGGGATGCCCGCGGCCACTATCAGAGTACCTGGGTTCGAGTCCCAGCTCCACTTCCAACCTAGCTTCCTGGTACTGCTCACCTTGGGAGGCAACAGGTGATGGCCTGAGGAGCTGGATGCCTGCAACCCAGGTCGAAAAGCTAGATGCAGTTTCAGTCCTAACCCAGCCCCAACTGTTTCAGGCGTTTAGGGGGAAAAAGCAGGTGGATAAAACAGATTTCTCTTGCTCTCTTGCTCTCTCTGCCCTCCAAATGAAAAACAAATACAGGATACTCAGATAAATTTGAAGAAAAAAAAGAATAAGAAAGCAGCAGGGACACACGGCAAAGCATGGCAACGTGGGAGCAAGGTGACTCTTGGCATTAAAGCAGTTTGTCCTCAGAACGTGACCTGATCTGGGAGAGGGTCTTAGCAGAGATAATCAAATTCAAGTCAGGTCACGACAGTGTTCTTCACACAAAGGGGAAAGTTGGGGGTTAGCTCCAGAAGCTGAAGCGCTACCAGTGAGTCTAGCATCCCACGTGAGCATCAGCTTGAGTCCCAGCTGCTCCTCTTTGGATCCAGCTCCCTGTGGATGCACCTGGAAAGGCACTGAAAGATGATCCAATTGCTTGGGCCCCCGCGCCCGTGCGGGAGCCCTGGAAAAAGCTCTTGGCATCTGGCGTTGGCCTGTCTGCCCTGGCTGTTGTAGCCATGGAGAAAGTGAAGCAGCAGATGGAAGATCTTTTCTGTGTCTCTTTCTGTCTCTGTAACTTGGTCTTTGAAACGAGTAAAATAAATCTTTGAAAAATATTAGAGATGTAATAGTATTTTCTTCATTTTATTGGATGTAAATTCTGCCATTATACACCTGATGTGTTTATCAAGCTGATTGCAGGTTTCCCATCTAAATGAACAACTCACACAAAGAAACGTGTCTGGTCAAAATCCTTTCTCTTCAGTAAGTTAACATATAATTTCTTTCATCTCCTCTAAGCAGCTTTGCTGTTGGAACAACATTTCTGTGGTGTGCGGCAAGGCTTATTTGTTTCAGTTAGCTAGTTCTTAAGTCTTATACGGGTTTTGTTTTCTAAACAAGAAAAAGAAGCATGATATAACATCTGTTCCTGAACTTCCATTAGCTAAGTACTGTCTGCCACCTTTGTTGTTTTTTTTGAAATAACGCATGTGCATGTTTTCAGAGAAGGAAGTAAAAGTTTCCTTTGTTCTGCATATCATCTGTGAATGAATGTTTTAAAGGTTAACTATATGTACAGAGCAAGAGTAAAAACACAAAAATAAAACTCATTATTTTCCCTGCAGTTAAAACATCTTTTTAGGGGCTGGTGCCATGGCTCAACAGGTTAATCCTTACGCTGTGGCACCGGCATTCCATATGGGTGCTGATTCATATCCCAGCTGCTCCACTTTCCTTCCAGCTCCCTGCTTGTGGCCTGGGAAGCAGTGGAGGACGGTCCAGGGCCTTGGGACCCTGCACCCACATAGGAGATCTGGAAGAGGCTCCTGGCTCCTGGCTTCAGGATCGGCTCAGCTCCTATCATTGAGACCATTTGGAAAATGAACCAGCAGATGAAAGATCTGTCATTCCTTCTCTCTATGTAAAATCTGCCTTTCAAATAAATAAATTTTTAAAAAACATATTTGTTATTACTACTATTATGAAAAAGCAAAATGTGAGTAAGATGTGTTAAGCTGTATTCTTACGGGCAGGATTGGAAAGATTGTTGATGCAAACTTATTGGAAGATATCTTTAAAAACTTGATTGATGGGCCCAGGGGCGTGGCCTAGCGGCAAAAAGTCCTCGCCTTGAACACCCCAGGATCCCATATGGGCACCGGTTCTAATCCCAGCAGCTCCACTTCCCATCCAGCTCCCTGCTTGTGGCCTGGGAAAGCAGTCGAGGACGGCCCAATGCATTGGGACCCTGCACCCGCGTGGGAAACCTGGAAGAGGTTCCTGGTTTCCGGCTTCGGATCAGCGCAGCACCGGCCCGTTGCGGCTCACTTGGGGAGTGAATCATCGGACGGAAGATCTTCCTCTCTGTCTCTCTTCCTCTCTCTGTATATCTGACTTTGTAATAAAAATAAATAAATCTTTAAAAAAAACCAACTCGATTGACTCAGAGATTTAAATCTAAGAAATCATTTGTAAACATTAAGAAATAAAGCTTATTAAAATTATTCAATAGAGCTCTATTATTTTTTAAATTAGTAAACTTCAATACCAGATAATCAGGAATTGGTGAATTACATAATGACATAAACTTAACAGTAACATGCAAACATTAAAAATGATTAGGGCAGTTGGCACTGTGGTATCATGCATAAAGCTTCCGCCTGAAACACTGGCATCCCATGTGGGCACCAGTTCTTGCCCTGCTGCTCTACTTCTGATCCAACTCCTTACAAATGGCCTGGGAAAAATCTTGGAGGATGGCCCCGGCCCTTGGGTCCCTGCCACCCACGTGGGAGACCTGGCTGAGCCTCCCGGCTCCCGGCTTCATTCTGGCGCATTGCAGCCATCTGGAAAGTGAGGCAGAGGGTGGACAATCTCCTCCTCTCCTTCCGTAATTCTGGCTTTCAAATAAATATGTAAATCTTTTTTAAAAAGTGATTTGAGAGTCTAAGTAGCAAGATAATAACCTGAACTTAGAATAGCAGCATTACAATAATAGAAGCAGCAGAATTTGGCTTTGAGATAATGCATGCACATGAGCAAGGAGAAATGCCTTGTATTGCAGCAGGAACAGTGCTAGACTGGAGGGGTCCTCACCCTAGTCGCCCCACTCAGCTGCGATCTGGCTCCTGGCTCGCCAGCAGCAGTCCCACCTGTTCCATCTGTGTTGGGACTCACTGAAAGATCGGCGCATGGGGCCCCAGACCCTGTGTGCTTAGCCCCAAACTCAGCAGGGTAGAAAGGCAGTAGACATTACAAGGAAATATTGCCAGACAAATGGAAAATATGCAGCCACTGGGGACAAAAGACAAACAAGGCCTCCTAAAGTCTTAGAGGAAAAGATGGGAAATCAGGACATTCAAAAGTGTCTATTTGGGACTGATGTGGTGGCACAGCAAGCTTGTCCTCTGCCTGCAGCGCTGGCATCCCATTTGAGTGCTAGCTCATGCCCTAGCTGTTCTACTTCTGATCCAGCTTACCCTGCTTGTGGCTTGGGAAAGCACTGGAGGATAGCTCAAATCCTTGGGCTCCTGCATCCACATGGGTGATCTGGAAGAAGCTCCTGGCTCCTGGCTTCAGATCAGCTCAGCTCAGGCCATTGTGACCCCTCAGGGAGTGAACCAGCAGATGAAAGATCTTTGTCTCTCATTGTAAAATCTGCTTTTCAAGAAAAATGAAATGAATTTATTCAAAGATTCATTTATTTTTATTGGAAAATCAGATATACACAGAGAAGGAGAGACAGAGAGGAAGATCTTCCATCTGTTGATTCTCTCCTGAAGTGCCCCCAACAGCCAGAGCTGAGCTGATATAAGCCAGGAGCCAGGAACTCTTCCGGGTCTCCCACGCGGGTGCAGGGTCCCAAGGCTTTGGGCCATCCTCGATTGCTTTCCCAGGCCACAGGCAGGGAGCTGGATGGGAAGCAGGGCCACCAGCACTAGAATTGGGACTCTAGCGTGTGCAACAAGAACTCCAGTCGCTAGGCTACTGTGTCAGACCCAAAGCTTTTTTTTTTAAGTGCCTATTTAGGCTGGGAAGTTCAGAAATCCACATACACATGCTCCAAGCAGACCTGAGAAGACCCCACCCTTTCCCCTCTCACTGGTCCCCAGGCTCAGCATGGGCAAGAAGTGAAGGCTGATGCAGAAGTTAACAGCCTGGCTAAGTGTCAGCAGTCCCTGGCCCTGAGTTAATTTTGTAAGAACTGGGAGAAACTTCCTTGTTTTCATTTTTCTGTTGGTTGGTTTGGATTTGGCATTCAAAAAAATCTGGCAAAGCCATAGTGGAACATAAGGGCGGGGCACCAGCTTCAGCGACCACGCACAAAAAGGGACACAGTCTTTGCAAATCGATTTAGAGAAACATTAAACACAAGTGTACGACCATCACCGATTTTATAAAGCATACTCTGGCAAGGGAGTTGCAATTTTGAGAGTTGTACATCATAATCTTCAAATGCTCAGTTTTCTACAGAAATCACAAGCCGTATAAAGACAGTTAAGTCCACATTTGATCAGTACACATTATATACATGCGTGGGAACATCACACAGTACCCACATTACAACGATTACGTGCACATGGATATAAAAGATATTGTATTAGCTATGTGTTATCATATCAAATGTATATGTCAATATCTTTTCTTTGCCAGAAATCTGACTATAAAATACAACGCACTATTAGTGAAGTTTAAAAATTGCCAAAATACTTTCAGTAACTGTCTAAAAATCCAATCCATGTGGTTATTGTTGGGTTTATCTGGAATCACTGCTAATTACATTGAGTAGGAACCAGAAACCTGATAAGACTATGAAAGGGCTAAGTAAGTGAGAGGTGAATAAATGTGATTTAGTTCATTTGAGCTGTCTGGTAGAAGTCACTCAATGATATTAACAAAGTAAGAGTGAAGTTGTTCAAGATTTTCCTAGTAATTTTTCCCCAAAGTTTAAAATATGTATTGACTTCATCTATTGCTTAGTAGAAAAGGGGTTCATGCAAGAGTACCGGAAGAAATAGACACTCCCTGTGTCCTGTTAATAATTCTAAACAGTTCTGCTGGCTTTGCTTACTGACACTCTAAATAAGTTCCGATAGTTAATATACGTTACTCATGCACTCGAACAACTATCAGTTATTTTAAACCTCAGCATTTTTTAAAAAAGATTTGTTTATTTTTATTGGAAAGGTGGATATAAAGAGAGGAAGAGAGCCAGAGAGGAAGATCTTCCATCTGATGGTTCACTCCTCAAGTGAGCGGCTACAACGGCAAAAGCTGAGCCAATCTGAAGCCAGGAGCCAGGAGCTCTTCCGCGTCTCCAATGCGGGTTCAGGGACCCAAGGCTTTGGGCCGTCCTTGACTGCCTTCCCAGGCCACAAGCAGGGAGCTGGATGGGAAGCGGGGCTGCCGGGATTAGAACCAGTGCCCATATGGGATCCTGGTGCGTGCAAGGCAAGGACTTTAACCACTATGCTGTTGCGCCGGGCCCTAAACCTCAGCATTTTTATTGAAAAGATGCCAATCAGGAAGTCTGTGAGTTTGAACATTTCTACTTTCGTTTGTACTAAAATATCTGATGAACAGAAGTCTAAATTCTTTGGTTTTTGCAGGTGTATATTTCAGAATATTTACTATTAGATTATATGAGACATAACTTACAGACCATAATTGTTCATGTACAAGAACTAACAACTTACCAGGACAAATGCTGGCAACTCATTACATATTTCTCCGACACACCACAAGGCTTTGTCTTTATATGAGCATGTTTGAGTCATAAATTATCATTTGTATCTCTGGTATTTATTATAAAATAGAGTGTGAAATATTGCCTAGTAGATGCCTGCTGAATGAAACTCTTTTAAAAAAATGAGCACATTAGACTGCTAATGTAATGGAATACTTGCATGCCAACTTGCAAATTTATTCTTAGCAAGGAGAATGAAGATACGTAAACTTTTTGAGCAGCAAACCTCTCTCGTGTGACATATCACAGCTTTCCTAATTCTACGTGAGGAAAATGATATTGAGCAGGGCGTCAGCAGTAAAAGTGAAATTGGACTCCTGCCGATGTAGTGGACAGTACCAGTCAGGTGCAGCTGTTCACACTGAAGAAGTGCATCAGGCAGAGCCTGTGACAGAAAATACACCACGGGTGGGGGGTCTGATGGGGTGCTGGGGAGCAGCAGGTGCTGAGGGTGCACTGACAACACTGATCATTGTCAGAGTCACCAGGAGGGCTCACCAAGATTCATTTCTCCCCGACAGTCTGGCCACAGAGCCCAGAGGCCTCAGCCCCCATAGAAGGCTGGTAGGGAGCTCCTGGCTCCCAGCTGCGCATCAGCTCAGCTCTGGCCATTACAGCCATTTGGGTGGCGAACCAGCAGATGGAAGACTTTTGTCCCTCCTCTCTGTAAAAATACATATTTCAAGTAAAAAGAAATAAATCTTCGAAAAAGTTATATATGTATTACAAATATTAAAAACTAAAATGAAAAAGAGAAATAGGCAAATCCAAAGATGTATTTGGAGATCCCAACGCCCCTCTTTGAACAATTGACAGAGAACTTCACAACGCCCACAGCCAACAGCATCTAACCAGCATTTCCAGGATGGACCAAGCCGCGGAGCAGAATGCACACTGCTTCCCAGTGGCCAAGCAACACACACGGATAGACCCTATGCTGGACTACAAACAGCCATCAGCAACTTTAAAAAATAGAATCATGCATCTTTTTTTTTTCTGGCAGCACAATAGAATCAAGCTAGAAATCCATCATGGGAGAATCACAGTAAATTCTTGGAAAATTATTGGCAATTACATAACATGCTGCTAAATAATTCACAAGTCGAAGAGCCTGTCTCAAGAGAAAGAAAAAGTATAGTAAGTTGAATGTATATGGGGAATAAGTTAGGCCGATACCTACAATACTGACATCCTACATGGGTGCTGACTCACGCCCCCCACTCTACGTTTGATCCAGTTCCCTGTTAATTCACCTGGGAAAGCAGCAGAAAATGATCTAAGTGTTTATGTGGGAGACTGGAAGAAGCTCCTGGATGCTTGCCTCAGAGGGGCCCAGCTTTGGCTGTCCTAGCCATTTGGGGAAAGAACTAGCAGATGGAAAATATCTGCTCTCTCTCTCTCTGGAACTCTTTCAAGCAATAAATTGTAAAAGAAAGAGAGAGAGAGAAGGAAGGAAGGAAGGAAAGAGAAAGGAAAGAAGGAAAGGGAAGAAAGAGAAAAAAAAGAAAAACTGAGCGAGCAAAAAACGTAGTACATGAAAAGTTATGATGGGACATAACAAAAATAATTCTTCTAAAAACACTTATACTGTTTGGTGTATGCACTGGAAAAAGGTAAAGTCTCAAATCAATTACCCAAACACCAACCTCAAGAACTTACAAAAAGAAGTGGAAGATACATCCCTAAAAAGCAGAAAAAACACATGATATAGATACAAAAATGAAGACAGGGAAATTATAGAGAAATTAGTGAAACATTTTTATTAGCTCTTCGAAAAGACCTATAAAATTGACAAATCTCTTGCAAGACTGAAAAAGGGAGAGAAGAAATTGCTTATTAATATAAAAAAGAAATAGAATACATCACTGAACACTATGTAGATGGCAAGAAGATAAGGGAAAGCTACAGCAACTTTAAAGAGATAAATTTGACAAATTGGGTGAAATAGGTTAATTTCTCAGAAAACAAATGGTTACAACTCACCTAATATTAAATACACAGCTTGAAAAGCTCTGAAACTCTTATTGAAATTGAACTTATAAAATTTTTTTATGGCTTGGCTTGATGGCTAATCCTCCCCCTCCAAGGGCCAAAATCCCAAACGGGCACTGGTTCATGTCCCACCACTGCACTTGCCATTCAGTCCCTGCTTGTGCTCTGGGAAGGCAGCAGAGGATGGTTCACAGCCTTGGGATCCTGCACCTCCCACTCCATCCTGCTACTGTGGGAGACCCAGAAGAAGCTCCAGGCTCCTGGTTTCAGATGGGCTCCGCTCCGGCCATTGCAGCCATTTGAGGAGTGAATCAGCCAGTGGAGGATATTTCTCTCCTTCTCTGTAGTTCTGTCTTTCCAATGAAAAGTGGTTCCATATCAGATACATAATTTACAAACATCTTGCTTTTTCATTTTAAAAAATCTATCTTACTTTTCATTGGGACACCAATTAGATCTCTCTCATTTTTCACAAATACATATGAATCTAATTTTCATCAAAAAAGTTTAATGAAAATGAGAAGTCACAACAGTAAGATAATACTACACACATATTAGAATGGCTAAAATCCAGAATGCTGACAACACCACATGTTGGCAAGGATGTGGAGCAACAGGAACTCATATTCATTGCTGATGTGGATGCAAAATGGCACAGCACTTTACAAGAGGGTGTGGCAGGGTCTTACAAAACTAAACATACTATGACCACATGAACCAGAAACTATGCCCCGTAGTATTTTCCCAAAGGAGAGGGAAACGTACATCTACACAAAAACCTGCACACAGATGTTCACAGCAGCTTTATATGTGGTTGCCAAAACTTGGAAGTGACCACAAAGCCCTTGATGAGAACACAATCCATTAAAAATTTGGAGGAAATGTGAACACGTGTTTCTAAATGAAAGAAGCCAGTCTAACAGGGGAATAAATTGCACGATTCCAACAACATCTGTGTTGGAGAAGACGAAACTGTGGAACAGTACAAGAGAAGTGGTTTCCAGAGGGTGAGGAGCAGTGTGGATGAACAGCTGGAGCTCCTGGGATTCTAAGGTCAATGAACCAATAAGGGACCTATACATTTGTCCAACCACACAGCATGTCAGTCACGAAGAGCAACACTCCTTGTAAGCTTTGGATTCTGGGTGATGATGTAGGCTCATCACTGTAGCAACTGTACCACGCCAACACAAGATGGAAATAACAGGGCAAGTTACCAGGGAGAAAGGGAAATAAAAGTGAACTTTGTTGCTTCTGTAAATTTATCTATATGCCTAAAATGGCTGTACAAAAATTATAATCACCAGTGTCAAAAGATAATAAAATCATTGGTGGAGGATCCTAATAAATAGTTTTTTGAAAAGCATTTTTAAAAGGAAGAAAGATCTGAGCATTTTGATGATGTTCCAGTATACACTGGACTCCTGAGGCATCAAATAGTGGATTGAATAATGGTTCTCTTTATAGATTTATTTCAGCTAACAAAGAATGCTATCTCCACTTTATCGCCTGACAAAGCCAATGACCTCAAAGCCTTCTAAAAATACACACACCCACACACAATCAAAGGGAAGAAGGAAACACTGTCTGGTCAAGAGAACAAATGGCAAGCCTCCAGCTGACGACACTTCTCCAGAATCAATAACCAGTTTACAGAAAACACAAAGGACAGACCATGCAAATGGCATTACTGGAGATGCAGTCAGCAAAGATCTAAATTGTGGGAAGCCACAGCACAAATGACCTATTTCTTTGATGATAGATTTTAAGGAGAAAAAGAGGTCAAAAAAATCTTCAGATTAAACCTGACTAATATGTCCAATCAGCTGTTGTAGTCTGAACAAGGCCTGGGTTCCCCAAACCCAGGCTGACATTAGGACAGCGAAGTTTTATGTGAATGATGAACAGATCAATGGTTGATGGGTTCAGGATACATTTTAATGCAGTTATGGTATCTGAAGGTGGGACCCTGTAGCATGATAGGATTGGAGCCCCCTCATGGAATCATGGTGGTGGTCTAAGAAGAGACCCCAAGAGGGCAGAGGAAGGGCTGCCTTTGTCATTTCCCAGTCCCTCCAGAGGCCTGAACCATTGCGGCTGCCCCGTCTTGGACCAGGACTCTCCAAACTGCAAAGCAAAATAAATCTGCTGACTTTCTAAGAAGCTCCTTTTAGGCATTTTTAGTTGTAGTAATGAAAAACTAAATAATAAATCAACCGATATCAAGTTGGGAATTTTGATCTTGATGTGTATATTATAAATTTTAAAAATCATTAGTTTGGGAGTTTGAATAGTTGGTGTTTTAGGACATTAAAAATCACCACAGAAAATCCTGAAGAACCTCTAAAGACTGACGTTAAGTAAGAACCTGATGGGCCTTGAGCTAGACTGGTCTTTCATCATGTGCACTGCTTTGCATTCTAAATTTGGAACTACCATTCAGAAATACATTAAATACTTGTAAATGATGTTTTCATTATACTCTTGAACCATTAATTTTAGCATACCATAGGTTGTACTTCTATTAGGTAATAAAGTCAAAACTGGAACTAAAAAAATTAATTAAAAATAATCATTAAATTTCTGTGACAGAGCTGACAGAGCTTCATATTGTTAATGTTTACAGGTGGAACGTTTGAGTGTCTGGGGTGTAGTTCAACACGAAATAAGCAGGGGTGACGCGGCATGGGATACATGAAAAAGACTAGCTATTGGGACTTGAGACAGTGCGACTGGGTCCTCCTTGTATAAGCATGTCTATGGCCAGCTGGGCTTTGCCCGGCACCCCTGGCACACTCTGGTTATTTGGGGGTGTGGGCTTATAGGGGAGGTCTGGGGGACAGCACAGCTGAGGGCAAGTTGGAATGAGGACAGCAGGCTGGGCTGGACATGGCTTAAGTTTCCCCCGGGTGTGGACTGGATCTGGAGAGTAGCAGACTGGGCTAGACTCCAGTACCCACCGGTACTCATGAGAGCCAGGTGGGTGTAGAATGGGCTGGGCTGGGCTAGGTCTCGGCTCTGGCTGAACCACATGAGTGCTGTGTCTGGGCACAGACCAGGTATGGCTGGGCTGCAACACCTAAAAGTAAGAACTGGATTGGGTATAGGCCAGTTGGGCAAGGACATTGCTCCTGCTAGAAAAAGAGGCAAAGTCAGCCTGGGCAGAAGACTCACCGGTGTGCATGAGATCTGTCACTGGGAGGTGACCTGATGGAGTAGCTTAGGGAACTCCACTGTTAAGACACAGTCCCTGCAGGTGAGTGTAAGAACCAGAGCAAGGAGCAGCCCAGGCCAGGCCAGGCAACAGTACCCACCGGCATACATGTAGGTCAGGTCTAGGGGTGAGCCAAGCTGGGCCAGTTCATAACATCCACTGGCAGATCTGAGAACCAGGACAAGGTGCAGGAGCGGCCAGGTCTGACTGCAACACCAGCCAGTTGACATTAGAGCTGGGATATGGAGCTGGCTGAACTGGGCTAGCACCCATCAACAAGAGCTGGAACCAGGGGCAGACTGGACCGAGCTAGATTACAGCACTCAATGGTGGACGCTGAGGTGGGGTGAGCTATGCCAGTCTGGAGGCGATGGGTGCCAGGTCTGTGAGTCCTGGAAGATTGGGGCCAGTGGGTCCCACGTTGCCTGGCCTGAGTCCTTGGGCTTGCCTGCACAGTGGGTACCAGGTCCATGAGCCGCGGGGGGTTCTGGTCCTACTCAGTGGAAAAGATGGAGTAGTAGACAGCTTGCCCAGATCCACATGGAGGATATAACAGTCCATTGGGACCTGCAGAGGGCTGGTCTGCTGGTTCCATAGCAGAGGAAGGAGAACGGTACAAATTGGACACCTACCCTAGCTAAATGATCACAGCAAATATCTGGTTGAATGGAGACTGTAAGGTCGACTATGCCAGCCAATGGACAATGAAAGTGTTCCCTCGGGCCCGGCGGCGTGGCCTAGCGGCTAAAGTCCTTGTCTTGAAAGCCCCGGGATCCCATATGGGCGCCGGTTCTAATCCCAGCAACTCCGCTTCCCATCCAGCTCCCTGCTTGTGGCCTGGGAAAGCAGTTGAGACGGCCTAATGCATTGGGACACTGCCCCCGCGTGGGAAACCTGGAAGAGGTTCCAGGTTCCCAGCTTCGGATCGGCGCGCATCGGCCCGTTGTGGCTCACTTGGGGAGTGAATCATCGGACGGAAGATCTTCCTCTCTGTCTCTCCTCCTCTGTGTATATCTGGCTGTAATAAAATGAATAAATCTTTAAAAAAAAATAAAAAGAAAAGAAAGTGTTCCCTCATCCTTGGATCAGTGAGACTGACAGCATTTCAGAACTATCAGAACCACCTGGGCAGAATCCTCAGAGCATGCGCCACATCGGTCCCTGGGTCGATATCGGGTAGCCATTCCCCATTACCAGGTATTGGGGCAGTTGGGAGGCTGGGTGTGGCTTCACCCCCTACCTCCCCTCTCCCCAGAAAAAGGAAGGGGTGAGCTTATAAACAATGATTACACCCACTTTTCCCTAACCCTCAATCCTTCCCACCCTGATCAACTATGTAAACATATTCATAAATAAACAAATAATGCTAGCTAAGGTAGATAATGGTTGCAACCAGATGACATTACATGCATTCATTTTAGTACTGTTTATTATGCATGTATTGAAATTTTCCACAGTGAAATAGCTGTGTAGAATAAACACCGGTATACAACAATGTTTTATGAAACAAAACTTCTATAATTATGTATCAAAATTATTTTCTGATTTATTTGAGAGGCAAGGAGACAGAGAAAGGGACAGACAGAGCTCCTATCTGCTGACTCATCCTCCAGACGCCTGTGACAGCTAGGGAAAGGCAAGGCCAAACCCAGAAGCTGGGAACATCTTTCCCTCTTTGGTGCCTGAAATCCAATCACTTGAGCCAACAAGCATTTGCAGGAAAATAAAGTCAAGAGCTAGGGCTGGGAATTGTGTCCAGGAACTCCAATGTAGGACAACCCTGGGAGCGGGAATCATTTCTGATCCTTGCTACTCCGTCAGTCTCCATATCCATTCAATTGCCAAATTCTGTTGATGTTCCCCAATTGCCACCCCTCTCATCCCAAGCTGAATGCGGCCTGTGCACACTGTGCTTTTCTGACCTGCTTCTAAAATGGTGATCAGATTGTTGTTTGCTTGCACTAGACCAGTCCTTAGCTTAAAATCCACTTACATATTAACAGACCCTGCAGGATCTACTCCCACTCCGGTATGTCATCACTCCTAACTTTGTACAAAGAGGAGGGAGAGGAGGAAAAGGAAGAGAAGGGGAGAGCAGAGAGGGAGAATGGGAATGTTCCATCTGCTGGCTGTCTCCCAAATGACAAAAAAGGCCAGAGCTGGGCCAGCCAGAAGCCTGGAACCACATCCAGGCCTCCCAAGTGGACACAGGGGCCCAAGTATTTGACCCAACTTCTGCTTTCCCAGAACTGCCGGTGCCAATATGGGATACTAGGATTGCAGATGGAGGCTCATCCCACCACATCCCAATGCCGGCTTCACTCCTTTCCTTCCTACCCTCCAGGCACTTCCGGTCTGCCCGAGCACTTACACAGGCTGCACCCTTCGCCTGGAATGCCACTTCCCTTTGCACAGCAACCTCTTAGACCTCACCCAATTCTCACTTTCTCAGAATACCTTTCCCATGTTCTTGGTCTAGATGAGGTCTGTCATCTCACACCATCCTAACCAAGTGTCACAACTGAACTTTCAAAATTGTTGGCATTACTTGTTTCATGACTGTCTTTCTTGCTATAATGTATATCAATGAGAGAAGATATTAGTTATTAGGCTTTATGATTGTATTCCCAAGGTTGAGTTTTTTTTGTCCTGGTAAAAAGGTCAAGGAATGAATACCTAAATACACAAATGAGTGAATCTGAATACACTCCTTATCAAATCACAGCACAGAATTACCTGCATCATACTGTAATAGTACACAGGTTTGCAAAGTTTCAATGTCTATGTCCACCAAAAAAAAAAAACAGGTCATGATACACCCGGGTTACAGTCACTCAGTCACTCACTGCTACTCCAAAAGCACTTAACAATAAAAGTAGATACACATAGATCCAAATAAAACCAGTTATGACTGAAGCCCCAATTATGGTATTGAGATTGAAGTCAGAATCACTGAAGAGTTATAAAGACTAAATAACCCCCAAATATCTGCATTTATATGCAATTCCCAAACATTGGGCATATGTGTAATATGCGTGTGTGTACACAAATATGTATACACTTATCTGTGTATATGCAAATGGTACACACCATTGCTTATTCAAGTAAAGCAAAAGTTTAAACATTAAAAATGGTACATCTCCACAACCTTTAAAATTAATGAGCAAAAACTGGAGGCTCCTGAACTAGAAGTTTATTTTAAATTACTGAGCTCTTCGTGCATGCAAAAATTTCATAACATTATATATACAGATGTTAATAGATCAAGCTATAATAGAAAGTATTTTTGTACAACTCTGGAAAGCACCAATATGCTTATTTCTCCTGCGAATGAATGCAGTTTTGTCATGGAATATCAAGTAGGTTTAAAATCTTTATATTATTGCTTAATAGCTTTCTAATGAGGTTTTGAGTTTCTACTTGGCCCCCACATACTATTTTTTTCAACGTATTGATGACTGCGGTAACTCTTTTCCTCATCTCTGGTGGAACACCCTTGATATCCAAATACTCGGGTAGTTTGTCCCTGGCGTTGTACAGCATGTTGATCACAGTTTCCGCGTCATCCACCTGACCGATTGTCCGCCCCACTGAGAACAGGCGGGACCGGGACATCTTCTGCAACTTGTGCTCGGCAGCTTCGGCCAGGGCGAGGCTGCGCAGCAGGTGCTCTTTGGAGGCCTTGATGTCCTTGCTGTATTCGGGGTTGCTGTTGTGGAAGAAAGGTGCCCGCCGCGCCTGCAGCTTCATGTCGGCGATCTTCCTCAAGATCCCATTATAATCCAAGCTCGAATGCGGTTCGTAGGTTGGTTCTTCATACTCGCCTGAGAGCTGAGGGACATCTTCCGACTCTGTGGACGTCATGATGATGTGGGTGCTGCGCGTGGTTAGGGTGCTGCTGGGCAGCGTGGTGAAGAACTCGGTCGTGGTGGCCACAGTGGTCTTGGTAGCCGGCTCAGGCTCCGTGGTCCTGGTGGTCAGCTCGGGCTCCGTCGTCCTGGTGGTCGGCTCAGGCTCCGTCGTCCTGGTGGTCAGCTCGGGCTCCGTCGTCCTGGTGGTCAGATCGGGCTCCGTGGTCCTGGTGGTCAGATCGGGCTCCGTCGTCCTGGTGGTCAGCTCGGGATCCGTCGTCCTGGTGGTCGGCTCCGGCTCTGGCTCCGCTGTGGTCGTAGCCGGTTTGGGCTCAGTTTTTCTCCAAGTTGGCTCTGGCTCTGGCTCCGGCTCCGGCTCCGGCTCTTCCTTTTCAATGTAAGGTTCTTCAGCGTGTAAAACAACAGAAACATTGTTTGGTTTGATGGACCAGAAGGCTGTACTTCTAGTACGTTTTTTCTTTGGTGCTTCCAGTGTGAAACTTTTAGAAGGAGAAGTTACAGTTTCGTCACTGACAGGACTGGTTAAGCCCTCATTCTCAGTTGAAGATTCTGCAGGTGATGTGGGTGTCATTAACTCACTCGATGTCTTCGGTTCTACAGAAACATCATTTTTTGGAGACTTTGCTTTTCTCTCACGGCCTTGATCCCTGGTGGGAACACTTAGTATTAGGTTCTCTAAGACCTGCACATAATGATTCAAGTTTTGTTCTTCATCAGGCGTCACAGTTATGCCTTATGGGGAAAAAAATCAGACAAATAAGTAATATTGATTATTATTACACATTGAACTTATGATTCCAAAGGCAACATATTAAACCAAAATTCTTGATCATATCCTTCAGTGGAGTGGTCTATTACAGTAGTGGTTCACTAGAGCTAATTATTACATTTTAAGAAAGTTTGTGATCTGGAGGTTAAACATCATTAAATACTAAAATCATTGAACATCACTAGAATCAAGTTATCTGAATTAGCAATTAAGCCAATCAAAATCAAAAGTAATGGTTATTCAAATCATCACTTCCTAATAACCTTTTCATCTTTGCTAAAATTTCTATTCTGGAGCCTTCTTACATTATGTGATAAAAATACAGTCATGTGTGCTGTGGGTCCCTTTGTATCTGTGTTCACTGATGTCAGACTGGTCACCTGAAATCGACTACTGATTCCGTGAATAGGTACAAATGTTACAAATGAGGACTCACCTTCCCCCGCCCAATGCCAGTTATGAAACATTTAACAATATCCTCCTGTCTTAACCCTAGGAAGATTTCTCGGTCCCATAGGTCACATCCACCCAACTTAACAAAAATTATTTACTTCCTGGAGAGAATCCTTGGGTGAGAGAAAAGAAAGACCCCCCCCCCATCTGTTGGTTCACACCCCAAATGCCCACAACGGGTAAGAGTGGGCCGGTTCAAAGACGGGGAGCTGGAAATTCAATCCAGGTCCCCCGTGTGGGTACGAAGGCTCCCCGGAGCTACCTGCTGCTTCTGCAGGTGCACATTAGGCAAGCAGCCGGGTGGGAAGGAAGAGGCAGCAGTACTCAAACCAAGCACTCTGACATGCCTGGAGTCTTTCCCACCAGGCCAAAGCCTGAGCTGCCGATCCCCGCCTCAACTGCTTCCATAAGTCAATGTCATCGAGTCCAGCCCATTCTTGCCCATTTTTAACATGTTGTTTCTGGGTGCTTTTGCTGCAACACAACAGTAGAGTCGCTGTAGAAAGGCCAACGTGGTATGCAAAGCTGAAAATACTATCTGGCTCATTACAGAAAACTCTTTCAACTTGGTATAATATCATTAACACTTCACTGAACAATAAAGTGACATTTCCTTTTTTTACTGTAATTTTTGCAGTATCTGGGTAGCAAAGATTTATTTCCAGCTTGGAGAACAGGAAAGATTATCGAATAAAATGTTCTGGAATTGTGTTTTACTTCCCTACTCTGGAGTCATAAATGTTGTAAGTGCTGGCATTTTATTTATTAAAAAAAAAGAAGACTTATTTTTATTTGAAAGGCAGAGTCATAAAGAGAAGGAGAGAGAGAGACCTTCTGTCTGCTGGTTCACACCCCAGTGACAGCAATAACTGGAGCTGAACCAATTCAAGCCAGGAGGCAGGAGCTCAAGGACTTGCACCATCCTTTGCTGCTTTCCCATGCCGTAAGAAGGGGCCAGATCAGAAGTGGAGCTGTGGGGTCTCAAACCAATGCCTACACAGCATGCTGCTCCACCGGTGAAAGCCACAGCACCAGCCCCATTGCTGCGATTTTGTTTTATATGGAAGTTTTAAATGATATTCTCATTATCATGTATTCAAATTGATTTGAATTCAAGAAAGTAGGGTTTCGTTTTAGGTTTTGTTTTTGCCAGAAAACAAAACTCTTAACTCTTCTATAGCCTCAAGGAAATCAAGTTTCCATTCAGGAGGCATTTTTTTATTTGGATTTTTGGTAACAACACAATACTCAAAAGTTGCCTAAATCTCATATTTGTATGTTTCTCCTCTTTTCATTAATTACTCTGCTACAACTCTGAAAGACCAGATGGAAGTTCAGTCCAAATGGAAAGTATATTTTTAAATTTCTGAGAATTTGTAATGAGAACAACTTAGTGAGGCAAGGTGATGGTGGAGAGAAGGCAGATCTGTGTTGAAACCGAGGTTCCGGCACGAGAGGCTGCGTTTTGCACCACACTGAGACACCTTCCCTCCTCCCAGACCGGGTGACAAGGAAGATGCGTGTACCTGAGGGCACTGGAAAACTCTGGGGAATACAGAATGAAAAGATTACTTCCGTGCGAAAAGTTTAAATACATGTACTTTTTTTTCATAATACATATTTTCAGAATTTTTTGAAAACGTGTCATGTGCATGGATTTCACAAATTTTTTTCTTTCAACAGTTTTAAGTCCACTTGCTACGAATCTGCAGAAGTGCCTCCATAGAACATAAGGTGGATTTTGATACTGTATTTGTAATACATTTTTTTCAAGGTCACTCACATGATAAGTATTTTGAAATGGATTAGAAGAATAACACATCAAACTTACCCAGGTAACTGCCTCTGAGGAGGGGATATGGGACTGAATTTTGTCATTAAAGGCAACGTTAGACTTCTCCATAATGTTTTACTTCCAAAACACAGGGTACACATGTGCAAAAAGTTTGTGGAGAACTGGAATTTAAAAATAATGCGAGAGAGTGGCATTGAGGTGCAGTGGGCTGAGTTGCACCTGCAATGGTGACAACCACATCGCGGTGCCAGTTTGAGTCCACTGAGCTGATACTAACATGCCTGAGAGAACACTAGAAGTCAGGCCAGTCATTTGGGCCACTTCCACCCACATGGGAGACCAGGACGGAGGTCCGGCTTTGGCCTGGCCAGCACTTGGTCATCTGGGGAGTGAACAGCACATTCCTCTGTCTCACGTTCTTTCCTTCTCTCTTCCTTTGGCTCACAGTTCTTCTGCCTTTGGAGCAGGTCAAAATCTTACAAAGACGGCCCGGCGGCGTGGCCTAACGGCCAAAGTCCTCGCCTTGAAAGTGCCAGGATCCTATATGGCTGCCAGTTCTAATCCCAGCAGCCCCGCTTCCTGTCCAGCTCCCTGCTTGTGGCCTGAGAAAGCAGTCAAGGACGCCCCAAAGCCTGGGGACACTGCACCTGTGTGGTATACCCAGAAGAAGTTCCTGGCTCCTGGCTTCAGATTGGCTCAGCACCGGCCCTTGCAATCACTTGGGGAGTGAATCATCTGATGGAAGATCTTTCTCTCTGTCTCTCCTCCTCTCTGTATATCTGACTTATAAATATTTATTTTAAAAAATAAATCTTTAGGGCCCGGCGGCGTGGTCTAGCGGCTAAAGTCCTCGCCTCGAAAGCCCCGGGATCCCATATGGGCGTCGGTTCTAATCCCGGCAGCTCCACTTCCCATCCAGCTCCCTGCTTGTGGCCTGGGAAGGCAGTTGAGGATGGCCCAATGCATTGGGACACTGCACCCGCGTGGGAGACCTGGAAGAGGTTCCTGGTTCCCGGCATCGGATCGGCGCACATCGGCCCGTTGCGGCTCACTTGGGGAGTGAATCATCGGATGGAAGATCTTCCTCTCTGTCTCTCCTCCTCTCTGTATATCCGGCTTTCCAATAATAATAAAATCTTTAAAAAATAAATAAATAAATCTTTAAAAAAGTCTTACAAAGAAAATACAATAATGTGAGTTTTCCATAAGCATTTGGAAGCCCAGCATAAATAAAAGTTATATTCTAAAAAGCAAATAACTCATATATTCAACTTACATAGTATATACTCATTTATAAAATGCATTGTTCTGAGTCTAAAGTTTCCTAAAAGAAAATATTTATTAAAATGAACATGTTGTGCTGTATGATGAAAGTAAAATCATTGATTGTGATCTTGGCTCTACCACTTTATGAGCAAGGCCCGGGGTAACTAGTTAATTTCCTTGAATACCTATTTGATTATAAAACTAAAGTGCCATACCTGAGCTTTTATTACACACAACCAAATTAATTCTATATTAGAAAATATTTGAAAAGCTACAGAGCACAGTGTAAGATACCACTGTTTTCTATAAATGTATTTCTCTTAAACATAATCTTTCATTTTAAAATAAAAAACTAAATATTCCTAGAAAATAATACAGAAAAAATATAATGGTTCCCCAAAATAGTATTAAACATATGCTCTAGATCTCATTTAATAAGATGTAGATAATCTCTCCATCGCTAGTAAACATGTGTTGGAGATGTTAGTCATTGCAATTAGACAAGGAAATTAACAGGCGGCATGAGAACGGGGAACAGAGATATAAACCATCTCTCTACGCAGATGATACAACTACAAATTTATTCATACAGAAGAAGTAACTGAAGCACTGCAGCTAAGAGAAATTAAGTCACAAGACGTAAAGTTCCATATAAAAAGATTAACCAGTTAGAAGATAAAATGAGAATGAAGACGCTTCTCACGCAACAACAAAACTACCTAATCATGAATCTGAACATAAGTCCAAAATTGTATGAGGCATTGTGCAGCAACTATGGCATCTGGGAAGTGAACCAGAGGACAGAAGATCCCTCTGTCTAACTCTGCCTTTCATTTAAATGAAGGAGGAGGAGAAGGAAGAAGAGGAGGAGAGATGAGGAGGAAGAAAAGGAATCAGAAAAGCAAGGATTACTACTATGATTTAATGAAACTATATATTAAAAACACTATAAAAATTTTATTATGAAAATAATATAGCACTGACAGATATGTGGAACAGCAGACAACACAGAAGTAGACCTACCTGCATACAGATCTACCTGCACATGGAAAAGTAGTTCAAGGTGAGAGAATGATTCAATTTATAAGCCATTTCCATAGTATATGAAAAAAAAATGTCTGATTAGAATATTATCATGTTGCAATGATTTGCACTGGCTGCCCATGTTACAAAGATACATAGTCGGGCCCAGCAAGGTAGCCTAGTGGCTAAAGTCCTCGCCTTACACACACTGGGATCCCATATGGGCACTGGTTCTATTCCTGATGGCTCCATTTCCCATCCAACTCCCTGTTTGTGGCCTGTGAAAGCAGTCAAGGACGGCCCAAAGCCTTGGGACCCTGCACCTGTGTGGTAGACCGTGAGAGGCTCCAGGTTCCTGACTTCGGATCGGCTCAGCTCTGGCCATTGTGACCATTTGGGGAGTGAATCATCAGACAGAAGATCTCTTCCTCTATGTCTCTCCTCCTCTCTATGTATCTGGCTTTGCAATAAAAAAATAAATAAATCTGAAAACAACAACAACAATGAAGATATGGTCATTAGATGCTTCTCCATAGAACACAATACCATGTATGAAAGGCTCTCGCAGTGGGACTAAGGCCATATGAAAGCACAGAGGGCAACAAGGGAGGTGTGTATTCACCAACGTCATGACGTTGCAGCCAGCAAAACCTAGTCTGCGGGAAAGTACAGGAAATATGACCTTGCTTCTTCAAAACTGAATTGCAAGTGTGAAAAACAGAGATGGAGCAGAAAGTATAAAATAAGAGAACTGGCAGGTGACAGGTCACGAAGGCTCGACGGCGAAATCCTTGTCTTGCGTGTGCTGGGATGTACTGCTCAAGAAGCCAAGCGCAAGAACCAGAGGGGTAAATGGGAAAGGAATGTAAAAACCCCCGGTGAAGCAAAACCAGTCACCAGTTACTAGTTTAAACTGCTTTCAGGAATATCAAGATTTACCTTCCATAATTGTTAATCTCCCTAGTGGTAAATACATTTAAACTGTTCTGTAGTAGTTTTATTTTCAATCTATTTGGGAAAGATTTAAACTCAGAGCAACTACCAAAAGCACATCTAAAAAGTGCAAGCCATAACGGTTTACATATTTTGAAGAAGACACTGCACTATAGTGTGCTAAACCTTAATTTTCAAATCAATTAGCCTGTCCCTCTCAGAGTAATAGATCTGTTGTCTGCTCAAACTAGTAAGTAAACTACCTACCAGGTGGCTAGGGGACGAGCTGGGGCAGCAGAGACAGGAGGAGGACACACTTACTACCAGCGGACAACTAAAAGAACAGAGGTACTCACCCCCCCACTGTTACTCAGGCAACACGTTGCTTAGCAACAGAGCACCCTACCTCCTACCTCACTTTTCTTCCCTTCTTCCTGCAAGTTTTGCCTCCATACTGTTCTATTATTAAATCCATCCTCTCTCCGCACACTTCCTACCACCTGCTTTTGTTCCCCTCAAACATACTGATACTGTTTTATATTGATCTTCTATTCATCAGGACTGCTTTTCCAAATCAATTTTAATCTTTCTAAAAATGTCTTCAGGCAGGGCAGTGAAAAACTGTTAAGCCTCAAATATCCTTAGTGTTGGTCCTGACTTCTATGGAAACCTTTTTCCTCCTTTCCTAAGGAGGAAGAAGAAATTGGAAGCATTGAGCAAAATTCAAATGTTGACAAAGGACAAACAGCACTGCTCTTGGAAGCTGGATGACAGGGTCGTGGATATCTGTCTCCTCAGTGGCGTTCTTCACAATGTTCTATTTTTACCAGGCTCCAGAGCACAGCTGAGATGAGGATGACCTCCAGCTTAAACTCTGCTCTCGAGCAGCCGGCACAGGCAGCATGATTACATCGGCTTCAGGCTCTCTGGAATCTAAGACAGAGCGGTTGTACCTGAGCTAGAGATTGCGGACTGGTGGTTGAGATTTCTGAAAATAGTACAAGCAGAACTGATCGAGGGACAGAAATCATATGAAAGTAAACAAGCAACCGAAAAGTGCAGGAATAAAAGTGGCAGGCAATCTACAGGAGGATCTGGAAAGCTGCCACTGGACAGATCATGACAGCTCTCCCTCACCGAGCGACTGCTGTGTGCCCGGTGCTCTTCCTCACCGAGCGACTGCTGTGTGCCCGGTGCTCCCCGGAGGGCTTCCAGTGTGAGCAATGTTGTGAGAAGGAAAAAGGGGAGACATCCGAAAAGCGTGACTTGTCTATGAGTATACTGAATTTGTAAGTGGTAACGATAGATTTTGAGAAACCACAATATTATCATAGAGAATGGTGATAATATTTTATCCCAAAGGACTACAGTTCTGTTTTAAAATGTAAGTGATATTGAAAGAGATAAAACAAAATTTACTCCCATCAGTTGGACCAAAATATATTAAAATACATGAGTGTGATGAAATAAAAGATAAAATGTTGCTGCACTGTCAACTACATTGAAATCTCTTTCATATACTGAATTGTATCTAAACAAGAAATCCAAATATAAATCCAAACATAATATTTTCTTATGATAAAATGTGAGTGAGAACTCACATCCGACAACTTGGAATAAATTCATTCCATACAAAGGTAAAATTGAAGGTAATTTTGATGCTATTCTGAGTAAAGTGATAAAATAATGATTTACAGTGATCAATGAGGGGTCACCCACATCTTACATCCAGTGCCTGAATACAAGTCCAGCTCCATAGCTGGGAGCACTGTGACAGGAAGAAACAATAGTAAATGTTTCAGGCTTTGCAAACCCCTGGTGGGTGGTGACTTCGCTGCTATAGTGGGCAAGCAGCCCTGGACAGCACACAAAGGCAGCAGCGTGGCTGTGTTCCAACAAAACTTTACTTATGAACAGCGAAATCTGAAGTCCACACTTTGCTACGCGGCACCACAAACTTGCAACTGACATGCAACTCCTTCCTCGGCTGGCGCCCTGGGGAGGGTCTGCCCCGCTGCCCCGTCCCTGGGCACCAGCAGCGGAAGCCTCAGGACCCTGGACAGCGGGGTCCGGTCAAGGGAGGGGAGGAACTCGCGAAGCCGGAAGCCCTGGAGGGCTCCCACACTGCATCCCAGGGTGGCCGTGGCACCGCGGTAGGTCGTCACTCACTCCGAAATGAGGGAAATGCCGGCACGGACGAAGGCCATAGCAGCAGCGCAACCAGGAGGACGAAGGGCTTCATGGGCATCGTCCGCAACACTCCGCCATGCGATCGGAACGTCCTGGGCCCACCAGGCTGGGAACTTGAGGCACAAAAGACGCTGTCAGGAGCCGACAGTTCCACCTCAGGGCCCACGGCGCCTCCCGGCAACGGTTGTCCCCAGTGCGCCAGGGCAGCGGGCTGGGAGCAAGGCTCGAGCAGGGGCGCGGGACGAGGAGACCTCGTGCGGGGGGGAGGGCCCTCCCGAGGGCCCTCCCGATGCGCATGTCCACTTGCAGGCAGGCGGCGAGCCGGCCGTCTTTGACGCCCAGGCAGGTTCCTTTGGGGCAGCCAGGTAGGCCAATCCCGCATGGGGCAGCTGGCTAGCCACGGGCAAAACCCAGTTCCCTGTGGCGAAGGAGCAGTCTGGTGAAAAGAGAGAACCAGGCGATTACACAAGTGTGAACTGGTTATCACAGGGGCAACATGGAGTGTGAGGAAGACTGCTCCCCACCGAACCCCCAAAGCAGAGGTGTCGAAGAGCAGGGAACGGCAGTGAAGATGGTCCGAGCTTGTTGGCAAGAGGCAAGGGCACATAATTTTGAGGTGGGGCAAGAGAGGTAGGCAGGTGCATCAATGATGCCTTAAGGGGCAAAAGAGTTTCTTGTTCTTTTTTGTTTGTTTTTGTTTGCTTTATTTTGTAAAAGATTGCATTTTCCAGGCCAGCCACAGTAGCCTAGTGGCTAAGGTCCTTACCTTTTTTTTTTTTTTTAAAGATTTATTATTATTGGAAAGCCGGATATACAGAGAGGAGGAGAGACAGAGAGGAAGATCTTCCACCCGATGATTCACTCTCCAAGTGAGCCGCAACGGGCCGGTGCGCGCCGATCCGATGCCAGGAGCCAGGAACCTCTTCTGGGTCTCCCACGCGGGTGCAGGGTCCCAAAGCCTTGGGCCGTCCTCGACTGCTTTCCCAGGCCACAAGCAGGGAGCTGGATGGGAAGTGGAGCTGCCGGGATTAGAACTGGCGCCCATGTGGGATCCCGGGGCGTTCAAGGAGAGGACTTTAGCCGCTAGGCCACGCTGCCAGGCCCTAAGGTCCTTACCTTGCACGTACCGAGATCCCATATGGGCACCGGTTCTAAAATAAATATAAAAAAAAAAAAAGAAAGCAAGGAAGAAAGAAAGAAAAGAAAAGCTGAGAATCAGAAACACATAAAACTCTTTCACCTGTTTGCTAGTTTTCTACATTCCCTCAACAGTCAGGCTGGGTCTGGTCAAAGCCTGGAGTCAGTCTCTCATTTCTGAGTCTCCCTCCTCAATGACAGAGACTCAATTATCCAGGAAGCTGGATTACAAGTAGAATGGAGCTGGTGTTGTGGTGGAGCACATGAAGCCATCACTTTCGGGCAGCATTCCATAAGGATGCTGGTTTGTGTCTCAGTTACTCCTGATCCAGCTCCCTGCTAATGGCCTGGGAAAAGCAGTAAAAGATGGCCTGAGTGCTTGGGCCCCTGCACCAACCTAGACAACCCCTGGCTTCATCCTGGCCTAGTGCTGGCTTTTGTGGCCATCTAGGGATTGAACCAGCAGATGGAAGTGTGTGTGTGTGTGTAGTTTTTTCAAATAAATCTGTAAAAGAAGAAGAAGGAGAAGAAGAGGCACCTCTAGGTGCCAACTTCGAACACAACAGCTCAATTTACTGCACCACAACAGTGGCCCCAATTCAACAAAATTTGAATAGTTTTTCCAGGAAAAAAAATTGAAATCCCAGAAATGTTGTTCATATTGAAAATTTCAAGAATAAAGTCACAGTTGTTTCTGAGAAACAATTCTCTATAAGGTGTTTGACAGACATTACAAAGAAGTGCCTTAAGAGTCATGTTGGTGGGTGGCTTTGTGTGGCTACACTTGACAGAGATTTAAGAGATCAATTACTTACCGGTTAGTCAAGATGAAGATGGGTTAGTCTGGGGATTGATTATGCCTCCCCATAGGGCCTGTGTTTGCTATGAATGAAATAGTCACAAGGAAGATACATCCAGGACAGGCATTGTTACACAGCAAGTTCAGCTGCTGCTTGAAATACTGGAATTTCATGTAGGAGTGTGAGTCCAAGTTTCGGCCACTCTTCTTCCATCCAGTTCCATGCTAATATGCCTGACAAGGCAGCAGAGAGCTACCCAAGTCCTTGGGTTCCTATCACCCACAGAGGAGATCCACACTGCTGGCTTTGGCTTGACGGAGCCCTTCTGGGGAGTGAACCAGTGGAACCCTGTTGGCTACTGGGGAGTGAACCAGTGGAACCCTGTTGGCTACTGGGAGTGAACCAGTGGAACCCTGTTGGCTACTGGGGAGTGAACCAGTGGAACCCTGTTGGCTACTGGGGAGTGAACCAGTGGAACCCTGTTGGCTACTGGGGAGTGAACCAGTGGAACCCTGTTGGCTACTGGGAGTGAACCAGTGGAACCCTGTTGGCTACTGGGAGTGAACCAGTGGAACCCTGTTGGCTACTGGGGAGTGAACCAGTGGAACCCTGTTGGCTACTGGGGAGTGAACCAGTGGAACCCTGTTGGCTACTGGGGAGTGAACCAGTGGAACCCTGTTGGCTACTGGGAGTGAACCAGTGGAACCCTGTTGGCTACTGGGGAGTGAACCGGCACACAGAGCATCTCCCCTGCTCTCCCTCTCTTCCTCCTCTGCTCTTTCTCTCTCCCCTCTTCCCCCACCTTGTTCTGGCTTTCAAAAATAAATAAAAAATTTTTTAAAAGAAAAGAACAAGCCATTACTCAGATAGGGCTCTTCAGTTTATTGGTGAGCTAAACATTGTGTTCTTCCATTTCATTTATTCTTTCATGAAAGAGTAGGTTACTTGTAAATAATAATAATAATGACAGTTTTTACAAAATCCGAATGCTTAGAGAAGGGATGGTTGATGTTGAGATTGTGGGGAAATGTGTCCTATACGCTTTGCCTTACCCCACTGGAAAACATTCTAACATGGCTTATTCATCACCCCCAAAAAGAGTGTGGGCTTGCAGACTGATCGGACACGAATCACCTAATATCGTTTTCTGTTCTCTGGCTTTTTCTAGTGATGTCAATGTCTCTTTGTAGTTGTCCCTTTGCTTCCCATTTCTGATAGCACCTTGTTAGTAAAGATTTCACACCTGACAGTGCATGGTCCCGCAAACTGGAGGAAAACAGTCTGCCCTCCCATGCTCATCTGCTGCTTCCAGGCACAACTGCAAGAACCCCCTCTGTCGTCCCAGCTGTACCCAGTGTCCCCATCCCACACAATAGTCCCAAGCATTATTTCTGTGAACTGCTGTATTTTTAGTCTCTGGCAGCCAATCTTCTCTAGACCAAGGTCTTGGAGGGAGAGATCTGTTACTTGTTACTTGTTGCTTGTTCTCCAGCCAAGCCAGCTCTGCACTCGCCAAGGATTCAACGAATACACGTTTGGATCTAAATGAAATGTGCATTTGCTACGTGAGCTTGTTACAAAATCCTGACAGGAGCTAATAATAGTAATCCAGCTACAGGTTTTCCTTTCCAAGACGAAGCTCCTCAGCTCCGTGCCTCCGTGTGGCCTCCTGGCTGAAGTCCAAGTGAAGGCAATGATGTGGAATCTCCTCTCTCTTCCCGGCCCATGCTGTGCAAGTGGGATAGCTGATTGTGGAATCGCTGTGTGCTGACACTCATCTACTCTCATCTAGGAGGACAACCTTGACAAGCACGGTGTCATGTTGCCTTCTCATTCACTTATTTTTCAGTGAGGTAAAGAGAGCCCCTTTTGCACCCCCCGCCCCGGCCCCAGTCTTCCCCTGGACTCTCAGCATTTATAGAAAACATACAGGCTACAGATGGTTGTCTGCCGGGAGAAGAAGTGTATTAGGAAGTCCTGGGTTACTTTCCCAGTTGGTCCCACAGCCTCCCTTGATTTCCAGGAACCATGGCACAGGACAGCTCCGCGGTATCCCTTCCCTATGTAACACCACTTTAGCTTTCACATCTCAAATCCCAAATGTCACTCCCTCACGCACTTGTCTTGGGGCTTGGAAAGAGTCGAAATACTGTATTTATGAAACGAATAAGTAAACAAATGAATTTACCCTGCCCCTGTCCGTCTGCTGATCGTTTCATCAGTCCCGAGACCTGCAGCTTTGCCAGGGAGGGACTCCACCACCTGAGGGCAGCAGAGCCTTGCCAGTGGCCAGACGGCACTTGGATTAGACCGTTGCAGAACCTCCACTGTGCTGTAAGTTTGGAACTGGATTTGGACACTGCTGCGCTGGCCTGGTGTCTCTCACACCACTCTTATGCTTTGCATTCTAAATGCACAAACTAATAGGTAGCAAGTTAGTAACAGTGGCATTTGCTCTCCAAATAAGAAGGTCTTCAACTCTGGCAGTTTAGAGAATGTTGCAATGTGGTCTGTTCAAATAGGGTCACATGCAGTCACACTGGCCAACAGATCTGGACTGAAATCAGCTTATAAATGAGACCTGGGCACACCCAAGACAGGAAGGCTGACCTGGGGCGTGCCCTGTTTCTGCAGGTTCTGCCCCAGGAGAGGCAGGAGAGGCAGGAGAACTCATTTTCTATTCACTACGGAGGACTTGGCATTGTTTGTATGGGGTGTGTTTTGTTTTGTTTAGTGGATGACAAAGCAGTCCTGGAATGTGGATGGGAAGAGTTGGCAGGGGATTTCTAGCATGTGAGCTCAGAGTATTTTTAGTTCTACCCAAGAAAACTCTCTCTCTCTCCTCTGTTGATGCCAGTGTTATGAATAAGCAAGGCTCAACAGTATCGGCAGAGAAATGGACAAATAGAATCCAAGGAACAGAAGAGGAGATCCGGGAAGAAGGGGACATTTTTACAATACATGCTTGTTCCTGACATCCCTGTAAGTCACTCTCCTGGTGTTGCACGCTGACATGGCAGCAAGTTTCATCAATTTCTTTCTTTTTAGGGAAAAACAATATTACACTGAAAGTACAGAAGTCAACTTCTTTATCCTCATATCTGCTGCCGTGTGCTTGTTTCCTGTTTTTAGGGGCAATTCTTTCACATTCTTGGATCTGCTCATCATTCCCTATGTCCACTTTTGAGGAGCCACCACATGGTTCCACTGTGGCTGGTTATTTTTCTTTCCTACCAGAGACCTACATGAGATGGGATTTCTCTCCAGCCTCACCAGCACCTGTTACTTTCCAGCTTTTTTGTTTGAATTTAAGACTACTCTAGGGGGAGTGAAGTGGTATCTTACTGAGACGTCGAGCACTTTTTCAGGTGACTTTGGGTCAGTTGTGTTTATACTTTGTAGTAATGTTTTTTCAAGTCCTTGTTTTTTGATGGAGGTTTTGTCTTTTGTGGTTAATACAGTTTTCGATATATTTTGGAGATTAAACCCTTCCAAGATATGTAGATTTTTATATTCTCTTCACTCTATGGTTATTTTCACTTTCTTGATCATGTCTTTTAATGCATAAGATTCTGAATTTTGATGAAATAATATATGGGGTTTTTATTTCCCCTCTAGTTGCTCATGCTTCCGGTAGCATTATCTCAAAATTCGTTGTCATGTCCAATCCCTTGCAAATTCTGCCCAGTTTTCTTCTGTGAATCTGTTTTTTAGTGTTGATATCTAAATTGTTCATCCATTTCAAGTTGTTTTTTGGTATGGTGTGGGTGGGGGGCTGTCTAACTTTATTCTGTTGCATGTGGATATCTGCTTATCCAGCGTCATTTGCTGAAGAGATTGTTCTGTCCCCACTGAGCACCCTGAAACTCAAAAATCAACTGGCCATAGGTGTGTAAGCTTGACTCTGGGCTCTACAATGTTCTCCTTTGGTTTATATGTCTCCCTTAAGGAGACACCACCTTGCTCTGAGGGCTACAGCTTGGTCATAATTTTTGAAATCAGGAAGTGATTCTCTCAGAACATCAAGTTCCATAAGCCATGAACCCAAAACTTCATTTCATGTATTTAGGTCTTTGAAATTTCTTCCAACAATATTGTATAACATCCAGTGTCCAAGTCTTCCATCCCATTGGTTAGATATATTTTTATGTACTTCATTTTGGGGGATGCTATTGCAAAATATAATTGCCTTAATTTCCTTTTCAGCTGATTTATTGTTGGAACATAGAAACAGAACTGAATCCGGTATCTTGACCTCATAACCCACCACTCTGAATTTTTTTGTTAGTTTTGACTAATAATAACACAAATGTTAGTTTTGACCACTCCATTCCCCAGCCTGTTTTGATCCTTCAAGAAATAACACTTTTTTTAGAACCACTCACAGACAACTTGTGCTTCCTGCTTTAAAAATATCTCAAAATTTACTTGGATGATATCTAGATAGAGACAGATTCAGGCTTGGGAAAGCCCAAATGAATGGGATATAGCTTAGAAAAGAAGGAAAAACCATCTCCTGCTTTCCTCCAGTTGAAAAACAGGTTACAGGCCCGGTGGTGTGGCCTAGCAGCTAAAGTCCTTGCCTTGAATGCTCTGGTATCCCATATGGGCGCCGGTTCTAATCCTGGCTGCTCCACTTCCCATCCAGCTCCCTGACTGTGGCCTGGGAAAGCAGTCGAGGACGGCCCAAAGCCTTGGGACCCTGCACCCATCTGCGAGACCTGGAAGAGGCTCCTGGCTCCTGGCTTCAGATGGGCGCAGCTCCGGCCATTGTGGCTCACTTGGAGAGTGAATCATCGGACGGAAGATCTTCCTCTCTATCTCTCCTCCTCTCTGTATATCTGACTTTCCAATAAAAATAAAACAATCTTTAAAAAAGAAAAGTAAATAGGTTCTTGAATGGAGATAACCCAGTCAATGAGTACAGCCGTAATTTGGGTGCACCGAATGGTAAGTAAGATGTGTGACCCTCCTTGAATTTTGGCTTCATGTAACTAATTTTTGCCTGATATCCAACCTTAGTAAATGTAGTTTTCCAAAAAAAAAGGCGTATTAGCTCTGCCTAGCTCTCTGTTTTCCCTGCTGGTTACTTTGGATCTCCTTTCCCCTGCACCAAGATCAGCTGGCTTGTCAAGGTTGCTTGGCAGCTTGTGATCTCAGCCAGTCCTAGCTGAAATATAAACATCTCTGAAACTCATATGAGATTTAAAACAAACAAACAAACAAACAAAAAAAAAACGGAAAAAAGAAGCAAAAGAGGCTTTTAAAACCAAGCTGCTTCAAAAATAAATAAGCTTTGTACAATTTGTTAGTAAAACAAAAATGTCTCAAAATTTTAGCACACATTTTGCCTGGGTTTTCTGGCCAGTCATAGGTATATGTATTTCTTTGACTCTTCAAGATCCTCGAAGTGTAGGAGCTGGCGATGTTGCACAATGAGCTAAGCTGCCACTTACAACACTAGCATCCCATACTGGAGACCTGGCTGTACTCCCAGGTGCTTTAGTTCTAACCCAGCTCCCTAGTAATTTACCTAGGAAGGCAGCGAAAGATGGCCCAAGTGCTTGGGTCCTAGTCATCCATGTGGGAAACCCAGATGGATTTCCAGGCTCCCCACCCCAGTCATTGCAGCCATTTGGGGAGTGAGCCAACAGATGGAAGCTTTCTCTCTCTCTCTGCCTCTGTCTCTCTTTGAATTTCAAATAAAATAACCATTTTTTGAAAGATTGTAGGAGAGGCCCGCAGTGTGGCAATTAAGCCACCATACTACCTGTGACATTGGTGTTTCATATAGGCACTGGTTTAAGTCCCAGCTACTCTACTTCTGATGCAGCTCACTACTAATGTACCTGGGACTTGGGCCCAGCACCCATGTGGGAGATGTAAATGAAACTCCTGGTCCTGACTTTAGCCAGGCCCAGCTACTGTGGCCATTTGAGGAGTAAATCTGAGGATGGAAGAGCTTTCTCTCGGTCTGTCTCTCTTTCTCTTTCATTCTGCTTTTCAAATAAATAAGATGAATCTTTTGAAAGATGAGTAAAGAGTATAAACTTGACCTAAAAACAAATAAGCATGGAAAAATGTAATAACACAATGTCTCTTGCCTCCTATCAGATACAGGGTTTTCTTCAGTAACAATTAAAATGGGGACTTTGCTTGTCTACTATCTCGGCTTTCATAATCTAGGTATAATCGTTAAAAATAAATAAGGTAGGCAAGAACCAAGATGGTGGAATAGGGTGAGGAAATGTTCAGTTAGAGGGAGAAATATTAGCCAGGGTGAAGCAGAGAGGGAATATTCCAGGAAGCAGGAGAGGATGGACTTACAGCAGAGGGCACCTGGAGACAGATGGACACGGGAAAGCAGCAGAGACAATTGTGTGGTGCTGCAGTGACCTCATACCCAGCAGGATTCAACAAGTGGCAATTTGAACTCCACCAGTGGCTGGCCAGAGCTCCACCATCAACAAGGTGGGAAGGGACGTTCATTAGAAACTCAGGAGGTGAGCTCAGACAAAGAACTGCCCATCCTGCTGGTCTGTTGGATTTGACCAGGAGAGAGACCGAGCAGCAGATCCCAAACAGGTGGTACAGGAACAGGGTAGATATCGTAGCCCAACCCCCACTACAGCCAAATTGGGCACTGTCTTGTGTAGGGAGGCAATGGTTATGGGACTGGACTGCACACGTCCACTAAGCTGAGAGGGAACTCATTTTTTGCTCAGTGAATAACAACAACGTGGTGAACTTCATGTTTTACCCCAAAATAGGTCCTGGTAGCTTCCAGACCTAATGGCCAGCAGATCAAGAACTCCACGAGTTTCACATCAGGTGCCATTGCCAGCAGACCATGGTGGAAGTTTAAAAAGAGCACAGATCAGAAATTTGCTAGAGAGAGTGGCACAAGGGACGGCAAACAAAGAACCAGGTACAAACCACAATAAGTAAAATCAAACTGCTTTGCTGTGGGTGACACAGCTTAGAAAACTGCCCCAAGGAGAAGACTCTGATAACCAGAAGTACAATGACCAAGAGCAAAGGAAGAAACAGAGGCACAACGAATATTGCTGAAGACTCCCCTGCAAAGGAGCAAAACCCTTCGCCAACCTCAGAGTTCACTGAGGAAGACATCAAGAAAATGGGGGATACAGAATTCAAAATACTTGTTATAAAGCTTTTTATCAATAACGAGAAGCACGTAAAGCAGGAATTCAAGGAATTTAAGAAATATGTCACACTGGAAATTCATCAAATGAAACCTGATATATCAGAAATGGAGAATATAGTGGAGCAAATTAAAGGTACAGTGGAGAGTCTCCAAAATAGAATGAATGAAGCAGAAGAAAGAATCTCAAAATTGGAAGATATTTCCTGTCATCAGAGGGAAACAAACATAAAGCTGGAAGCAGTGCTGGATCAGGCCAAAAAAAGTATTCAAGCATTGAAAGACACTATTAAAAGGCCAAATATAAAAGTTACGGGAGTCTCAGAAGTTACAGAAAGAGAATCTGGGTTTAAAAATATATCTAATGAAATAATAAAGGAAAACTTCCCTAATCTGGAGAAAGAATTGGGAAACAATATCCAGGAGGGGCACAGAACTCCCAACAGGGTTGACCAAAAGCAATCGTCACCTCGACACATGATAATCAAGCTCTCTTCAAGTAAACAAGGAAAAGATCCTTAAATGTGCACGTGAAAAAAATCAATTGACATATAAAGGAATGCCAATGAAACTCACAGGAGATCTCTCACAGGAAACTCTACAGGCAAGAAGAGAATGGAGCGACATATTCCATATTCTAAAAGCAAAAAATTTTTTGGCCCAGAATAACGTACCCAGAAAAGCTTTCCTTTGTCTTTGAAAATAAAATAAAATTCTTTTTTTAAGATTTATTTATTTTTATTACAAAGTCAGATATACAGAGAGGAGGAGAGACAGACAGGAAGATCTTCCACCCGATGATTCACTCCCCAAGTGAACTGCAATGGGCCGGTGCTCGCCGATCCAAAGCCGGGAACCAGAAACCTCTTCCGGGTCTCCCACGTGGGTACAGGGTCCCAGTGCTCTGGGCCCTCCTCAACTGCTTTCCTAGGCCACAAGCAGGGAGCTGGATGGGAAGTGGAGCTGCTGGGATTAGAACCGGCGCCCATATGGGATACCGGCGCATTCAAGGTGAGGACTTTAGCCGCTAGGCCACGCCGCCGGGCCCATAAAATAAAATTCTTCCACAGTAAGGAAAAATTAAAAGAATATGCCTCTTTCAAACCTGCCCTACAAATGATACTATAAGATTTTTTTCTTGACAGAGAAAAGGAATAGCGCCCAGCAAAACCAAAGGCAAATGCGAAGAACATCCCAGTAAAATAACAACAGAAGACTAAATCAATGACAACATACTGCTAAATGACAGGAACAAACTACCACCTATTTGTATTAACCATGAATATAAATGGCTTAAACTCATCAGTCAAACATCATGGATTAGTGAACAGAATTAAAAACACAAACTCAATCTATTTGTTGCCTACAGGAGATGCATCTCACCAACAAATATCAGCGGAAACCATATCTCATGGATTTTGATGTTTTTAGCTTCATTTCTTCAAAACACATTTTTTCCCCATTAAATTCTTTCATGACTCAAATCATACAATAGCTTTATTTTCTTCAAGAAGGTTCTTGATTTCCTTTTTCACTTCCTCAGTGACACATTAGTCATTCAGTAGCATGTTAATTAATTTCATGGCATTTTTAATTTCATTTTTTCTTCCTGTTGTTGATTTTGTTTTGTGGCTTTTCATTTAAGGATGCGTATAGTAACTACACATATGTAATGGACACCATAATATCCAGTGGCATGTTTAACCTCATGGCATTGTAAATCTCTGTTTTTCTTCCTGTTGGTTGTTTTGTGGCTTTTCATTTGGGAGGATTTATAGTGACTGTCTAATGGAGACTGTCATGTCCAGATGTGAGGATATGGTGCAGTGTGCATCGCTACTTCCTGATCGAGGATGGACTCCCAGTGAAACTGTTGGATGTGTCTGGACAATGGGATGCTGGACTCTGCTATAGTCCATGCCCACAACGTTGGACTTAAGACTGTATCTGAGGAACTATGCTGTTATAATGATTTGGGAGAACTCAGTGAGGCAGCGGGCATGGATCAGGGGAAGGGGTAGGGGACTCCCAAGGCCTCTGGAACTGTATCACAAAATGATAATAATATGATAATAATAATTTTAAAACAGAATAAATAAATAAGGTGATGTGACTAAGAGGTATTTCTAAATATAAATTCAAGTATTCACTTCTTAAATTCTATAAAATGGGCAATATATTTGGGTCTGCTAATAAATATGCTTTCTTTTTTTAAGATTTACTTATTTTTATTGGAAAGTCAGATTTGCAGAGGGAAAGAGAGAGAGGAAGATCTTCCATCTGCTGATTCACTCCCCAAGTAGACGCAACAGCCAGAGCTGAGCCAATCTGAAACCAGGAGCCAGGAGCTAGAACCCTCTTCTGGGTCTCCCATTCAGGTGCAGGGTTCTAGGCTTTGGTACGTCTTCAACGGCTTTCCCAGGCCACAAGCATGGAGCTGAATGGGAGTGGAGCAGCCAGGATTAGAACCGGCGCCCATATGGGATCCTGGGCATGCAAAAACAAGGACTTTAGCCGCTAGGCTACCATGCCGGGCCCTAAATATGCTTTCATAAACTGTTGGTATATAACACACAATTCAAGACTGATTAAAATGTACTTAACAGTTTAGAATTTCATTTATTCTTCTCTGGAAAAACAAGAGAAACTTGCTCCATTTTGAAATATTTTAGGATTGCTTCAAAATGTAAACCACAGGAAGTCAAAGAGATGCCACTTAATGAGAGAAAAATGCGAAGAAACTTACCGGCATGAAGATGTGTTTTTGATGTTTCTGGAATGAAAGGGAACCATATGTAAAAATTTTGTGCTAAAGCAGAATGACCTGATCAGTCTAGTCAGGGAAGAGGAATAATAAACCAAGGACTAGAGAAAGTGAACACAGTCTGAACAGGTCGCAGGTATGTGAGTCACCAACCTCAGGAAAAGAAGCCTGTATGTGATGAAGTTGGCTAAAATTAGGAAAAGTCTTTAATAAAAACCAGGTACCAATACACTGATAGAAAGCAGAACCCATGTTGAAAGCAAGGTTATCTTAAAACATCAATTTGTTCTTAATAAAAAATTTACAAGAACTGAACTAGGAGACCAAGATTTTGTGCTTTGTTTAGATAATTTCTTATTTCTTCTATTCCCTTGTTTGGCTTTTGCCAATTAGGGAAACAATGTCTCCAACAACTAATTTTGGAGGGCTGGCATTACAGCGAGTTAAGCCAACATCTGCAGTGCCTAATGCCATAGGGGCACCTGGGTGATTCCTGGTTGCTCCACTTCCCGTCCAGCTTCCTGCTAAGCAACAGAAGATGGAGTGCTTGGGCCCCTGTACTCACAAGGGAAACCCCCCCAAAAATCTCCTGACTCCCAGCTTCTGACTGGACAAGCTCTGGCTGCTGTAGCCATTTGGAAAGTATTTCAGCAGATAAGATCTCTGCTTCTCGCTCTCTCCGTGTGTGTGTGTGTGTGTGTGTGTGTGTGTGTGTGTGTGTAATTCTGCCTTTCAAATAAATATTTTATCTGTTTACTTTTTTTTTTTTAAAGATTTATTCATTTTATTACAGCCAGATATACAGAGAGGAGGAGAGACAGAGAGGAAGATCTTCCATCCGATGATTCACTCCCCAAGTGAGCCGCAACGGGCCGGTGCGCGCCGATCCGAAGCCGGGAACCTGGAACCTCTTCTGGGTCTCCCACGCGGGTGCAGGGTCCCAATGCATTGGGCCGTCCTCAACTGCTTTCCCAGGCCACAAGCAGGGAGCTGGATGGGAAGTGGAGCTGTTGGGATTAGAACCGGCGCCCATATGGGATCCCGGGGCTTTCAAGGCGAGGACTTTAGCCGCTAGGCCACGCCACCGGGCCCGTATCTGTTTACTTTTTAAATAGTTGTAACAATCAGTTTATTAAAACACTAATTGAATGAATGACCATTACTTCACAGTGATTTGTGATCTAATTTTGACAAAATGTTTCTCAAACCTTTGGATGCTTGCTTTTAAAAAACTTTTAGAAATTGTATTTAGGGCCTGGTGTGGTAGCCTAACAGCTAAAGTCCTTGCCTTTCATGCATTGGGATCCCATATAGGCACCAGTTCTAATCCCGGTGATCCCACTTCCCATCCAGCTCCTTGCTTGTAGCCTGGGAAAGCAGTGGAGGACGGCCCAAAGCCTTGGGATCCTGCACCTGCGGGGGAGACCCGGAAGAGGCTCCTAGCCCCTGGTTTCAAATTGACTCAGCTCCAGCCATTGTGGCCGCTTGGGGAGTCAATCACTGGACAGAAGATCTTACTCTCTGCCTCTCCTCTTCTCTGTATATCTGACTTTCCAATAAAAATAAAATAAATCTTGAATAGAGAAATTGTATTTAGATGGCTATACTATTTATGTTCTCTACATGTAAAATTTATAGAACTGTAATGTTTCTGGTATGACATTGTGAATCATGATCGTTATTTTAAAATACTGTGCACAATTTTTTTTAAAAAAGTCAATTGCCAAACTATAATTCTAATTTTAACCATGAGGGGCGCCTACCAGTTAATACACCCACATTGGAGTGCCAGGGTTTGATTCTGTGCCCTGCCTCCTGCTTCTTGCAAACCCTGGGAGGCGTGGTGAAAGCTCAAGTGACTGGGGTTCCTGCCACCCTTTGGGGGACCCTGATTAAGTCCTGGCGTGGGCTTTAGTCCTGTTATTTGGGGAGTGAGTCAGTGAAGGGCAGCTCCCTCTTCTGCGTCTCCATCTTTCCCTCTCTCTCTGTTTTCTCTGTCTTCTTGCCTTCCAAATAACTTAAAAAAACTTTTAAACAATTCATTCCATGGTTATTCTTGTGCCTTTTGGCATCCAAAATTTTGATTCTTCTCCAAAAGCATTTACAATCAAATTTGTGAAACGGAGCTCAAAAGGTACTCTTAAATACAGTCTTCTGACAGAACTAAATTCATCTTACAAATTGGTTTTTCTTTAGTTATATTTGGTACAATGGGTATAACTCCACAAAAAAAGTTGGCTCAAAAATACATTATGCAAACTGAATTCATCATGTTCTTGTTGGGTTTGTTTCGAATTTCCCTTTTTAAACTTTGCACTTTCTGGGTGTCAGAATTCTGCGAAAGTACAACTTCCAACAAAATAATGCTGGCCCAGTACTTTGAGATGGTTCACTGCCTAGAGAACAGACAAAGCTCAGCTCAACAGTGGACTCCTCTTCATGGTAGCCTGAAGACGCCTCCTTTCAAACCTGCGTGTTGTTCCGACATGGCTCCAGAGCTTTGACAACAACACCTGGCTGTGAACCTCCTTCCTCCCCCTGTGGGCCAAGAGCAGACCAGCAGCTGAGACAAGCCCACCTGGCAGTGAGGGACAATCAAACCCCCAGCACTGACCAGCAATGTTTTCAGAGAAAAGATGTTGCTCAGAAGGGAGGAACGTGCAAGTTGTCAGAATCATAACAGTACTTGTACCAAACCATGCCCCCCCCCCAAAAAAAACCCAGGAGTTTATGAAGAAAAGGATGTTACCATGCCTGATGGCAACCATCACAAAAGACTCCACCAGAGCCATAATATTACAGAGAGGTCACCACAACCTTCTGCAGAGTATACCTACATGGACCAACTAGGGTCAGCTCAACCTTGGATTAGTGTCACCTTAACCTTGGATTAGTGTCACGTTACTTATTAATCATGGTGGCCAAAGATTATTATCCCCAAACAACTGACATAATCCTCCTTATTTTACCTTTACAACCTCCTTGTCTCAACTTCACTGCCCTGCCTATAGTGTGCATATTTCCACTCTGATGGTGTTATTCAGAGATACCATGATTCATTAGAAAGTCACTCTCTTGGATTCTTGATAATTCTTCGACTTGGGTTGACCCCACCAAAAGGCAAAGAAGAATTGAAATAAACGAAATCAGCCATTTATTCTTGATTTCACCATATTCACAGAGGATCTGGTAGCAGGTGCCATAGAGAACCAAGCATGGACCAACCAGAGGTTAATCCTGACTCCAGCCCATAGCTGCTGTGTAGCCCAGGGCATTATAGGCCAAACTGTGTTGAAGCCTTTATCTCAGAATGTGATTATTTTTGGAGATAGAACCTTTAACAAAGTATCAGAGATAAAATGAAGTTATACGGATGGACCCCCAGACCAGTGTCCTCACAAAAGGAGGTGGCCAGGACACAGACATACAAAGAGGAAAGGCCACATGGACATACAGGGACAAGATGGCCACTTGCTAGCCAAGCAGAGAGGCCTCCAAGAAATCAACGATTCCAGCACCTCCAACCCTGTGCGGAAATAAATTTTTCGTTGACTAAATGGCTCAGGCTACGGTATTTCATTATGGCAGCCCTAGCTAACAAACACATGAGGTCAGTGGTTTCACTTCCCTGGGTCACCACAAAGAGGGCTTAGTACTTAATTTATTGGGTTGTTTTGAGGATTAAATGAAATTGTGAAAGCATCTGGCACATCAAGATGCTCAATAAATATTTCTTCCCTCTCTGAATCAGTGCCTATTTTTAAGGACTGTAGAAGGATTTATGTGCAATTACTGAAACTGTGCTTAAACTTCTGATTAGCTGTTCCATATATAGCAGGCTTCCAAGTCTCCCCAGGGCCTGGAGAGAGTCCAGGATCTCGGCATAGCCTGCCTCCTTGAGAACCAGGCAGGTGAGTGAGGGATCCTCAATGAACAGGTGCACAGGCCTGGAAAAGCAGGTAAGCCTCAAAGAGCTGGGTGGCAGGCAGACTATTTAACTGAGCCAGAAACGGGAGTAGCAAAGAAGAGGGAGCTGGGACAAGTGCTGCCCAGGGTGCCAAGGAAGGGTTGGGACAGGCAGCTGAGGACCTTGTGTCCAAGATGGGGAGGATATAGTGAGGTGGCCAATGTCACAGCTCTGTGGGGGTCTGTTTCACAGAAGCAGGACAGAAGGGCACGTCTGATAATGCCCATGAAGTGGAGTTGGATCTGGAGGGGAGTCCTCTCCCCGAACCCAGATGCTGGTGGAAGGGGCTCGGGTTGGGGCTGGGCAGCAGCACCCTCACGGGGAAGACACAAAGGCAGGTTTGAAGGAAGGACGGGCAGAATTTCAAATATGCCCCTTGCATTCAGACACTCAGGGCATGCTGTAAATGTTCTTGATTCACTGCTGAATGTATGTGGACATTGGCGGTTTCTAAAATCTCACCATCGTAGTCGATTCTATGTCTTCTGAGCCTGTGTTAGTTGGTCACTAAAAAGCGTCCAGGGTAGGAGAAGGTCTAGATACATTTTAACGTAACGGTCTGTGGATGGATAAATAGATAAAGAAACTGTTGTAGGGCTGGTGCTGTGGTATCACAGGTAAAGCCACCATCTGCAGCACCAGTACCCTTTTTCAACACCAGTTTAAATCCTGGCTGCTCCATTGCTAATCCAGCTTCCTGCTAATATGCTTGGGAAGGCACCAGAGGATGGCCCAAGTCCTTGGGCCCTGCACCCACATGGGAGATCTGGAGGAAGCTCCTGGCTCCTGGCTCAGACGGGCTCAGTTCCAGCTGTTACTACAGCCATTTGGGGAGTAGACCAGCTGATGAAAAACTCCCTCTGCCTTTTCCTCTGTAACTCTGCCTTTAAAATAAACTCTCTCTCTTTTTTTTTTTTAACTAAGATGTATACATACAATGGAATGTTATTTGACCTTGAAAACAGAGACTCTTTGCTCCAAATGAAATAAGTCTAACAACAAAAAGTACACACTGCCTGAGTCCACTTGTGAGAGGAGTGCGAAGTAGTGAGACCTCAGCAAGCAGAAGGCAGAATGGTGGCGAGCAGGGGCTGGGGAGGGAGGAGGAGAAGAAAGGGAGTTATTTTCAGAGGCGAGTAAAGTTTCCACTCCACAATATGAAAAGGCCCTAGAGATCATGAAATACAACAATCAACACCCTTGTACTGCACACTTTAATAGGGCTAAGATAGCAAGTTTTATGTTCCGTGTCTTTTTTTTTTGCTACAAATATTAATACATGAATTTTAGGGGCAAATCTTTTACCTAACAGTCACAATATCTGTGCCGCACATCAGAGTACGTAGGTTTGATTCCTGTTTCCGGCTCCTGATTGATGGCTCAAGTCATGGAGTTTCTGCCACCTACCTGGGAAACAGATACTCCTAGCTCTTGGCTTTGGGTCTGGCCCAACCACAGTTACTGCAGGCATTTGAGGAGTGATGGGAATGTCCTCTTTCTCTCTCTCAAATAAATTTAAAAATAAAATTTTGTAGAAAAAAACTTCTCCTTTTGCAGACTTCTTATTTAATATAGGGCAACTATAATGTATAAGGCCAACTCCACCTAGATTTAATATGTAGATTCTACAGATACTTCAACTGTGTGGAAATTCTCTGCTGTGCAGTCCCCCAAGCTGCAGTTCTGACACCAGCAGGAGGAGGTGCTATCCACAGCAGTGCCGGAGACGTCTTTGCCTGCCTCCTTGTGTTAGCACAGTCCCAGGCTCGCCTGCTGCCACCAGTCACTAGGCACCATGGAGCACTTGTTACCTCTCTGCTTTCAGGAACAGGCATCTGTGGGTTTGAGATTTTCCCTATAAAGCATACAACAGGCAGTAGAATTACAGCACTAATTCAAAAAAGAAAAACTTACTATGCATTTAGTTTACTAAAACATGACTGATTGGGGCACCTACACTGTTCTAACCTGAATTTAGAAAATTCTAGTCTTCTTGCTCACTGTAAGCTCCAAAGGAAAACAGTTTGACTTTCACGATTATGTTTCTGAGAAGGTCGAATGTTCTGGTTTGCGTAATTTGACACGCACTGTTCATTTGTCTGCTAATCTTGAATGAGATGCAGGGGTAGCCATACACCCAAAAGGTGAACTCTTCGAGTCCCAAGATCAAAGGCACAACCTAGCTTAGTTTTCTGCTCAATCCTGAAATCTGTTACCACCGGGCTGCTTGCTCAGGTCTAACAAGCTGGCATGAGAGTGAGACTCAACTCGGCTCGCCATGAGCTGTGTTGACACATAAAACCCAGAGCCATGCTGCCCCAGTATGGGCTCCATGCATGGCAGCCAAGCTGGACGCAGCCTTACCAAGCTCCCCCAGGGCGCCCTGTCTCCTCCAGCTCCTTCCTCCCTCGTGAGATCCCTCCCCTCCTGCTGTACCCTCTTCTTCAAACCCCTACACCCCAATCCCATGAGAATGTACTCCCTTTTCCCTATTTCTTCATAGACTGTCCCACCCATCAAAATCTTGGCTAATGTTTATTTCTTCTAGCATATTTCTTTCAACTAGCGAATGTTTCGAAAGGAATACAGGGCTTATGTAGAACTTGTTGTAATTTATTACTGTTATTTTCAAAATTGGATTTGCTAATGGAAAAGTGGTTTCCAACTAGACATTTAAATCAAAGGCAAACGTGTTGCCATTAGTAAAAATGAAATGTTACCAGCATACAAAATATGAAATGATCACATTATCGGCCAAAATAAAATGTAAATGAATTATTCCTCTGCTTATTGGTCAGTGACCAAGAGAGGAGAAAAAAATTTTTTTTTCTGAAAAAAGAAAATAGCAGAAATGAACCAAAATATCAAGGCTAATGTGATTCAGATTTCAGGACTTTTGTTCTTGGTCAAGATGGAGTAACAGGATGTAGATTTATCTTTCAAAAACAAGTATTTGTTTGTTTATTTATTTGCAAGACAAAAGGGCAGAGAGAGGAAGAGACAGTGAGAAATCTATTGGCTGGTTCATTTCCCAAATGGCTGCAACAGTCAGGGATGGACCAGGCCAAAGCAAGGAGCCAGGAGCACCCTCTGGCTGCTTGGACCAGACTTAGGCCGTATCTGCTGCCTTCCCAGGCACAATAACAAGAAACTAGGTCAGAAGTGGAGCAGCCAGAACTGAAACTGACCCTCCAGATGTGATGATGGTGTCAGGAGCAAAGCTCACCCCACTGAGTCACAAAGCCAGTCCCCAGACTAACCTGTATGCCTGAAACAAACCCTTCCCTTTGCCCAAAAACAGACAAAAAATGCATGACTCAATGGTCAGGCAAGGAAGGACAATAAGAGATCCCTGAGTCTTGGAACCAACAAGTGAGCCCTACCACTGTCCCAGACTCCTCCTTAAGTGGATATCACAGGAAGGAAAGCAGCTGGAACTGGGAGAACCACAGCAGAGAGTTTGCAGGACAGAAAATCAAGGTGGCTCGAGCTGCAGGAAGAGCTCTAGAGACCAGCAGGCAAAGCCCATCCAGCAGTCTGCAGAGGACTGCCCAGCGCCTGTGTGCAAGGAAACCTCAATGGCCCCAGCAGGAAGCATCTGAGAAGATGAAGGAGAGGTACTGTGGCAGGCACTTCCATCACCTTTAAACCTGACGTGAGTAGAAGAGGTGATTGGTCATTGAGCCTTCCATGTCTCACACGCTTTTCTGTTTTTCTTTTCATGATACATGCTCTCAAGTTAGTCTCTCAGTTTTTTGTATTGAGTCTGCATCTGGACTTGGGACAAGTTGGACAAGTCAGGAGCTCCTTCCCCAGCTGCCCTGGCCAAGCTGCATGATTTGTCCAGAGCAGATCCCAATGATCCCAGGAGAACACGCACAGATGTGCAGACGAGGCTCTCCCTCTGTCACTGAGAACTGTGAGATTGTGGAGCCTGTTACAATCGTCCATGGAAAATCAGTCCTCCAACACACTAGCACTTGGTTTTGTCCTCTCATCTTCTTTGCAAGTCTCAACCATGTTTCAGGGGTGGGCGTTAGGTGCAGTGTTTTTAGGGTGCCGTATGGGATGCCTGCATCTTACATGGAAGTCCCTGGGTTCTCTCTACTCTATTTGTGACCCGGCTTCTCGCTAATGGAACTATGTGATGCAGCAGGTGGTGGCTCAAGTACTTGGGTTCCTGCCAGCCACATGGGAGACGTGGATAGAATTCCTGGCTCCTGGCTTCAGTGTGGTCCAGCCCTGGCTGATGTAGGAATTTGGGAGTGAACCAATGAATGGATAAAGGAACCGATGGCAATCTGGGCAGGTCAAGGCAGCACCACCCAAAGGTGCATCCTAAAATAGGAAGTGGGGTGGGCCGAGCTGCAACTGGAAGGGGGCAGACTGGGCAGGGCCAAGCAAACTTCAACTCACAAAAAAGGAAAGAAATCAGGATGGAGCCCATGTCATTCTGACCTAGGCTCTTACCCCAACTGGTCTCCATGAGGTAGGGATACTATGCCACAGCATTGAAGGCAAAGGCTGAGACAGGTGAGGGGCTAAGCCAACTGGGTCAGAGCACCCACTGGCATGCGCGCAATCTAGGGCTGGGAATAGACTCAGTTGGGGAGCTGTGAGAGTACATCCTTGCTGGGTTGGGATTCCCATGGGAGGGTGCGGGGGCTGGAGTGGGGGCTGTGTTCTGGTCTGGATATGGCTGCAATCTTCCTAGGCACAAGTGTGAACTGGGGCTGGGCACACCTAACTGGGCTAGACGCCAGCACCATCTGGCACTCTGGAGAACCTGGGTAGATGTAGAACGGACTAGGCTGGGTCTCTGCCCCTACTGAGCCATGTGTGATCAGTGCCTGGGTATGGACAAGCCTTGGCTGGGGTGAAACAGCCAACATCAGGAACTGGAATGGATTGAAGGCCAGCAATGAGGGTTGGCCTATAGAACCACCAGTACACACAAGACCTGGCATAGGGAGAGGTTCTGATGGAGGAGCTTGGGAAACTCCTCTGTTGGGACACAGCCCCTACAGTTGAGCACAAGAACCACGATATGGAGCAACCCAGACCAGGCCAGAGGAAGATACCCACCACCATACATATGGCATACGTGGGGGGCAGACCAGGCTGAACCCGTTCATATCAACCGCTGGCGAATCCGAGTGCCAGCACAGAGTGTGGGTCAGGCCAGTTTCGGTCGCAACACATACCAGTACACATTAATGAATGCCAAGGTGAGGTGAGCCGTACCAGATGTGGCCACAGCGCCCAAACAGCACACATGAGAATCAGGGAGGGAGGGGCAAAGGCAGCAGGGGAATGTGGGCTCTCCTGCTGGACAACCACTCCCACTGGAGAGCGTGAGTTGAGATGGGGTAGACCAGACCAGGCAGGGCTACGACACCTGTGGGCCTCATGTGAGCTAGATCAGGGAAAAGCCAGGCTGGGCTGACTGTTCCGACTGGTGCAAGCAACAATTAGGGTGGGTGAGGGTTGGTTGGGCTTTGCCACATCATCAGATAGCAGAGGCTGGCACTGGGCCAATTCTGTTAAGTTTAATGCCAGATCCACCTGGAGAGTGCATAATCCAGAAGTTGGAGTGGCCTAGTAGGGAGATAGTGGGCACCTCCCTCATGGGGAACCACTCCCACTGGAGCGCACGAAAACCAGGACAGGGGCAGGGGTGGCTAGACAAAAAGGCACCTGCCAGTATATGTGTGGGCTTGACAGTAGGTTGGTTGGGTTGAATTAGGCTTCAATGCCCATTGACAAGTATGAGAGCTAAATAGGATGTGGGGTAGAACAAGCCTGCGGTACATACTGGCATGCATGGAACCAGGGTAGGGAGCAGGCCTGGTGCGGGGTATGGGGAGTCGCCCCAACTAGGCTGAAGCTCCCACTGGTTTGCGTGAGGACCGAGTATGAAGTGGATAGGATCGAGCTGGACTACAACACCCATTGGTTCAAGTGGAAGACAGAGCTAGAAACAGAACTGACCCAGCAATTGCAACAACCAGCATGTGCATAAGCTGATTGGGGCGACAGACTGTGCCAGACCCTGTACTGGCAAATTTACACAGGAATCAGGTTTGGGATCATCTCAGATGAAGTTTCTTTGGAGATCCTTCCAACTGAACTGCTGATCTCAGAACCCCAACCATGAAGAGACTATGTCAGTCAGTGGATTCTGAATAGGTTGCATCGTGATTGGAACGGCAAGATTGGCAGCAATTCAGACCTGTTGAACTATCAAAACTGCTTGAGCAGGACCCTTGGAGCGTGCCTCACATCGGGGACCTGGGATGGGTGGGAGGCTGGATGGGGCTTTTCCCTTTGTTTCTCCCCTGACCCCAGATACAGGGGAAAAAATGATACTAGTGTGGAAACAATGGTATTACCCACTTTCCTGTAGCCCTTGATCTTTTGTACCCTAATCAACTAAGTAAGATCATTTAAAAAAAAATAAATAAATAAATAATAAATGGTGTTTTGAAAGTTGGGTCTCAGCTTATAAAAGTATAAAATAATACCCCCACTTTACACCCTACACAAAAATCTCACAATAGTTCAAAAGTCTAAACCTAATGCCTGAAACATCAAATTACCAGAGGAAAACAAAGTAGAAACACTGCATGACATTGGCCTAAGCAAAGACTTGTTGGGCAAGACCTCAGAAGCACAGGCAGTTGGAGCAAAATGAAACAAAACCTCAGTACTGCAAAGGAAACACTCAGCAAAGTGAGGAGGCAACTGACAGAATGGGAGGAAACATTTGCAAATTATACATCTACTAATGAACTAATTTTCAGGGTATCTGCCTGTGTTTGGCCAATTAGCTCAGTTGGTTAGAGCATCGTGCTAATAATCAGGATATCAGGAAGTTCAACAATAAAACAAACAACCCAGTTAAGAAATGGGCAAAGGGTATTAACAGGCATTTTTTTTTTTTGCAAGGATGAACTATAAATAACCAACAGACACATGAGAAAATGCTCAGAATCACTGAGCCATCACGGAAATGCAAATAAAAATCGTATCAGGGAAACACAAATGAAAACCACTTTAGAACAGCTATCAGCTGAAAATCAAAATATAACAACTGCTAGCAGGAATGGCAGGGGAAAGGCACTCTAATACACCGTTGGTGGAAATGTAAACTAGTAGAACCACTACAAATGATAGTTTAGAGATTCCTTAGATATCTGAAAATAAATGTACTATATGACCCAGCCAGCACACTCTGGAAATTCACCCAAAAGAAATGAAATCAAAATATGAGTTATCTGTACTCCCATGCTTATAGTAGCTCAATTCACAATGGCTAAGACACAGAATCAACTCAGATGTCCGTCACCTGGATAAAGAATTACAGTATACACATGATGGAATACTTCTCAGTTCTTAATTTAAAAAAAGAATGAAATGCTGTCTTCTGCAACAAAATGAATGTAACTGAGACCATTACACTTAGTAAAACTAACCCACAAAAATAAATAGCATGATCTCTCATACAGAGAATATAAAAAAAAAAAAGTGTAACGTTACGGAACTAAACTGACAATTTGAGACTCGATTGTTGTCTATACCCACATGCACAGCAGTCTGTCTCCTTTTACTAACAAGCAACAAGACTTCTATTAGAGCAGCACTGAATTTGTGATTATAAAATTAATTGAAAGTAGGCTATCACATACCCCCCCCAAAAAAAAACCTGAAGGGCAAGTATGAAAAGAAGAGGACGCCTGAGAGCCAGAGAAGCAATGTTAGGAAGGAGCAGTGTGTCTGTGGAAGCCCCCGAGACAGCCTCCGCAGAGCTGCAAAAGATTTGAGAGCTGGAGTTGATCGTAATAACGAGTGCTGGGAAATGGAAGATAAAGTGACTAGTCCTGAGGAAGCTGAAGAAGCAAAATTACAAGCAAGGTACCCTCATCAGGGACCAAAGTCTGGAGGTTCTGATTGCTTAAGGAAACAATTGCAGAAAGGACAAAAATATTTTGATTCTGGGGATTACAACACGGTAAAAGCAAAAATGAAGAACAAGCAACTTCGCGCCACAGCCCCAGATAAAACAGATAAAACGGAGATTACTGGCGATCATATTCCCACTCCACAGGAACTCTGTCAACAGAAAACCGCCCTTGTTGCTAGCAAGCTGGCTGACTGATTAAAAGAGCTGAGCTGCACGAATCTCCTGATTCCCGTTTTTTCTCCTTACTGTATCACCTATCCACATCTTCCTTTTATGCTCTAAGCCATCTCAAACTGACAGCTTTGCAGGTAGTGGTAGCTTTTGCTGCTACTGTAAGGGAAAACATATGTGTAGATTTTTTATTAAAACAATGCACTGATGACATGTTAGAGCAACATAATCTACTTGAAAACAATTGTATATATTACCTAACTCGCAGTGTAGCACCCAATAAGTAACAGTTGTAATGGTTTGGTTTTACTCACTTCATTTTAAGTACAGCTTTGTACATGACTCTTATTTCACATAACCTCTATTGTATTGATTTCTTCTGCATTTGCCTTTAGGATTTTGTAAAACAGGAGTTTAAGACCCTAAGTGGTAAGAAAAGTCAGATAATTCAGACACAATTAATTGAAAGATGTGTATTTCTGCACTTGAACTTGCATGGCCTTGCATCTGTTTCAGCTTTAACAGCAGAGTTTGACTTGGGCAATATTTGCTCATTCTGGTTTCCTGTGTGACTCAGTGTTTAAAAGCTGCCACTGGAGCTAGTGTTCTAACTCAGTCCTGTAATGTCGGAATTCCCTTTGCTGTTGAAGATGTGGATGACATATACACATGCATGAACTGTTGAATCCACTTTTGCGCCATTTTTGTAAATACAATAGCTTTGTACAGTGTTTCAAAAACGAAGAAGAAAAGTGAGGTGAGGGAGGAAAGTATTGTATTTTTGGACTTATTGGAATTCTATGGAATTCCTGAAATTTATGAAACCTGCTATCAATATATTAATAAATTAACAATAATTTAATACTAATTTAACAAAAAAACCTAACCAACAAAAAGATTTTGCAAAAGTTCTGGCCTTTGTGTATAGTAAATTAAATCTATTTTCTGGTCTATTGTATTTTTCTTTAAAGATTATTTTATTTATTAGAAAAGTAGATCAGACTTACGTAGAGAAGGAGAGACAGAGAGAAAGATCCTGTATTCACTGATTTACTCTTCAATGGTCAGAGCTGAGCTGATCCAAAGCCAGGATCAAGGAGCCTCTTCCAGGTCCCACATGAGTACAGGGTCTCAACATTTTGGCCCATTCTCCACTGCTTTCCCAGGACATGAGTAGAGAGCTGGATGGAAAGTGAGGCAATCCAGACATGAACTGGTGCCCATATGGAATCCGGGCACTTGCAAAGTGAGGATTTAATCACTCCACCATCACACTGGGCCCTCTCAGCTACTTTAAAGACACAGTGTTTGATATACTCTAGTCTTAACTGAACATAAGAATTTCTCCTAGGGCCTGGCATGGTGGCCTGTCGGCTAAAGTCTTCACTTCTAACGCTCCAGGATCACATATGGACGCTGGTTCTAATCCCAGCAGCCCCACTTTCCATCCAGCTCCCTGCTTGTGGCCTAGGAAAGCAGTCGAGGTTGGCCCAAAGCTTTGGGACCCTGCACCCATGTGGGAGACTTGGAGGAGGTTCCTGGCTCCTGGCTTTGGATCGGTTCAGCTCCGGCAGTTGTGGCCACTTGGGGAGTGAATCACCGGATGGAAGATCTTTCTCTCTGTCTCTACTCCTCTGTGTATATCTGACTTTGTAATAAAAATAAAATAAATCTTTTAAAAAAAAGAATTTCTCCTAAACACTTCTAAATAATTATATATAGTAATTAGATGATCAAGAAAAACAGCTGATATCAAATTAGTTTCTTTTAAAAATTTATTTATTTAAAAGTCAGAATTAGAGACAGCGAGAAAGAGAGAGGTCTTCCATCCCCTGATTCACCCCCTAAATGGCTGAAATGGCCAGTCCTGGACACGGCTGGAGCAAGGAGCTTCTTCCTAGGCACCTTGTGGGTGCAGGGACCCAAGCACCTGAGCTTTCTTCCGCTGGTTTCTCATACACATTAGCTGGGAGCTGAATGGGAACTGGAGCAGCCGGGACTTGAACTGGTGCCCACATGTGATGCCAGTATCACAGGCAGGGGCTTTACTAGAGCTGCCCCAAAGCCACCCCTCCAAAATTGATTTCTTATTTTGCAAAACCACCAAGAGTTTGTCCATGGTTCAAACATTCTTCACAGAATTTCCCATTCGACAGCCATCATACCACATCTTGTAATTGTGCTTGTTGGTGGTCAGCTTTGATAGGGTCACATTAACAGATAATTCTTGCTCTGTCACTGAGCTGTGATGGTCCAGCTGATTCCTTCTTATTTTTATAGGAGGAGAAGAATTCTCAAAGAAGAAGGAACATGTTGGGCCCGGCAGCGTGGCCTAGTGGCTAAAGTCCTCGCCTTGAACGTGGCAGGATCCCATATGGGCGCCGGTTCTAGTCCCGGCAGCTCCACTTCCCATCCAGCTCCCTGCTTGTGGCCTGGGAGGGCAGTCGAGGACGGCCCAATGCTTTGGGACCCTGCACCTGCGTGGGAGACCCAGAAGAGGTTCCAGGTTCCCGGCTTCGGATCGGCTCAGCACCGGCCCGTTGGCAGCTCACTTGGGGAGTAAATCATCGGATGGAAGATCTTCCTCTCTGTCTCTCCTCCTCTGTGTATATCTGACTGTAATAAAATAAATAAATCTTTGAAAAAAAAAAAAGAAGGAACATGTTGTTGTACATTCTGGCCCTGCGCCTTTCCCTGCCTTGACTATTCCAGAACACGCACCTATCATTACACATTTGTGTCACAACATACTTCTACTCTGAACACTATCTCCAAGCTACATACACATGTAATCCATTAGCATTTCACACAGCTCTGATTAGTCAGGTTTGAGGTACTGCAACAGAAAAACTAGAATTCTACCTGAAATTTGCCAGCATGTTCAAATATCACATATACTTAAAAATTATTTTATTAATATTATCTGTGCATTAGCCTCATTGTAAAATAATTTACCAGCCTTCTTTGAACAATAAATTGATTTTCCATGCAGTTAATTTGTAAATACATGTATCTACTGTGTCATTAAAAAGTAGTTTTCTTCTTTGCTCAAGATTCTCCCAAAACTTCCAAACATTGGAACTTTCAAGTTACTGATATTTTTGCATTTCCACAGGGTTTGGCAAACATATCCCCTCAGAGTCTACCCCTGGACGTGGTTCTCCTGCAGGCTAGTTCGTGTCATGGCATTGCTGAATGAGACCTGTCGCCTATTCCAACATTCAGTCAGGTACTGGGATCTAGTCCTGCTAGACAGGCCCCCAGCCCTGGCTTTTGCATGGACTGGCATGTGGTCATCAGCAATGTTCCATGCTAACGAGCCCAACTCCATGTGGGCTGGTGCATGAGTCTGACCCAAACAGATCTTGCAGACTCTCCGCTCCAAACCACCAGGTCTCAGCCCCCTTGCTTACCTGCAAGTACAGTGGGCCTATCTTTGAGTGTCCCTCAGGACACCTACACATACTATGGCCTTATCCATGGTTGTCCCTAGGCAGGAATTCCAGACCCCAAAGACCCCAGAAATCGCCTCTGGGTGGCCTGTGGATGAAGCCCAGCTCAATTGTTGTTCTGGCCACCTGCAAGCCTAGGATTTGCCCACCACTTGGCAGCAGTAGATGGGGAGCTAGGAGCCCCAACAGCAAGCCTGGCCCAGTAAGTTGTCCCAGCCACAGCCACATGGCTGGGGGATTCAGACACCTGCACCTCTGAGCAGACTTGCCTGGACTTCCATACTCTGTTTTCAATTGCAGACTTTGATGCTTGGTCTTTTCTCCCTCACAGAAAATGAACGTGAATTATGATGTTTGCTCACTGATGCGAAGGAGAGGGACCAATCGTTTCTACCATGGCAAATGCGCAATGTGTCCATGATGGAAACACAGTCCCTGATATAGCTCTGCCATTATCACTATAGACTGTTTCCCCTCAGTCCTCCCACCTGTAGCTCCTGATGACCGGTCCAGCTCTGACCTGTCATTTGTCAGGCTCTGAGAAACTTGGCATGCATTCTTCCTTTGGCATCATTGAATATATTTAAGCCCTCTGTGGCTTTGGAGGCAGGCAATGTTTTGACAACTAAGTATGGAACATATTAAGACATTCCAGCAGCAGACTGGAATCCAGTTGGATGTAGCAGACAGATCAGCCCACTCTTGGCACTGTCCTGGGATGGGTGACCCTTATCTGCCACTCCTTTCATGACAAAATTTACCTACTACTTCTTCTCTCATGGTTTTTGAGTCCAAAGGACATGGGGGCTGTTAGTTACTGCCTCTTTTTGTGAAAGAATTTTTTTTTTCTTAATTTAGCATTTCCCTTTAGGAATACATCTTACGTAGAGAATCACTTAGGAGGACTTGAGTTACAGCAAATTGAAGAAATTGGCTTTCCAATTTTGAGGAGAGTGCATGTAAATAGAAATCAAAATTTATTGTTGTTAATGAAAATCAAACAATATCAGGTTATAAAATACAAATAGGCAAAAATAGTCACTAATACAAAATGCAAATGGTAATATGATTTTCCTTATTTTGTAACATGAGGGAGAAGAAGCAAGCCATCTTCTATTTTTACCCAAAGAAAACAAAAGAATTGAGCAAAAGTACTTGGGGCCTTGGCAGAACTGTTCTTTCTAAATCAACAGTAATGAAGGAGCAACGGCCTCTAGCCGGCTCTATAACTTCATTTTATAATAACCACACGAAAATAGGAATTATTTATTGTGGTGCTCAAGTACTTAGTTTGAGGAGAAAGTAAATTAGATTCTCTTTTCATATCTCTTACCAAAAATGTCCAGGTGGCTCCAAGTGCTAAATGTGCAAATGGCAAACCACAAGTCAGGGGAAATGGAGTGGCTCATCTGTCAGGCTCTATTCTCAAATAGAATTTCTTTCTAAGTGGGAAATTACATCCTAAATTCAAAAGCAATATTAGAAACCCAAAGGAAAGTAGCAATAGATTTGGCTACAGTAAAATGTTTACAAAACTGCAAACACAATTTAAAAAACAAACTAGGTGTTGGAAAAATATTACAAGAATACATTAAATAGTAAAGACTTCAACAAGCTGTCAAAATGTGGACAAGTAAGTGGGTAGGAAATATGAATAGACACTTGTTAAAAAATAATAAGTAGTCAACTGGCAAAGACCATATGAACCTCAGTTGTATGCAAATAATGCAGTAATAAGTCTTGTTTTTGCCAAATTCAAATAATGTATATTATTTAAAATTCACGGTAAAAACCAACTGTGGCCAGGAGGTGGTAAGATGAGAATTTGTTCACAAAGGTGAGGATGCCAAGGTTTAACTTTCTGGAACAATTCAGCCTTGTGTGCAAGTAACCTGAGAAGACATTGTGACAGAGATGCTGTTTTGATGTGAAGTTGGGTCCAACGGTTCATTAAACTCAAGTCCGATGTGCTTCTTTTGGGCCAAGGACACTGCAGGCACGATGCCATGTGTCACAGAAGCTTGGAAACACTAAGCAACACAGCATACACTACCCGCCTTAGCATCTGGAATGTCACTCCGTCTAGCTTTGATAAATGTGAAACAGGCATTAAAATCAGGTTTAAAAATACCTTAAGACCCTTCTACTTGTAAAATCTGGAGGAGGGAATACTTTTCCCAATATTATTCTGTAAAATATGATAAATGTTAAACTCAACTTGCAAAATGGCTAATTCAGGCTAATTCAAATTTGGTGATTTGAATATTATCCAAAGAGCCATTCTCTTTTTAAAAAATGTATTGGTTTATTTTTATTTTAAAGGCAGAGATACAAAGAGAGAAGGAGAGGCAGAGAGATCTTCCACCTCCCGGTTCACTCCCTATACGGCATCATGCACTTTCTAAAGCACCACAGCTACCCTACACCAACTCTTTCGAAACCCGGTTAATGCTTCCAAATGTTGTCCAAATGGCATGTCTCAGGGAAACCCCCACAGACATATTTCTCCAGTTATGATCCGTTACGTTGTTCCTAACCCTTTTTTTTCCAAGATATTTTTAAAGATTCATTTATTTTTTATTGGAAAGGCAGATTTGCAAAGAAAATGAGAGACAATGATTTTCCTTCTGCTGGTTCATTCCCCAAATGACTGCAATGTCCAGACTGAGCCAATCTGAAGCCAGGAACTTTCTCCAGGTCTCCCATGCGAGTGCAGGAGCCCAGGACTTGGGTCAATCTCTGCTGCCTTCCCAGGCCACAAGCAGAGAGCTGGATGGGAAGTGGAACATCCAGGACACACATAAGTACCTGTGTAGGATGCTGGTGCTTGTAGGTGGGAGGACCAGCCAACTGAGCCATCATCCCAGCCCTGTTTGTAACCCTTTCAGGCACATATCTCTATACCCATCAGACCCTACTCAGTCATCCTAATTATAGCATTTGAAGGGCAGTCCCTGCACAAGTCCCAGACGCCAGGCAGCCAGGTGCCTCACCTGGCCTTGTTACAATGCAAAGCCCACAGCAGGTGCCCAGTGTCTGTGTTGGGGTCTGCTGTGGTTGAAATGATGGGTGGCTTGTCACCTGGGCATTTTCTGCATGTAGGACTGCTTTCATACAACCCAGCATACATCTGTCCAGAGGAACTCAACCCGCACATCACTCACTCTTCAGCTATCACAAAGAAATGTCTCTCCCACAAAAGGGCAGTGATCTACTTAGGTTAGCCCAGCCACCCCCCCCCCCCGCTCCCTGGGTGACTCTCCACCACTTTGTACCCATGATTCTCCAAAGGAGCTTCCTGACAGCGGATCAGCTGGGTCCAAGAGAAGACACTCCAATCTCCTCGCCGCTGTGTCTTGTCCTCTGTCTGCAACCAACGTGATGCAGGAGGCCCCTTTTTGCTGAAAGCTCTTCTCTGTTTTCCGGTGCTCCCTCCTATTCCCTCCCAAGCCCCTGTTTTACACACACAACCTCCTTGTCCCCGGAATGAACACTTCCTCACTTACACTATTTTCTCCTGCAACCCTGACAGAATGAATTTGGCCACGCAGGCCCATGGCTGTCCACTTGGACAGGAGATGAGCATCATATCAAGGACGGCCCATCTCCAGCTGCACAGAGAGCTTGGCCAACAACAGCGAAGCTGCCCTGGGCATCACAGGGGTCCAACCTGCTCTCATGTGTTCAAGGAAGCATTTGCTGGCCTGGGATGGGCTCCGGGGACGTTATTCTCAGCCCCAGTGTCTGCTTGATACTGTGTGCCTATTGGACTGGTATCTGTAATCCACATGAGGGCAGAGACTCTTTTTTCCTGAAAGAAGGACAGAAAGAGGGGAAGAGACAGAGAAAGAGAAGTGGGGAGACAGATCTTCCATCCACTGGTTCCCTGTTCACATGGGTATAGAAGTCAGAAGCATAGAACTCCGTCTGGGCCCTGGCACTTGGGCCATCTTCCACGGCCTTCCTGCATTAGCAGGAGCTGGGTCAGAAGCGGAGTGGCCAGGATTCAAACCAGTGCTCATGTGGGATGCTGACGTCACAAACAACAGATTAACCCACTGCACCCCAATGCTGGCTCAGGATTAGTCCTTCCTTTCTTAAAAAAAAAAAAAGTTACCATTTTATCTATTACTTTGGGAGTCCTTTAATTTGTATTATAATCCAAGGCTTACTGCCCCCACTGAATAGAGTCCAACAAATAAGATGATTGTTCTGCTGCTGAGACGGAACATCTACTAGAAGCTCAGAAAAGACATGTGGAGTGAATCAGAGGAAGTTGTTAGTTGTTCTTGTGTTTTGTTTTCAGCAGAAAGCGAGTTTAGTGGAGACAGTACACCTGACGTTCTAAATGAAATCGGCACAGGCAGCTGCATCTCCTGGGAAGCTTCTTTATGCTGATTTTAACCCAGCAGCCTGCATCCCCACCGGCAGACCCTGTGTCCTGTGCCGGCACCGGGAGTGACTCCTGCCAGCCCAGGTTAGGAGGTCTGCGGTCTGCACAAACTTCCCTGACAGGTTAGGTCGTTGGCCACCAGGGGGCGCCCACACAACACCAGCCGTGAGCGGGAGGCTGCAGCCTTCAGCCGCCTGAGCACTCGGCTTGCTGAATTCTACCTGTCACTTCAGCGATGACTTCCTTGTATTAGGGGCATTCAAAATCCTCTCCCTGGGCTGTCTTGAACTACTCAATGAATTGTTCAAACCTGTGGCTGCACACACAGAGGATGTCCTTCCTATCTCCAGCCGCCCTCTGAACCCCTCCCTTAGCTGCAGCTGCTCCGTCTCCTTGCCTACACCCTCCCCTCTCTCGTCCCCACTTCCAAGAGATCTTCTTTTGAACTCCTCCTACATGTTAGGAAGAATTCTCAGTGCCTGTGATGTGATGTCCACTGGCCATTTCAGACCAAGGGCGCATGCACACAACAGCCTTCTGAATGGCTCACACATCCAAGGACATCTAGAAAGCCCCTCCAAGTAGCCCATTCCCAGACAGCGCTGGAGCAGAGAGGGCCTGGGGCAAGCTGGGCATGAGCTGCAGGGGGTGCAGGAAGAGTGGGCAGCCATCTAGACCTGGAAGTGGACCAAGACTCGATCCCGCAACCATGGCTGTGGGGGAACTGCAGGGCCCTGGGTGCAGGCTCCTTCTGGGGAGTAGGGCAGGACCTCCTGGAACGAGGGTCTGCAGGGCAGGAGGGGGAAGAGAGACCTCCCCGGGCTACAAGGAGATTATGGAGCGTTTTTACATATTTTATGAGCACTGACTGCACCTGTATGATCTCAGGGTGCACTGATGGATACAGGAGATGCCAGTTCCCTTCTGTGATCCGACTTTACACCTGCAGGTCTCTTGTCTCTCGCATCTGTGCCACAGTGCAGGTCAGATCCCGGACACCAGGCTGCTCGCCATGCTGGCTGATACAGAAACCCATCCCTGCCTCTGACTCAGATTCGGTACCCCTCATCTCCCCCACCTCACCACTCCATGCCCAGATTGAGGCCCGTGTGAAAGAGAACACGCTGTACTTATTTTTGTCAGTCTTATTTCATTTAGCACAGTGCTCTCTAGTTCCATCTGCTTTGCTGCGAATGGAAGAACTGCATTCCCCTTCCCCAACGTTTTAATGAAAAGATCCTCCACCTGCTGGTTCGATCCCCAAATGGCTGCAACACGAAGCCACCTTGTATGCATCGGGATCCCATATGGGAGCCTGTCCTGATCCCGGCTGCTCCACTTCCCATCCAGCTCCCTGCTTGTGGCCTGGGAACGCAGTCCAGGACGGCCCAAAGCCTTGGGGCCCTGCACCTGCGTGGGAGACCCGGAAGAGCTCCTGGCTCCAGATCAGATCAGCTCCAGTCAATACAGCCACTTGGGGAGCGAACCAGCAGATGGAAAATCTTTCTTCCTGTCTCTCCTTCTTTCTGTAAATCTGTGTTTTAAGTAAAAATAGATAAATCTTAAAGAGAGAGAGATCCAACTGCTCCTTTTCCAGTTCAGCTTGCTGCTTATGCGCCTGGAAAGCCAGCAGAAATGTTCAGACCCCTCCCTCCTGGGGGAGACCCTGATGACACTCCACAAATCTCCCTGTTTCTCCCTCTTTCTCTGTAACTCTAACTTCCAAAACAAATGCTTTTTTAAAAAAAGCATTTCTCCTCTTTTCTTCTAGCAATTTCACAGTTTCAGATCTTAGATTTAGGTTTGTGAGTTTTTTTTTTAATATTATGGGAGGTGAGGATCTAATTTCATTCTCCCACACATTTATGTCCAATTTTCCCAGCATCATCTATTGAAGAGACTACAGGGTTTTTTTTTCCAAATGTGTGTTCTTGACACTTTTGTCAAAAATCAACTGGCTGTATTAAGTGGTTAATTTCTGGATTCTGGATTCTGCTGACATGTGTAGTCATTTCTATGCCCATGCCATGGTATTTTAACTACTGTAGCTTTGGGGTATGTTTTGAAATTTGGCATTGTTATGTCTCCAGCTTTATTCTTTTTGTTGAGAATCATTTTGGTTCCTGTAGGGCTTTTGTGGCTCCATATGAGTTTTAGAATTGTTTTTTGCTAATTTTTTTTTAAAAAAAAGTCTTCAATATTTTGATAGGGATTGTGTCGAATCTGTTCATCTTTATACATGATATAACCACTTAGCACCTAATATTAATTCTTCCAATCCATGTCCAAGGAGTATCTTTCCATACTGTGTGTGTGTGAGTCTTTGATCATTTCTCTCACAAGTGTTTTATAATCTTCAGATCTTTCAATTTTTCAGCTAAATTTTTTTCTAAATATTTAATTTCTAGTGATTTTTTCATGGGATGTCATTTTTGATCTCCTTTTAACATAATCACTATTGTATAAAAATGCAACTGAGTTTTGTATGTTGATTTTTCTAGTCTACAATTCTACTGAACTGTTTTTTTTCAGTTCTAATTGGTGTTGGAAAGTGTTTCAGTTTTTCCATGTCCAAGATCATGTCATTTACAAACAAAGATATTTTAGCCTCCTTCGTTAACCTCTCAACGCACTCTTTGTCTTTCTTCCCTAATTGCTCCTGTTAATACTTGAATGAGTGGTGAAAAAAAATGTATATCTTGGTTTTGTTCCACATCTAACAGGAAATGTTTTCAGCTTTCCCCCTGTTCAGTACTAAACTGGTTGCTAGTTTGTTATATATAGCCTTTATAATTTTGAAGTATGTTCCTTCTATACCTGATTTGTTGAGAGTTGTTGTCACAAAAGGATGTTTACCAAAAGCATTATCCTGCACCTGTTGAGATTGCTCTGTGGTTGTGTTCTTCATCCTGCTGACGTGATTTCTGGCATTTATGATGTGCAAATATTGAGCCACTTTTGCATCCTTGGGGTAAATCTCAATTAATTTGTGTGATCTTTCTGATATTGTGTTAGATTCAATTTGCTAATGTTTTTTTCAGAATTTTTACATCTATTTTTTTTCTTTAAGATTCTTTTTATTGGAAAGGCAGATTTACAGAAAGAAGGAAATACAGAAAGATCTTCCATCTGCTTGTTCACTCCCTAAGTGATCGCAATGGCTGGAGTTGAGCTTAGCCAATCTGAAACCAAGAGCCAGAAGCTCTTCTGGATCTCCCACATGGGAAGAGAGTCCCAAAGCTTTAGGCCACTCTCTGCTACTTTCCAAGGCCACAGGCAGGGAGCTGGATTGGAAGTGGTACAGCAGGACACGAACCAGCACCCATATGAGATCCCAGCGCATGCAAGGTGAGAGTTAAGCCGCTGAGTCATGCTGTAGGGTCCTTTACATCTATTTTCACCAAAGATATTGCTCTGCATGTTTCTTTGGTTTTGTGTCTTTGATTTTGGTATCAGATTAATGCTGGCCTCATAAAAAGAGTTTTCAACATTTTGGAATAGTTTAAAAAGCATTGCAGCTAGTTCCTTTTAAAATGTTTTTACAAATTCATGGGCCTGGTGCAATGGCTCAATTAGTTAATTCTCCCCTTGCAAGCATTGGCATCCCATATGGGCATCAGTTCATGTCCCGGACACTCTAATTCCCATTCAGTTCCCTGCTTAGGGCCTGGCAAATCAGTGGAAAACAGCCCAAGTCTTTAGGGCCTTGCACCTACAAGGGAGATGCAGAAGTCACTCCTGGTTCCTGGCTTCAGATCAGTTCAACTCTGGCCATTGCAGCCATTTGGGGAGTAAACCAGCGATGGAAGACCTTTCTGTATCTCTGTAAATCTACCTTTCCAGTAGAAATAAATAAATCTGGAAAAAAAAAATCAGAGAAGAGACCCTGGCGGCGTGGCCTAGTGGCTAAAGTCCTCGTCTTGAACGCCCTGGGATCCCATATGGGCGCCGGTTCTAATCCTGGCTGCCCCACTTCCCATCCCTGCTTTTGGCCTGGAAAAGGAGTCAAGGACAGCCCAAAGCCTTGGGACCCTTGAAGATGCTCCTGGCTCCTGGCTTCAGATCTGCTTAGCTGTAGCCAGTGAGGCCACTTGGGGAGTGAACCAACAGATGGAAGATCTTTCTTTGTGTCTCCTTCTCTCTGCAAATCTGCCTTTCCAATAAAAATAAATACATCTTTTAAAAATGTAAATATTTGTTCTATCTTACAGAAATGGCTATCTTAAAAAATTTTATATTCAATTAAAATTATTTGATGGAAAATAAATGCTAGGTAATTTGGTTGGTTTCCATTCTTGTGGTTTAAAGTATGCACGAACTAGCTCATCACTAGCATCAAAAAATGTATATCATTCTTTTTTTTGCTCCCCCAACTTAGATTTTTGCATAAGAATACAGGGCTGGTGTTGACACTCAGCAAGTTAAGCCTCCACTTGCAATGCTGACATACCATACTGGAATGCCAGTTCAGGTCCTGGCTGCCCTGTTTCTGATCTGGCTCACTGCTAATGCCAGTGACACCCACGTGGGAGACCCCAGATGGAGTTCCTGGCTTCTGGACTTGGCTTGGCCCAGAACTAGCTACTGCATCCATTTGGGGAGTGACCCAGTAGATGAAAAATCCCTGTCACTCTGCCTTTCCAATGAATAAATAAACCTTTTAAAAGTATATATTTATGTTCAGAGGGTTTTTTCTTATTATCTGTAACTAAAAATATGGAAAAGCTTGCCTGAATGTTTAATATGACCAAAAGTTTTAAATGTGAGAAAAAAAATCTAAACTGAGTTATCACTGAAATTTATTAGTATATTATAAGCTGAAACATCCTAGTTACAAATGTTTATATTTTTCAATAAAAATGCTGAATTGCATTAGTAATATTTTAACATAAGTCTTATGTGTATTAAAAAAAAAAGATATTTGAAGGGAGCCATGACAGATTACCATCAGTTGTTTGTTAATTCTGATCTTTGTTTTAATGAGATGTCACTGGTAGCCTCTCAGTGGTTAATACAACCTGAAGAAAGGTCAGAAGTGGCCACAGGGTGGCAGACATGAGCTCCAGGGCAAGACCTGTGGCCAAAGAGCTTTAAATGAATCACACAAAAATGTTTTAACAACTGAGTTTACCTCCTGTGTGAGAAGCATCTGTCAACTTGTCGGAGCTGTCCACTTCACTGACACACTTCAGTGTGTGTCATCACACAGAAACACACAGAGGCAGTCTGTTCTAACATCGCTTAAAGCAAGGCAGATAAGCAACAACATTCAGAAAAAGTGATCAAAATGAGAGGCCAGGGCCATAACTGTGGCATAGAGGATAGAGCCAGTGCCCAGCTGGAATGTTGTGCTGCTGTCGGTTAAGCCTACACTGTTCTGCTGACATCCCACAAGGGCACCTGTTCAAATCCCAGCTGCTCTATTTCTGATCCAGTTTGTGCTAAAGGACCTGGAAAAGCAGCAGAAGATGGCCCAAGTACTTGGGTTTCTGCCACCCCTGTGGGAGACCCAGAAGAAGCTCCTGGCTTCAGGAGCTCCAGGATGTGTCCAGCACTGTATCCATCTGGAGAACGAAACAGGATGGAAAATGTGTGTCTGTGTGTCTTTTTTTTCTACATATGTGTATATCTGATTTTCAAATAAATTAATTAATAAATCTTTAATGGAAAAATGACAGCAGTCAATAAGTCTACCAGATATTAAAACATAAAACTACAATAATGAAATGCGCAGTCCTGAAATCAATGAAAATAACAGAAACTCCAAAAGTGGATCCAAATACAGACAGAAATGTGGTAAATGAGCCAGGTGGTGGTGGGGAAAAACCTTCAGCGAGTGGCGAATGGCGGCAGAACATGTGGGTGGCCACCTGGGGCTTTGCAGTAAAATGGCACCAAGTCAGTCAAAACTTAAGTGTAAAACCTGTAAGACATTCTGCAAGTGTTGGAATAAACAGAGAGAGGAAATATTGATATAAGGAGTGGGGATTCCTTTCAGAAGACTATGGAGAAGCTGAGAGCCCTACAGAAGGGAAAAAAATTATATGGTTCACAGTAAGCCCTGGGCTGTAACGAATGGTATGATGGCCGCGAATCGTCCTGTTTCGTTTACCTGGAATTTGCTAAGTGTTCACTCTTTCTCACTCTCTCTCACACACACACTGCACACACACATGCACACACAAAACGGCAACGCAGTGTGGAGATGGTTGCGTTAATGAACTGGACTGTTGTAGTTACGTCATGGACGTATATCAAGTCATCATGTTGCAGACCTTGGCAGTGTAGAATTTTTGTCAATTAGATCTCAAGAAAGCTGGAAGATGAAGACTGCCTTGTAAAGATAATACCTGCATTTGTGCCATATGCCTGACCACACACACACACACACACACCCCAGTGAGAAAACAAGTACAGGAAATAAAATGTACCCCAAGAAGACATACAAGGTACTAAGACGAGGGCAGGTTCTAGCCAAGGTGTTAAAACACGTTGTGACTTGGGGAGAGAGGGAAGGGAAATCCCAGGGTCTGTGGACTGTATCATAAAATGATTATAATAATTTTAACAAAAGGAAGTAAAAAAGAAAAAAAAAACCCAGGTTGCACAGCAAAATGCCTGTGTTTGATAGCCGACTCCACCCCGACTCCAGTTTGCTGTGAGTGCAGACCCCAGGGGGCAGGAGTGATGGTTCAAGTGACTGAGTGTCCTCCACACAGGAAGGAGACCCGGAGTGAAGTCCTAGGCTCTCAACTTAGGCCCAATCCCAGTTGTTGCAAGCATTTGGGAAGTGAAATAGTGGATGGGGGCTCACTCTTTCTGCCTCTCAAATATATATATATATATATATATATATATATATATATATATATATATCTTAAAATCATCAAAAAGATAAATGACTCTTAGTATTTTTTAAGACAGCACAGTGGAGAAGTGTAAAAAGGATTTAAGCAAGTGATTCACAGAGAAGAAATCAATGAAACCTGATGAAATGCTGACAAATGAAGATGTTGAACTTGACTCTGACTAAAGAAATACAAATTCAAACTCAGGCAACATTATGTCTAACCCACCAGGCTGGTAAAAAGACAGACTGATAACACACTAAGATGGCAATGATTCAGCAAAACACGTCACACAGTCCTTACAGATAAACTTGGTACAGCATTGATGAGACAATTTGGCAGTAGGAGGAGGATCATGAGTACACACACCGTTGATCTGAGGTCTTCTTAGGGTTTTCCCATTGTCACACATGGGAATTACACTGTACCAATTTATTCCATTCAGCTTGGTCATGTCAGAAGTTTGGAAATTAGCTAAATATCCATCAATAGCTGACCACCAATGCATACAGTGGAAAATCATGCAAATTTTTAAAATAATAATGAGGCCATAGTCTAGCACAGGCAGCACTACAAAATAAGGAAAAATATTAGTGACCGCTGGAGTCTGGAAGTAAAGACGGGTGAACTGGCAGAACGCAACGAAAAGTGTCCATGTGCCCATGGCTGGGACGGTAAGGGAATTTCAGGGACTCCCTTGCTGGACTGCTTCCACTGGTGACTGTGAGATCTGACACTGGATGTGAGCCTGTCTGGGGCAGGCCAGGCTGGACTAGGCTGCTGTACCCACTGGCATGCACAAGAGCCAATGGATGTAAGCCAGCCAGGCTAGGCCACAGCCCCAGCTGGCAAGTGCCAGAACTGAGTGTGGGTCATGTCAGGTTGGACTGCAATACCCCCTGGCACGTGCAAGATCTAGGGCTGGGAACATGCCTGGCAGGGGAACTGTGGGCACTCCCCTGCCAGGCCATACCTTCCATTGGTGAGCACAAGAAAAAGGGCCCTGGGGGCAGGCCAGGTTGGACAAGGCAGCAGCACCTGTTGACACATGTGAAGGCCAGGTCTGGCATGGGGCTGAGTGGGTGCTTGCCAAAGCACCCACGGGTGTGCAAGAGAACCGAATGGGATACAGGCTGGGCAGGCTAGGCCACAGCAGAGGCTGGCACATGCAAAATACGGGACTGGGGGCAGCCTGATAGGGGGTATCGGGGGTTGTCCCAACCTAACTGTAGGACCCACTGGTATACGCAAGGACCATGTCTGTGGCACAGTGACTGGACTGGAACACAGCACCCATCAGTTGGTGTGACATATGGTGCCGGAGCAGAACTGACCAGCCAGGCAGCTAGAGCAGGTAACAGACCTCATCTCACCTTACCCTGGCTGGAGCGCAAAAGAGTTGAGTCTGAAGTCACTCCATGCAAGGTTTCTTGGGGGCCTCCCCAACAAGACTGCTGGACTCAGACCCTGGCTACGGGGAAACTCACAGGATATGTGGTCCGACCTTGGAGTGCATGTGTTGGGACTGGGCCTCCTCAGTGGCTGAGGCCTGCACAGTGGACATCATGTCCAAATACACACAGGGCAAATTAATACCAGCTCATCCAGGCCAGCAGAGGATATCGACTGCCTCATTAGAGGATGAAAAGCAGAACAGGTTGGACAATTCTCCTGGCCAAGCTTTGCAACATGTTCCTTTGTCTGTGGATGCACTAAGGTGGACTTTGTCATCCCACAGACCCTAGAAAGATTTTCTCAACCCTGGAACAATGAAGCCAACAACTTCTCAGAATTATTAAAACGACTCAAGTAATACCCTCAGAACATTCTTTCCCACATCAGGGTCCCAAAGGTGTCACCAACTGACTGTCCCCCATTCCCTGTGTGCTGATGTAGTTTGACAACAAGGGATGATCCCCCACTCCACTGCTCCTGCAGACACAAGAGAGAAAAAAAAAACTGAAGCATGTGTCCCACCCATGTTCCTCGGTACCTGGCCTTCCTTGTCCTAATCAGAGGCTCATGTGGGCGTGCACCCCTCTCAACTATGTCAACAATATTAAATGGACTTACATCATCATGCATGCATCTTGACTCCCAGGATGAACAACACCAAGAGTAAACTCTTACACAGTCCACAGACTTCAGGCTACCCTTGTGACACAGTGGACAAAGGGGCTACTTGGGTGTGTGTACTTTCCTCAGAAAAAAATTATAGTGGGAAAACCAACTCTTTCTGTTTTTATAAATCTTAACATCTGGACTAATAAGAAGGTTCTTGTACCTGTGTGCATGTCGCGTGCTGTGGTCTGTGACTGGCCGCAGCAGAGGAAGGAGTCCAGCTTCACACATAGCCGGCACTGGACAGGGAGGAACTTGTGTCTCGTGTTCAGGCTTTCAGTTTGATCACAGTGTGGAATCTGAAAAATCATGGTATCCATAAGTTTTTAGTGCACTGTTGCTTTAAAACCCATTGATCCATCTTGCAATCTGAATAGATTTCACCCAAGCATTTTTTTTTAATTTTAAAAAATTTAGTTTATTTTTATCTAAAAGGCAGATAAACAAATCTTCCATCCACTAGTTCACTATACAAATGCTCACAACAACTGGGACTGGACCAATTCGAATCAGAGCACTGGGAATTCAGGGCAGGTCTTCCAGGCAGAAGGCAGAGACCCAGCTTCCTGAGCCGTCACCTGCAGCCTGCCTGGTGCCGTTAGCAGGCAGCCAGAGCAGGCAGGAGAGCCAGGACCCAGACCCGCTAAGCACACTATGCCAACTGTCGGCCCCCTATGCAAATGTTCTCATGATTAGTGACACTGGTAGTCTCACCCCTGAAAACAGAATGACCACATGTTACCCACAGGACACCCACAAAGCTGGGGCTCGGGCAGGGCTCCACAGCTCAGAGCAGCTCACAGCAGTGCCCTCAGTGGCAACACGCAGCCTGACAGGCTCTAGGTTCCCCGGATTTATAGAGTGAATCACCTCCTTTTAGCGTAGGTAACCCTCTCAAGTGGACAAATGCTATCCAATCGGACCCTCAAAGGGACCTAGGATCAAAGATAACACTCACAAAGCAAGTGCAAGTGAACAAGAAAATAGCAAACCTGACACATCCCTTGCCAAGATGCGAGGTTAAAAATAGTCACCATCAAGTAATCAGGACTGACAAGAAGTCGGCTGGAAAGACTTGAAATTATCCAGAAGGCTTTCAGAGATGTGTTATTTACACCTGCTACCAGGAGCTGTCCCCAGCACTTCAGGCCTACATCACGCCTGAAGACATGAGCTCTGGGAGTAGGAAACAAGGCATTTAAATAGTGGTGTATGTGTGTGTATGTGTGTGTGGTATGTATGCATGTGTGTGGTGTGTGCCTGTGTGTGTGCATGTGTGTCTGTGGTGTATGGTATATATACATGTGTGTGAAGTGTATGTGTGCTGTGTGTGCATGTCTGATGTGTGTGATTGTGACATGTGTGCATGTGTGTCTGTGGTGTGTGGTATATATGCATGTGTGTGAAGTATATGTGTGTGCTGTGTGTGCATGTCTGGTGTGTGTACATGCATGTGATATGTGCACGTGTGTGTGCCTTGTGTGGTGTGTGTGTATGTGTGTATGTGAGCATCTAAAGGAATCATCAAAGGAATGTCTTTTTTTAAAAAGAAAGTTGAAAATAGTCTTTGCTGTCAATAGGAAAATGTGAATTATTCAGTCTTGACTGTATTCAGCTCATGCACATAGAAGATGTTGTTTAGAAACAGTTTCCCTAAGCAGCTCAACTTTTCCCTGCTTTATGACAAGAAGACATCCTACCTTTTTGGTTGTTTTTCTGAACACATTAGACAGAGTGAGTGGGAAGCCATGTTGGAATTATTCAGAGCATTATATACCTGACTAAGCAATAAAAGACCTAAGAAAGGCTGTAGTGAATCCTCAAATTTTGGGACCAACACTATATGCCCAGTAGTTGATTTGGCATGGCCTGTGTGATGTCTGATCTATGACACATGCCACCTGCCAAGGGCATAATGCAGCTCCAAGGGCTCTCAAGAGACCAAGGTACCTTTCTTATAAACTGAGGCGAGCATGGTGGTGGGCCAGACTAATCCTCCACATGTGACACCAGCATCCCATATGGATGCCAGTTCTAGCTCCAGCTACTCCACCTTTGATCCAACTCCCTGCTTATAGTAGGGGAAAGCGGCAGAAGATGGCCCATGGCCCTGGGCCCCGGCCCCTAGGTGGGAGACCCAGAAGGAGTGCCCAGCTCCTGGCTTCAGTCTAGCCCACCTAGCCACTTCGGCTACTTGGAGAGTCAACCAGCAGATGGAGGATCTCTGTGTTTCCCTCTCTCTCTCTGTAACTCTGAATTTCAAGTAAAATAAATAAACCTTTTCATTTTCTATTTATCTCTTATAAAGATGTATTTATTTTTATTCGAAAGGCATATTTTACAAAGAGAGGAGAGAGAGGGTTTTCCATCTGCTGGCTCAATCCCCAGATGGCCACAGCAGTTGGAGCTGAGCTGAGCCAAAGCCAGAAGCCAGGAGCCTGGAGCCTCTTCTGGGTCTCCTACATGGGTACAGGGTCCCAAGGACTTGGGCCATCTTCTATTGCATTCCCAGGCCATAAGCAGGGAGCTGGATCAGAAGTGGAGCATCTGGGACACAAACCAGTGCCCATATGGGATGCTGGAGCCACAGAATAGAGGATTATCTTGAAGTGCCACTGCACTGGTACCAAATCTTATTTTGTTTTTAAGTGAGGATAAATTAATGATTTACCTTTTAGAATTATCAGGACGATTAACATTAACATATATCTGACATTTTTAGCATAGAGCTTGGATTCTAGTAAATGCTCGACAACTAGATAGCACTGTCATTAGCAATCATTCCTTAACCATTGCCCAAGTCTTAGACTATCTGTCAGACTCTGTTAGGGTTAGGATTAGGGGTAGGCCCAGACACTGAAGCTGACCTGCGGGACAGTGATTAAAACATCGTCTGGGGGTCGGGTACAATAGCATAGTGGTTAAAGTCCTCGCCTTGCACGCGCCGGGATTCCATATGAGCACCAGTTCTAATCCCGGCGGCCCCGCTTCCCATCCAGCTCCCTGCTTGTGGCCTGGGAGGATGGCCCAAAGTCTTGGGACCCTGCACCTGTGTGGGAGACCCAGAAGAGCTCCCGGCTCCTGGCACCTGGTTTCGGATCGACGAGTACCGGCCGTTGCGGTTACTTGGGGAGTGAATCATCAGATGGAAGATCTTTCTCTCTGTTTCTCCTCCTCTCTGTATATCCACCTTTCCATTAAAAAGAAATAAATCTTTCTAAAAAAAAAAAAAAAAAAAAAAAAAACATTGTCTGGGACACTAGGGAACCATTAGCTTCAAGTCCCAGTTCTGCTACCCTCTTGATCACTCACCACAACAGATATGACACAAGCATCACGATCATATTGTCAAAAAACATCTAGATAAGTGTTCAAAATATAATACTGTGTCAACAGTAAAATACAACAATCAATGCATAAGCTCCTATGAGTTGAGTTTCTCTTTTCAATCTCGTATTTTCTATTTATCTCCTAAGTGAAACTGTATATATCAAAACAAGCTGTTTCTATGTGACAGAATTATAGGTCATACTTATTTTCTTCCACCTACTTATATGTGCTTTCTGGATTTCTCACTTAAAAAATGAAGATGGGTGATCCTGTCAATCAGAATTGGACGTGAGGAGTGGCCGCCCAGCGGTGGTGAGGCCAGTAAAGATGCGTGCATCCCACAGCAGAGGGCTGGCTTTGCTGCCCTGCCATGGCTTCTGACTCCAACTTCCTGCCAGGGCAGCCCCTGGGAGGTCAGAGTGAGGGCTCTGTAGGAGATTGTATTGCATCACCAGCTCCCAGTACTAGTCACTACAGGCATCTGGGGGGAGAATCAGTGAATGAAAGCACTTTCTCCCTCTCTCTCTGTTACACACACACCCGCTCTCTCTTTCTCCCTCCATCCCTCCATCTTTTCCTCCCCCTTTCCCCAAAGAGATGCATTTTTAAAAATCGTAAAATAAAACATCATCAACAGGCTCACGTTCTGTTGCTGGTCGCTGTGTACTCTCCCCAGCAAGCATAAAGGAGGAAGAGGAGTTTGTGCCCATTTCTTTGATGGAGACTCCTTGGCAATGTCATCCACTTCCAACACCATGGCACTGGCCAGAGGTCACTCAGATGGTCATCACAGATCATTGAGCTCAGTGCCAACTTAGATTCTCTTAATAAAGATCAGATGGGCCTGGCGGCGTGGCCTAGCGGCTTAAGTCCTCGCCTTGAACGCCCCGGGATCCCATATGGACGCCGGTTCTAGTCCCGGCAGCTCCACTTCCCATCCAGCTCCCTGCTTGCGGCCTGGGAAAGCAGTCGAGGATGGCCCAATGCCTTGGGACACTGCACCCGCGTGGGAGACCCGGAAGAGGTTCCAGGTTCCCAGCTTCGGATCGGCGCGCACCGGCCGTTGCGGCTCACTTGGGGAGTGAATCATCGGATGGAAGATCTTCCTCTCTGTCTCTTTCTTCCTCTCTGTATATCTGACTTTGTAATACAATAAATAAATCTTAAAAAAAAAAAAAAGATCAGATATGGGCAATCCATGGGCCGTCTCTTATACTGACCACATCATCAATATATACACCACAAATATAAGGCAGTGTATAAATGTTCCAATATCTAACTGGATTCAAGTTGTGTCCTAATAGAGACCTTTGATTTTTAGGCCACTAAAGTGAGCATTGTGTATGGGGGAGTGATTTTTTTTTTAAGTTATAAACACAGGGTTAAAGTTGCAAACACAGCTCAAGAACTTCCTAGTCCAGTTAGAGTTTCTCCCAGTGGCACCACCTTCAATGACCATGACATACCAGCTAAAGCCACACAGCCAACATCGCTTCACTATTAGCAGCCACACTGTGAACCTCACTCGGATTTCACCAGGTTTGCTCTGCACTCCTGTCCTCTGTTTTGTGACCCCAGGCAGAAGTTGGTTGATTGTCTTGGCTCTTGAGTCATGGCACTGTGGTCTGTGACAGCTGTGAGGGCTTCCTGGTTTGTTGGTTGCTTTCTTAGTGACCTTGATGGTTTGGAAGAATACGGGCCAGATTTTTTTTTTAAGATGTGTTTATTTTATTGGAAAGGCAGATTCACAGAAAGAAGAGACAGAAAGATCCTTATCCACTGGTTCACTCCCCAAGAGGTCACAATGATTGGAGCTGAGTCCATCCAAAGCCAGGAGCCAGGAGCTTCTTCCATCTCCTTTGTGGGTGCAGGGTCCCAAGATTTTGTGTCATCCTTGACTGCTTTCCCAGGGCACAAGCAGGGAGCTGGATGGGAAGTGGAGCTGCCAGGACATCAACTGGTGCCTATATGGAATCCTGGCAGATGAAAGGCAAGGATTTTAGCTACGAGGCCACCGTGCTGGGCCCCAGGCCAGGTATTTGTGCAGTGTCCCTCTGGATTTGTCAGAGATTGGCTCATAGTTACAGGTTTGGCAAGGAACAACAGTCAGGTGCAATACCCTGCTCACATTACATCACAGCAGTGCTTAAGGCATCTACCCCACTTCATCCGTGGTATCATCTTTCCTCCAGGTTTCCATACCATACTGTTATTTTTTACTTGCTTCTTAAAAACATTATTTATTTTTATTTGAAAGGCAGAGTTGCAAAGAAAGAAGGAAAGACAGAGAGAGATCTTCATCCACTGGTTCACTCCCCAGATAGCCGTTAACAGCTGGAGCTAGGCCAGTCAGAGGCTAGGAGTGTGAAACTTGTTCCAAGCCTCCCACACAGTGCAGAGGCCCCAACACTGGGACCATCTTCTGCATTTTCCCAGGTGCATTAACAGGGATCTGGATCAGAAGTGGAGAAGCCGGGATTCAGACCAGTTCCCATTTGGGATGCCAACACTGTACGCAGAGCCGTACCTTGATACACCATTGCATTTGCCCATTTTTTTGCCTTTCTTTATTCCACTCTTTGCAAGCAAGTTACCAAGTCCAGCCTGTACTTGGGAAAGGGGCTGGGAGATCCTCATACGTTACCTGCTAGTATTCTTCTATGAGGCCTTGTTCTATCAACAAGGAGAGGAGGTGGGAAGGAAATTGGACTCCAAGGCTTTGCTTTTGTGTCAAGACCACAGAGAGGTGATGAACCCATCTCAACGGCACTGTGATCAGCACCAGGGATTCCCAAGAAAGTCCTGACTTTGGAACATACAACCTTGGCATGGGTGAAAACATAATGTGCGCTAAGAATAATGGCTCAAAGTGAAAGATGCTGCAGGTGTATGTGCATATGAGATACAGTGGAGCCCCAATGGCCCCGGTGAAGCAGGGTAAGGCTTCGTGTTTTTTGTTTCATTTATTTTCAAGATTTATTTATTTTTATCTGAGAGGCAGATTTATGGAGAAGGAGAAACAGAGAGAGATTTACATCTGCTGGTTCACTCCCCAAATGGCCACAATGGCCACAGCTGATCCAATCTGAAACACAGGAGATTCTTCTGGGCCTCCCACATGGGTGCAGGGGGGGCTACAAGACTTGGGCCATCCTCCACTGGTTTCCTATGACATTAGTAGGGAGCTGGATCAGAAATGGAGCAGCCAGTATTCAAACCAGCAGCCTTACAGGATGCCGGTACCACAGTGGATGATTAGCCTGATGAACCCCTGCACTGGCCCCTTGTTTGTTTTGTAAGGCAGCCACATAGAGATTGCTTTCATCTGCTAGCGCACTCCCCAGCTGCCTGAAAACAACCGGGGCCGGACAAGGCCAAGGTCAGGCACCAGGAATTCTGCCCAGGTTTCCCAACTGGATGGCAGGAATCCAAATACTTAAGAGATCACTGCTGCCTTCCTGGGTATACACCAGCAGGAGGATGGACTCAGTAGTGGAACCAGAGGTTGTTCCCAGGCACTCAGACACGGAATTCAGGCATCCTAAGCAGAGATAATTTGTTGTACCAGACACCCTTTCTGGAGGAGGGTTTGCTCTCTGGGAGAGAGGCCAAGACAGGCCATAGGGGGAAAGGACATGACAGTGAAACCGAGCATACTTGCCTGCTTAAGTTAATAACTGGCTCATCGGGGCCAGGGTTTTGACATAGTGGATTAAGCCAACACCTTCATCTCACATGGGCATCAGTTTGAATCCCAGTTGCTCCACTTTCAATCCAACTCCCTGCTAATGTGCCTTAGAAAGCAGCAGAAGATAGCCCAAGTGCTTGGGCCCCAACACCCAGATGGAGTTTCAGGGTCCTGTCTTTGACCTGGCCTTTCACTGGCCAATATGTCCATTTTGGGAGTAAACCTCTGATCTCTCTCTCTCTCTCTTTCCCTCTCTCTCTCCCTGTCTCCATGATATTCTTTCAAAATAAATTTAAAAATTTTAAATTAGAATTTAATTTATAATTTAATGGCATAGAAATTTGTAATTTCATGGCATAGAAAGCTAACCTTCCACCTGAGATGCTAGCCTTCCATACGGGCTCTGGTTTGTGTCCCAGCTCCTCCACTTCCAATCCAGCTCCCTGCTTATGGCCCAGGAAAGCAGCAGAGGATGGTCCAAGAGCTCTTCTTGCATGTACCCATGTGGGAAACCTGGAAGAAGCTCCTGGTTTCAAACCAACTCAGCTCTGGACATTACAGCCAATGGGGAGCAAATGAGCAGATGGAAGACTCCTCTCTGTAATTGTGCTTTTAAAACAAAAATTTGAATCTTAAATATATAGAGACATGAAAAATAAACACGTCTCCCTAAAAAATTAAGTTTTCATTACTCCTCATTAGCTATGAATTCCTGAAGTCTCTACTGTCAGGGAGTATTCTTACTCACATTTTACAGATAAGGAAATTGAGAACAACAGATGTTAAGTAAATGGAGATCTGGAATATATTTTATGTATTTGAAAGAGTGGCAGCAAGAATGAGCAATCAAGAGTGAAAGAGAGCGAGGGAGAGAATTTGATCCTGGATGTACTGGTTCACAATGGCCAGGACTACAAAAGTAGAAGCCAGGAGCCAGGAGCCACTCGGTTGAGTCAAAGGGCTACCAGGACTTGGTTCATCCTTTCTGGCTTCTCAAGCTTATTAACGGGCTTCTGGATCCAAAGTCAAATCGCTGGGACTTGAACTGGTTCTCTGCGAGGGCCAGCTTAACCCAGTATACCACAATGCCACCTCTGCCAGCAGCAATTTTAGCCAGGTCTTACAGATTTCAAAATCATACATGGCAGGGAGTGGGGAGGAGTGAGGGAGGAAGCATTGTGGTGCAGTGTGTTAAGCTGTTATTGTAATGCTGGCATCACATATGGGTACAGTGGGAGTCCCTGCTGCTCCATTTCTGATTCAGTTCCCTGATAATGATCTGGGAAAGTCAGCCAGATACTCGGGCCCCTGCACACACACGGGAGACCCTGAGGAAGATTCTGGTTCCTGGCTTCAGACTGGCTCAGTCCCAATATTTGTGGCCTTTTTGGAGAGCAAAACAGCAGAGGGAAGGCCTCTCTATTTTTCTGTCTCTTCCTCTCTCTGTGCAACTGACTTTCAAATAAATAAAATACACATTTAAAAATAAATAAGGCCTGGCACAGTAGCATAGTGGCTAAAATACTTGCCTTGAATGCACCAGGATCCTATACAGGCACTGGTTCTAATCCTAGCAGTCCCGCTCCCACCCAGCTCCCTGCTTGTGGTCTGGGAAAGCAGTCAAGGACAGCTCAATGCCTTGGGACCTGCACCCATGTGGGAGACCCAGAAGAAGCTTTGTGCTCCTGGCTTCAGATCGGCTCAGCTCCGGCCTATGTGGCCACTTGGGGACTGAACCATTGGACGAAAGATCATCTTCTCTGTCTCTCCTCCTCTCTGTATATCTAACTTTCCAATAAAAATAAATAAATGTTTTTTTAAAAATGTAGTTTAGGGCCCTTCACAATAGCCTGGTGGCTAAAGTCCTCGCCTTGCACGTACTAGGATCCCATATGGTGCCGGTTCTAATCCCAGTGTCCCCGCTTCCCATCCAGCTTCCTGTTTGTGGCCTCGAAAGCAGTCAAGGACAGCCCAAAGCCTTGGGACCCTGCACCTGCGTGGGAGACCCGGGTGTGGGGCAAGGGGGGAGGACGGTGCTCCAGGCTCCTGGCTTTGGATTAGCGCAGCTCTAGCTGTTGCAGCTACTTGGGGAGTCAAACAATGAACAGAAGATCTTCCTCTGTCTCTCCTCCTCTCTGTATATCTGACCTCCCAATAAAAAATAAATAAATAGACAACAAATGTTTTTAAAAATCAAAAAAATTTAAATGCAGTTTAAAATTGTCAACTTATTAAAATTACAAATGCAAAACGTAATTTGGTTTAAAATATTAATCAACTCTTATTCTCTTTATAATCTAATGAATTTTAATCATTTGCAAAGAGCTTAGACTAATTAGGGTTCTATCTACAAATTAAATTAAATGTTTTAATTATTTCAAATTGAATTTTCAAATTTAATATAGCCAATTTATTTTTTTAAGTATTTCAATTATCTCATTAACAAAAAAAGACCCATCTAGACCATGTAAGTAATACTTGAAAATTTATTAAGTAAATATATATGTGTATTTCATGAGTCTTAAATGCCTTTAATTGTCTCTACTATTTATAAAGATTTAAATATTAAGTAACACGTTTAAGTCAATTACTCATAGACATCTTATATATTAACAGTTCAAATCTTATCTATTTATTGTATTAATCATTATAAAGACCTAAAGAATTGAGCAGAATCAAATCAATAACATCAATATTGATATTGCTTCTTTAATACTCTCCTTCACCTTTAAACTTAATTCTTTTCTTTTTTTAAAGATTTATTTATTTTATTACAAAGAGAGGAGGAGAGACAGAGAGGAAGATCTTCCGTCTGATGACTCACTCCCCAAGTGACCGCAACGGCCGGTGCTGCGCCGATCCGAAGCCAGGAACCAGGAACCTTTTCCGGGTCTCCCATGCGGGTGCAGGGTCCCAAAGCCTTGGGCCTTCCTTGACTGCTTTCCCAGGCCACAAGCAGGGAGCTGGATGGGAAGTGGAGCTGCCAGGATCAGAACCGGCGTCCATATGGGATCCCGGGGCGTTCAAGGCGAGGACTTATAGCCGCTAGGCCACGCTGCCAGGCCCTAAACTTAATTCTAAGTATGTTGAATCAAAACATATCTATCCAATTCCACTTCATGCAATGGAATCCAACTCTTTGTCAATAACAATGACAAATTCTGAACAGCCTATTTTTAAAGACCACTAAGTGAGGGTTCTGAAGGGCACATGCAAGGCAGAACGAGCGTGGCCATCGCCTTGCAGAGGGACGCTCCTTCGGCAAGCCGACACTCCATTAGCCTTTCCCCTTCCACACTTCCCAGGCCTGGGGAAGGCAAGCAGAGAGTGGTCCATAAACTAAGAGTTAGATCTGACCCACGGTTCCCTGCGACAGTGCCGAAGGAACCCCAGAGAGAAAAGACACCCAGGATGTTCCTGTGTACTTCCTTGGATCCTTGACTGACTTCTGAACTGTTCAAGAATCTGACAAATGCAGTAAATAGGTGGAGACTGATCACTGGGCGGCAGCATTAGCGGGTTTCTAAAAGTCGTGAGGTCGTTTGTTAGGTCCAACTGAATAAATGCATTAGGTAAATATGCTGGCTTGCCATTAACGTGTCAAGGGGGCCATGCCTTAGGGGCAGAGACCACATCCTGGAACCAAGGACAAAATGAATACATAGACTCTCAAAAAGAAAAACCCAAACCTAGCCCCATGGGATCCAGTTGATCTGCCGGTGAACTAATTGATGCCATAATAAAATGAAATATTTTTTCTAGGGAAAAAGAAATAACATAACCCAGGGTCCCACAACACACTGTTCACCAGGAAGAGCAGGCACTACCCAAATCACCAGACACCCAATGAAGCAACAATGGACATCCATGGGAGCAGACTCCCAAATCACTCAGATGTTGGAATTAGGTGGAAGGGACATTAAATCAGGTGCAGGTGGTCCAACATTGTGGCACAGCAAGTTAAACCATCATTTGCAACTCCAGCGTCCTATATCCCAGCACTGGCTCAAGTCCCTGCTGCTCCACTTCCCATCCAGCTCCCTGCTAACGCACCAGGGAAAGTAGGGGAAGATGGCCCAAGTACTTGAAACCCTGCAGCCACACAGGAGATCCAGATGCCGTCCCAGGCTCCTTGGCTGCTGTGAGCACATTCCTGAGAGTCCGTGGGACAGATGGCAGGGGGCACTCCAAAGGTGTCCAGCCTGGAATTTCCTCAAGGAGGAGTTACTGAGGCTCACCTATTGCTTCCTTTGTCTGCACCAGACATGGAAGAGGGTTAGCCCAGGACACAATACCCCAATACAGAGTAAATATTTTGCCATGCACTCTACTCACACCGAGATGTCACACACACCCCATTACACAGTCCAAGCAATACTGCCAAGCCGTTACTTTTGCAAAGAGAGTTTACAGGGTGAGTGAAGGAGCCCAAGAACTTTGGTCACTTTCCACTGCTTTTCCAGGCTACTAGCAGGGAGCTGGATTGGAAGCGGAGTGGCTGGGACACAAGCCCATATGGAATGCTGGCATTGTAGGAAGTAGCTTTACCCTCTATGCCACATGGACAACCCCGTGTGATGTAACTTAAATGACATATTCTCGCCTGTGACTATTCCTGCCAAAAATGTCAAATACGATTTTAAATTAGTTGGATCTAATTTCCACTTTATGAGAAACATGGGGGATGAAGGATCAGATAAAATGACAACATGAAGAATCATCCAAATACGGAGGTAGAACAGATTATGGGTCAATTGGGCTTCTCTCTTTTAAATCAATATATATGATGGGACTGGCGCTGTGGTACAACAAGTTAACTACAGTGTATGATGCCGGCATCAGAGCCACAATCAAGCCCTGGCTGCTCTGCTTCCAGTCCATCTCCCGTTTAATATACTTGGGAAAGCAGGTAACGGCTCCCAGGTGCTATCCACATGGGCGACCAGTACGGATCTCCTGGCTCATAGCTTCAGCCTGGTCCACCTCTGACCATTGTAGCTGCCTGGGAAATGAGCCAGTGGATGAAGGTTTCTTTCTGTGTATGACTCACTTGTCCTCTGTCACTCTCCCTTTCAAATACAAAACAGTAAATCTTTCAAAAATGAACACAAGCAAAAATTCTTTGACTAAAAAATAGAGATTCCTAATGATCCTAAATTGGAAAAAAAAAAAAAAAAAGACTCTAAGGGCCCCAGCATTGCACTGGAGCAGGTTAAGCTGGGGCCTAGGACACAGTATCCCATGTGGGCACTGGTTCTAGTCCCAGCCACAGCCTGCATTGCCAGCATCCCATATGAGTGTCACTTTAAGTCCACCTACAATAAATCTTTAAAATTTTTTTTTTTTATTGTAAAGTCAGATATACACAGAGGATGAGAGACAGAGAGGAAGATCTTCCATCTGATGATTCACTCTGGTCACAATGGCCAGAGCTGAGCTGATCCAAAGCCAGGAGCCAGGAGCCAGGAGCCTCTTCTAGGTCTCCCACACAAGTGCAGGGTCCCAAGGCTTTGGGTTGTCCGCAACTGCTTTCCCAGGTCACAAGCAGGGAGCTGGATCGGAAGCGGGGCTGCCAGGATTAGAACCAGCACCCATATGGTACGTTCAAGGTAAGGACTTTAGCGACTAGGTTACCATGCTGGGCCCCTTATCAATCTTTTTAAATAAATGTAAAGACTATAAGACAGGTAACCATGCTACATTGGTTGCTCCTTGGAACTTTCTTTAAAGATCTATTTTTTATTTATTGGAAAGATAGAGTCACACAAACAGAGGAAGAGAGACACAGAGAGATCTTCCACTGTTTCATTCCCTAAACGACTGCAATGCCCGGGGCTGGACCAGGCTTAAGCCAGGAGCCAGGAGCTGCTTCCAGGTTTCCCACATGGGTGAAGTGTCCCTAGTACTTAGGCTATCGTCCGTTGTTCTCCCAGGTGCATTATCAGAGATCTGGATGGGCAACGCCCATCCCACATGCAATATCAGCCCCTGTTCCTTGGATCTTGATATAAGTAAATTCACTTTCAAATGTCTCAAAGCTAATTAAAAATGTTGTGTATTAGTTAGTGTTAAGGATTTACTAACAGTTTCATTAGAGTAAGAAAACAGAGCTGAAAAAGGTTCAAAACAGAAATGGCAGCTGAATTCAGCAACAGACATAAACCTAGATTCAAGAAGCTGAAAAAAATCCTCATGAGGAATAAACCCAAAGAAATCCCCACCAAGACACAGCATAGTCAAACTTCCTAAAACTAAGAAAAACAAGGAAATAGTCTCAAAACAGCAGGAGCTAAATGATGTATTAATGACCGAGAAACAACTATCCGAACGACGGTGGATTCTTCATCATAAATTATAGAGGCCCAAACAAACCAGCACAATAGTTTTCTAGCGCTGATAGATTAAGAATTGTCCATCAGAGTTTGGTATCTGTCAGCAATATATCCTCATAACAAAGGGGAAATGAAGACATCCTTAGATGAAGAGGAATGAGCATCATCTGAGGCCGACAGATTCCAGCCAGCAAAACAGGAAAAGGGAGTTCTCCACACATAAGCAACAAAACGATCAAGAGAGGCAAGTGATCCATGAGGCACAGGGAAAGGATGACAGAAAGAGAAAAATAAGTAAATATAATAGATGATCTGCTATCGTCTTGAAGAACCAGTCTGCCAGTTGAAGCAAAAATTACAATAGCATTGGTGCTATGGTCCTCAGTGCATGTGAGCAAATATCTGAGAAAATTATTACAAGGAGGGGAGTGAAGAATGCTGTGCATAGGTGTCTACACTTGCAGGCAGCATGTTGTTGATACCATGGATAAACTCGAACAGAGAAGAAAGAAGGTTTTAAATAATCAGGAGCTCTCAAAGGGTCTGGCCAGAACCCAGGCAGACAGCAGCTCCCTGGGCTTGCAGGTTTCACTATGGGCCACCCAGAAGTTGCAGGGCAGCGTGTTCTGGTGGGAGGGTGTGGACCCTAAGTAGGACCAGGGTCTGAACCCCAGCCCCACCCCATCCTTAATTCAATGTGCAACTAGGGGTATATGCTCCTCCACCATAGGGGAATTTGGGCTCCTCTCCCAAGGTTGTTAGGAAATGAGACAACAGCACAAGCAGCACATGGTAAACGGTGTCTGCTTTTTCAGGGACTGCTCAATACTTGACTTGTGGTTGCTACAATTACGTGAGCACAACTCTGTGCTGTGGCCCACACATGGGACACTGCCCCTCACCCCACGATGATTGGCTAAGAACTTAATTCATTTGTCTATCTGGGTAAGAATATCTGCATGCAGCACATGTGGGTAAGAGTTTTCATGAACCTGCTGTCAGGCAGTACTGGAAGAATCTTCAGAACAACCTGGAAGGCTCCCTTCATGTCCCAGGAGGCATCCTGCCCTGCTCTAGCCACCCTGGCAGGTCACTGACAGAGCAGGTATGGGGGTGGGGGCAGCAGATTTCTGACCCTCCTATGCTCCCATCATGTCCACACTAATCTGCTTATGTGAGTGCCCTACTGTCCCATCGCCTCCTCAAGGTAAGCCTCACAGTCAGCCCAAATCCCAAGCCTGGGGAAGGGCCTGCACTCCTCTGTTGGAGAAGCAATGGAACAGGCCGGGTGTGGGGCTGAGGCTTTTTCTACCATTCACAGACCATTAAAAGACTAGGTCTCACAGGACTGGGAGCTTTCCTGTAGACAAAAGCAGCTGTGGGTCGGGAGTGCATCATTCACTTTTCTAGACATCGTTCTCTCCACTGTGAGGAAGCCTTGGCTAGCCCCGGAGAGATCCACCGCGCGCCCACTGTAAACTCAGCATGGTTGTGGTGCAGAGGAGAGAACCAAGACCTGTCCTTGCAAGCACCCGCAGCCTTGCCCTGTGGGCCCACAAACTAGATCAGACAAATGATTCTGAGTGGGCATGAGGAGGTGAGAGCCAGGACAGCAGAGGCTCCTTGGGGAAATAGAGTTTGCACCAGGTAGCAAAGGGCAGCCACAGTCAGCAGATGGATGGAGAGAACATCTTAGCTGAAGGAAAAGTGCAATGAGAAATGCAGAACCAGGGAGAACCCGGTGCGGCTGCGCAAGGGGGTGGTGTTCAAGGTGAAAAGGCAGGGGTAGGCCGCAGAATAGCAACCCTGCGTCCAGTGGGGCTGCAACTGCACCTGCATCAGAAGGAAAAGTGAAGCAAGAGCTGGGACAATCTCAGAACTGCAGATGGCCAAGAGGAGCCTTTGCTGCCAGCCCAGAGGCTGGAGCAACCGCCTCAGGCTGAGGTCAGGCAGTGGGAACCCAGAAGAGAGAAGCAAAGGCAGCGGTGAAGGGAAGATGAGCTGCATTTGGAAGCTTTACGTCCCTTGCGTTCAGACATTCTGGGCAAGTTGAAATTATCAGTGAACTCAGAGTTTAATGATTATCTCACACACACACACACATATATATATACAAACAGCTCCCTCTGATTTATTCCTATCACCACTCTCTTATATCAAATGCGAAAATATTAGTTGCTTGGTAGATAAACAGATTTTTTTTCAGCTTGTTTTTTCATTTCTCAAAAAGTATCAGAACAAGGGCAGATTAAATAAACGCATTAGGAAGGGGGCATCTGGCCCAGAGATGAAGACGCTGCTTCAGATCCAACTTCCTGTTGATGAGCAGGTGATGGCTCAGGTACTTGGGTCCTGGTCACCTACACGGAGACCCAGATGGAGTTTCAAGCTCCTGGCTTTGACCTGGTCCTAACAGCACTGTTCCAAGCCTTAGGGAGTGAACCAAATGGAAAACTCTCTCTCTTCCTCTCTTTATGCCTTTCTGATAAAAACTTTTTAAAAAGTACATATTAGGAAAGCTCACCTGTGAACATTTTATACTTGATACTGTTTATCTGTAGCACTTAAATTGAACTCTGTTTATATCGGTATCTTAATTTTGCAATTGTACCATCCAACCTGTAGGCCACTATTGAGATGAGTCCAAACTGAACTATGCTGATGCTGTGAAAGTCCATGGAAAATGAAATTAAAACGAAATCTTGGTGCAAGTTTCTTTTAAACTGATGCATAGATGAGTCTTCATAAGATTTACTGGGGGAAGGAGGAGACCGGTGTCTAACCTAGTGGCCAAGATGCTTACATTTCACATCGGAATGCCTGCATCTGGCTCCTGCCTCTGGCTTTTGATCCCAGCTTCCCACCAATGCAGTAAAGCTGCTGCCTACCTCATGAGCATCCACAGGGACACTGGTTCGATCCCAGCTGCTTCACTTCCGACCCATCTCCCTGCCAACAGCCTGGGGAAGGTAACAGAAGATGGCCCATGTGGAAGACCCAAAAGGAGCTCTAGGTTTCTGGCTATGATCTGGTCCAGTATTGGTCCTGAGGCTATTTGGGGAGTGAATCAGCAGATGGAAGACTACTCTGTCTCTCTTTCTCTCTCTCTCTGTAGGTCTAACTTTCTAAATAAATAAATAAATGCATTCTAAAAACAAAAACCAAAAAAAAAAAAAAAAACTATGCAGGATGTTTTTTTTTATAAAAAAAGATGCCCTCAGGGCCCGGCTCGGTGGCCTAACGGCTGGGGTCCTGGCCTTGAAAGCCCTGTGATCCCATATGGGCGCTTGTTCTGATCCTGGCTGCTCCACTTCCCATCCAGCTCCCTGCTTGTGGCCTGGGAAAGCAGTCAAGGACGGCCCAAAGCCTTGGGATCCTGCACCTGTGTGGGAGACCCGGAGGAGGATCTGGACTCCTTCTTTCAGATCAGCGCAGCACCAGCTGTTGCAGGCACTTGGGGAGTGAATCATCGGATGGAGAATCCTCCTCTCTGTCTCTCCTCTCTGTATATCCAACTTTGCAATAAAAATAAATAAATCTGAAAAAAGAGATGCCCTCAAATAAATGTTTTAAATTCCATTTTTTCTATAAAACTTTGAAGTATTTTCTATGCCAGATTTCAAAAACTTAAAATTTCCATTAAACCATTTAATATTGATCACTTATTGGAATCATAACTGTTTGTATACTTGGGAGTTAAATAAAACCCACTGTTAAGATTACATTTACTTGTATTCTTTTACTTTTATAAACTATTATAAAATGAAAAATCACATATGGGCTCACATTTGTGGCCCCCGTTATATTTCTCTTGGGCAGAGCTATTTTAAAAGCTGCATTTCGCCTGGAAATATTGTTTCTAGTTCATATTGCAGCTAACGACAGTAACAGGTGGGAAAGCTCTGTGTGCCCAGTGAAATGAAAAATTGTTCCATAGGTATCCATCTTCTTCGCAGGCTGAATCTGTGATTTGGAGGTAAACCATACAAATGTCTTGACACATATGTTACATTATCTGCTTCCTGGGACAGCCATGTGATTGATGATGATTTCTCGGCCCACAGGGGAGTGAATACAAAAGACAACTGCATTGCAATTTTCAATTCATTAAGAAGTGATAGTAATAAATATCTCAGATGATCATGAAAGCATGATAGATCCACAAACTTGCATTATTTCAACATGCATGTTTAAAATCTGAACGCAGCGAGCAGTAGGCCCTGGCCACACTACAGCCACGGGTGTGTTCTGCTGCTACTAGTGTTTAACTAGGTCTCAAGTCTTCACCTGCAGCAGTTCCCTTGCTCCGTCTTCCTCTCCTTCACAACACTGACTTCTCAAGGATCCCAGCTCAACTGCCTAAGTCTCATGCAAGTGTCCTTCCATGGGACAGCTTGCATGCCTGGGCAGCACAGGCTGCGGCCAGCAGAGCGTGCTGACGTGTGGACCACATAGTGCAGCAGGACCTCACAGGAGGGACACAAATATATCACATTCCTTAGAGTTTGGAATGCTGAGTTAGATCACGTGATGGAAGTGGGCAATTGCTGGATTTCTTGACTGAAAAGGAATATGCTGCTGTTTCCAACCCATCCATAACCTTCAGGATGAGATCAGGAATATGTGGTTCCCTAAAAGTCTTTCACCTCACAGCTGTCACATCTATCAAATCCTTGTTCGAGCCAAATATTCCTTTACGTGTGGCAAATGGTGATTAAAGAAAAAAAAATTATAGGGCCCAGCGCAGTAGACTAGTGGCTAAAGTCCTCGCTTTGCACATGTTGGATCCCATATGGGCTTTGGCTCTAATCCCAGCAGCTCCATTTCCCACCCAGCTCCCTGCCTGTGGCCTGGGAAAGCAGTCGAAGAAGACGCAAAGCCTTGGAACCCTGAGCCCACGTGGGAGACCTGGAAGAAGTTTCTGGTTCCTGGCTTCAGATTAGCTCAGGTCTGGCTGTTGCGGCCACTTGGGGAGTGAACCATCAGACAGAAAATCTTTCTCTTTGTAAATCCTTCTCTCTGTGTATACCTGCCTTTCCATTTAAAATAATTTTTTAAAAAATATATAATTGCTTTTATATCTATGAGCAGGCAACCTTCTATAAGAAAACACCTTTCTCTCTCCTCTCTATGACCATAACTTCATGGATTGTTATTCATGCAATATTTTATAAATAATTATAGTCATTACTCATTTAGAGACTCAAATTGTCCCAGGTCTGGCCAGTGTCCCTTTAGACACACCACTTTATTTTTTGAGCAAAGTCCAGGCCTGACCTGGTATTTTTCTCTTCCCTTCAGTGAAGGATATTCAGAAGCCAAGATCCGAATGGCAAGTGTGTTCAATGCCTCTTACATCTTTACATGAATGGTGTTTATTTAAAAAAAATTAAGAAATGTTTTATATTTCAAACTCATCCTTTAAAAATGTAGAGTTTGAAAGGCAAACCCAAACCCACAACGAAATGGTACGTATTTTGGGAGAGATGGAGATATCTACCCTGACTGGAAATGACACACTGTATACGTATATTCACTTTTTATGTGTCAGTTAAACATCAAGTGATAAAAATATACCACAATGAGATATAATGTCGTACTTAATAAAATGGCTAGTATTGGGCCCAGCACGGTGGCTCAGTGGCTAATTCTCCTTGTAAGTGCCAGGATCCCATATGGGCGCCGGTTCTAATCCTGGCTGCTCCACTTCCCATCCAGCTCCCTACTTGTGGCCTGGGAAAGCAGTCGAGGATGGCTCAAAGCCTTGGGACCCTGCACCTGTATGAGAGACCCAGAAGAGGCTTCTGGCTCCTGGCTTCTGATTGGCCCAACTCCCATTGGGGAGTAACCAGCAGATGGAGGATGTTTCTCTCTGTTTCCTTCTCTGCATAAATCTGCCTTTCCAGTAAAAATAAATCTTATTTTTTTTCAAATATTTCCATTTCCTTTCCAAATAAACACTATGTCCTTTAGTAGCAGCCACCCCCCTCACACCATGACCGCAGCCCATCTTGGGCACTTTTTCATGCAAATGAAACTGTCCAATGGGTGGCCTTGTGTCTTTTACTGAAGATGATAGTTCGTATCATAATTCCTGTAGTAGCCAATCCTATTCCACTGCATAGATACACCCCTTTGTTGATTCACGAATTGGTGCACGCAGGTTTGTCTTCATGCTTAAATTATCATGAATAATTCTGCCATGAAGACTGGTATCTACATTTCTGTTTACACAGTTCTGCGTACACACTGAGGCACAGAATTCCGCTGGGCTATAATGCTAACTCTGTTTAACTTTTTGAGAAACGGCCAAGCTGCGTTCTCCAGTGGTGGAACTATCTGGCATTCTCAGACATGAGAGTTTTCAGTGAACACTTTTGAATGTCATCATCATTCTCTAAATTCCTAAAAAAAAAAAAAAAAAAAAAGTTTCATCCCTGGGTTTCAGGGGTGTCTCACCTGTGAGTGCCTGGACTGGCCTCCCTGCTCTGCTCCGAACACCAGCTTCCTCCTCAGGTGGACTCCGAGCAGGCCATGGTGACGGAGCTGCCAGCTGCTGGCTTCCACCTGGCCCCAGGCTGGCTGCTGAGGGCTTCTGGGGAGTGAACTAGCAAGTGGGGGAAACCCGTCTCCCTCTCACACCTCTCAAATACATAAAATTAACGCGTGTGATGCTTCGCGAATTTGTAACAAAATACGCCAGCAATGCGACCCATGCGGGGGAGTGGAGTGAACTATTTTACCAATGAAGGACACAGTACGCTCTCAGGGGTCTATCACCCAGGTTTTCTCCAGCTTTCTGACAGGGGGAGGTCGGGCAGCGAGAGAGGCCTGCGGCGGCCACGCTCCGCAATGCGGGGCCGCGGGAACTACATTTCCCAGAACCGCCCGCTTCCCGGCGGCCGCTCGCGCTGACAGGAACTCGTCAAGAAGACTGGGCGGGCAAGGCAATGAGTCCATCACCCTGCAGAGGCGGCCGCGGCCCCGGTGGGCTGACGGGCTCTGCTGACGGGAATGGCTGCGGCATCTCTCGGGAGCCTCGGCTTTTCCCGGCCGCCCTGGGCGTCCTCTGCCCCCGCCGGGAGGTGCGTGCCTGGGGTGGCACCCCATTCAAACCCCGACCAGGGAAACCGAGGGGCCGCCCGAGCGGCTGGCGTTCGCGAACCACGCGGGGGCCGCCTCGCTGACCTTGGAGGAGCTCGGCGAAGTCCGGGTCGTCACGGCTCGTCGCAGGGTGGGCTGCCAGGGTCGGACGGGGAACGCCATGATCTGGGACTGTAGGGAGTGTTTTACATTGCGGCTGGTTTGAGGATTTCCGCAGACGGGCCCCTGAAGGCAGGCTTCCTGACTCAGAAGCTTTCGGGGTCCGGGCCGGGAGGACACCCCCACGGCCGGGTGACCAAGGCTTCCTCCCGCTCCCTGACGTTAGACAATCATGTTCCTTTCACTTGATCGATACGGCTCCGGCTTAGAAGTTCAGCTTGCTCCCCTGTTGATTGGCCATTTAAGTTTCTCCCTTTTCCTCTTTTTCCTCCTTTCCTCTCTGCCTTGCCCTTCCTCCGCCTTTCCATCGTCCAACCTTTTTTCTAGAATTCAGTGCCTTTTTGCCTACAAGCCTGCCTAATGTATTTCGCAAACCCTGTGCTGTAGGTCATGCTGTTGATTAAAAAATTCCATAGAGCAAAAATCGATTCCTTTAGAATTCCTAGCACTAATTTTTCATTTTTCAAAGTTTCTTTGCCATTTACACCCCAGATAAATACTAACTCCCTTTACTTGTGACTTATTTTTTTAAACGTAGCGCTTGATTTTATGCATTAACTCTTTCACTCACCTGCTCAGTTTTGGGGGTGAATGTTAATAGAAGAACTAGCAATTTTCTCCAAAAATAACTAGTGGCTTGAGCATCCTTTGGACAAAACCTACCTTTATGTAATTATATATTTTAAAACCTCAGTGTGGCTCTTTTTAATAAGTGAGAAGTTGCTGGATGAAAACAAAAATTTTCAACCACTGCTGCTTAGTAAAGTTTACGTTTTGTCTTTGATACATTGAGACATATTTTACAGAAGTAATACATACAGCCTTTAGATGTGGTTGGCTAGTTTTCACACATGCACACCACCACCTCACCAGACTGCCCAATAATCTGCACCCGAGGGCTGCCTGCTGCCAACTCCCGTCCCTCAGAGCAACAGCTCGGATTTTGTTTATTCTACTTTTTGTTTCACCTGTCCTTGAAGTCTGTTTAAGTAAGGGAAACTCGCCTGTGTGTGGCTGCTTTCACTCAGCCCAGTGCTGCCCCCACATCGTTTGAGGTGTTAGCTCTTCATTCCTATCTGTTCCTAAGTGTTTTATGGCATGGGTAAACCATCGCTTACTTGCGCATCACTTCTTAGAACGTCTTAGAACTTAGAACTTTGTATTTTTATTTTATTTGAAAGGCACATTCCCATCTCCCTAACCACCCACAACAAGCAGGGCGGGTCCACGTCAAAATCAGGTCTTCCCCCAGGGGTGCCACGCACCCAACTCCCCAAGATATCCCTACTGCCTCCCAGGGTCTGCATTAGCAGACATCCGAAGTTGGGAGTGGGCTTCAACGCAGGCACTGTGGTTCAAGATGGGACCTCCCAAGGGGTGCTCCACTAAACACCCACCCAGTCATTCATTTGGCCACCCCACATGGGTGGGTTCTTTCCAGTTTGGAGCTATGTTGAATAAGTACACTAAGCATGGATAAGCCTTTTGTGGATGTTTCTGAAAGTGGAATTACTGGGTAGGTGTAACTTTATGAAAAATTAACACACCGTTTTGTGTTGAATCATCTAACTGTCCATCAACTGCTCACCCTCACCAAGTCAATGGCTTACTGTGTATGAATTTAAGTTCCACACTTTTCCTCAACATTGGCCCAAGTAGACCTTTAGAGAAATGCTCAGAGCGGTTTTTCTGCCCCCCCGCCCCTGGAACACTGAATTGCCAACTTGCTGTCCTCCTTACCCCTGAGTTTTAGTGTGTGTTTGTATCAGCAAGGGCATCTTCCAGCGTAGCCACAGCCCACCGCTGGATTTGGGAGATGAGAACTGAGGCCCACAATCGCCCTATTCCCTCAGCTCTGTTAGAGCTTTCCGTCTGACTCAGTGCTGTGCTTTCCAGGAAAAGGATGCCATTCAGATAGTCACTGAAGAAGTCACTGTTCAGATCCTTTGTCTCCAGCCGGCACCATTCTCAGGTTTTCTGGACTTCTGTTACCGTGACATGTTTGAAATTGATAGGCCAACCCAGATTTGGATCTGTCTAGTGCTACTCGGGTTAAACCATAAAACACATGTGAAGAGATGCCACTGTGGTATAGCTGGTTAAGTCTCCACCTGTGGTGCTGGCATCCCCTTTGGACATCAATTCAAATCCTGGCTGTTGCTCTTTCAATTCAGCCTCCTGATAACAGCCTGGAAAAGAAATGGAATATGACTCAGATGCTGGGGCCCCTGAACTCACTTGGGGAACCCAGTAGAAGTTCCTGGATCCTGGCTTTGGGTGGGCCCAGTTCTGATCATTGTGGCTATTTGGGAAATAAACCAGCAGATGGAAAATCAGTCTCTCTCTCTGTCTTTCCTTTTCTCTGCAACTCTGCCTTTCCAATAAAAAATAAAAACACCTAAAAAAAGTCACTTGAGTTTATTCTTTACTGATGCTGCCCTCTTTGATCACTTCAATAAGGCAGTTACTGGCCCAGCAGCATGGCCTAGCAGCTAAAGTCCTCGCCTTGAACGCTCCAGGATCCCATAAGGGCGCCAGTTCTAATTCCGGAAGCCCCACTTCCCATCCAGCTCCCTGCTTGTGGCCTGGGAATGCAGTCAAGAACGGCCTAAGGCCTTGGGACCCTGTACTCACTTGGGAAACCTGGAAGAAGCTCCTGGCTTCAGATTGGCCCAGCTCTAGCCACTGTGGCTTCTTGGGGAGTGAATCAACAGATGGAAGATCTTCCTCTCTGTCTCTCCTCCTCTCTGTATATCTGACTTTGCAATAAAAATAAATTTTAAAAAATAAGGCAATATTCCTGTGGGGCATATTCTGATTAGCTGACTTTCAGGGTTTCCCAAACTCTTAATCTGTTCATTTGTTAATTTTTTTAAAAGATTTATTTATTTTATTACAAAGTCAGATATACAGAGAGGAGGAGAGACAGAGAGGAAGATCTTCGTCTGATGATTCACTTCCCAAGTGAGCGCAACAGCTGGTTCTGTTGCGATCCGAAGCCGGGAAGCAGGAACCAGAAACCTCTTCCGGGTCTCCCACGCGGGTGCAGGGTCCCAAAGCCTTGGGCTGTCCTTGACTGCTTTCCCAGGCCACAAGCAGGGAGCTGGATGGGAAGTGGGGCTGCTGGGATTAGAACCGGCGACCATATGGGACCCCATATGGGCATTCAAGGCGAGGACTTTAGCCACTAGGCCATGCCGCTGGGCCCCATTTGTTTTTTTTTTTTTTTAAAGATTTATTCATTTTATTACAGCCAGATATACACAGAGGAGGAGAGACAGAGAGGAAGATCTTCCGTCCGATGATTCACTCCCCAAGTGAGCCGCAACGGGCCGGTGCGCGCCGATCCGAAGCCGGGAACCCGGAACCTCTTCCGGGTCTCCCACGCAGGTGCAGGGTCCCAATGCATTGGGCCGTCCTCGACTGCCTTCCCAGGCCACAAGCAGGGAGCTGGATGGGAAGTGGAGCCGCCGGGACTAGAACCGGCGCCTACATGGGATCCCGGGGCTTTCAAGGCGAGGACTTCAGCCGCTGGGCCACGCCGCTGGGCCCCCCATTTGTTAATTTACAGCTGTATAAACCTATGGCTGTCAGATATAATCTTATCTTTTATTTTCATGTTTAAATTGCATCTCATTTAAGTCAGTGCTGGCTTTGTTTGTCCTTAAAAAAATTTTTTTTGTTTATTTGAAAGCTAAAGAAGAGAGAAACCCTTTCCTCACTCTTCTCTCCCCAATTGACCACAATGACTGGGGCTGTTCTGGGTGAAAGCCAGGAGCCAGGGTTTCCAACCAGGGCTCCCACATCGTGGCGGTGGCCCAAGGAATTGGGTCATCTGCTGCTGCCTTCCCAGGCACATTAGCAGGGAGGTCTGTTGGAAACAGAGCAGCTGGGACTCAAACCAGCTCTGCTATGGGATGCCCGCACTGCAAGTGGCAACGCTGCCCAACCCCCATGGCACAGCACTGACTCCATTGGAGGCCTGGTGACATGTCCCTGTCATCCTTGGAATAGCTCTGCTTTCTGGAGCAGGCATATCTGGAATCATCCATGCTTCTGCCCAGCCCTGGAAGCAGCTGTTTCTCCAAGGAGTCGTTGGTTCTTGGCAGTGAAAGTGGTTTTTACAAACCAAGACTTAGGCCCTTTGAGTGCTCATTAGGAGGACATCACTGCCTTACTTAAAAAAAAAAAAAAAAGACTGACTTGCATTTTATTTATTATATTTATATTTGATTTTAAAAGGCAGAGTTAGAGAGGAAAAGGTAAAGAGAAAGATCTATCTGCTGTTTCCCTCTCTAAATGGCTCCAACAGCCAGGGATGGGCCATGCTGACACCAGGAGCCAAGAGCTTCTGTTGGGTCTCCCATGTGGGGAGCAGGGGCCCAAGGACTCAGGCCATTCTCTGCTGCAGTCCCAGGTACATTAGTAGGTGGCAGCCCAAATGGGATGCCGGCACTGCAATCAGTGGCTTAACTCACAGCGTCACAGCACCAACCCACAACAAGGTATGCATTGCCCCCCCCCCATCCATTTCTGTATCGGTATCTCCTCTCTCTGAGATATATTACCTGCTTCCTCGCTGGTCAATGTGCCCAATGTGGTTGGCCTGGCACCATGCCCACTTTCTGATGCCTTATGCCAGGTGCCCTCCTTACCTTGCTCTCGCTCTAAAGTCTGCCTTAGGCCTCCTTTGCCAAGAGTGCTCTAATAACTATATTTAGGTGTGGGTCCCCTTGTCATCCTGGGGCTCACGCTCCAGAGCACCACATTGAATTGTTCACAATGGCCTCTCTCACCTTCTCTTCGCTGCTAGAGACCCCCATGTGGGGCTGCCTCATACAAGGACCTTTTCATCCTCTTTGGTGAGCTCACCCAGGGCAGGACTTCAGCTCTGCTCACCTGCTCAGGCACTATGCACCTGCTGAGCCATCAGGCTGTCTCCCCTCCCACGTCCCTAACCTCCATCAAGTGGTGTGTTCTCACTGGCCGAGTCCACATCTTTGGTCACAGGTTGGTGTGTGGGCTTTACACATTGATGGAGGTACTGTTCTTGACTTACGGGTTTCTAGTTATTCATGTATTCTGGATCTGAGGTTTTATTAAATATATGCACCAAGAATGTTTTCAGCCACACTGTGGTCTGCCTTCTTTTACTTTTTGTGCAGTTCAATGTTTCACTAATTTTTTGGTTTATGTGTTTGGTACCCTGTCTGAAATACCTGCCTGACCTAAATTCAGAACCATATTCTTCTATTTAAAAAAAAAAAAAACCTTAAGATTATATACTAAGTATATGATATATCTCAAATTAATTCTGTATACTTTGAGATAGAGGTCAAGGTTATTTTTTCCATGAAATATCTATCTAGTTTTCCCATACAATTGCTGATGAATTACCTTGGATTTTTCTTTCTTTCTTTCTTTCTTTCTTTTTTTTTTGGTCAAAAGTCAGTGACCTTTTTTGGGGAATTTCTGGTGAGGTTTTTTTTTTTTTTTCTTTAATTACCTTTATCAGATCTGAGTATGTCCCCTTCCTCCTCAGTTTGAGATAAAGACTTATTTTATTTTTGTTGGAAAGTCAGATATACCGAGAGGAGGAGAGACAGAGGGGAAGGGAAGATCTTCGGTCCATTGATTCATTCCCCAAGCAGCACAAATGGCCAGAGCTTAGTTGATCCGCAGCCAGAAGCCTGGAGCCTCTTCTGGGTCTCCTTAGTGGGTGCAGGGTCCCAAAGCTTTGGGCCATCTTCAACTGCTTTCCCAGGCCACAAGCAGGAAGCTGGATGGGAAGTGGAACAGCCGGGACATGAACTAATTCCCATATGGGATCCTGGAGCATGCAAGGCGAGGACTTTAGCTACTAGGCCACCACACTGGGCCCCGATAACCCCACATTCACCTCTCCAAGGTTGGGGGTGAGGCGCTGCTCCTCCCAAGTTTCTACTCCTTGGAGTATGGAGTGATATGTGACTTCTATGGCCTGGACACTTTCAGTGGGACCTACAGAGTTGATTAAACCACCTACTGCCTTCCAGGAGGAATGCTAGCAGGAAGCTGCAATGGAGAGCAGACCTAGGGTTTTAAAACCAGGTGCTTTGATAGGGGGACTGGAGGAGGGACATGCCAAGTCCCTACTGCTTAACTGCTGCACCAAATGGCCACTCCTTAACAGTCTATATTTTAATATATCTTCTTGTTCTATGGCTTTGAGAAAGCTGTGCTAAATTCTCCAAACATTTTTGTAGATTTGTCTATCATTTTATTCTTTTTTAAAATATTTATTTATTTTTATTTAGAAGGCAGATTTACACAGAGAGGGAGAGACAGAAAGATCTTCCATCTGCTGCTTCACTCCCCAAATGATTGCAATGGCCGGAGCTGAGCTAATCTAAAGCCAGGAGCCAAGAGCTTTTTCTAGGTCTCCCACGTGGGTGCAGGGGCCCAAGGTCCTGAGCTATCCCCCACTGCTTTCCCAGGCAGTAAGTAGGGAGCTGGATTGGAACTGGAGCAGCTGGGACATGAATTGGCACCCATATAGGATGCCGATGGCATAGGTGGAATACTAGGCTGCCACATCACTGCCCTGGTTCTTATCGACTTCTGCTTCCTGGTTTTTGGAGCTGTGTTCTTAGGTACCCAGGAGCTTAGCATTGTGCAGTACTGTCTGCTGCCTCCTTTATCGATGTGGTATTTCCCTCTTGCTTTATTGTCTACCTTCTGACATCAACCGCATGTGTTTTCTTTGGTTAGTTGTCTACATTTGACATTTTTTGATCAATATGCTCACATTAAATATCCTTGACTTTTCCCATTTCTGTGTGTATCAATAAGCTTCATGTAGCTGCATATTTTAAAGGCTTCTAATAATCTAATTTTTTTTAAGATTTATCATTTATTTGAAAGAGAGAGAAGCAGACACGAACAGGGAAAGGATCTTCTGTCTACTGGTTAACCCCCCAAATGGCCGCAACAGCCAGGACCGAGTCAAGCCAAAGCTGGGAGCCAGGAGCTTCGTCTGGGTCTCCCACGTGGGCGCAGGGGCCCAAGCACCTGAGACATCCACTGTTGCTCCCCTGGGCCATCAGCAGGAACCTGGATCAGAAGTGGAGCAGCCAGCACTCCAGCCAGGGCCCATGTGGGATGCCAGTGCTGCAGGCAACAGCTTTACCTGCTATTCCACAGAGCTAACTCCCTGAAGAGTATTCAAATTGAGTGTTTGATTCCTTTAGTTTTACTGTAAATGTAGAACAATTAAGTAGTTTGGTCTACTTTCCTGCTATTTGTTTGCTATTTTCCATTTGATTTTTTTTCTTCCTCCCTTCATATCTTTTTGATTAATCAGATATTTTGATATTCCATCTATCTTTTCCATTTTCTTTTTACTATCAGTTCATTTGCATCTATTCTCAGAATTTAGTGTATCCTAAGTACATTGTCAGCTGTCACTATCACACAGATAGTGTGAGAATCTCACAACACTTGATCTCCATTTATCCCACAAACACATTTGTACTCTTTTTATGCATTTTCTTTCCTAACAATGTTGTAAATTTCACAACTATTTGGGGGATTATTGTTTTACTAGTGAATATATTTTATATTTATTCATTTTCCCTCCAGCTGAATTCCTCTGGTTTAACTTTGTATCTTCTTGGTGACACAACATAGCATTATTTGAGGACACTTTTTTCACATCTGAAATTTTTGTTTTGCTTTTTTTTTTGGCACAAAATGTTGGGGTGACAGCTTTAAAGATGTTATCCTACTCTTGTTTACCATCCATAGGTTTCTCCTAAGAGATCAACTCTCATCATAATCTTTTCCGTGGAGATATTCCTTTTTTTCCCCTCCTATATGCTTTTAAGATTTTCTTTTTTTTTTAAAGATTTATTTTATTTTATTGGAAAGTCAGATATACAGAGAGGAGGAGAGACAGAGAGGAAGATCTTCCGTCCAATGATTCACTCCCCAAGTGAGCCGCAATGGCTGGTGTGCGCCGATCCGATGGCAGGAACCTGGAACCTCCTCCAGGTCTCCCACGCGGGTGCAGTGTCCCAAAGCTTTGGGCTGTCCTCGACTGCTTTCCCAGGCCACAAGCAGGGAGCTGAATGGGAAGTGGAGCTGCTGGGATTAGAACCAGCGCCCATATGGGAACCCGGGGCTTTTAAGGCGAGGACTTTAGCCGCTAGGCCACGCTACCGGGCCCGAGATTTTCTTTTTTATCTTAGCCTTTCAGAAGTTTGATTGTGATGTGGTTTTTTTCACTGCCTGTGGTTTCTGAGGCCATTTCAATCTGTGAACCTTACCACTCGTTGGGTTCATGAACATTTTCAGCAATTCTTCTTCAGATATCGCTGTCTGTGTCTCTCTCCCTCTCCTTCCCTTCCCGCCTCCTTCTCTCCTCTCACTCTGGAACTCCAGTTGTACATATATTAGACCTTTTGCTTCTACTTGACATCGCTGTGTTCAGTTTGGAATTTTGTTATTGCTAGCTTTGATTCCAAACTGGTTCTCTGACCGTGCAAATAGGCCTTAACTTCATATATGTCAACTTATATTTCTAGAATATCTGATTTCTACTCATAGGTTTGAACTCTGCTGAAGTACTTTATCTTAGCATCCATTTGGTTTAGTTTTTTGTCTTTTTTTTTTAAGATTTTTTTTTTTTTTTATTGGAAAGGCAGATATACAGAGAGGAGGAGAGACAGAGAGGAAGATCTCCCATTCGATGGTTCACTACCCAAGTGACTACAATGGCCGGAACTGAGCTGATCCAAAGCCAGGAGCCAGCTCTTCCGGGTCTCCCACGCGGGTACAGGGTCTCAAGGCTTTGGGCCATCCTTGACTGCTTTTCCGGGCCACAAGCTGGGAGCTGGATGGGAAGCAGGGCCGCCGGGATTAGAACCAGCACCCATATGGGATCCTGGCGCTTGCAAGGCAAGGACTTTCACCACTAGGCTATCGTGCCAGACACCTGTCTGATTCTTTAAGCGTACTAACTGCAGTTATTTTAAAGTCCTTGTCTGCTAACTCACAGTGATCCATTTTTCCCACTTTGAGTATCTAGTGATTTTTCTCCTGCTCCCTTCTTCTGTTCTTTCTCTCCCCATCTGCCTCCTCCATCTATATAGGTGTTGACTCGAAAGTAAGTTGGTGTCTTGATTATATTCCTTTCAATGAGGAGTCCTGCTCCTACTGAATGACCCTAGTAGGTCAGGAGTCATCTTGCTCAAGATGCTTGCATCCCCATCTTTTTACAACCTCGGAAATCTCAGTTCAGGTCTCAGTCTCCCTGACTCCGATAGACCTTCTTGCAGGCGCTTGCCTGTGTCCCTGGACATCTTAACAGGAGACCAAATACCCAAGGGGCAAGTTTATGTAGGTTTTCAGGCTTCTCCTCTGTAGGCCCCTCCTCTAAGTCATTTTGCCCACCAAATCCAGCTGTGGTGGAAAGTCTGATCTCCGATCAGTTTTCTGGTTCTACAGACCTGTGACTCTGCTGGGCTCCATGCTGGAATGACTGTGAGGCTGGCCTCGTCATGGCTTCTAGAATTTTCTGAAGGACAGTAATGCTGCCCTAGGTGTGTTCAGTGCCTGGATATCATAAGCATAATCTGGCCAGTTATCATTGCTACATACATCAGAATGGTCATCCCATGCCAGCTACCCTATTGTGACTACAGCTGGAATTCAGGGGGTTTGTTTCTTAAAAGAAATGAATTTGACAAACTGTTACGTTTTTTCTCATTTCTAACCGTGGTGCTAGGTTAAACTTCAAGAGCTTCTTGCAGGCCCGGTGCCTTGGCCTAGCAGCTAAAGTCCTCGCCTTGAACGCACCAGGATCCCATATGGGCACTGGCTCTATCCTGGCCTGGTTGCTCCACTTCCCATCCAGCTCCCTGCCTGTGGCCTGGGAAAGCAGTCGAGGATGGCCCAAAGCCTTGGGACCCTGCACCTGTGTGGGAAACCCAAAGAAACTCTGGACTCCTGGCTTCGGGTCAGCTCAGCTCTGGCCATTGCGGTCACTTGGGAGAGAATCAACAGATGGAAGATCTTCCTTTCTGTCTCTCCTCCTTTCTGTATATCTGACTTTCCAATAAAAATAAATAAATCTTAAAAAAAAAAAGAGCTTCTTGCCAAATAGTCCCACTAAAATTATGACTGTACATTCAAAGTCCTATATTGTTATGGGGCTGTTGTTTATTTCCATGTCTCTTTTAATATACTTTATAGCTTACTAGAACACGCTCAGCCTCTTCTTTGTTAAATTCCGTATTAGGTATATAGTGGAGGAAAACCAAAACATTTACATATTGATTTTCATATTAATACATCATTACAGGAAAAAAATTTCCTCAGCCCAAAGACAGCATTAGGAAACAAGAGTGCTCAGATTTCCTTCAAAAGTTAATTAGAAGTAAAACAGATTAGCTTTGTTATCATGCTTTCTTATTTTAAGGGGCATGCAAAAGTTGAAGGAATGAAAAGTATATACTCTAAAACTGGCACATATTCAAAATTAGAGTTAGGGGACTCTGTAATTCCCATTTCTCCTACAAATTGCCGTTAAAAAAAGATTATTTTTATTGCAAAATCAGATATACAGAGAGGAGAGACAGAGAGGAAGATCTTCTGTCACATGATTCACTCCCCAAGTGACTGCAATGGCTGGTGCTGAGCCAATCTGAAGCCAGGAGCCAGGAGCTCTTTCGGGTCTCCTACACAGGAGCAGGGTCCCAAGGCTTTGGGCTGTACTCGACTGCTTTCCCAGGCAACAAGCAGGGAGCTGGATGGGAAGCAGGGAGTTGGATGGGAAGTAGAGCTGCCAGGATTAGAACCAGCGCCCATATGGGATTCTGGTGCACTTAAGGCGAGGACCTTAGCCGCAAGGCCACTGCGCTGGGCCCCAAATTGCCTTTTAAGATAATTCTATTCCTGGATAAAAGCCTAAAATAAAGACAGTTCCTGAGTAGGAGCCTAAAATGAATCTATTTTTTTTTAAAGATTTGTTTTTATTGAAAGGCAAGATTACAGAGAGGAGAGACAGACAGATCTTCCATCTGCTGATTCATTCCTTAAATGGCTGCAACAGTTGCAAGTGAGCTGATCTGAGGCCAGGAGTTTCATCTGGATCTCCCACATAGGTGCAGGGTCCCAAGGACTTGAGCCATCCTCTGCTGCTTTCCCAGGCCATACGCAAGGAGCTGGATCAGAAGTGGGGCATCCAGGACGCCACCCAGCACTCATATGGGATGCTGGCACTGCAAGCAAAGGCTTAGCTTACCATGCCATTGTACCAGTCCCTAAAATATATCTTTTATAAGTCGAAAAACTTCTGTGTTACAATCCCTTGTGTTAGAAAAAAATAAAGAGGTTACTTAGCAATCCCTGTTTCCCCAGTGTCCTATTGGTATTTCCTTAGCATTGACAATTAAAATTATTTACATGTTTCAAATGTACTGTCCACTACATTTAAATCATTTATTAGGCCATTTAATATATGTCAGTTATTTAAAATGTTCAAATGGAGGGATAATACAGTGGAGCAGAATGTTGGTTTTATCTTCAAAGATTTACTGTAATTTTTATAGGAGGAGCAAATAGCTATAATACGTGGAAGTAAGTGGCCACCTGCTACACATTAGAGTGTAAGAGGGGTAAGAGCTCAGGTGGGTACAGCACATCACCACAGGCTTCAAGGAGACTGTGGCATCCGATCTGGTCTGACTTTGGGTAGGGTTTAGACTGGTGGAGAAAAAAGAACAGACACTACAAGGTGGAAGACTTACAGAGTTAATGAGAAAAAATATAGAAGAGTGAAATCTGCTGGGTTAGAAATAACATGAGGAATGTGCTGTCTTCGGTTGCTTTCCATCATAACAAGATACTTTGGATCAAAGAGTTTATTTAAAAAAAAAAAACAAAAAACAAAAAACAAAGAAACGTTTGTGGCTCAGCACTGTGGAGGCCGGAGGCCCGGGACCATGGCCCGGGGCACCTGCCGCTTTGCTGCTGCAGTGTCATGTGGCAGAGGGTAACACGTGCTGAAGCAGCTCTGCCTTCCTCCTCTAACCAAGACACTGACACTACTGTGAAGACCCCTCCCATGGTCTCATCTGCACCTGCTGACCTCCCAGAGCTCCCTTTCCAAAGACCCCAAACAGAGGAATTTGTAGATTCAGCTTCCAACACGTGAACTTTGAGGGGGCACATTCAACCCATAGCGGGTAGTCTTGGGCGTCCTAGAGTTATTTAAGTGAGGGTGGGAAGAGAACAGGCCACAGAGAAACCAAAGAACACTGTAACGGAAACTCAGAAACATCCATCTCACCATACGTCAGAGTCTGAGGACCTCAGGGCCCCTCCTGGTCTCCTGCAAGGTATCCATCCAGCTCCCCGGTCTAGAAATGTCACAAATTCTTGCAAAATTAGATGTACCTGGTAGAAAAGACTGTTCTGTATTCTGAAGTTGAGTTCCCCCTCTATAGTCTAAAAATTGTGATCATTTTTTCAAATAATTTTTTTAAACATTCATTTATGTTTATTGGAAGGGCAGATTTGATAGATGAGTGAGATCTTCCATCCACCGGTTAACTCCCCAAATGGCCCCACTGTCCAGAGCTCTGCTGATCCAAAGCCAGGAGCCAGGAGCTTCTTTCAGGTCTCCCACATGAGTGCAGGGTCTCAAGGCCCGGGACAGTCCCCCCTGCTTTCCCAGGCCATAAGCAGGGAGCTGGATGGAAAGTGGAGAAGCTGGGACACGAACCAGTGCCTATATGGGATGCCAGCACTGCAGGCAGAGGATTAGCCAGTGTCATCTCGGTGACTCCTAAGGAATTCTTTTTTTTTTTTTTTTAAAAATACTCGGACACCTCTCTTTTTAAAAGATTTGTTTGTTTGAAAGGCAGAGTCGGGTATCTTCCATCTGCTGGTCACTCCCCCCAAATAGCTGCAACATCAGGGGCTGGTCCAGGCCAAAGCCAGGGATCAGGGGGTCCAGTCACACCTCCCACACTGAGTGCAGTGCTCAAACACTTGAGCCACTTTTTACTGCTTTCCCAAGCACATTAACGGAGGGGAGTGGTTATAAGTGTAGCAACCAGGATGCCACTGTTGCCCATATGGGATGCCAGCATCTAATACACCAGCTTAATGTGCTGTACCACAACCCTAGTCCCTAAAAAAAATTTTTTTTAAAGATTTATTTTTATTGTAAAGTCAGATATACAGAGAGGAGGAGAGACAGAAAGGGAGATTTTCCGTCAGCTGGTTCACTCCCCAAGTGGCTGCATTGGCCAGAGCTGAGCTGATTTTCATGAAGCCAGGAGCCAGGAGTCTCCAGCTCTTCCATGTGGATACAGGGTCACAAGGCTTTGGGCCGTCCTCTACTGCCTTCCCAGGCCACAGAGAGGGAGCTGGAAGGGAAGTGAAGCAACCAGGACACGAATTGCTGCCCATATGGGATCCCAACATGTGCAAGGTGAGGATTTTAACCACTGGGCTACCGTGCGGGGCCCAAAAATGTTTTTGTCTGGAAAAATTAAAAGTTGGCAATGCTACTTTAGTTCTCAATGCCTCTTTGTAAACACTGTTGGTGGTAAAATGAGAACTCTGGGATCTCCTAGTGATGTGGGGAACTAGGCAAGGAGTTAGATGCAGAAGTGTGAGCTGCAATTTCCATCAGCCCTGCATTATAACTGTCTCCCTTCACCTGTCAATCTAATACTCCTAATTTCCTAGCATGCACCTGTGTCTCATCCTGAACCAGGAAGGAGATGCCATGATGTCACTCCCTTTTTAAACAAACCCTGCTTACCTGTGCATCATATGGATGCCTCTGCCTGGAATTCTCTCTGTGGGAGGGGGCAAGAATGGGAAACAAAGGTTAAGTTCCATAGCCCTGGATGGCTGGCACAGGAGCTGATGTGGGCACTTGTGGCACAAATGGGGATGCCAGGAGGGAATATGGTTGGCAGATAGATGAGGCTGTGGGACTCAGTGAAGGGCAGTTCCACAGGTTCCCTGATAACAGGTGATGGCAGGAGGTGGTGGGTTAGTGCTGGCTGGCAGAGAAGTTAGTTTTAGCTTTGGCTATGTCCAGTGAGCAAGTGAAATGAAAGGTGAGCCAGTTTAGTGGGAAGGTTCTGCTACTGGACGAGGCTGAGGGCAGGTCTAAATCAGGAGCACGTGGTTTCTAACCTCACTGTTGTTCACTATTGTTCCACCTCTGTACGCAGAGTGGATTCTAGTCTTCAATGGCATCATTACTTTTTCTTAAAGAGTTGTTTTATTTTTTATTGGAAAGTCAGACTTACAGAGAAAAGGAGAGACAGAGAAAAAGCTCTTCTATCCACTGCTTCACTCCCAAGTGGCCACTCCCAGTGGCCAGAGCTGAGCTGATCCGAAGCCATGAGCCAGGAGCCTCTTCCGGTCTCCCACATGGGTGCAGGATCCCAAGGCATTGGGCCATCCTCGACTGCTTTCCCAGGCCACAAGCAGGGAGCTGGATGGGAAGCAGGGCCGCTGGGATTAGAACCTGCACGTGCAAGGTGAGGACTTTAGCTGATAGGCTACCGCGCTGGCCCCAGCAGCATCTCCTCTACTCAGACTCTTCATGCTTGATCTCAGTCACATGACCCCATCTAGTGGCAAGGACAGCTGGAAATCATAGGTAAGTTCTGATGCAGGCAGAAGAGGAAATGGCATCTGTTGAATAACTAGCAACCTGCTATGATTTTCATTTCATCACCCAAGGAAACAATTACATTCCAATACAGAAAACACTTGGTCCTACAGGACTTTTTTTTAAAGATTTATTTATTATTTCTAGTGAAAAACAGATTTACACAGAGAAGGAAAGACAGAAAGATCTTCCATCCACGGGTTCACTTTGCAAGTGACTGCAATGGCCAGAGCTGAGCCAATATGAAGTCAGAAGCCAGGACCTTCTTCTGGGTCTCCCACACAGGTTCAGGGTCCCAAGGCTTTGGGCCACCCTCAAGTAATTTCCCAGGCCACAAGCAGGGAGCTGGATGGGAACTGGAACAGTCAGGACATGACCCCATATGGATCCCGCTGCTTCTAAGGCTCAGGAAAGTATGCCACCAGACATCTCTTTGGACAGAATTATAAACCAAATGGAAGAGGGGTCCCTCTTCCCACCGTGGGAGCTGAGGGGGCAGCTCATGCTTTTTTCCGACAGCTAGGACACCTTCATATGCTCTTGCTGAGGGCTATGACTCTTGAGGGAGTGGTACAAAGATGCAAGATGCCATGAGCACTGGGACAGGTGCAAGGCGCATAGCAATGACAGGACTTCCAGGGTGGGGTTCTCCACAGCACCCCACACTGTGCTCCAGGCTACCCAAGTTTCCATCAGCTGCTCCTTTCCTGGACCTTATTCCTCTTTGGTTCTGTGCCAGTCTCATAAAAGCTGCCTTCTGCTTGGTCAGTCAGGACAAATTTCAGTTGTGAGCAACCAAAAATTATTCCTAGCACAAAAAATCTCAAATACCAGTTATACCTGTATTGTCCATTAAGTCTGTTTTTCTGATTGCCAAAGTTAGCAACAGGGGTCAGCATGATGGCTCAACTGGCGAATCCTCCCCTTGCCAAGTGCCGAGATCCCATATGAGCGCCTGTCCTGGCTGCTCCACTTCCCATCCAGCTCCCTGCTTACGGCCTGGGAAAGCAGCTGAGGAGGACGGCCCCGTACCCACCTGGGAAACCCAGAAGAAGCTCTTGGCTTCAGATAGCTCAGCTTCAACCATAGCAGGCATTTGGGGAGCAAACCAGCTGAAGGAAGATCTTTATTAAAACAAAACTCAGCAACAAATTAGTCCCCTTCCCCTCCCCCAAAACAAACTCCACATGAGCCCATCACCCTTGCACCATTAAAAAACAAAAACAAAACAAAACAACAACAAAAAAACCCCTTAAACTATTTTTGGTATATTGGCGTCTTTTTTTTCGGTTAGGCATGTGAACAGCCCTGCTTTCCCTACTACAAAAAGCTGTGACTGAAGTCCTTGCCACACATTTTTGCATCCCAAATTTGCCTATTACTCTATCTTACCCATAGCAGAGCTTCTCTGAGTTCACTCAGGAGTTGGTCCAGCCTGGTGGAAAGCAGGTGTCATACTGATTCAAGCTGCCTTTGAATAAATCTATGCAAAAGTGGCAGGACGGTCTTACAAAAGGAGGCATGAGAATTTGAGTTCAGGTACACAGCTGGGCCAGAAAAGCAATGTTGCAGATAGAGCCATGCCCTTCTACTGGGGTGGAGGCTTCAGACTCCTCACCCGACTCGCACTTGACCGCATGTAAATGAATGTTAAAAATCAGGTTGCTGGGATTCAGAATTTCCAGAGAAAGTTTAGAATATACACTTTTGTGATAACATTTTACTTTATTTTTAAAGTTTTTTTTTTTTTCAAAGTCAGATATACAGAGAGGAAGATCTTCTGTCTGCAGATTCACTCCCCAAGTGACCATAACAGCCGAAGCTGAGCCAATCTGAAGCCAGGAGCTTCCTCCAGGTCTCCCACACGGGTGCAGGGTCCTAAGGCTTTGGGCAGTCCTCGACTGCTTTCCCAGGCCACAAGCAGGGAGCTGGATGGGAAGCAGGGCTGCTTGGATCAGAACTGGTGTCCATATGGGATCCCGGCATGCTCAAGGTGAGGACTTCAGCCGCTAGGCCACTGCTCCGGCCCCCTGATAACATTTTAACTGGAAATACATAAAAAATATGTCAGTTGTGGGGGCCTGGTGTAATAGCCTAGTGGGGTAAATTCTCGCTTTGCATGTGTGGGATTAATGGACCCTGCTGCGTGTTCCAGCTGCTCCGCGTTCCAGCTGCTCCGCTTCTCATCCAGCTAATGTTTGTGGCCTGAAAAAGCAGCTGAGGATCTTGAGGATCCTGCACCCACACAGGAGACCTGGCAGAAGCTCCTGGTTCCCCGCTTTGGATTGGCTCAGCTTTGGCCACATGGGAAGTGAACCAATGGATGAAAGATCTTTCTGTCTCTCCTCTCTGTAAATCTGCCTTTCCAATGAAAATAAATAAATGTTTTAAGAAAAAATGTGCCAGTTTTTTAGAGTAAATTAAATTGATCTCTAATTCAAGCACAATTGTTGACTAATTTAAAATGGATCCTTATTTACAAGTTGAAATAATAACTTCTGTTACAAAACAGAGGGAACCTGTGAGAGAATTTTTGCTATGTTACTAAAAACTTCAAGTGGTATTTGGAAACTTCAAGTGGTTTTTGTAAAGTATGATCTTTACTACTTCAAGCTTCATAGATTTTTCAAGATGTATTTTTATTGGAAAGGCAGATTAACAGAGAGAAGGAAGAGAGACAGAGAGACAGAGAGAAAGATCTTCCAATCTGCTGGTTCAGTTCCCAAGTGGCCACAATGGCCAGAGCTGAGCTGATCTGAAGTCAAGAGCCAAGAGCTTCTTCCGGGTCTCTCACGTGGGTACAGGTTCCCAAGGTTTTGGGTCATCCTCGACTGCTTTCCCAGGCCACAGGCAGGGAGCTGGATGATCCTGGTGAATGCATGGCAAGGATTTTGCCAGTGGGCTATCACACTGGGCCTCAAGCAGAATAGATAATGTCCCTTTCTTCAACTCCAGATGGGTTGAAATGAATTAGCAGTCTAGACAGTTTGTTTTTCTAGTTTTTCAACTTAAATTGTCTTTGCTTAGTCTTTATCATTTGGCTTTCAGGTATTTTTTTCCTTTATAGCCATATTTAAATGTTAAAATATAAGCGAATAGCTCTCTTTTTCTTCTTGTTGAGCCCAATTTTTCTTATTTCTGCTAGTAACAAATTAAATTTTACTCATCTAAAGGTGGGATGGGGTGGATGGACAATAGGGCACTCTCCCATCCGCTGCTAGACTCTGCAAACGTTTGCCTCTACAGTCAAGGCCGGGCCAGGCCAAAGCCAGAAGCTGGGACCCCAAGCCGAGTTTCCTTGTGGGTGGCAGGGTCTGTGTTAGCAGGAAGCTGGAGTCATGAGCAGAGCCTAACCTCACACCTGGGCACCACACTGTGGGACATGGGGTCACCTATTGTCTGGACTGCAAGGTCAAATGCCTGCAGTGCTTAATTTTTAGTCATTGATGACAGTCTTAATGGAATGGTGCTTTTTCTGCAGGATCAAAATCATTGATAACAATTCAGTCGCCTAAGTTATTTAAAAAGAAAATCTAGTATCGTTGATTAATAGCCAAAGAAAATGAAGAGCGGCTTCTCACATCTTGGGCCCCAACATTCCTTTGCTACTCACATCAAAATGCAGTAGTCCTCACATTTGTTACCATGGATTTTGAAAGAATAATCTACATTTCTAAAAGCTATTTATATAGAGCAACAAAAGAGACTGTAATTAACCTGGAGCCTTTCCATAGCATTGTCTTTGAGGTCCAAGCAGAACCCTGTTGGAGGGGACAGAGTTCTGTGGCCTGGTTCCAGTGTGTATGACACCAGTTCAAGAACAAAAAGTCAATGGTGAATAAAAAAGGATGCGAAGCAAAGGGTTTGCATCTTTTGAGATCAAACAAAGGTTGAAGGAGCTACAATCGCAGTGGTTACTTACAAAACAGGACTCTCCAGCAAGAGCCTGAGGGAACAGGTAGCTCACAGGGCTCACAGAGCAGGCAGCCTGCTCACTTGCTTGCAAGGATTCTCGGATTCGCCCTGGAGAACATTTTGGAAGGCCAGCTGTCTCTCCAGGTGCTTGAACTTTGAACTGTGCATCCGACCCAGTTGCAGAGAATAGATCCTGCCTCTCTCCTCACCCACATTCTGCTTTGGTTTCTCCAGCTGTCAGGAACCCCACCCATTCCCACTGTGTCAACAGCCACTCAATGCTACCCCGGGACAGGACTTCTCTTCTTACTATGTTCTTTGAAATGCAGATTCATTCATGGCATTTAGTTAGCATCATGATAGCCACTACACTGGAACTTAATGAAGAACCCTGGAAAACAAGGATTGAGGAGATTTCCTGATATTTGGCCAATGTCTTAGCTGAAGTTAAGCTGTATTTCCGATTTCCTTTCGATAAGAACTCAAAAATCAGCCTCCATTTCTCTGGGAGCCAAACTACAAATTTACTTACGAAGGCAAAGTGGACATTTTTTCCTCCTGGGCAATATTCAGTGGGGTGACACTTCGGATATTTCAACTTCTGTAATGACTGACTTTTAGTGAACTGCTATCAAAAGGTATTTTCAAAAAGCAAGATGCTTGCAGAAACAGGTGACACTTGTCTTTCTGACTGGGTGTTCAGGTAACGCTTTTCTAGCCAGAGTTCTATCTGCTCCTGGAGTTTGGGCTTCCCGGGGATCCTCCCCTGCCTTCTGCTTGTTTACCAGGGCAAGAGGGCTGCATCTCCGCCTCTGATTGGCTGGCTGCGAGCAGATCACTGGCCCGGAAAGGCACTGTGCCACAGGGCCATGCTAAGTGTGGTCCCGCCCGCGGGTGGAATTTTAAATGAGCTTCTGCCTTCAAAGAGAGCATTAACTGGCAGGACTGTCATCACATGGAGCCCACCAGATTGTTTCAAGGCAATTTGAAATAACCCTCTCCAGAAACAACTTGGGAGATCTCGTGGCTCAGAAAAGAATACACTGAAAGATAAACGAACCCAAATGACACTCATAGCTCTCCGTAAGATGAACAAAATCCGAGGCTGACAGAGACGCCAGCTAAGCCAACGAGTAAATTATACTACTTATACCCGGACTAAATGAAGCCACGACTTGGATGCTTTACTTGGCGCTTCCCAGCTACTCAGAGTAAACCAAACGCGGCCAACTTTCAAAGTGCATTTATGATCGCCACGGAAACGCTTCGCCACGGCTTGCAATCCGGCAGGTTGGAGTACCCAAGACGCTAGTTTCCTCCCTCGGCGTGTTGTTCTAAGTATGTCTTATTTACACTGTAGCTTTTTGTGTTTCCTCCCAAACTTTATGAAACTGTATCGGTGTTATGTAACCCTGTTTCACAGGTCTCCCTCCCTCAAGTCCTTGCCTCTGAGAAAAATAAGCAATGTATCCAGCACCCCAAAAGAACGCTACCTTCGGGTTTGTGCACCTTGGGGGGAAAGCATGTGCAAAACACCGAGTCGTGAAGGATCAGGATCGCGAGGCTGGCGATTAGGGGAGAGCCACAGGCAGGCAGCTGAACAGCTACCAGGCCAGGACACCGAGCTTCAAGGTCTCTTAAAAACTTCATTTTCTTGAGGTTGCAAGCCGAGAAACCGGGGCAGAATGTGCCCATGACTGCCACGCCGGCAACCCAAGTCGAAGCAAGTGACTCAGGTGGACCGCGCGCCGTTGGCAGTTGGCGCGCGGCGGGGATGCGAGGTGCGGCCCCTGCCTTGCCCTCCGCTCAACCACCAGCACAGCCAGCGAGACAGGCATGCAACGCACGGCCAGCACCCTCCTCGGCCCAAACACGACCCCCGCGCACCCAGGGGCGAGAGCTCTCTCCAAGCTGGCCTTAGGTGAAGGCAGAAGAGACAAGAGGGACCCGTGCGGTAAGTCACGCAGAGGTGCTCGCCGCGGGCTGTGTCAGGTACTGCTTCCGAGCGGGCCCAGGCGGTGGCGGTGGCCCGAGGGGCTGGGGCGCCGCAGCCCAGGGACCCTACACCCTTAAAACGACCCTCAGGAGCCCCAAGACTCGGTGGAGACCCTCCCCTTTCTGCGCCTTTTACTCCTCCTCCTCGCCCCGGGGCCTTTCATGCGCCGGGCGGCCCCGCGGCCCAGGGGAATCTCAGGCCGCCAGCCTCTTGGTGCCGCCCCGGCAGGGCCCCCGAGCGGCGGGGACCCCGACCCGACCCCCTCCGGCCGCACCCCTGCCCCTCGCAGCACCAACGCACCTGCGGCCCCGCCCCCGGCCCAGCGCGGAGGCGGCGGCGGGCTGGCGAGGCCGTGCGGCTCGGGCCCCGGAGGCGCAGTCACCTTCCCCGTCCCCCGCCAGGCCGCCCACCCCCCGCGCTCAGCCAGGGAGCAGCCGCCGCGCTCCTCGGCCGCCCCGAAACCTAAACAGGGGTCCGTCTCCGGCACCACAAACCAAATGGCTGCACCTCCCTGGCCGGCTGCGCAGCCCGCCCATTGGGCCCTCCCCCCCACACCGCCGCCATTGGCTGTGGCCCGGAGACCCTCGGCGGCGATTGGCGCGAGGCGCTGCCGCTCGGCCGCGCGGGGCCGCAGATCCCGCCTCCGCGGCGATCAGGTTCGTGTGCGCCGCGGGTGCTGGGGGCTCGAGCACCGAGCGCGGAGCTGGTTGAGCCTTCAAAGTCCTAAAACGCGCGGCCGTGGGTTCGGGGTTTATCGATTGAATTCCGCCGGCGCGGGAGCCTCTGCAGAGAGCGAGCGCGAGAGATGGACATGGACAGACGGATTCATTTAGAGCTGCGGAACAGGACGCCCTCTGATGTGAGCATTTGCCAAAAATATCTCGGGCGGTCCATTCTCCTACTTTGTGTGTGTGTATGTGTGTATATGTGTGTGTGTGCGTGCTGGAGGAGGAGGTGGGGGGAAGAGGCACTTTTCCTAGAGGGGAGGGGGCGCCCGGGAGGTGTGGGGTCGGGGGTCGCAGGGCTGCGGGTGGGAGGATGGCGGGCTTTGCAAGGCCCCCAGCCCATTCCCCGAGCCCGTGCCGCCCGCTGCCCTTGCTGGGTGACTACCTGTGTGTGTGCGCCCGCGTGTGCGAGGTGGGTGCGAGGCGCTGCGTGCGAGTGTGCAGCGGCGGGGCGGCGGGCGGGCGCACGCGTGCGGGCCGCGGAAGCCTCTGGGCCCGCTGCCCCCGTGACTCGGCCGGGCAGGGACGGGCGCGGGAGGCGGCGGCGAGGGGGCAGCCCGCCGGATTTCCCGGTCCCGGGGAGGGGGGCTCGCGGCCACCGCGCGCCCCTCCCGCGCCCGCCCGCTCGCTCGCCCGGGCTGGCTGGCTGGCTGGCTCTCACGCGCGCACACACACGCACACAGACACACACGCACACAGACACACACACACACACAATAAGTTTTGGGCGCCGCGAGTCCGGTTTAGTTTGCGATCCGTGTGGGCCGAGGCCCGCGGAGTTGGGGGCGGCTCGAGTTGAAAGTGCGTCCTGGCTGCCTCGCAGTGATGAGGCGAGAGACTGGGGAGCCATATTTGTAACTTTGTAGTGTTCGTGAACGCGCCCTTTCTCTCCCTCCCTCCCTCCGCCTGCCTTCCTCTCCTCCTCTTTCTCCCTCACTCTTTCCACACCACCTTCGGGCCAGATGCTGAGGTTTCCTCCTCGCCCGGCGACCACCGGAGGACAAATTCGCGGCAGGGGGAGGGCTTCTCCACGCTGCCCCTGGGCGCCCGCGGTCCCCGCGCCTACCCGCCTCGTCCCTGCCGTTGCAGCTGCAACTTGCGCTGAGCCTCCGCGTCCCGGGTGCCTACCCCTCCCCCGTCCTCGCCCCCCAACCCCTTCCGGCCTCCCTCCACGCCAGTTGAGCTCGGGGCGGACTCCCCGGCAGCCCTCTCAGCGCCCGGCTCCGACCCAAGCACAGGAAACTTTGTTAGGACGCGGAGCTGGGCGCCGGCCGGGAAGCTGGGGTGGAGAGGGGGGACCCACGGTCGTGCGGGGCAGGGCGCGCGCGCAGCCCCGGCCGTGGAGTTTTCGCCTGACCGCTGCTGTGAACGGCGAGATCTGGTGGAGGAGGGACACTTACGCGCGGATGGGAGGCCGGAGCGCACCCCAACGAGGGGAAGGCGAGCTGGGGGACGTATTCCTGGCTCCTGCTCGCTTTCACGCGTGGCTATTTCTTGCGAATTGGCAGCTCGGCAAGGGGGGAACCCCAGGGGCTGCTGTGCGGACCCCGGCGGGACCCTAGCAGGCTCTGGGAAGCCCCGGAGTTGGGACTCGGGGATTGGGGGGTGACCCCCAAGTGCGGACCCGTCGCCCCTCCGGCCCGTTAAACCTGAGTCCCTGGCGCAGCCAGGCCTCGCTTCCTCTTCCCCTAGTTCCTCCCCCGAGCTGGAGTGAGACTTTTGAAAACAAGATCCTTTTTGTCCCTCCTTCTCTCGCCACGGCCGGTGGACGTGCCAGTGCCTGCGGGGTGCCGGGGAGGGGGCGCCCTGGCCCGGCGGGAGTTCCTGCGGAGTGCTTCTCGCGCCGCCTGGACCCCGCAGCCCAGCTTTTCGGGGGTGCTGGGTGTGGTGATGGGGGAGGGGGCCGCAGCCTCCGTCTTCCCGCGTACTTTCCGGAAGCCCCCGGAGGGGCGGAGAGGGTCCGAGTGATTGCAGCTGGCCGCCTGCCGCCTGGGAGCGCAACGGCAAGCGGGTCGAACCGGCTTTAAAGTTCGCGAGTGTGCGCGGCGGCGCGCCGGACGGGGAGGATTCTCACGCTGCGCCCCCTTGGCCCGCCAGCCTGGCGGCCCGCACGCCGGCCCCGGCCTCAGGGCGGGGTGGGGCGCAGGCGGCGGGGGAGGGGGCGAGAGCCAGCGAGCGAGGGACAAAAGGGGTGGGGGAGGAGAACCGGGGTTTTGCACGGGTTCCGGAGACAAACGGCTCCGGGGAAGCGCCCCCTGCGCCCTCCCCGGTGTGCCACCCCCCACCCCTTTGGCGGGGGCGGACCCCTGCGCACACACACATACACATACCCACACCCACCTTCGGGACCTCTCCCAACTCGGCTCCGGGGCTGGTGGCCACGCCGCGACGGCGAACTAGGACGAGCAGCCATGTTCCCCGGTCTCGCGCGGCCCGCCCCGCCCCTCCCCCACGGCGGTGCGCGCGGGGCTCGGCGTGCGGGCTCGGCGGCTGCAGGCGGCGCGGGGACCGGCGCGCCAGGCGGGCTGGTGGGCTCGTTCCGAGCAGGTTCCGAGCTCCGGCTGCGGCATTTGTGAATGAGATTTATTTAAAAAAATTTTTTTTTCTATTTCGAGACCCACCCTGGGGCCGAGCCCGAAGGGCTCCAAGGCGTGCTTGGGGGCGGGGGCAGCGGTAGGGGGTGCGGTTGCGAGGTACGGGTGGGGAGAACCGCCAGGGCCCTTGGCGCGCCTGTGGCACGACTGCCGGGCGCCGAGCTGCCATTTTGTCACCGTGGCTGTTGTCGCCGGTGGGGGGTGGGGGCAGTGAAGCCTTGCGCCATCGACCCGACGGCCTCCAACGAGGAGGGGACCTTGGAAGTAGCGCCGGTGACCCCCCAATAGGGTTGTGTAAGGTGCTTGGATTGGGGTCTGCACCCCGCACGTCGCTGGGAGGGCCGCGCTCCACCGGAGGCGCCGCCCCTACCCGCGGCTCTCTGCCCTCCCGCCCTTCTCTCCAGGGTTCGCTGGTCCTCCTGCAGGCGCAGACGTAGTTAAATGTAGCCTTAAGAACGACCAGATCCCCCCCCCCCACCACCACTGCTGGCTCCTTGGGCGGAAGTGATGGGGTGAGGGTAGCCTTGCTGGGGAGGGGTCTGTGGGTGATGCAGGGTGGGAGAGAAGGGGGAGGGAATACGGGGGTCTCCAAGGCCAGCCTGGAGCCCAGGATGGCCAGCCTCTTTCCCCGGAGGCAGTGGTGTGGATCCAAGTGTTGGGAAAACGCCCTTCAGGAAGGTAGGTGCTGCAGGTGGGTGTCGTAGAGGATCCCCTCCTTACTCTGTATTTTTGTCCCAGGGAAGGGAGTTTGAATAGTCAGTCGGAGTAACCCCTACCCTAAAGAAGAGACCAGAATCACTTTAGAAAAAAAGTTAACTGCCTTTCTCTGTTCTGTACGTCCCCCCTCCGTCTGCCGGAGCCACGTCCGACCCAGACTGCCCTGCAAGCCGGCTCTGACTGTGACCTTTGGAATACATCGCATGATGTTTTGCAGGCTGACTTGCTGCCTAATGGGGTTCGAGGAGCCTGCTGTTAACTCCGGTTTTGTGCGAGCAGCTAGAGAGTCACTCAGAACATTGAGCCCATGTTCACATTGGTCACAGCCAGTTGAGTTTGGTTGCACACCGGACTTTTGGAGGCTGGGGACTCCGTGGGGAAGCTGGACTCCAACCAGGGCCCAGGCCTGGCTTGAGAGAGAAGAGCCTTCTGCTAGTTGACCCCACTTGCATCTTTGAGGCTTAGTTTCCCCACCTATATGTGTAAGGTGGGAGGGATGGTAATCTCATTTCGCCCTGGTTTGCTGGAGCCTTCAACGCGGGTCAGTGTACCACGGTAGTGACAGCAGAGGTTTGAGTTGAAAATTCATTGTTTACAGAAGCAGCTACTGCTTCTGTAGCACCTAGGCTGTGTGTGGCACATGTATGTAAGTAGATTCCACACGCCATGCAGCTGTGTGGAGGAGGGAGTATTAATTTCTTGCTGTAAAAATTGGACATGGGGGCATAGGAAGGTCATCATGTGATGAGTCAGGCAGAGCCTGGATTTGTGCTGGGATCCTTGGCACTACCTCCACTTCCCCGGAAGCACCCCATCTTGGGGGACACTCCTTTCTTTCTCCCCTTACTTTGGAATGATGCCATCTGAGGGAGGGAGGGAATTAAGCTGCAGCTGAAGGTCCACACGTGCAGACTGGCTATCCTCTTGGGTTCTGGAGCTCAGCATCCTAGCTCCAGGGCCACCATGACCTGGAGAGGACCTCATGCTGAGGACGGCTCAGCACAGGCACATCTAGTTAGTCTGCAAGGATCTGGCCTGTTGGGTACTAAGAGCAGGCAGGCAGGGAGTGGCCCCTCTGACAGCGGCTTCTGTGGTGTCATCTCCCGTGTGATGCCTTCTCTGTTGGCCTCCGACTACACAGCCAGGACACTGACCATTGGCCTGTCCTTAGTATCTGGGACATCGTATACTCCTAACACCTCCTGGATCATCTCCCTTAATCCTCCCCACAGCTCCTTAGTGGCATGCCAGGCGGTGTGCTGTTAGCCCTGTTCAGAGGGTGAATCATCTGAGGTTTTCAGGGAACGTCGGACAACTGGCAAAAACACCAGCCTTGGTCTTTGTACTGTGAAACCCGATGCCCCATAGGTGGACCTTAGGATGCTGGTGTCATCCTCTCAGGGTCCAGTGTGATGTTATTATTTTAACCAAAATTAGCAGGGAAGCATGCGGGATGCAGAGTTCCGGGTTCCACTGCTGAGTAGAAGTTGTTCGTACTCAGCCCCAAATTACAGCTGAGCTGCCTGTGTTTGGACAGCTCATGGGCTAAGGATGATTAATACATGTAAACATGGCAATGGTTTGGATGTGAAATACACACGCTGAATCCCAATCAAGTGAAATGTTACCCCTCTGAAGAAAGTTCCACCTACCTCCTTAGCAGACCTGTAAAAAAGCACCCAGTATGATTTTTTTTAATCAATTAAAAAAAAATTAGTGGAAATTTGTTTTTGTTCTTACGGTGAAAGTGCTTGTGTGTCATGCTCCCTGTGTAGTTCATCCTTGATTTAGTAGTCTGGGAGGAGGGACCCCAGGGTTGGTTGGGTTTTTTTTTTTCCCTCCAGCATGAAGCAATCCCGCATTTATTTGGGCAGTGTGTCTGGAGTCCACATCTTTCTGTATGTGCTGAGTAAAAATCAGCCTCCAGTCTGCAGGAGCTAACCAGTTCGGTGGCACACAGCCCTCTGTCCACTTCTTGTGTATAACCAGCTAAAGTTCTCAGGGGTGGGCGCTCCGTATTTCTCCTGGCCTTTGCATCTCATAACAGTCACCCTCCCCATGTGACTGGTCTTCTCTGTGTCAGGTGAAAGGAGTTTACAAAGGCAGGCCTGAGGTTTTCTGGCATGTCTGAGGCGGGAGGGGGAAGCCGCAGACGGTCTTGGGGCCTGGTGGTGTTGGCCTGTGCTGTGTGTCACGGTGTGTTTGTTTTCTGCTCTTGGAGCCTTCCTGTTCTCCAGCCTCTTTGACACGAACTAGTGAGTGGAAGATTGACCTGGCCCGAAGAGGGAGAGAATTATGTAGGGGAGAGGGTTTTGGGGGTTGGTCATGATAAGTCCTGGTCCACCTCACAGCATCCTGAACTTGGAGGCTGCAGTTCCTCCTCAGCCACCCTACACCACCAGCCTGTCAAGGGGAGTTGGACTAGATGTCTGTGGTTGGTAGCACTGTTGTAATAGCATGGATTTGAGTTTTCAGGGCTGAGTGTCCCAGAGAGGTTCAGTTCAAATGTATCCCACCACACTGAGAAAATAACTTGCAAGGAAGCAGGGGACTCAGCTTACGAGGGTCTCAGGGGTCCGGATGGAACACACCGTTGGAGATGCTAGCTGCCTTCTCCCTTCCCCGTCCTATGTTGGCCTGTCCTCCTCCTGCTCTAGCTGGCTGTCCAGCCTATTGGCAAGTACCCAGTAGCAGTCCCCCAACCAGCAGAGAAACGGGGACCTGGCTGGTGGCTCCTACGTTGCCTTGAAGTAGAACTGCAACACCAGTAATAGATGCCCAGCACTGGTGCCCCATGGAGGTTGGCAAAAGCAGCTGTGGCTCAGAACTTCTCATTTAAAGCGATTTGTCATCGTTGGTGCTGAGCCTGGCCGCGGTGGCCATGAGCCTGTAGCCAAGGCAGGGAAGAGCTCAGTTGTCTATAAATAAGACCACAGCCGGTCCCTGGGGTCTTGGGCTTCCGGGGCTCCCTGTTACCCCTGGGTGCTTGCTTGGGTTCGCTTTGCTTGACTCTGCGGCCATCCCTGGCATTCATCTCCCCACCGATTCGTTTCCCACACTGGCTGCAGGCTGCAGATCTGAAAGATCGGCGAACGTACTCTGCTATTACCAACTCTGCCGTGGATTAAAGTCAGCCCTGTTTTTCCCAGGCGTATTTATGTTTGGAGATTCCGGTTTGGTGAGGAAATTACCAGAGAACTATTAAAGACTTGGTTCTGTTCTCAGCTTTGCTATTAACAGAGCTGGGTGCGTTGTCTGTCTTCCTGGGCCTTGGTCGTCCCCACTCTAAGGTAGGGTGGTGGAATTACACGGTGAGAGTTCAGATGTTCTGATCTGATGGTTGCTTCCACACCTGCTACCCAGAGGCCTGTACCCACTGGTGCACCCATGTAGTCCTTACTCAAGAAACGAACCACGTATTCTGCTCCTTGATGGAAAATACTTTGGGGTTTGTTGAAAAGGAAAATTGGCTGGCTTTGACCTGTAGATTTGGTTTTGTCCCTTGTGCATGTTTGAAAGACATTAAAAGGTGAGTGTTAAGTTCCCCCATGTACTAAAGGGTTTTTTGTGGTGTGGCTTGGGGGAATGAGAAAATACCCTTTGCTCTGGGGACCCCTTGGCACTGTGAGCCAGTCATGCTGCCTCCTGTTTGGAGCCGGATCAGCTCTGGATGCTGTGTTCTCGAGCCGTCTGCTCTCTGACTCCCAGCCCCAACCTTCTCAGCCGCACAAGGCGTCATTATCCTAACTAAACTCCTTTCCCTGGCAGACACCTTCCACAGCTCACTTGCCCTTGCGCCTGTGGCCTTCAGCCACCCACACTGCCGCACCCTGTTCTCAACCCCCCCATCCCTCTGCACACTACGGATGTTGCCTGAAGGCACCCACACTTTACAGCTCTGAGTCAGAGAAGCTTGCAGATGGGGTTGGATTGTGACGTTGTAGGTTAAGCCATTACCTGCAGTGCCAGCATTCCATCTAGGCACAGGGGGTTCAAGTGCCAGTTGCTTCACTTCCAGTCCAATTCCCTACTATGTTGGAAAAGCAGTGGAGAATGGCCTGAGTACTTGGACCCTTACAACTACGTCTGAGACCTGGAGGGCATTCCAGGCTGCTGGCCAAACACTGGCTAGTGTGGCCTTCTGGGGAGTGAATCAGCGGATGGCAGACCAATCTCTCTCTGTAACCCTGCCTTTCAAATAAAATAAAGTTTTTTGTTTGTTTTTAAGTAGGTTGTAGAGAGGAGAGTGCACTTCACTGCCCTGTATCCAAACTTCCTGACTGAGCATCTTGTGTCCCCCACTTCTAGCTGGGGGCACCCAGGCAGCTGCTGTCCCTCCCAGGGCCTAGCTTGTGTCTGTGAAATGAAGATGTAACCATCCGTCCCAGGCACACAGCAAACATTCAATAAATGCTACGGTCTGTTCTGCTGGAACTCGTGGCTGGCATCACTTAAAAACACATTACCGAGAGACACACGGTACAAAAAAGTCACATTTGTTTCCATGGGAAAGAGGTTAGAAACTAGAGAACTGAACTGGCACAGTTCGTTTTGCTCACAGACAGTGTGCTGGTCACTGAGCTGCATCCAGGTCTGGGTAGATCCGCAGGAGCTGAACAGCACAGAGCATCCTGGCACCGATGTGGGGCAGTGGTTTCTACAAGGGGAGAGTGTCACTGTGTGCCATGCCCTGACCATCACTCCTTTTACCACTGCTATTAGTTTTAGGTTTCAGGTGTCCACCTCTCAGACTGCCCTCTGTCCAAGCTGGGATACCCCCTTCTGTTTCCTAAAGGATGATTCAAGCCCAGACCCCTCCCCAGCTCAGTGATCCTGTGTTCCTATCCTCTGCTTCTTACCGATGGTTCCCTTCTCCCGGGCACCTTACCATTCCCCAAACGGATGCTCCTCACACTCCAACTGCCAACCACCCTCCCAGAACAAGCATAAAGACATCTCTGGTGGGTCCCCGACCTCCTGGAGCTGCCTTCTCCCTCCCGTTGTGTCTGTCATCCCTCAGCTGCCTGTGGCCTCTGCATTCAGCATCCACAGCTGATGCGTCTCTGGTTGGCCAGCTGGGTGCTGGGCCCTGTGATGCTACGTCCTGTCTGTGTGCAAGTTCCATTACACACCACTGCAGGTGCCACACTGGCCTCCTCGCTGGGCTCTCTGCTGCAAAGAGCACTGCGGTCCCAAAGGAAGCCTGTGGCCTCTGTGTCCTGCTCCACCTCTTGCCTGGCCCCCTTTCCATCTGTCACAAGTCCTGTGGTTCAGAACACTGTCCCCTGTTGCTAGCCGGAAGTTCTCCGTGCATCCCACTGTAGTTTCCCAGAAGCCAGGCTCCCATCTTCAGCAGGATGACCTTTACCGAAACATAGATGCCATCATGTCAGCCTTAGCGTAGATCTGCAAGGTCCTACATGGCCTCTCTCTCATCTTCCTTCATCTTCCCCTTCAGATCCAGGGCTGATTCTGTCTCTGTTCTAAAACTCTTCTAGAACCTTGCCTCTCCATTGCTTCATTTTGTGATTACACAGTCCTGGAGGAGCTTGATGAACATCGTAGCCTGGCGCCTCGTGTGTGATCCCAGGGACCTGGTCTTGCTCACCATCACATGTATTCTCATTGCCCACTGCGCTTGGCTCTCTGGAGTGCTGAGTGGCAGCAGCAGGGCATCCATCTTTTGCGTTACCCATTGGCTGGGCAACCAAGCATGAAGCCACAGAGACAAGGCACCCAGCTTTCCTGCCAGGCTGACACGAGTTCTACCTCTGGACGTGTGTGTGTGTGTGTGTGTGTGTGTGTGTTGGGCGGGGGCTGTTGCCAGCTCAGTGTGCTGCAAGTCTTTCAGAATTTTTTTTCATCCATTATCACCAAAAAAATGAGCCTCAGCTCTTTAGTACGTGGGGGACTTCTAAGTTCAGGAAGGATACCACTAAAATGTAAGTTTATTTGAATGCAAGAGTAATATTTAAATCTGTGCAAATGAAGGCTCTTGAAAAAGTCCATGAAAATGTGTTTTATGGAAAAGTTATGCATCTGTTTTAAATTTTGTGCATGAAAATGGATCTTCTGATAACTTTTCATCTATTTTTAAAAAAGATTTATTTATTTTTATTGGAAAGGCAGATAGAGAGGAGAAGAGATAGAGAGGAAGATCTTCCATCTGATGACTCACTCCTCAAGTGACCGCAGTGGCCAGTGCTGCACCTATCTGAAGCCAGGAGCCGGGAGCTTCTTCCAGGGCTCCCACACGGGTGCAGTGTCCCAAGGCTTTGGGCCGTCCTCGACTGCTTTCCCAGGTCACAAGCAGGGAGCTGGATGGAAAGTGGAGCTGCCGGGATTAGAACTAGTGTCCATATGGGATCCCGGGGCGTTCAAGGCAAGGACTTTAGCCGCTAGGCCACCACATTGGGCCCCTGATAACTTTTTGAAGTGCCCTGGTGTGTGTCTACCTTTTTTAGTTCTGGATCATTTGCATATACTACATATAAATACATATCTATAGCATACAGCAAGGATAATTAGTGAGAAAGGATAAGTTAAAAAAATATTCCAGTGCTAATTTTTTTTTCCTTTGGCCACAGTAGATTGTCTTAGGAGAGCACTGCTGCAGTTCATTGTTTATTTGTAGCTCAGTTTCGAAAAGTCCCACTGTGAAGCAGGTGCTCGAACCCTGGCAAACAGCATCTCCTTGTTAAGCTCTTTGCAGCCCTGGCGGCTGATGAGCAGGACAGAGGACATTCCAGCCCCTCTCTGGTAAGGCAGCCTTCCTGGGTCCATTGTTGCTGCATGTCCACTTGATGATGCCACATGTCCAGGTCCACCTGAGTTCCCGTCGGGTCATTCCTATGGCTCCATTCCCCTGTACCTGTGTTAAGAGAGGCCTGGAAGTAGTGAGGGGGAGAGGACTTTGTCACTATGGGCTTAGGGTCAGCTGGTAGTAGGTGGGCAGCTTTCTCCTTATCTTGAGGCTGGGAGGAAGTCTGCTGCAGGTGGCAGGGCAGGGACCAAGGAGCTGAGCAAAGCTTGGAGGAGGCAGACGTGGCTGTGTTTCTGGGTGAGGCTTTGGTGCAGGTGCAGGGACCCTGTGGCCTCCTGCAGAGGGAGAAAGGAGGGGCTGGTGAAGGAGTGAAGAGGCAAGACCCAGAAACACTTTGATTTCTCCTGGACCATGCATCAGTGAGGTAGTCAACCCCACTCTGGGCTTCCAGCTCTCTCCTCAGGCCATGGCCTTCCCAACAGGCCCTAGTGGATGAAGTGGTGAGGGACAGGGCAGGAGCCACTTTGCTGGTCTGGCCTGTGTGCCAGCTGTGGCTGATGGCCCCAGCCTCTAGGGTGAAGCGCGAGTTGGATGCCCATATCGCTAAAGTATGTGACAGAGTTATTGCCCAGGGTACATGTGCTGGGCTGGGTTGGAGGTTCCCTTGGTGGCACTGGGGCTTGGTGGCTCATTAACAGGCACTAAGGGGATGGTTAGAAGGCAGATTTCCATCCCAGCAGTGTGCCAGGACCACCCAGGAGCTGCCAAGGAAATTCTTAGACTCTACCCCAGGTGGTGCCCAGTGTACCATGCACTTTTTTTTTATTACGTTGCATTATGTGACACTGTTTCATAGGCTCTGGGATTCCCCCAACCCCTCCCCATTCCTTCCCGCTACCATGCACTTTTTATTTAAAAAGATTTGTTTATTTTTACCTGAAAGGCAGAGAGAAGAGAGACAATGATCTTCTATCTATAAGTTCACTTCCCAAATGGCCACAATGTCCGGAGCTGGGCTGATTCAAAGCCAGGAGCCAGGAGCTTCTTCCAGGTGTCTGATTAGGGTACAGGGGCCCAAAGATTTGGGCTATCTTCCACTTCTTACCCAGTGGTTTAGCAGGAGGTGGAACAGCCAGGACTGAAACTGGTGCCCCATTTGGGATGTCAGGTGCAGGGGGAGACTTAAGCTTCTACTCCACAGCGTGGGCTCTCTGCACCAGGTATTTTTAGCAAGCTCTGAAGGAGACTCAGTTGGGAGCCACTACATTGGGGTGGGGGGGGAATGGGAGTTCCTAGCAGGTCGGGAGATGTCAACCCAGAGGATATGAAAGAGGAAACTGGGGGCCTGGAAACAGGACAGAAGGGGCTTGATCCAACCTACTGGGAAATGGTGATCTGCTTCTTGGCTGTGTGACCCCAGCCATACAGAACTTAGTACTGTACACTTACCTGTGTCTCCTATGGGGGATGCTGCCAGGAGTGTAGCCTGAGACTTGCTGCTCAGGTCTGGGTTTGACTCATCCTCAGCCCCCAAGGGACTGGGGGATTCATGGTGTTTTGGAAGAAGTGGGTACTAGCCCTCTTCACAGTCAGGTCCGAAGTAGCCACACCTGCAAAACAGCGAATGACCGTATCCGCTTCCCAGGGCTTGTTGAGAATGAGTCTTACTGCCCAAGCCCAGGCTGTAGGGAGCTGCTTGGGTGATAGGAGCCAGTTCCCCAGGAAGGCTTTTGCCTGCTGTCTGAGATTGAGGAGGTCGGGGGAGGTAGTAGTTCTTAGAGCAGAGAACAGTCTTTGCCTAGCCCTGGAAGCAGTTCTTGCTTGCAGCTGCTGAAGCAGACAGGGAGCTCCTGGGTGAGGGTCAGAGACCCCTGTTGTTATAGTAGTAGTAGTAGTATAAGGGCTAGAGGGCAACCCAGGGCCTAGCACTTCCTTCCGTGGAGGTCATTGGGCTGTGGCACTGGCTCATTCTGCCCCAGCACCTCCTCAGTCTGTAGAACTGGTGGGGTCGGTGGCTCTCAGTCCTCAGCCTTCTTCTGGGAGCTTCCGCAAGGTCCACTTCCTCAGGAAGGCCTCCTGGATTGTCTGGAAGATCCTGCACCAAGTTGTGTTTACCCAGGTAGCATGGAGGTCAAGAAGTCCCAAGGCCTCCCAGATCACACGGCAGCTTGTTCTGTGAGCATCTGGCCTGGGCGTGTGTCTGTGTCTCCCCGCTGTTAATGCTGATCGCTGTGTCTCCCTACCACCTGCTGTGGGCAGCACTGAGAGGCCTGGCACAGCTCAGTATGGCTCCCCAGTGAGGCAGGCAGTGAGGACAGGTGCAGTGCTCCTGCTCTGTCTCGGGGACTTCACACTGGCTCTCACAGCCACCCAGGCGGGTCTTCATTCTGCATGCCTTCTGGAGTTTGGGGCAAACCCCTGGATGTGGCCCAGGAAGAGCAGGCTGCGTTCCCTCTGGTCGGCGCTGAGGAAGGCTGTGTGCAGAGGCTGGCCCGCAGCCATAATGAGTGGTTCTGCTCCTCTGAGCCCCGTCTGGTTGGCAGTTCCGTGGCAGACATGCCCGTATGTGTCTTGCCTAGGAGGGCTGGTATGTCTGTACCTTTAGGTGTGGTCTGGAGTCTGGGAGCCTGTTCTGAAGGGAGTGTTCTCCAGGGCTGCTGGTGCAGGGCTGGGGGTGGTAGGAGCAGAAATGGACTGCCGAGCATCCTCTTGGAGCTCAGCGGGTGCTTGGTTTTGGGACAGTTGGCCTCGCTAGGTACTCAGGAGGCTTCCCTCAGTTCCAGTGTCCAGCATGGGCACTACCAGGAGTGACCACAGGGCTGGGCCGGACATGGAAGGGACTGGCCAGAGACTCCAGCAAGGCGTGTGTGTTGGTCTGAGTGGTCCCCAGCACCAGACTTATCTGGGGACAGGAGCCTTATTAGCCTTAAGAGCCCTGTGTGGCCACAGATGTCCTGCCTCAATCCTTGGCCAGCCTGTCTGATATCAGCCAGGGTCATGGGCTTGGTTTCTGCAGGTGTTAGCCAGAGGCAGAGGCAAAAAAGAGATATAGCAAAGGAATTCCTTCTGGCCGACTCCCAGTCTTGAAGACTCATTCATTCATTCCCTCATGCTGATCCAGTGCCCTCCCTGTGCTGCATTCTCTTCTCGGCATGCCGGATGCAGCAGTGACCCAGGCAAGCAGCTCATCACCTGTGCTGGACACGGAGGGCTGCCACTCCCTCGGGGAGAGTCAAGAGGCCATCTAACGAAGGCTTGGCGCTGGCGTGCTAACTGCCGTGCTGAGGGGGATGGAGCGGGGCCTGGTGTCTTGGCACAGTGGGTGTAGCCACCACTTACATGCTGAGAGCCAGTTCGAGTCCCGTCTGCTCCAGCCCCCTGATGATGCACCTAGAAATACCAAGTTCATGGGCCCCTGCCACCCACGTGGGAGGAGAGATGAAGTTTCTGGCTCTTGGCTTCGGCTGGGTCCAGCCTAGTGAGTGAATCAGCAGATAGAAGATTTTCTCTCTCACATGTGCACACGTAATCTGTGCTCTTTTGTTTTTTTTTAAGGTTTATTTACTTTTATTGGAAAGCCAGATATACAGAGAGGAAGATCTGTCCGCTAATTCACTCCCAAAGTGACTGCAATGACCGAAGCTGAGCTGATCCAAAGCTAGCAGCCAGGAGCTTCTTCTGGGTCTCCCACGTGGGTGCAGGGTCTCAAGGCTTTGGGCCGTTCTCGGCTGCCTTCCCAGGCCACAAGCATGGAGCTGGATGGGAAGTGGGGCTGCAGGGATTAGAACTGGCACCCATATTTGATCCCAGTGTGTGCAATGCGAGACTTTAGCCACTAGGCTACTGCACCGGCCCTATGCTCTTTCAAATAACTAGATTTTTAAATAGATGGATGATTCAAGAAGGCCTCCCAGAGGAGGCAGCATTTGAGCAGTGTTGCAGGGCCTGACCACCTGATGCCTCCTGTCTTTGTACCTCAGAAACCCACTGGATTTTCATCCTTTGACTAAAGAATAAGAAAAGCAGGTGTACTTTCTTTACCTTTTTTTTTTCTGTTTGTTGAGCGCCACTGTGCCAGATACTGTGTTTATTCTTGGTTAATCTGTGCAAAAATGCTGCAAGATGAATGGAATCTTTCCCACTGTATCAGGTGAGGGGATTGAGGTTGCCAAAGGTCATGAGGTCCCTAGGAGCTGTGCTGAGGTCCAAAGCTGGGTCCTCGCCCTTGAGAAGACCTAAACCCGGAACCTGGAATCTTGGGGTGATCTTCCATCCAACTCCACCTCTGCCTCCTGCCCTGCTTCCCAGCTACCCCTTCAGTGATTACACAAGGGTTGCACAGAAATCTTTGATAACTCTGTCTCTAGTGATATCTACTACATTGTTTTCCTAGGAGCATGACACAGATGAGACCAAGACTTTGCCTTTTATGTTTTACTGTGAGGCAGAATGACTAAGAACAAATAAGTGTGAAGTTCTGCGATTTTCCTCCCAGTTTCAAATTTAACTGATTGCTTCTCCATTTCTCAGAGCCTTCATTGGGCCAGGGTCAGGGTTTGAAGGTGCCCTGGGACCCTCCTGGGGTGCTGCTCCAACTAGGAAGCCATTGTGTATTCCCGCCTTCTGGTTTTCCCCAGAGCCCCTCCCTGCCCTTGCCGCCACCCTCACCAAGATTCCCTTTGGGTTCAGCCAAGACTTTCTGGCTACTGGGCACTTGCTGGGAGTCTGGCATGGGGCTCATCAGGGACTTGGCAGCCTATACCTTTAAGAATAGCTCTGGTCACCCATTTTAAGACAGGGGTTCTGGTCCCCAGGTTGAATGGCTTATGAGGGCCACTGTAGTGGTTCCTTCTGTGGGTTCTACTCAGACTGGATGCTGTGGGGGCAAGCGGCAAGGGTGGGACAGCACCTGCTATGCTTGGCGCTTAGCCAGGGCTAACCAGTGTTTAATGAATGGACAGGAGTTCAGCAAGTTGTCCCTGTGAGCAGGCAGGTGGCAGTGAGTTAGCCAGATTGCAGGACGGTGAAACTTCCATGGGTCAAAAGTAGGAGCCGATTCCAGCTCCCTGTTTCTCAGCTAAGCTGGGGAGAGGCAAGCTCTTCTTCATCGCACAGTTGTTTGTTATAATGAAAGATGGGAAGCAACCCAAATCTGCATCCATAAGAAAAGCTGATGACACATGGACACTGTGCCTTACCATGTGCTTGCGAGGCAAATCCAAGGGTGCTTCTCATGGACTGTTAGGCTGGGCTCCTAAACCAGAACGCGGGGTGGAGACCTGAGTTAGGCCCTTTGCCCTTTCGTGTGTAAGCAGGCTGTGGGGATGTGCCTAGTGGGTGGGCTGGTCAAGATGGAGGCTCACGTGGGAGGGAGAGCGCCCTGTGTATCTTCTTTTTCTCTTAGGTTGGAAACTGCAAGAAGGAGCATACATACTGAGCAAAGGGGCCTTGATCTAGCTCCTCCACGCAGCAAAGCAGCAACACTGGCTCGAGACTTGGTCTGGGGTGGCATGTGTGTGTCCTGCATTCCTCTCGCGTGGCTCACTTCCATGGGTAGTGCAGAGGTGTGAGGCCTCATTCCTCTAAGCACACCACCCCAGTGGGTTCTTTCCACCAAGTGATGGTTCTGCAGCGGGCAGTGCACTGCCGGTTAACAGGGACAAAGATGGTAACGTGCTTTCCCAGTTTGTAATGCTTTTCAGTTCAGCAGATGTCCATTGGAGCTCTGTGCAGGACGGTGTGAGGGCATCCGAGTTGCGTAACCGCTGGTCTCTGCTCACTGGGGTTCAAGTCCTGGCTGGGAACTGTGCTCATGACAGTGGCCTCCAGGTCACCTGCTTTCCTACTGCCTGTCCCCTGCCCCCCACACACCTCTTCTCTCATGGGGCCCTTGGTGATGTGTGAGATTGGTTTTAAAGATGAAGAAATGGTGTCTCATTGAAATGGAGTCTTGACAAAACCACACACAGCTCCTGAGTGGTAAAGCCAGGGGCCCAGCCAGGTTTTCTAACATTGTGCTCATCAGGAGCACTGCCTCCCATATGGGCAGCAGTTCGAGTACCAGCTGCTCCATTTCTAGTCCTATTCCCTGATAATGTACCTGGAAAAGCAACAGAACGTGGCCTGAGTACTCGGACTCCTGCACCCACATGGAAGACCCAGAAGCATCTCCTGGCTCCAGACTTTGGTCCAGCCCAGCCTGACCATTGCAGCCAACTGGGGAGTGAACCTGTGGATGGAAGATACTTCCCTCTCTGTCATTCTTTCAAATAAAAGAGCACTCTCTGAAGCTCCTTTCTGCGATACGACATAAGCCCATTCACTCTGGAAGTCTGGGGTGAGCACGGTTCTGAAAAAAACTCCCTGCACTTTTATCCTGCAAGCCAGGGCAAAAAAACAAAAAAACCTTTAAAAAAATTATTCATTTGTTTTGACAGGCCAAGGGAAAGATCTCCATTTGCTGGTTTACTCTCCCAGATGGTCACAGCAGTAAAGTCTAGGCCAGGTTTACATCCAGGCCTCCTGCATGGGAAGTAAAGCCATCCTGCTACCTTTACAAGTGTATCAGCAGAGAGCTGGATTGGAAACAGAGTGGCCGTAACTTGGTGCTGTCCCCAGCAGACAGCTCAGCCTGCTGCACCCCAGTGCTGGTCCCGGGGAACCTTGGGTTTCGGGTCTCGTGTCCTGTGTGGTGGTCCAGGTGGTTCTGTCTTATCTGACTGTGCAGTCTCCCACCCCACTCTCAGCTGTGTGTGGAAGGGTGAGTGGGACAAATGCTTTTTTTTTTTTTTTTTTTTTTTTTTTAACTGCTAGAGTGTTTGTCAAGGCTGTTTCTTCTTGGGATGCTCTTCCCAGATATTTTCTCAGTTTCAGCTCCTGCTGAACGTGCACCTGGGCTGTGCCTGCCCCGAGCACCTTTTCCACAGTAAGGCCCCTTGGTACCATTGCTTTTTTCTTATTCTTCCTTAGTAGACTTCATGCGTGTTACATGCAGATGTGTGTGTGTGTATGTGTTTATTGGCACTTGTGGAATGTAAACCCCCCAGGACAGCCATCTAGTTTGGGTTGTTACCGCATCTAATGCCTCTTGCCATGGCCGGCGTGGAATAAACAGAGTGTAAAAGAGCGGTAAGTGAGTCGACCAGGCCTGTGCCCTGAGCGAGTCATGCTTCTTTAAGGGGAAACAATCAAGTTGCAGCATCCTCAGAACTGAAAAGACCCGAGGCTCATCTTTTTTTTTTTTTTTGCAGGGCTTGATTTTACAATATTGTTACCTTGGCACTTGGAGCACAGAGCCCTCTGCCGATGGTCACTGAGCAGCCTCCCGAGTCCCTGCAGGGAGAGGGGGCACGCAGTTTTCAGAGCAGCTGCCCTTTTCAGTGAGACAGCTGGCGCAGTCTGAAGACCCTCTCTCAAGAGGACCATTGCCTTGGCAGGCTAAGCTGCTGCTTTTGACACTGGCGTCCCAGATTGGAGTGTGGCTCTTATCCTGGCTCCTCTGCTTCCAGTCCGGCTTCCTGCTCAGGCACCTGGGACAACATGAAAGATGGTCCATGAATCTGGGCTCCTTGCAGCCCTAGCTGTAGTAGGCATTTGGGGGATGAATTGATGGGAAGATCTCTTCTTTTTTTGCTATCACCATGCCTTTCAAATAAATAAGTAAATCCTTGGGACTAAAGCCTCTCTGGGAGCAGGAGTGTAGCCCTGTGGTGAGCATGCGCCTATCTCCTGGCTGCAGCTTTTCCCTAATGCAGATTGTTGCTGGAAGGCAGCAATGATGTCTCATGGAAGAACTGGATTGTGTCCCCGACTCCTGCTTCCGCCCCAGCCCCGACTGCTGCGGATATTTAGGGAATGAACCAGTAGATGGGGAACGCTATGTGTCTCTCCCTCTCAAGTAAAAATAAAGATCTTTGGGTTTATATTGGGCAGACAACTAGTTCGCAATTATTCCTGCATGCATATCTTAGTTCCTTTTTTTTTTTCAAAGATTTATTCATTTTATTACAAAGTCAGATATACAGAGGAGGAGAGACAGAGAGGAAGATCTTCCGTCCGATGATTCACTCCCCAAGTGAGCCGCAACGGGCCGATGCGCACCGATCCGATGCCGGGAACCAGAAACCTCTTCCGGGTATCCCACGCGGGTGCAGGGTCCCAATGCATTGGGCCGTCCTCAACTGCTTTCCCAGGCCACAAGCAGGGAGCTGGATGGGAAGTGGAGCTGCCGGGATTAGAACCGGCGCCCATATGGGATCCCAGCGCGTTCAAGGCGAGGACTTCAGCCGCTAGGCCACGCCGCCGGGCCCCATATCTTAGTTCTTAAGCCACCCGAGTAGCACAGAACCATTGCAGAGATCAAGCTATCACGCTTCTCCCTGCCCTCAGGCCGAGATGTCAGAGCTTCTCTGCTTGTTCCTGTCCCAGTTTTGAGATACCACCCTTGCCTCCTTCAAGCTTGGGTTTTTGAGGTTTGGTCTTCTTGGTGCAGGATATCTAGGGACCCTGACCAAGGAACTGGGTCCCTTCTGCTTTTTTCTGTCCACACAGTTGGCATGAGTTTTATTTATTTGAAAGGCACAGAGCCGTCTTCTCCCTGTTGGATTCCCTCTTCCAGAGACCTGCAAGAGCCAAAACCAAGCCAGGCCAAAGCCTAGAGAGTGGGACTCTGTTTGGGTTTCCCACAGGGGTGACAGAGATACAGCTCTCTAAGCCATCGCCTGCTGCCTGCCTCCCAAGGTGCACATGAGCATACAGAAGCAGGATTGGAAGTGGAGGTGGGACTTGAACCCAGGACTGTGTAGGGGAGGTATGTGTCCCAAGCAGCAGCTTAACCACTGTGTCACATGCGTGCCCCTCCTCTTTGGTTTGTTCCTGTGCTTTAGCACTTAAAAAAATTTTTTTTATTGAAAAGTCAGATATACAGAGAGGAAGATCTTACATCCGCTGGCTCACTCCCCAAGTAGCCGCACAGCTAGAGCTGAGCCAATCAGGAGCCAGGAGCTTCTTCTGGGTCTCCCACACTCCCCTACTGCTTTCCCAGGCCACAAACAGGGCGCTAGATAGGAAGTGGGAGCCACCAGGATTAGAACCACCACCCTTATGGGATCCTGGAGGATGCAAGGTGAGGACTTTGGCCACTAGGCCACTGCACCTGGCCATACAAGAACATTTTTAAAGACTCATGGGCAATGGAATTGAAAGATGAACTTATTTCAGTGCAAAGTATTTGAAAATCCATACATGAGGGATCTTCAGAAAGTACATGGAAAATGCAAGGTACGAACAAAGCACAGAGTCCAAAGTTTTGTCTGCATCCAAATATTTAAAATCCATCAAAAAACATTTTTTTATAAGTGCCCTCCAGTCGAGGGACTTTGAGTGGGGGCTTCCTGGACCAGTGCTTGAGCCACAGGCCTGGCTGAGAAGGGCCTTGGTCCAGGGAGTGAAGAGGCCAGATGTGGTGTGATCAGAGTGACATTTTAGGAGGTGAGATTGGCTTGTACCCCACTTCCCTCCCTGCCTTGCCTCTAGGTCTCTTCCTGGCTCCTCTGTGGTGTGAGAACCGTGCTGTGGTTGAAGGGAGGCAGATGGCAGCACCTCTGGTTTTTTGTGCCCCAGAAGTCTGAGCTGGAACGCCCTCAGAGGCCACGCCCCTCCGGCCCCCACGTTTGGGACCTGGTGCCCTCCAGCCTCCTTCTTTGTGCTCCTGCTGTGTGTTCAGAGACCAGACATCCTACTCACCACCCAGGAGACCCACCCCATGTCCCAGATTTCTTTCCCACATCCCAGGCGACGAATGCTGGCTCCCTGGCCTGTGAAATTGCCCACCTCCTCTGGTACTGACGGCGTTTGGGTATGTGGTGGCGGGGTATGGACCCATAGACTCTTGGAAGCAGAGAGGACCTGGACCGCTTTATCCAGTGTGTGGATGAGACAGCCACAGAAGGCCCAAGAGTGGCTGTGAGCTGCCTGAGCTCCAGGGCTCTGACTGCCTGGCCAGTGTTCCTGGCACCACAGCTGGGAGCGTTTCACTCTTCCCTTCTCTTCCTCATTCTCATTCAAACTCCAGCTGCTCTGCCAAGTGCAACCATTAGCTCTTTCTTCCAATTCGTACCTCTCCCAGTATTGCGGGGAGAAAGTGAACAACCGCTGGATTTTTCACCTGGTCTTCTCCCCTGCCCCTTGCGAATCCCTACTCCCAGCAAAGTCAGACCTGAGACCCCAAATAGCTCCCTGGGCTGTCTTGCTGCAGCTCTGGGAGTGCTTGATTCCATAGGTGTCTAAATCAGGACAGGTAGGGTCTGGGCAATCGGGAAAGGCTTCCTGTGGGAGGTGGAGCTGACAGGTCCTTGAAGTGGAGTAGCAGAAACAGTTTGGGCTGGAATGAGGCTTGCTCTAGGGGAGTGGGAGTGGGGAGGCACCACCACCTGAGTCACAGAGGCCCTGGCTGGAGGTATCTCCGTGGTAGAACCAGCTCCTCTGTTTTGGCGAAGGCACGCAGAGTCCTCCTCACGCCCCCTGGAGGTGCCTAGGGGAGAAGCAAAGCTGGTTCCAGGGTTTGTGTGGACCAGGGCCAGGGCCCTGCCCTCACCAGCAGTGGGGGTGGCCCTGCTTCTGGGTTCCCTAAGATGGGGAGGGTGGCGCCACCCACTTCCCAGGCCACGTGCGCCTGCTCCACCCCAGGCTTGCCCTCTCCAGGCAGGAAACACTTTCTGAATACCCAAGAGAGGCTTTTTTTTTCCCTGAGGGACATACTTTTGTTTTCGAGTCATGTGGGAGGGACCCTGCCCTTTGCCAGGTGTGGCTGCCCGTGCCCCAAAACAGGATCTGTTTCTTCCAGGGTCTCTCCAAAGTCACTATGCTCGGGCTCCCTGACCCCAGCTCTAGATAAACCAGCATTTTGCAAACAGTGAGTCATGTGTGAAAAAAAAAAGATGTTAAGTAATAGAAGAAAATCCACTGTGAGGTGCCTCCTCAGCCAGGCACACCTCGCGGCACCCTGAGGCACGGGCCGGGAGGATGTCTCTTGCTGTGGGTCTGTGGCCAGAGCCTTGGATTCTGTCTCCAAGGCATCTGGCCAGGGTTCTGCCAGCCACCACAGCTGTGAAGCAGAACTGTAAGTTTGATAAGCAACAAAATCACAAGTATCTCTCCTCTCTCTCACCCCTCTCTGAAACCGGGTCTCCAACAGTTTGGCCTTCTAGCTAGAAATGGAATCTGCAACAGGGGATGGCCCATTTAAAAGCTGACCTATTTAGAGCCCACATGCACCGAAAAAAAACCCGGGGTCAATTGAATTTGAGTCTTCTTTTCTGTGCAAAGTCTGGGACCTGAACACTAAATTGGGCAGGGACTGACAAGGTGGAAAACAAAGCTACAAGAATTTATTGGATTCCTGCTCAGTGAAGGGAAAGGAAATCCGGGCTCGAGGTTAGTGTGAAAACCCAAACGAGGTGCGGAAGTAAAACCAGGCAGGGTGTGCTCCTAGCAAAGCAGCCTGGTTCTCCAACAGGTGTTACGGGAACAGTCTTCCCTTAACTTCCTAATGGTGGTCTCTTTGCTAAGCTGCCTTGGGGCCCCATGCTGTGGCTAGGTGCAGCAAGGTGCCTGTGCATGGGAGGGCAGGCAAGTGGCCCTTTTCCCGGCGGAGGGTGCCCTGGACACGTGATTCCCTGCGTTCCAGTCCTCAGAGGAAGCGGAAGCTCCGAGGAGCGTGCTGGGCTCATAAATAGAGGTTCTGGCGCTGCGCCAGGTCGGCCTACCTTCTGTCCACCTCTCCAGATCGCCTCAGGAAGTGCTGGGAAAACAAAGCATCGCTTTCACTGCGTGTTTCCTTCTCTCCAACTCTGTCTGCTTCCATGGAAGCGTGTGAGCGGGGCGGGGAGGGGGGCGGGGGGGCGACACCACCACCCTGGGATCCTTGCTTGGAGCTAGCCCTGTCCCCGAAGTCCCCCTTGTCTGCCCTGAGCCTATCTGTCTTCTGGCAGAGGCATTTGAAAAGTGCCGTTTTCCCAGCCTCCATCCTCCTGCTGCCTGGCTGTCTCCTTGCAGCCAGCCACCACCCCTTGCGCTGCTGGCAGGTTCTCCCTCCCCCCGCCATGTGCCGTCAGCCAGCAGGGCATGTGTACACAGGGCTGCAGACCAGGTCAGTTGGCACACATACAGCTGCCCTGCCTCCCGGGGCCCAGCCTTGCCACGTGTGGTGGTGGCAGCGGGGCTTGCTTGTTCAAGGTAACCTGTGCGCAGCATCGGTTCTCCTCCTAGTGCTGTCCAAGACCCTGCCGCCTCATGGGTCCCCAGCCCCACACCTGGCATGGTGTGTGCTGCTACTAGCCTGATTACGGGGAAAGGACAGTGGCTGACCTCTAGGAGGCTCAGGTGCTTAATACACGATTAAATGATTCATCCAGCAGCTGCCTGCCACCTCGGATTCTCAAGCTGGGGGTATGCGAGGCGTCCCAGCCGGAGTGGGGCGGGGCTTGAGCCAGATTTGTGGGGTGGACAGGTTGGGGGAGGAGCCCTGAGATTGGAGGAAGGTGGTAGAGCTTACACAGAAGACATACCTTGAGGTGGTGTTTATGAACGTAAGTGGTTTTGAGGCATAGGGAAGCCGGGGCTGATTTCCAGGCTGGCGTTTGCACTACGTGGGTTCCACAAATGCTGGTGACGACCTTGGTGGCAGAGGCAGAAGCACATACATGCCTGGGAGCTGGTCAGATCATTGGTGTCGTCCCGTAGCCCAGACTGTCTTCTAACCATGTCCATCCCTATGGTCACACAAACCTCATTTGGAGGCAAAAGCGGTCTCAGAAGTGACTGAAAGTGACAAAGGTACAACGTGGGAGTGGACAGGAGAGCTCCAGTTTTTAATTCAGCCAGTTGTCCCTCTGAGCAAGGAGTGTACATTGCGTTTGTGTTGGTCACAGAAGTTTGAGCCTGGGAAATGCCAGAGCCAGGCGGCCTGACATCTGGGGAGCCTTTGGGGCTCCCTGCCCACAGCTCAAGGAATGAAGCACTGGGACCTGTGGAGGTTGGGGGTTTCACAAGCTCCTGGTACAGGCAGAATAATTTTGGGTGTCGGACTATGAGGGGAGCCACATTTGGGTATTTTTAAATGGCCAGTGGAGTTGGAAGCGAGCTGAATCCCAAAGTACAAATTTTCAGGTTAATTTTAACTTTGCATATCACTCACACCCAAGACTTGGCAGGGCAAATGGGCTTGTGTGTGTGTGTGTGTGTGTGTGTGTGTTTCCTTTTTTTGAGCAGAATACCACCCCACCACCCCCAGAAATAAAAGCAAGGTTTTTCATGTGAAAAGGTTAACAGTGGCCATGGGGCGTCCAGGACTGCAGGTGGGCAAAAGGACCTTCGCCCAGTTTTGGGCACTTGGTGGGCAGCTCACCTACCTTCCCCTTTCCCCACCCCTCACCCCACTAGGATGCTGAGAAGAGGCAGTTGGGTGCTGTCTGCAGCATCATGTCTGGGCCCTGCCTCTTCCTCTGCTCTCTGATGTCACTGTAAACAGTGCCTGTCAGCCCCCAGCCGTGGCCAGAGGAAAACCAGGAGCAGTTGGTATTCTGCAGGTACCCCTTCCACCCCTTGACCATAACAGGGAGTAGAGACAGCTCCGTGCCCTCTGGGCGGTCCCTGGCTTTTTTTATTCTCCTCCAGCTTGGACTAAACCCGGGCTGGGTGAGGTCCCATGCTCTGGTCACTGAGGAAGTGTAAGCAAGATGGGGAGCTGAAAGCGGTGCTCTCAGAACAGCTGGAGGTCTGAGCTGTGGTACAGGCCAAGGGCCAAGCGAGGTGTGGGGCAGAGCACAGACCCTTGTCAGAGAAGCCATTAGGGACCCCCCTTCTTCATCTGGTGGCCAACATTGACCACCTGGACTGATGGGCATCCTTGTCCAGCTGTGTCCTTGGCACGCTAGGATAGGCTGTGCTGGTGATGATAGGCTAAGATAGAGAGGGTGAGAAGTACTCCATGTACAGGATGATGGATGAGACCATGTGCATGTGTGTGTTACGCGTGCACACATGGCACTAAAGTGGACCTGGCAGGCACTCCAGAAAGAGCTGATGACTTCTTAATAAAGGCCTTAGCAGCTGTGGCTTGCATAGTGTCCCCCAGAGGAGTGGCCTCTGTGGTGCCTGCAGCCAGGGACTGCCTGAGCTGGCTGGCCCAGAAGCCTAGCTAGCATTTGCTTATAGAATCCTAGGCGGGTTGTGGCCAGGGACAATCAGCAGGCAGCACTCAAGGTGCCACCCCAGGGCAAAGGTCTTGTCTCCCAGTGCTGCAGCCGCCTGTCTTCAACTGATGGTGGTGAGGGGAGAAGCCCTTGACCTGTCCAGGAGAACCACGTGTGTCCCGTTCCGGGGCAGCCCAGGCTGTATTCTCTTGCGGGGACCTAAGAATCCCCAGGGCTTCCCAGGGAAGGCAGTTACTAAAACAGACCGTGGGCCTGTTGACTGCAGTGTTTACAGTAGAAACAGCGTGGGTCTCCCTCTTTCCCGTCCCTCCATTGGCCGTGTCCCCTGAGGCTTTGCAGAATCTTTTCCCAGGCTTTCTCACCAGTGACCTTGGGAAGGTGGCTTGACCTAGACATCTGGCCTCTCTAGGGAACTCGATGTCCCCTCCCAGTAAGAAGCTGGGCATGGTGAGAGCTTGTTGGCTTTGGGAGGGAACGGCCATCCACTTGCCAAGCAGTGGTCCTCAGGTACCAGGGTGTGGGGAGGAAAGGCAGGGCAGCTTCTCTGTTCCCATCTGCTTTTTTTCCAGGTTAACCCTTGGCCCAGTGCAGGGCCCTGGCAGGGACTGAAGCAAGGTGGCCTGCTCTGAGGGGCAGGGGCAGGGGCAGCTGACTGAAGGCAAGCTTGTGCCATGGGAAGCCTCTCTGAGGGACTCAGGCCTTACAGAAGGGTCAGGGTTGGCGATGGACAGTGCTGAAGGGCCTAGCAAGCAGCCCCAGGTGCCGCCAGTAGTTCCCTGCCCCTCAGAGGCCAGCTCACCCCAGCAGGCTTCTCCAGGCACCTGGGTACCCTTGCTGGCCTCATTACCTGGAGGCATTTCAAGCTGAAAACTCAGTGCTGTTCCTACCTTCTCCATTCAAGCCCGCTATCTCACCTTCAGCTGCATGGGCCACTAACCACCTCATGCGTGCATTGGTCCTGTCAACCTAATCAGAAATAAAGGGTTGCAGCACCCAGATGTGGGATGAGGAGAAAGGTAGACAGGCCTCAGAGGTGCCACAGAGGCAGGCCTGGGACTCAGCATTCCACTGTGTGCCCCCAGGCATGTGGGTTTCCCTGTCTCCATGTGGGGCTCTGAGGAGCCCAGCCAGGAGCTGTGCCCTGCACACCCGAATTCATTCATTAGGGGCTCAGTGACCACACAGACAAATGCAGCCCAGCACAGAACCTTGCCATCCTTGGGGAATTCTCTAGGATGGCGCTGGGCTGGAAGAGGGAAGCCTGCCAGCAGTCCCTAGAGCTGTCCCCAACCCCCATCCCCTGGGGTGGGGCAGGCCAAGCAGGTGACTGCAGTGACACATGCCAAGTGGGGAGTGGGCTGAAGAGCGCACAGCACGCACATGGAGGTGACAGGAAGGTGGTGGACTCTGGGAGTAAGAAGCAGGCAGCTAGCCGCCCAGAGATGCCCCTCTCCACGCAACTGGGGGGACTTTGGGGGAAGTGTGGCTGCGGGGTTGGAATGAGACCTCCAGCCTGGCCAAGGGCAGCATGGGCCAGGGGGTCTATCTCCCATTGGCGTCGGTCGCTTGCCTGCTCCTGGTGCTGCCCTCTTCAATCCAGCATTGCCAGTGATGGAAAAGCCAAGATGGAGTGAGGCTATTATCTGCTGTCCAACAGGGCGGTGATGGAAAAAACGCCCTAGTGTCCCCTGTCTCCCCCTTTGTCCACCTCTCCCACGCTGACCCGGCACCTCCCTTCCAGGTGAAAGAGCTTGTCTTGGACAACTGTCGGTCGAATGAAGGCAAAATCGAAGGCCTGACAGATGAATTTGAAGAACTGGAATTCTTGAGTACAATCAACGTCGGCCTCACCTCAGTCGCAAACTTACCAAAGTTAAACAAACTCAAGAAGGTGAGTGTGAGCAGTCGGAAAGGTAACGGGAGGAAGGAGTGGGGAGCATGGCTGCTGGGATTGAAGGTGGGGCCGCTTTGCAGGTGTTTGAAAACCTTTTCTGCCTTGTCTCTCTGCCTGCCTGCCTCATTCAGCTTGAACTAAGCGATAACAGAATCTCAGGGGGCCTGGAAGTATTGGCAGAAAAGTGTCCGAACCTTACGCATCTAAACTTAAGCGGCAACAAAATTAAAGACCTCAGCACGATAGAGCCCCTGGTAAGTCGTCTGGGTGCTCCCCTGGCCCCTGGTGGAGAGGTGGGAGGGACGAGCCAGTACCCAACATTCCTGCTCCTCCTCACTTAATCCCTTTGACTCCGTGATGTGCCGTGGGATGGTAAAATCAGAACTGCGATCGTTGCTTCATCCCTAGGGGAACAGAGGCCCTTGGAGCTGGCCGTGGCCTTTTGCCCACCAGGGAAGCTGGGCTTCCTCCTCCTGCTGTTTGCATTGGAGTCCCCAGCCAGAGGCTGGCTGCTCCGACCCAGAACCCTGACTGGGGTGGACAAGTCCTTTGGTCCTGGTATGGTGGTGGTGGTGGTAGTGTTGGTGGTAGTGGTGACCAGGCTTGAAGCCTCAACAGAGCTGAGCACACCCCAGACAGCCAGAAGAAAGGGGTGGCTGTAGGCAGAGTGTGGTCTTGCCCTAGTGGCTGCATGACCGTATTCCTAGAGTCCGGGAAAATGGGCTGCTGTGTCCCTGATGGGACAGCTGAAGCAAGGAAGCCTGCAGTCAGCACAACTGTTGTCAGTACAGATACAGAGCACCCAGGGGGACACTCAGCCAGACCCCCTACCCCCACGCTGGGTAACAGGGTGGAGCCCTCAGCTTGCCTTGGAGTTGGTAAATTCTGCCTAACAGGCACCCTGTCCTCCATGGTTGCCCAGGGGGCTTGTCCATGGGTCCGGGTTACAAGGCAGTGAGCTGGCGTTTCTGTGTCAGGCCTCCTAGCATGCACGTGCCAGGGAAGTCCCTCCCAGCCCTGCTGTGATCTCAGAGAAGCAGGCAGGACTATCTGGGTCTGCCTGGAAGTTTCTTGATCCTCATCGCTTGATTATACAAGTGCTGTGAAGTGCTGTGTTGAATAGGAGCTGTGGCAGGGCACTGAGCGTCTCATTCACCATTAGAGATCTCTCTGTCCTTCTCTCTGTGTCTCTGTCCCTCCCTCATTAGCTTCCCCACACTGGTGTTTGGCATGATGACATGGGAGATGTTAGACAAAGCATGGTTCTGTGCTCCGTCTGCTCACCTGCAGAAGTGGCAGGACATGTCGACTTCCAAGAGGCGCTATGTTCGCCTTAGCAGGTGCAGGAGGAGGGCATTTGTTAGCTCAGGGTGCCTCCTCTTCCCCTCCGGCACTGGAGACAGGGCTGGGCAGCTTACCTGGTTCACACACCAGCAGAGCCCTGACCCATGGCCAGCTGGTCACCGCTAAGGCAAAAACTACACTTGCAGAATCAAAGTGCACTTGGTGGGTGCAGCTTTAGCCATTGTCAAGTCCAAGCCCCCATCTTCCAAATGAGTCCACTGAGGTCCACAGCCCAGGGCTGGTGAAGAGCTGAGCCTGACCTGGGTTTCCTGTCACCCACAGCCCCCTGCCCATCCCCTCTGTTCCACCACCTGTAAGTTGCTCACTCTTGACTCTGTTTTGCTACCCACAGAAAAAGTTAGAAAACCTCAAGAGCTTAGACCTTTTCAATTGCGAGGTGACCAACCTGAACGACTACCGGGAAAACGTGTTCGAGCTCCTCCCGCAGCTCACGTACCTCGATGGCTATGACCGGGATGACAAGGAGGCCTCTGACTCGGATGCCGAGGGCTACGTGGAGGGCCTGGACGACGACGAGGAGGAGGAGGACGAGGAGGAGGACGAGGATGGTGAGTGGCTGAAGTGGAAAGCTGTGGAGGCTCAACTGGAGAATGGGATGCAGGAACCACAAGAGGCGCCCTGAGAGCCTGCAGCGGCAATGGTCACTTCCCTGTAGGCCAGCTCCCCACAGTCCCCTCCATGTCTCCCTCATTTGCAAAGCATCCTGGGAAGGGAGGTTCTCCATATGTCTGTAGTGTTCCCCAGCTTCTTTGTATATGGGGGGAAGGAGGGAGAATCCTAGGTGGTGGCAGGCTTGACCATGGCCAGTGCCTAGGGTGCCTGCTCAGGTACTCTGGGGACCCCAAGGATTGGAAGTGAGGAAGGCAGGGCTCCCTGGCCGCGCTGCCAGGAGGCAGAAACTTCTGAAAGAACACAAGGGGAAACTGGCAGGGCAGCTTGGCTTGCGGAAGGTCTCAAGAATCAGCCACTTGCCACGCTGCTTGGGCACAGAGCTGGGTTTGCATGGTAGAGGAGGAGGGTCTTGCAGATAAGCGGGGACCTGGGCCAGCGTTGGACCTGACTGCAGTGACTTGGGTGTGTGTGTCCTTGACCAAGATGGGTTCCTCGTGTCTTAGATTTCTTGCTGTGAAGTCAAGAAGTCTGGCTGTGCCCCTTCTACCCGCCGCTCCCCCGTCCAAAAAAAAACCATCTTGGTTTTCCTGGGTGCCCACTCCCTGACAAAGTCTGGCTTCGGGGACCCTGGGAGGAGGAGGGCTCCTATCCCAGTCCCTGCTGGCCCTGAGTCCTCGAATCTGCCCTTGGGCTTAAATGGGCCTGTGGGAGAGGTGTTGCGGGGCTGTGCTGTGTGAGCCAGGGCCGGCTCACCACCAGTCCTGTCCCCTTCACACAGAAGAGTTGTTTGATGAAGACGCTCAGGTAGTGGAAGACGAGGAGGACGAGGACGAGGAGGAGGAGGGCGAAGAGGAGGACGTGAGTGGAGAGGAGGAGGTGAGGAGGCGGGGCTGGATAGGATACCATTGCACAGGGCCGGTTTGCAGGAGGTTTGGGTGGCTGGAGAGTGGGGAAGAAGGTGTTGGGGGCAAGAGTGCACCTGCTAAAGGTGGGTCTGGCTTTTCCTTCCTCGCCAATGAGTCTGTTAGGAAAGGACAGAGTCCACATGCCCCCTTCCAGCTTCCACAGAGTCTGGGGGGCGGGTGGGGAGAGCAGCAGCAGGAGACAGTGCCACCTCCGGTCAGGGGGAGAGGAGATGGTACCCCTTGGGGTGGCCCGAACCTGCAGGGGAGGTGGCCATGAGGGTGGCGGAGTGCAGAGGTGGAGAGCGTGGTGTAGGCTGCTTCCCATTCCCCGCCCACCCCCGCACACACATACATCTGGAATGTGCACTGGACCTCCTTTGTAAAGCAGGGCTCCCAGTGCCTTCCTCACTGGGCCGCTGAGAGGATAGGGCGTGAGGAAGCTGCTCCGAGACTGTATCTGGCAAAGTGCGAGTTTGGCCACCTGCTCTGGACACCGTGCCCTCCTTCACGCTCCTGCCCCGCCACCCCCTCCAGTGCACCTGGGCTTTGTTATTGTCAATATTCTGTCTCGTTGTGGAGTCATATTCTATAACTTGCTCAGAAGTGCATCAGCTCTAGAAAGGTTTAACAGGACAGTGGCCCAAGCAGGTGCCTGCGTGTCCCTCTTGCACACCCCCTCCGCTCCCTGTTTCCTGTCCCTCCCTGGAGGACACAGACATCCGCTGTGGCACAGACTTGCTCGGACGCAGCCTTCCCACCAGCCCAGCCCAACCCCACTCGACCTGGCCCAGGCTAGGGAGAAGCAGGCGGGCACACATACAACAGCTGCTGAGAGGGGCTTGGACCATCTTGTTTCCCCTCCACAGTCCCTTCTGCAGGGTCACGGGCAGGCACTCTGCCCTCCCCCAACTGGACAGGCCAGTGAGTTGTGCTGTGGCTGATGGACTAGTGGCCTTGCCCTTCCTGTCACGAGCGCGACAGCGTGCGGGCTTGTTTTGTGGCTGTAATCTCAGTGACCATCTGCACGCTTCCAGGGAGGGGGAACTCAAAAAGGCGTGTGTGCGTGAACACACACACACACACACACTTTCTCTCTCTCTCTCTCTCTCTCTCTTTCTCTCTGTCTCAGCCTCAGCAGGCAGGCAGGCAAGGATGCTATTTGGTGACAGCACCGAAGGATGTTTCTCTTCACATAATGCAATCTGTTGCCAAGGACTTTGCAGCCAGGGGCTGCAGGGCTCACCACCCAGGGATGCTGTGTGTGTCTGTGTGTTGTGGGGAAGCCACACCCCTGGCTAAATCCGGAGCAGGTTGGGGTGGGGGAGGGCTGCAGACAGCCTCTGGGGCCTTGACTACACCACTGCAGGGACTGGAGAGGGGGAGGCTGCGGTTGATCCCGAGCCTCAGGACCAGACTGAGGACGGACGGATGAGAGAAAGGCTGGCCTACTTTGCACAGTGGGGGAGTCTGCTCAGGCCAGCAGCTCTTTGCCTGCTTACCTCCCTCCAAGGGTCTCCAGGGCCCGTGTCCCCAGTCCAGGCATGCAATCCCAGGTGCTCTGCAGCTTGCATACCCGGGGCACCGAGCTCAGAACTGATGCTGGGCTGTGACCCAGAGGCAGCAGGCCTGGGCTGGGGATCCCGGAGGCCTAGGGGTGGTGGCCGTCCTTCTGTGCTGCCTGCACGCAGGATCGTAGTCCACCCCAGCACACTGTGACCTTCTGCTGTCATGTTTTCTCCTAGGAGGATGAGGAAGGTTACAACGACGGGGAAGTGGATGAGGAGGAAGAGGAAGATGCTGGTGGTATGACAGCCTTTCCCTCTGGGCTCCAAGCAGCCTGGCTATGCCCAACACTTGCTCACCTCACCCTCACCCCAGCCCCACCTTGCCTCGGGTTGTCCCAGCTCGTGGGTGGAGTGACAAAGACAGGATGGGGGTCTAACAGAAATTCTTGCCCTTACAGAGGAAGAAAGGGGTCAGAAGCGGAAACGAGACCCCGAAGACGAAGGGGAAGAGGACGACTGAGTGGAATCACTATTTTGAGAAAATTCCTATTGTGATTTGACTGTTTTTACCCGTCTCCCCTCCCCCCTCCTCCAAATCCTGCCCCCTGAAACTTATTTTTTTCTGATTGTAATGTTGCCGTGGGAACGAGAGGGGAACCGTGTACTGGGGGTCGCGGGGGGAGGGTGGGCGGGAGGGGTGGAATAAAAGACTATTTTTACTGCCATCCTTTATTTTTCCCCCTCCTCTTCCTTTGTGTCTGGTTTCGTCCCTGTAAGTACACACCGACTACTCACCTGCCCCACTCCGATGCCACGGGCTGGGACATTTCCCGGTGGGTCCCAGGTCCCTGGAGTTGGCAGAGGGATGGGGAACTAGACCTCAATCCGTTTACTCTGAGCCCTGGAGAGCCCAGGCCTGAAGCTGCATCTGTTCAAGTCTAGCTCTGGTCCTCGCAATTTCCCTGCAGTTCTCTGGTTGTAAACAGTGGTCTGCAAGCAGGCGGATTTGGCACGGGTTCCAGGGCTCTTCCCTGTCGTCTGACTTCCCTGGTCCCCTGCCCAGAGGGTGGCGGGCTCCTGTCGCTGGGGGACAGGACACCAAACCCAGCAGCCGTGAGCTGGAGTGGCAAATAAACTGGACCTGGTAGCATTTACCTGCTGACATCTGCCTGTCGGCAACATCAAGAAAGCTGGCCTGTGTGGCTCTGGAAGGTGCCGGAACCCTTGGTTTTAGACAGTGGAGTTCTCCCATGCATCCATGGCCGTGCCCAGAACACGGTGGCAGGCTTGTGCACAGGAGACATGGCAGGTCTGGTTTGCTTTGAGATTTTAGTTTTTGTTTCTTCTGTATACCTGACCACGGAAAAGCTAACCTGAAATTGTATTTTCTTACCTAGTAGGGACTGGAAAGGACTGCGGGTTCCTAGCTCATGTCCCCATGTGTGTGTTCATGTTCCTCCCACGGTTGCTCTAAGCAGTGCTGTGTCCCTTCTAACCCCTGTTCCATCCAACTCTTGTACAAACAGCCTGTGCCCCGGGTTCTCTCCTGCCCCTCAGAAGAGCCAAACTTTTGAGTTTTACATGTTTGTCATTGATAAATTTCAATAAATCTTTTTATACAATTTTTTTGGGGGATGGCTTCTTTTGAGTCCTGTAGGAGGCCACGGAGCTAGTCTAAGATGAATTCTGGAAAAGCTGCTAGCTCAGGGTGGGCAGGTAAGGGGGAAAGGGATCAGGCAGCACTTTGTTTGTTTGTTTGTTTGTTTATAGGAAGGGCTTCTAGGGACTAGACCCTGATCCTAGTATATGTGGTCCCCAAGTAGGGTTCAGTGGTGTGTCCTCAGGAAAGAGGTGGCGGGCTGGAATACAAGCAGTAAAAGATGCCAAGAGTCGCTTGAAAACACACACTGGAGCAACAAAACCTTGGACCCATTGCTGAACAAACCGTGTTTTGAATCTTCACTGTTTTGTTTTTCATGCTGTACAAAAAGAATGTATGCTGAAACTCAGGAATGTATAAAGCAAATTATTTCACAAACTCAAGAGATTCATAAATGGTGTTTTTATTTTTCTACTTTTTTTTAACTGTCATGGTGACCATTTCTGTCCACCCTTAAAAGGTTTGCATAAGTGTCCGTGGCCACATCACAGACCCTCAACTCGTGCTGTTTAGTTTGGGTAGTGCTTTAGCATGCCTTGTGTATTCAGTATGTCTCACCCTCTGGGGCTTCTTTGGCCAAACCTGTGTTCTTCAGGCTCATGGATGAGTTTGCACTGTGCTTTCCAGCAGGGCTATGCCCACTTTTCCTCTTGTGTTTACACAGACGAGGGTACACAGAAGGTGAAGCTGCCTCTTGGGATCCTCACATCACAGTGCCTGGTTCATTTTCAGGCTAGTTAGCGCTTCCCACCCGGCTTCCTGCTCGTGTGCCTGGGAAGGCCATGGAAGAGGTTCCAAGTGCTTGTGCCCCTGCCAACCCAGTGGGAGAACCAGATGGAGTTCCTGGCTCCTGGCTTCAGCAAGGCCTGGCCTGGCCTGCCACTGCTGTTGTAGGCATTTGGAAAGTGAATGGAAGACCTTCCTCTGTCACTGGACTTGAGAGAAATTTGGTTTGCCATACAGATCTAATCATAATAGCTTCTCAAGTGTTCCGCATTACTCTGTCCTAGCTCCTCACAATGTCTTAACATCCATTGTGCAATTCCAGCCTTGGTCAACTTGCCCTCTAAGACAAGTTGCCTCTGACTCCAGATGTAAGATGGGCAGGTGGCCTGTGGGCCAGGTGTGGTCTCAGTACTGAGGCCATGAGGTGCTGAGCTGGTGGACACAGGTTTCTGGTCCAGGCGCCCTCTGTGGAGGTTGCAAGTTAACTGGCAGATACAGAAATGGGATTTATGGAGTATAACGTGTGATGGATGAATGATGACCTTGGGCCCATCATACCAAGCATTCACAGCTGTGAGAAGGTTGTTTTAATGCCCATTTTGTAGATGAGGAACTTGGAGGCTGAGTGGGGAGGAAAAAGGGGTAGATCCCAGGTCTGTCTGGGACCACTTCAACTTCACTGAACCTAGTTGTGCGTGGCATGGAAGAAAAGGAAGGCCAGCTAGGGGGAAGAGCTGACCTTCACTGAGCTCTAGTGTGTGTGCCAGGCCTGCCCTGCACCACACATACAGTGTCACGTTAATCTCACTGAATCATCACAGCCACCTTCAGGAGGTGCCATCATCCCTGATAAACAGATGGCTCAGTGAGTGACTCACTCGTGGCCTTACAGCCAGGAAACAGCACTGTGGGAAATGTATCAGATGTGACTGCAGGGCAAGCCCTGGCCCTCGCCCCGAGTGCCCCTGCCCCTGCCCCGGTCAGCCACCTCCTGCCCCCATGCTCTGCGCCCACCTGTAGAAGTCAGTACCTGGAGTATCATAGCCCAGGTACAGAGGCTCCTCCCCACAGCATGCTGGCTGCCCAAAGCCAATAGGATGGGACCCTGAGCAGGGAGGAGACTATGGAAGAGAGGTCAGAGGAGGATAGCCAGTGTGTGCCCAAGCTACTCGCCCAGACCCTGTCCTGGGCCCCGCTGCTGATCCAAGTGGCCACAGAGGTCCAGAGTGGGGGCAGGGGCATATGGTGGCCCAGCAGCATCTTCCAGAGACAACAGAACCCAGCCCAGTGACCGGAGAGAGGCTGAGTCCTGGCAGCCTAGCTATGTTTTCTCTTTCATGGCTCTGGGATGCAGCACCTGTTCTTTATCTTCAGCCAACTCCGCTCCTGGATCCTCCGAGCAGCAGGGAGGGCTGTACCTGGCCTGGCGCTGACCAGCAGCTGGAATGAGAAACACCTGGTGATACTTCCTTAGGCCCTCCCAGTCGGCCATGGGCTTCCTAGCCATCGCCTCCCTTAACTCTCGCAGATTTCACAGAGAAGGGAAACAGATCCAGCTCCACTCTCCACACCAGCTTCCAGCTAATGCATGCCCTGCAGGGCAGTGGTGATGGCTCAGGTAGCTGGGTCCTGGTCATCCAAGTTGGAGAAATGATTTGAGTTCTGGGCTCTTGCTTTCAGCCTCGCCCAGCCCTAAACATTATGTGCATTTAGGAAGTGAACCAGCAGATGGGCATCCTCTTGGTCGCTCAAATTAAAAGTAGAAAGGGAAAAAAGAGAACTGTGTCTATAAATACATATGTACTTTAAATTATGTCAATCTCATGGTAAAGAAGTCCAAGCAATGCAAAGATGTTCTGTGACAAGGAAAAACAAAGTTCTCAATGCCGCTTGATGATGACGTGGAAATTTCCCCCCGCCTCTCCCTTTAAATATTTACATATGGTAAAATGTACTCTTTGTGTAGGATACTATAGACACGATACATTTTGTGGACTATCTGGGTTATAGAAAGAAATGAGCTGACCTTCTGGGAGGACGTTACATCTTGCTGACAGCTTCTGAAGATGCTGTACATCTTAGCATCCAGAAGTCAGGAGCTGGATATTCGAACTAGCTCTGAAATTAACCCTCTGGGAGCCTCGGCCAAGTCGCCTAGATGCCCAATGTGAAGAGCAATAAGCCAATGCTGTGGTGTTGGTTTCCCATACAGGCACCAGTTTGTGTGCTGGCTGCTCCACTTTTGATCCAGCTCCCTGCTGATGCACCCAGGAAAGCAGCAAAGGATGGCCCACATGCAAAGGAAACCTGGAAGAAACTCTTAACTCCTGGCTTCGGCCTGGTGCGGGCCTGGACATTGTGACCATTTGTAAGTAAACCAGCAGACCCCTCTCTCTTACTCTGCCTTTTAAATAGATAAAATAAATCTTTAAAACAAAGAGAAAATAATAGGTATCAGATGATTTCTTACAGTCTTATTTTCCTCACTGTCCTGAGGCCTCTGTTTACATCTGTTGTGGTGTTGGAAATAATCAGGTGTTTGTTTTGTTTTATTTATTTGAAAGGCAGAGCAACAGAGGAGACAGATCTTCCACCCACTGGTTCACTGCCCAAATGTCTTCACAGCTGTTGCAGAACAAGGCCAAAGCCAGGAGCCTGGAACTCACTCATGGGTGGTAGGCACTCGAGCATCCTGCTGTCTCCCAGGATGCACGTTGGCAGGAAGCTAGACTACAAGTGGAGGCAGGACTGGATCCCAGGCACTCCGAGATGGGATGCAGGTGCCCCACGTGGTGGCTCAACCCATTGTACCATAATGCCCTGTTGCTAGTCACATGTGCTTTGAACATATGGCTCAGAATTCCCTGGTCAAACTCTGCAGTAGCAGGGGAAAGGATTCCCTCTGCTGCCGCTGGGACACCCTGAGCAGTGGGAGTAGGGAGAGGACTTTCGGAGGTCTCTGGGTATAGAGTCACACCTCAACCACCAGGGTGACCTTGCGACCAGTGAGAAGGCAGGGACAGTGCAGATCTGCATCGAGTGCTCCTTCTGTGCCGGGCTGGACACGGTGACTGCATTTCGTTCTCACAGCAGAGCTGTATGGCATGTGGCTGTTACTATCCCCACTCTCCAGATAAACAGCCAGAAACTCAGAGAGGTACAGAAGGGGCTTGAGGTCCTGTTGCAAGGAGGGCAGGAGCTGCTGTCGGAACCTGCAGCTTCCTGGGCTGAAGGCTGGAGCTGTCTCCTGGTGGTTCAGCCCAGCACTGGCTACATCAAGACTCACCTCAGCCAAATCCTGGTTCACTCCTTAAGATGTTCGCTCCCAAGCCCAGAGGCCTTCCCTCCTCTCTGCAGCTCCTCTGCTTCCACACCACGACAAAGCCAGTCTCTCATTGCCCCTGGGAACAGGTGTCTGGAGCCCCAGGAACAAGGAGAATGGACCTCTGTGTCTGCAGGGAGGGATGTGAGATGTTTTGAATAGTCAGCAGCACCTCCTTCCAGTGCTAAAAAGAAAAAAAAAAAAAAAAAGAGGGGGGAGGGGAAGGTGAGGGAACAGCACAAGTGCTGGTGCCATTCTGGCATTTGGGGAACCAGCTCCCTGGCTCTCACTCTCTCTTTCATGCTCTCTCCTCTCTGTCAAAGCACAAATAAAAGCAAAAAACAGAACATCCTTAGTCATCAGGCAAATGCATTTTAAACTCACACTGAGTTGTCACACACACTTACCATTAAAAGAAAATCCAAGACTGACATGTCATGAAGCAACTAGAACTCATGACCATGACAATGTGAAGAATCATGTAACCTCAAAGGGAAATTCTAGCAATTTCTTTTAACTATATAATTGTAGGCAGACCCTATGACCAAGGAATTCCACCCCTTGATATTAACCTAAAAAAAAAATGAAAAACACTTAATCACCAAAGACTTGTGCAAGGAAATTTACAACAACTCTCTTTTGAGAAACTTTACATTGGAAACAACGGAGGTGTCTGAGAACTGTTGAATGAACAAATTGTAGCTTCTCTGCACCGTGGAATATCGTCACCCAACCATACAAAGGAATGGATTGTTGGTGAACACAACTCAGAAAAGTCTCACAAATCATTTTTCTGAGTCAAACCAAAGCAGAGGCTATAGTACAAATAAGGGCACTTCAAAATTTCAGGGAAAAGTAGGACTGAAATCCACACACAGTCTCCATACTATACATATTCTGTAAACTTTATGAAACCCTTTCCTGTACAACTGTTGTGAAAGCTTTGCACCTAAACACATTTACCTTTTCATTTCATTCTTTGAGAAATTTTTGAAGCTTTCTTGCACTATTGGATTCTATTTCTGTATCTTTGAAACACTTATTTTTATTTAAATGGCAGAACAAGGAGAGACAGAGCAGGATCTTCATCCACTGGTTCACTCCCCACATTACAACAATGACCGGGGCAGGTCTGAAGTCAAGAACCAGGGACTCCTTCTGGGTCTTCCATGTGAATACAGGGTCCCAAGGGTTTATCCTTCACTGCCTTTTTTTTTTTTTCAAGATTTGTTTGTTTTTATTGGAAAGGCAGATATACAGAGAGGGAGATCTTCCTACCAATGAATCACTCCCCAAGTGCTGCACCAATCCAAAGTCAGGAGCCTCTTCCAGATCTCTCATGCAGGTGTAGGGTCCCAAAGCATTGGGTCGTCCTCGACTGCTTTTCCAGGCCACAAGCAGGGAGCTGGATGGGAAGCAGGGCTGCCGGGATTAAAACCGGCGCCCATATGGGATCCCAGCATGTTCAAGGCGAGGGCTTTAGCCGCAAGGCCACTGTGCTGGGCTCCTTCGCTGCTTTTTCAGGCCATAAGCAGGGAGCTGGATCAGAAGTGGATCATCCAGGACTAAACAGGCACTCAGGGGAGATGCCAATACTGCAAGAAGAGGCTTAACTGGCTATGTCACATGCTGGCCCTGATTTATATAAAATGTAATAACAAACAAAATCATTCTACAGTGATGAAAGCCAAACCAGTTTGCCTCTGTGAGCTTTGGAATGGGAAGTGACTGGAAAGGGACTTTTTAGTATCTTAATTGGGGTGTAGATGATACATTTGCAAGATTTATCAAACATTTAAGATTAGCACTTTTCACATGCAAAAACATACAGAACCATTAGATAAATACTGATGCTCAGTTAATGATGTGCACACTGACGTGTTTAGAAATGAAATGCATTAATTTCTGGAATTTATTTTGGAATGCATAAAAATAAGATGGATTTGAGATAAGTAAATATGGTAAAATGTTAGTCATAGAAGCTGGGTAGTAAATATATCTCCCACTGTTCTGCATGTAGGAAAAATTTCATGGTGCAGTTGTGGTGTGAAGGTCATGTGTAAAGCAAAGACACGTTACGGCAAATTTTTTGATCACCTAAAACATTAATCTTATATGTTTGTATTCAACTAAGATAGGTTAATATAATTCTTTATGGCCAAAGTAAAAAAGTAACTCATTATAAAAATTCTGGAATGTACTGAGAAATGGAAATAGTTTTTGTTTGTATTGCTAATATCATAACCTGCAGGAAAATCACTTAACAAGGTACTAGCATATTTCTTTTTTCACTTATCTCAAACATTTGTCCTATGATTAAATATTCTTCAAGAGCATGATTTTTAGATAGTGGTATATTCCGTTGTCTGTGTGCACTATATATAAGTTGTTGAATCACTTCCTATTGTTAGATGTTGGCTCGTTTCCAAGACGTTCAACTGCGAAGAAAGCGGGAGTGAACATTATTGTGCATTCATCCTTGATCACATGTTCGTTTTTCCTTAGGATGCATTCTTTGATTTTGGTTTGCTAGATCAGAAGTTAGGAACATTTTCAATGCTTAATATAAGCACATTGTTTCTAGAAAGGTTATACGGTTTACATACCCTATCTGGTATATGAGAGTGGTTAATTTCCCTGAAATTTAATCATCTCAGTATTTTCTAAAATTTAGCCTTTATATTTTTACCAGTTCCACTGAAGGAAGAGTGTATCACAGGATAATTTTGAAAGTAATTCAGTTTTGAATATTATTGAATGTTTCTTTTTCCAGCTATTTATAAGTGGATTGTATTTCTTTTGCATCCTTCTCCTGATCATTCTAATGATGTTTTTTTTATTATCATATTAATTTGTGGATGTTTCTGTAAAATGAAATACAAAGTACAAAAATACAAAAAATAATTTTTGTAAAGAGCAATCCCATGCCTTATGGATTCATTATGGACCCCTCTCCCAGCTTCTTCCTTCTCTTTTTAAATTAAATTTGTGATTTGGGGGCAATTGTAGGCTCACATGTAGGTGTCAGAACTCCCAGGAGAGCTCCCACATGCTACCCAGCTTCCCCCTATAGTGAGACCCTGGGAAGGCATGGCACAATATCACGGTCAACATTGAGATCATTCCTGTGAGTAGAAGAGGCACTCGGTGCTCCAGTAGCCTTTTCTTGTAGCGACATCTGCTTCCCTCCTGCCCCCAGTGCTTCCTTACTTCCTGAAAACCACCAATCTGCCCCCCATGGCAGCAGTGTAGTTATTGCAGAAATGTTAAAAAATGATACAGTGCAAAAATATGTAACTCTTTAGGATTGTCCTGAGCACAATTGTCTGGGGAGTGCGCGAATCTGTCAGCGGTACTCCACCATTTGCATGTGCGGGAGTTTAACCACTCACTCCATGATGGACATCTGGGTTCCAGATTGGAGCTTTATAAAAATATCTGCTGGGATCTGGCAGCGTGGCCTAGCGGTTAAAGTCCTTGCCTTGCATGTGCCAGGATCCCATATGGCTGCCAGTTCTAATCCCGGCTGCCCTGCTTCCCATCAGCTCCCTGCTTGTGGCCTGGGAAGGCAGTCAAGGACATCCTAAAGCCTTGGGACCCTACACCTGCATGGGAGACCCCAAAGAGTTGAGCTAATGCTCAACTCTGGCCATTGGGGCCATTTGGGGAGTGAATCCACAAATGGAAGATCTTTCTCTCTGTCTCTCCTCCTCTCTGTATATATGACTTTCCAGTAAAAATAAATAAATAATTTTTAAAAATAAAATAAAAGAAAAAAACTGCTGATCCAGTACATTGGCTCAGTCGGCTAATCTTGTACCTCCAAGCGCCACATCCCATATGGATGCCGGTTCATGTCCCAACTGCTCCACTTCCATCCAGCTCCCTGCTTGTGGCCTGGGAAAGCAATAGAGGACGGCCCAAAGCCTTGGGAACTTGCACCCACATGAGAGAACTAGAGACCGCTACTGGCTCCTGATCTTGGATTGGCTTGGCTCCGGTCATATCAGCCATTTGGAGAGTGAACCAGTGGATGGAAGATCTTTCTTTCTGTCTCTCTTTCTCTCTATAAAACTGCCTTTCAGGTAAAAACAAACATACACACATATAACACACACACACACACACACACACACACACACACACACACATATATATTTGAGAAAAAGCTACTGTAACTTCCTATAGGTTTTTGTGGGAATGCAAGTCTTCACTTTTCTGGGGTCAGTGCCCAGGAGTGCAATTGTTGAATGGGATGCTGGTTGCACAGCAAGTTTTCAAAGCTGGCAAGCTTTTTTCAGAGTGGCGACGGCACTTTGCATCCCACAGGGACAAGAGTGATGTAGTTTCTAACACACTCGCCAGCATTTGTTGCTGCTGCTAGGATTTATTTAAAAATTCTGATAGGTGTGCAGTTAATACCTCATGGTGCATTTAATTAGCATTCCTCAAATGACTAATGGTTTTGAACATCTTTTTGGGTGTTTATTTGCCACAAGGATATCCTCTTTACTGAAATAGTTCCTAGTGTTTAGGGTTCATTCTGCAATGGGATTTATTTTTTAACTGTTGAGTTTTGAGAATTCTTTATGTATACTTGATACTAGGCCTTTGTTGAAAATGTAGTTTACAAATATCTTCATCCAGTCTATAGATTCTTCTTTTATCTTTTTTTAATGATTTATTTATTTGAAAGGCGAAGTTACAGACAGAGAGGGAGAGAAGGAGGGAGGGAGGGAGGGAGAGATCTTTCTGTTGGTCAGTCCCCACATAGCTGCAGCGGCTGGGTCTGGGCTAGGCTGAAGCCAGGAGCCAAGAGTTTCTTCAGGCTCACACGGATGTAGAGGCTGCAGTACTTGGGCCATCCTCCGCCTCCTTCCCAGGTGCATTGTCAGGGAGCTGGATCAGAAGTGGAGCATCCGGGACTCAAACCAGCACTCATATGGTTTACTATACCACAATGCTGGTCCCTGGAGCTACTTTTTTGCATCTGCTTAACATGCTTTTTAGAGAGCAAGCATTTTTAAGTTTGATGTAGTTAAACTTACCAGTTTTTCCTTTTGTGCATGCATATCTAGAAGATTTCTTCTTGTCTCTTTCTGAAAGTTTTATAGTTTTATTTTACATTGGTCCATTTTGAAATAATTTCTGTATGAAGCATGAAGTTTCAGTCCAGGTTCTTCTTCCACATTCGTCACACCTTCTTTCCCAAAAGGCTCTGTTCCTGCTTGGAATTGTTGGCACACCTGCCCAAACATGATCTGGGTATGTGTGGGCAGGCTGTGGTTGGAGTCTCTGCTCTGCAGATCTGTCTATTCCTATGTACATGTTATAGAGAGTCTTGAATGAAGTCTATAAATTGGACGGATTGATGGGTCCGGGTTTATCCTTGATTTTCAAAATTAGTTAAGCTGTTCTAGTTCCTTTGCTGTTTCGTATTTTAGACAAATCTAGTCTGTGTCTACCAAAAAACTCCCTGTGCCTTTTTTTTTTTTGAAAGATTTATTCATTTTATTACAGCCAGATATACACAGAGGAGGAGAGACGGAGAGGAAGATCTTCCATCCGATGATTCACTCCCCAAATGAGCCGCAACGGGGTGATGCCGGGAACCTGGAACCTCTTCCGGGTCTCCCACGCGGGTGCAGTGTCCCAATGCATTGGGCCGTCCTCAACTGCTTTCCCAGGCCACAAGCAGGGAGCTGGATGGGAAGTGGAGCTGCCGGGATTAGAACCGGCGCCCATATGGGATCCCGGGGCTTTCAAGGCGAGGACTTTAACCACTAGGCCACGCCGCCAGGCCCTCCCTGTGCCTTTGATATGAATTGTATTGTTTATATATCAGTCTAGGTAGAAGTGACAGCTTCACTGTGCTGAGCCTCCAGATCCGTTAAACAATGGGTTTCTCTGTTCATTAAACTCTCATTTTTTCATTAACGTCTTGGAGTTTTCATTACACAAGCCCTATACATGTTATAGTAGTGTTACACTGAAGGTTTTCATGTTTGAGGGATTAAAAAATGATATTGCAAATTTCAGTGCTTGCATACTACTAACAGTAGTTGAATTATAATTGATTTTTCCTATCTTGATTTTGACTTTACTGAACTCATTTTATTAATTCTAGGAAGTACGTGTGATCCTTTGGAGTTTTCTTTGCCTTTTAACATTTACTTTTTTAATTTTTTACTAGTTTAGAAGTAGAATTACACACAGAGAGAGATCTAACAATTGCATTGGTTCACTTCCCAAATGGACATAATGACCAAGGATAGACCAAACCAAAGCCAGGAGCAAGGAACTTCTTCCAGGTTTCCCACGTGGGTATCAAGGACTCAAGAACTTGGGCAGTCTTCTGAGGATTTCTCAGATGTATTGGAATGATTGGAAGAGGAGCAGCTAGGACTCAAACCAGTGTTCATATGAGATACTGGTGTCCCAGACGGCAGCTTAACCTTCTGTGCCACAAAGCTAGCTGAGATAGCGTTGTTTCTTTCTCCCAATCTTTGTAGCTATACAGTTTTTTCTTGATTTAATATTCTGTCTAGAATTTCCCACACTCTGATGAATAAGAGGGGCAAAAGCAAGTGTCTTTACCTTACTGCCAATATATTGGGAAAACCCATTTCATCTTTCTCCAGGAAGAGCTATTTGGTTAGATTTGTTTGCCCAAGTAGAGGAGTTTCTCTTTATTCTCTTGTTTCTATGAGTCTCAATCATAAACAAGTGTTGAATTATGTCAGATATTTTTCCTTCAACAGCTGTTTTCTTTGACCTGTTGATATGCTTTACATTAATTGGTTTTCAAATGTTCAACCAGTCTTACATACTTGGAGTAAACAATATTTTGTTACAATTCTTTTTACATACGACCATATACTATTTTCCAATCTTGTGTTGCATCTATATTCATGACAGATATTGGTCTGTCATTCTTTTATTATACTATTTTTAAACCTAGTTTTGATACCAAGGTAATGTTAATTTTATAAAGCAAACTGGTTATTAGTTCCTCTTCCTCTATTTTATAGAAGAAAATATGTAAGGTTTTCTTTTGGGGAGTTTAAATGCTATTAATCCAATTTCCTTAAGAGTTCCAGCAGTTTCAAGTTATCTATTTCATACTAGGTGAGGTTTGGTAGTTTTTGAGAACTGGGGCTTTTCTGTCTAAACTGTCAGATTTATGTGTGTAGAGTTTTCCTAATATACTTGTATTTTTCCTTCGATGTCAGCAGGCTCCCTGATGACATGGCCAGTTTCATTCTTGTCACTGATCACTTATGTTTTCCCTCAATCTTTCTTTGCCCACCTTCCTAGAGATTTGACAAGAACAAGTGGCCTATTTCATTGATTTATCCTTATTTTTTAATTTCATTAACTTCTCTTCTTTATTATTCCTTCCTTCTTGCTTTGAGGACTTGGAAAAGGTTCGTTTCTTTGAAAGGAAAGAGAGAGAGAGAGAGAGAGTCGGGGACTCCAGCCATCCAGCCAGGTCTCCCACATGGGTAGCAGGGACCCAAGGACGTGGACCATCGTCTGTTGCTTTCTTTCCCTGATGCATTAGCAGGGAAGGGGATTGGAAGCAGATCACAATCCACTGCACCACAACACCAGCTCCTTTTCATTTTTATGCCTGTTGAAGTTTGTTTTATGACCCAGGGTGTGGTCTATCTTGGCATGCAGTTACCAAATGTTTAAGAAAACCGTACTTTGCTGGTTAGAAGTTGAGTGTACTATAAATGTTGATGAGGTCCTGATGGTATCTTTGAATTCTTCTTTGCCGACACGGAGAGGAGAGCTGGAGTCTTCACTGCAGTTGTGGTTTGTCTGCCTGTCCTTCCACTTCTCTCAGTTTCCCTTCAGTTACCTCACAGCTTTGTTTGCCAGTGCATCCACACTTAGGACCGCTGTGTCTTTCTGTTGAGTAAGTTTCACTGTCACCTTGGAATGCCTGTCTTTGTAACTAGTAAAATTTTTGCTCTGAATTCTACTTTACCTGGTGTCATATCCAATTCTTGCATTGTTTTCATTGATATTTGTACCACTACAAGATTTTCTGAAGAGTTTTTTTTTTAAATGGAAATGGAGGATAAGAATTCTAAAAACAAAACAAAACAAAACTAAAAAGGGCCATTTTGCCCAATAGTTCAAACTCTGGTTAAAATGCCTGCATTCCTTACTGGAGTGTTTGGGGTGTTGAGGTTCGATGTCCTGCTCCCGTCCCTGACTTCCACCTCCCTGCTAAGTAGCACCCTGGCAGCAGGGATTGCTCAAATACTTGGGGTCCTGCTTTCCACATGGGAGAGCCACACTGAGTCCCCAGCTCCCGGGTCCAGCCCTGCCTCTGTCCAGCTGTTACCAGCATTTAGGGAGTGAACCAGCAATGGGAGTTCTCCCTCTATATGTCTCTCAAACAAATAAGTAATTTTGAAAAGCTTTCAGAATTTTAAAACACAGTCAACCTTCACTTATCCACAGTGAAAATCATCTATAAGTGTAAACACCAAGTAGCATCACTAAATGTGCTTACTCTACCCCCTATGTTCCTTCTTATGGTAAAATAAAGCATGCGTGTGTGTGTGTGTGTGTGTGTGTGTGTGTGTTTATACTTATATATATGAATAGATCCTGTGGCTTTGTTCTGCCCAACTGAGGGCTGACTCATCTCACTCCCTGCAGAACTTCAGCCAAGAGAGGAGCACCACTCTGAGAACCTCTCAACTCCATGGCCTCAGGACAGCTCCCCAGCCTCCAGAATTTTCCTGGATTCTTCCAGGCCACAGGAATTCTTAAGTATAGAATTCTAAAAGAAAAAATCTAAAAAAAAAAAAAAAAAAAAAGAGGGAGGGGGTGCGGCACAGTGGTGCAGCACACTAACCCTTTGCCTGCAGGGGCAGTATCCCACATGCGCTCTGGTTGGTGTCCTGCTCCACTTTTTTTTTTTTTTAGAGATTTATTTATTTTTATTGCAAAGGCAGATATATATAGAGGAGGAGAGACAGAGAGAAAGATCTTCCAGCCAACAATTCACCACCCAAGTGACTGCAACGGCTAGTGCTGTGTCAATCCGAAGCCAGGAACCTGGAGCTCTTTCAGGTCTCCCACGCAGGTGCAGGATCCTAAGGCTTTGGGCTGTCCTTGACTGCTTTCCCAGGCCACAAGCAGGGAGCTGGATGGAAAGCAGGGTCGCTGAGATTAGAACTGATGCCCATATGAGATCCCGGCGCTTGCAGGGTGAGGACCTTAGCCGGTAGGCCACCGCGCTGGGCCCTGCTCCACTTTTGATTCTCTTTCGATTCCTCTCTTTGTCTGTCTCTCCTCTCATCGCAAAAACTGCCTTTCAAATGAAAAAAAAAATAATAATTCTTTTAAGAAGTGATTCTAATCTTTCTTCCAGGTGAGATTACACACAGAAACACAGAGAGGCACCAATAAAGCTCAAACACAGGATCTAGCCAGCAACTTCCAACTTGTGGCCCACCATCTCACCACACAGCTGCTGTTGATATTTTGGTGACTTCTACATTTATCTCTGGATTATCACAAATATAATGAATTCCACTGATATTTCTCTTTTTGGATTAAAAGGTCCAATGTAAAAAAATAAAACTGTGGTTATTCCAAATATGCCACAATTTTTGCCTCCTCATTTAGGCATTTCTCATTTTATAACTCACCAGGTGCCCCTTAAAATGACATTAGCTGCAGTTTTCTCTTATTAAAAGTTTTTCTGATTTGTTTGAGAGGGAGAAATATCTTCCACTTCTTGGTGTGCTGAGTGCCTGTACAGACTGATGGGGCCAGGAGTAGAACTCCCAATGTACTCTCCCATGTGGGTTTCAAACACCCAACCACTTGAGCCCTTGCCTGCTATCTCCCAAGCTACACATTATCAGGAAGTTAGAATTGGGAGCACCGCTTGGAACTCGAACCCATGCACTCTGATATGGGATATGAGGTTCCCAAGCAGGGTCCTTACTGCTGCAGCAAACACTGCCCACCTGCAGGGTCTCTTTTGATAACTCTGGGAAGCCTCGTAGTGAGCTTCCAACCCATTAAGGATGGGATGCTCTGATTTAGGACAGCAGAATTCATATTAGCTGATCATCCAGGTCTTGCTAACCTGCAGTCCAGAGAAGACAGAATGTGGGGATTCCTGCTCATGTAGGCACAGCTCCATGAGATCATCCCTATTGCAGGAGCGAGAGGCATTTATCCTACTCACCCCAGCAAGTATCAGGCTGGGAGGCTGCCCTACCCACACCTTGTGGACTTCATGAATCCTCACACTTTCAACACAACCTAAGAACAGACATGTTAGCTTCTTTTCTGGAAAGCTCTAAAAGGCAGACCTTCCTGGCATGATGGCTCAGTGGCTAAAACCTTACCTTGCATGCGCCAGGATTCCATATGGGGAATTTGTGTTCTGGCTGCTTCACGTCCCAACCAGCTCCCTGTTTGTGGCCTAGTAAAGCAGTAAAGGATGGCCCAAAGCCTTGGGACCCTGTACCCATGTGGGAGACCTGGCTCCTGGCTTCAGATCAGCTCAGCTCTGGCCATTGCGGTCGCCTGGGGAGTGAACCAGTGGACAGAAGATTTTTCTCTCTCTCCTTCTCTCTGTAAATCTGCTTTTCCAATAAAAATAAACAAATTGAGAGAGAGAAAGAGAAAGAGAGAAGAGAGAGAGAGAACTTCTGAGAACACATGCCACAACCGGGTCACAGGAGTACAGGCAGCCCAAGGTCTGACCTTTCCATCAGAGGTTAGGAGGATCCTGGTAGTCGGGAGACCTGCATGTGCTGCATCATGATAGTGGAGGATGCTGGGAGAGCCGACGGCCCTTACCAAGCTGAACACTACGAATGGGTGAGGGCTTTTAGAACAGAGCTGCTAGAGAGAACAACCAAGACAATAATGGTCCAAGAGAGGCACGAATCCCTGCCATGGTTGGGCACACACTGGTGGGCAAACACCTGTAAGGGGCTTGAATGGGATTTGAGCTTTGGATCTGAGTCTGTGGTCAGGATGAACAGAAGTTTTTGTTGTTGTTGTTGTTTGTTTTGTTTTAAATCTGTTATCCCTTGCTGCTTTAAGAACAATGAAACTAGGGACTTGGCGCCATGGCATAGCAGGTTCACAGTAGGAGGAGAGCTTCCTCTGCTCGTGACTCCAGCATCCCATATGAGTGCCAGTTTTAGTCCCAGCTGCTCCATTTGCAACCCAGCTCGCTGCTAATATGCATGGGAAAGCAGCAGAGGATGGCTCAAGTGCTTCGGTTCCAGCATCCATCCTGGCTCCTGCCTTTGGACTGGCTCAGCTCCTGCCATTGCAGCCATTTGGGGAATGAACCAGCAGATGAAAGATCTTTCTATATCTCTCCATGTCTCTTTCTCGTCTATAACTCTGCCTTTCAAACAAAGATAAATAAATTTTTAAAAATAAGCTAAATCTGAGGCCTAAAGGTAAATAGCAAAATAGAACAATGTTGGAGGATCCAGTGGGGACAGAGACCTCACTGACTCTTGGACCACTTCTCTCGCACTTTTCTGGCATATTCATTGGAGCAAAATTAAAACCCATCTTTCATTCCATCTACAATGCATTCACGTGGGTCAAAAAACAAAAAAACATGAAAGCGTCTACACTGAAAGACTTCCTTACTACTCTGTCCCTGCTACCCATTCTATCCTACACTTGAGGCACTTGCTTTTTTTTTTTCTGTGTATTCCATTATTTCACTTTGCATTATTATTGTTGCAGCTTTATTCCACTGAAGGCAGCACAAAGAACTCTGGGAACATGAACTACCAAGCCAAATTGACAGTTCAACTTCCTGCTCACAACTCATTAGCTCCATGTCTCTATGCAAGCTCTAGGATCTCTCAGGACTCCCACATCACAAGTGGACAGTGAGGGTGTACTGTGGTTGTCTGAGGAATAAGTGAGCTAAATGTGTACACGGAGCATTTAGGAAGGAGTCCTGATACACAATGAGCTTGTGTGTACGGTCCTATTCCCACAGAGTGGTGGTGGTGGCTTCCTTGGAGCAAGGCTGCCCAAGGTCAGATCTCACCACCTGATGAGTCACATGGAGTTAATCATAGTGATCACTCTCATAAGGTTGCTGTACTATTAAACGCATATGTACATGTTAACTCACTCACAGATATCTCACTTTACACCATGCCTTGGGGCCAGTGTTGTGACACTGAGGGTTAAGCTACTGCTTGCACTGCTGGCATCCCATATATGCACTGGTTCAAGTCCTGATTCCTTCACTTCTGATCCAGCTCCTTGTGGGTGCAACTAGCAAAACAGCAAAAGATGACCCAAGGATTATAGGTCCCTACCATTCACATGTGGGAAACCAGGATGGAGTTTCAGGCTCCTGGCTTCTGCCTGGACCATTCCCAACTTCTGTGTCTGTTTTGGGAGTGAACCAGTGGACAGATCTCTCTCTTGCTCTCTCCTGTGTGTGTATGTATGTGTGTGTGTGTGTGTGTGTCTGCAACTCTGCTTTATAAATAATTTTTTTGAAGGACATTGCCTTGTGCTTGCTAGGCACTATCATATTTCATCAAATCCAAAATGCCTTGGATTGTAAAACACATCATTATTTTATGTACTGAGAAAGAAAAGCCATTCCAATTAAATTATGACATGCCTTTGACTGTAATACATCCTCATTTCAAATATGTTGTAAAGTGAAAAAGTACCCATCTTAGAATTGATGAAATATAGGATATGCGCATAAGCTATTCCACTCCTTCTTTTACTTAAAAATACAACTTGGATATTTTTTTTGTATTGCTACAAAGAGAGATTTTTTCCTCTTTTACAAAAAAAAAAAAAGGCTGTATAGTAATCCATTGTGTGGATGAACCATAAATTATTTAACCAGTCTTCTATTACTTTCCAGTCTGTTGCTGTTACAAACAATACCACAATGAATAACCTTGCAGATATGTCATTTTGCACGTCTGCTATTAGAGCTGCAGAATAAACTTCCAGAATTGGAATTGCTGGGCCAAAGAGTACACACATTTGAAATTTTGGCAGGGATGCTATGCGCAAGTTTCAAATTGCAAGGCTACTTCAAAACAAGGAAATCCTTCATCAAGGATGTTAAGGAAAGAGCAGCTTAATGAGAAGGAGAGCCGAGGTGGAAGTCTTCCCACAGGGTACAGGAGAAAGCAGGAACACTCTGCTGTCCAGTTGAGTGCCAGGGAAATCGGCAGGCTTTTTGAAAGGCATTTTGGCACTGTGTTTTGTTTTTCTTTTTCGTTGTAAATAATTTTAGCATTAATTGTCTTTTTTTAGATTTTAAATTATTTTTATTTTTGATGAGTTTTACATAGTTGATAAGGGTGGATAGGGTCAAGGACTATAGCAAAGTGGGTGATATCACGATTTTCACATTCTCTTTTTTCGCTTCCTGTATCTGGAGGAAGGGGGAGTCAAGGAAACAATCCACACCCAGCCTCCCAAATGCCTCTACACCCCAAGATGGAGGGCAGCCACCCGACACTACCCTAGGATCTCCAATGTGGGGCATGCTCTCAGGGTCCTGCTCAAGAGGTTTTGATAGTTTAATGGTTCCGATTTACTGCTGATCTCATCACTCCAAGCACGATGAAATTTCTCCAGAATCCATTGGTTGACATAATCCGCCTTAAAGTCTTTTTGCCCAGACACTCACTGCCAACACTTGGCTGAGGTAGTTGATCGGTCTGTTCTGTCCTCTGTCTTCTGTTGTTGTACTAGGTGTCTTCTGCAGACTCCAGTTTACTGCTATATCCTCCATATGCACCTGGATATGCTGTGCACTGCTCTGTCTAAGCCACTGAGGATGCCCAGCTCTGACACATGCACTCCACGGTCAGACCATGGATCCTGCAATTCTCTCCACAGTTGGGGTTCTGAGTATAGCAATCCAGTTGGGGGTTATATATCTGAGGTTATATATGATCTGGTTCTTGGGTGTGCTTGTAAAACAAGGCCTGGCACAGTCTGTTGTCCCAATCAGCTTATGCCCATGCTGGTAGTTACAATTGTTGGGTCAGTTCTGTCTCCAGCCCTGTCTTTTACCACAAACAAATGGGTGTTGCAATCCATGAGTGATCCTGCCTACCACACACTTCGCCTTCACAGATACTGGTGGGAGCTGCAGGCTAGTCAGAGCAACCCATAATAACCCCCTCCAGGCCCGCCCCTTACCCTGGTTCCCAATGCTTGCCAGAATGTACAGCAGACTGATCCAGTCTGTCCCACATCGCATCCAGCTCTCATGCATGTCAATGGGCATTGGAACCTAGTTCAATCCAATCGGCCCCACTATCCAGCCCACACACATGCTGGTGGATGCTGCTCTCTGTCTCTAGCCATGCTTGCCCCAGTCCTGGTTCTTATGCTCCCCAGTCAGAGTGGCAACCCAAGAGGGAGGTGCCCACTTTTTGTCTCCCTACTGGGCCTATTCCCACTTCTGGATCTTGCACTCTCTGGTTAATTCTGCAGTTTAACTTAACAGAGTTTGCCACCCTGTATCAGCATCTGCCAGCTGATGCTGTGGCTAAGCACAACCAACCCTCACCCACTCTGATTTATGCTTTCACCAATAGGAACAGTCAGCCTAGCCTGGCTTTTCCCTGATTTAGCTCACATGAAGCCAATAGGTGTTGTAGCCCTGCCCGGCCTGGTCAGCCCCCATCCCAACTCATGCTCTCCATGGGAGTGGTGGTCTAGCAGGGAGCCCTCCACATTCCATTCTCCCTACCGGTTTCGCCCCTGCTCCGCCCCCCCCCCCCCCCGGTCTCACATGTGCTAGTTGGGCGCTGTGGCCCAGTCTGGCATGGCCCACCTCTCCTCGACATTTGCCAGTGGGTGCTGTAGCCTGGCTGGATCCAGCCCAGCTTCAATTACAACTCATGCTGGTGGGGGCTACATCCTATCCCAGTCCAGCTCAGCTGATTCCAGTCCTGGCCCTCATGTGAACTGGCTTGTGTTGTGACCCAACACAGCCCAACCCACACTCCATTCTGGCGCTCGGATTCACCAGGGGGTGATGTGAGCTGGCTCAGCCTGGTTTTCCCCTGACCTGTGCCAAATGTATGCCAGTGGGTACCTTTCCCTGGCCTGGTCCGAGCTGCTCCCTGTCATTGTTCTTGTGCTCACCTGCAGGGACTGTGTCCTGACAGAGGGGTTCTCCAAATTCCTCCATCAGAACCTCTCCCAAACGCCAGATCTCATGCACACCAATGGGACCTTGGGCCAGCCCTACTTGGTTTACCTCCTGCCATAGCCTTTCCTGCCTGCCCTTCATCCATTCTGGTTTTTACTGTTCGATGTTTCAGCCCAGCTAAGCCTGATTCATACCTGGACACAAATCACGCATGGTTCAGTAGAGGCAGAGACCCAGCCTATGTGAAAGGCAGAGATAGAGAGACTATTTCTTATCTGCTGGTTCACTTTTTTTTTTATAAATTTTTTCTAAAGATTTATTATTTTTATTACAAAGTCAGATACACAGAGAGGAGGAGAGACAGAGAGGAAGATCTTCCGTCCGATGATTCACTCCCCAAGTGACCGCAATGGCCGGTGCTACGCCGATCCAAATCTGGGAGCCAGGAACCCTTTCCAGGTCTCCCACACGGATGCAGTGTCCCAATGCATTGGGCCATCCTCAACTGCTTTCCCAGGCCACAAGCAGGGAACTGGATGGGAAGTGGAGCTGCCGGGATTAGAACTGGCGCCCATATGGGATCCCAGAGTGTTCAAGACTAGGCCACGCCGCTGGGCCCTGCTGGTTCACTTTCTAAATGCCCGCAATGGCACAGGGAGGCGTCATAACCACTGCCCCCCCCACCTGCCAACACTCACCCCTGGCCCTGTCCTTTCAATGCTACTTCTTGGATGCCGTCTTACAAAAGCATCAGCAGGAACTGCAAAGGCTTAAGTGATCAGAACAGCAAACATAAACTCAGTGCTCTCAGATGGGAACTCATAGCCCTGGGAGCTTTAGAGAATACGAAGCTCATTAGTCACGAAGTCAGTGTTGAACCCAACGATCTGGGCCTGTTTCTATGTTCTTAGACCTACAAATAGTAAAACAAAACATCAAAGAAGTTTTAATGTCCTAAAGTGAATTATTTAATATTATTGAAGTATTCAATAATATTATAATATTAATATCATTATTATTATTTTGTAGAGAAGTTAAAGTGGTGTTACACACATGTATGTATTTCACTGCACACACATGTATGTATGGTTGTGGCTGTCATATAGAGGTTGGATGAGTGGGATAGATGGGTAGATTGACAATTGCATATGTGGAAACAGATAATATCTTGAAGGATAATGAAGCAGCCAAGAATGTTTACTACAACAACTTCTGGATGTGAAGACTGTGGGATGATAACTTCATTTTTAAAACTTCCAGGTTTTTACTGGAAAGACAGATTTACAGATAGAAGGAGAGACACAAAGAGAAAGATCTTTCATTTGCTGGTTCACTCCCCAAATGGCCACAACAGTTGGAGCTGAGATGATCTGAAGCCAGAAGCCAGGCATTTGCTTCCAAGTCTGCCACACAGGTTTAGGAACCCAAGGCTTTGGGCTGTCCTCTGCTGCTTTCCCAGACCTCAAGCAGGGAACTGCATGGTAAGTGGAACAGCTAGGACAGAAACTGGTGCCCATAGGCGATATTGCCACTTATAGGCTGATGGTTAGCCTGTTGAACTTTTGTGCCAGCCCCTTGAATGAACTTCTTGCAATGACCTTGTTGTTAAAGAGCAGCAGTCACAGGGACACTGAATTCTTGACTCCAGAAATTATCTTTCCCCTGCCCTATCATCAGCAAAAAAAACCAAAAACAAAACAGAACAGAACAAAACAAAACAGAACAGAACAAAACAAAAAGAGAGAGAGAAGTGATGGAATACAAAGGGAGAAAGATGGAAAGAAATCTAAGAGGCAAGGTGAGAGGGTGGAGGAGAGAGAAAAACCCAGAGATAAATAGCCTACTAGTACTGTTTTACTGGGAAATGATTCGACATTATCATCTATGGAAATCAAGTATTTTAAAAATGATTTTAAATCGTTTTGTTTTCTTTAATATTTTTGGGCATCCTGTGTTCCATTCCCAAGTGGCATTCACATCCTAGGATCCCCCAAGCTGACCTCAAGCAGCCTAGGACACCATGCCACAGACTGGGTCACACGGGAAGAACACAGCTTGATTTCTTCCGTGGTGGAGGCGGGACTGTTGGAGACTCAAGTGTGGGTGTTGGGTGGCCAGTGAGGGCCGCCTCTGTTTCTGAGATGCCACCGGCTGCCGTGGGCTCTGGAGGGGGCAGTGTGGGTTCCCCCAGGGCAGGAGGCAGAGGGGCAGGGCAGCGCTGTCCCCAGCCTCTCCTCCTGCTGTAAGGGTGCTCATCCTGCTCACAAGGGCAGACATGACGGGGTCTGATCACCTTCTAAAGGCATTCACCGCTCAAGGCTGTCCCACCGGGTACTTCAGGGTATTCATTCCAAAGCGAAGGCAATCTCTCTTGTTTTCTTTGAGATGGTTCCTGGTAGTGCTCATCTTACTTGATGGACGCTGACTACTGAAATGTGTGTGTTTAGGCTCCCCCTGCCACCTTGGCCGCTCCTTTTCTTCACTTTCCTTAACTGTTTTGAATTTCTTTCACTTCACAGAACCTTCTAGAAACGTCTACTCTTTCCTGCCATTCTCCTCTCATCTTGGATGAGACTTCTGCATCTTGTGTCATCTCGGGAGGGTGGGTCCCCCAGAGGTGCTGCTCAGGTCTCATCCCCACTTCCCTGCAGCTGGAACATTCCATTCGCACCACCTCCACCTTCCATGGAATCCTTTGTTTAGGAGTTCCCGGTGCCGACCCTACATAAGCACCCTGCTTCCCTTCTTTCCACGGGAACCACAACACCACTTCTTGGACTGAGTTTTCATGTAAACACGTGATTTCCTGGATGATGTCACTTCCTGAGTTTAGTGTAGCCAGGTCATGGGAACCAGTTTCCCTGCTTGATTTTATCCAGGTTACCCAGGGATTATTTTGGAGCCATTGGATGGCCTCAGTTCCTGACACTGCTCCCTCCATTGTCTCATCTCATGATCTCTTAATGGGACCAGGAGAACACATTAAGACCTCCCTAATGCAGCTTTTACCCCAACACAGGAGAGTCTGTTTTGGGAGGGCAGTTAGTCCTCTGCCCTGACTCCCAGCCATTCTGTTGTCCTCTGCTCTATTCAGGCAACAAATACTGACCAGCCAAGAGAACACCTGTGTACAGACTGTCCGACTTAAGAAACAAAGCCCAACCAACACCACTGAAAGTTCTTTGCAGTTCACAGTCATGGTCGCTGACACTCCACTCCCCAGGGAAAACTCTTATAGAGTCCTGTGCAAAGTTTAAAACTTAATTTAGTGGGGCCTGGCACAGTAGCCTAATGGCTAAAGTTCTCGCCTTGAACGTGCCTGGATCCCATATGCGCACCAGTTCTAATCCCAGTGGCCCTGCTACCCATCCAGCTCCCTGCTTGTGGCCTGGGAAAGCAGTTGAGGACGGTCTAAAGTCTTGGGACCCTGCACCTGCATGGGCTCCTGCTTTCAGGTCGGCTCAGCTCCGGCCGTTGCGACCAATTGGAGAGTGAATCTATGGGTGGAAGATCTTCCTCTCTGTCTTTCCTCCTCTCTGTGTATCTGACTTTTCAATAAAAAAATTTCCTTATGTGTATTACAGATAAGTCATATGATATTTACCAATAGGAACTAATAGCAGTGACTTGAGTTCAGGACAACATCCAGAATCCTGCGAGGAGCCCATCACTCTTGGTGTTTGCCTCCTGGTCTGGTCCCCCACCTGTTTCTCACCATGCTCACTTTTATTGTGATTTTTACTCCCTTCACCTTTTTGATATATGCTTCTTCTCAAATATCTGTGTGCAAGATACTATCCAGCTAATATTTGTTTTGTTTTGTTTTTGAGCTCTATAAAATCCTATTAGTTTCCTCCCGACATTGAACTCCAAGAAGTTCTATGTAGCCATACCTAATGTATTTTCACTGCTATATAATATTCCGTGATTTATTAATTCATTCTCTGGTGGATGGATGCCAAGTTTCTCCCATATTTTCTTTCTGTTCTGATAGAACTCTTGCTCCAGTGAACAGCTGCCAGAGTGTTAGCAGGTTGTTCAGTGAGGAATTGGGTCCGCCACGGTGATTCTGAAGCCTCAGAGTATGTGGGAGACATCAGGGAAATGACATGACACAGAACACATGCTCTCTCTCTCTCTTTTTTTTAATGTAGCAAAGTTTCCTAGGTGATTCTGAGTCACACACCAGTACAAGAACCACTGCCTAGAAATTGGAAATGTTGACTTTTATGTGAAAATGACCAATTATTTGGTAACTGGTTGTACCAATTTGTACTGCTACCTGCACTGTCTGAGGATTGCCAATCACATCCTGTATGACAGTCCATACTGTGAAACTTTTGCATTTTTACCTGTCTTGTGAGTGTAAAACAATATCTCAACGGGGTCTTATTCCATTTCCCCCTTACTCATGACATTTAGCATCATGTCGTAAGTTTGTTCAATATCATCACTTTTTTTAAAGATTTTTTTTTATTTTATTACAAAGTCAGATATACAGAGAGAGGAGGAGAGATAGAGAGGAAAATCTTCCGTCCGATGATTCACTCCCCAAGTGACCTCAACGGGATCCGAAGCCGGGAACCAGGAACCTCTTCCGGGTCTCCCACGCGGGTGCAGGGTCCCAAAGGTTTGGGCCATCCTCAACTGCTTTCCCAGGCCACAAACAGGGAGCTGGATGGAAAGTGGAGCTGCCAGGATTAGAACCGGCGCCCATATGGGATCCCAGGGCTTTCAAGGCAAGGACTTTAGCCACTAAGCCACGCCACCGGGCCCAGTATCGTCACTTTTTATATGCTTATTTTTTTTGGTAGCATTTCACTCTTCTATTGAAATATTTTTGATTTGTAGTATTTTCATACCCAATAATTTATTAATTCTTTAATCTACCAGCTATTGTACTTATTGAACATTTGCTTTCTTGTCAAGCATAATTGAAAAAAAAATAGAGGGTTCTGGCATTGTGGAAGAGCAGGCTAAGTTTCCACCTGAGATATAAGCATCTAATAGGGATACTGGTTCAAGTCCGGATGCTTCAGTTTAGATCTGGTTCCTTGCTAATGCACCTGGGAAAGCAGCGGAAGATGGCCCACTAGCTTGGGCACCTGTACCCAGGTGGGAAAACCAGAAAAAGCTCCAGTTAATCTGGCTCAGATCTGGCATTTTGGCCATTTAGGGAGTGAACCAATAGATGGACATTTTTTCTCTCTTTCTCTCTGTAACTCTGATTTTTAAATAATTAAAAAAATGTGAATCTAAAAACAAAAACGAGGGAAGGAAAAAGTCAGAGGGCTGTGTTCTTGCAAAGTTTATGTTCTCACATAGAAAATCAGACTGTAATAGTGTAACAAAGAGGTAAGTCACATAACCAATAGGAGGGGGGTGTAGACTATGGAGAAAGTAGCATACTCCTATGACTATCACACTGGGCAGTGTGTCTCCATGGCAAACATTAGACAAATTAAACTTAACAGAGTTCAATTGAGCAAAGCATGATTCATGATTGGGCAGGAAAGCTAGACATGTTCAGAAAGACCCACATGGCTTGATAACATTCATGGGCAGATAAAGGGAGATGGAGCACAGAAAACAGAAGTGAGGTTCTGAGACAGCTCCGTGGTGAAGGCCTGGCCTTGTCTTCCCTGACCCTGGTTTCATGGCTCCGTCCCAGTCTCTGACTGAAGCTTGGCTGCTATGATTGGCTGCGACTCAGTCATTTGTCACAAAGGCAAATTCCTAAGTCGGGTGCTCAGATGTTTACAGAATGACTTTGGATCCAGTTGGTTACCCAAGGACTAGGGATATGCCAATGTGTAGGCCTTCTAGGACCAAATGGAAGCCAACACCGAAGACATTCACAACATGAACTGGCTTAGAATGGGTCGATGGTGACTTTGGTGTAGTCTGATTTGTTGCCTGTAATGATTGTGTTGTTTGTGAAACTATGTGAGGATATGACATGCTGTGGCATCTGATCCAGTTGAAACTGGACTCCTTTGCACCTGTGGTGAATGGCCAGGCTTGAAGCCTTGTTCCTGCCTTCCTCTCTTGTGCCCTGATGCTGTTTGTTTCCAGCTGATATAACTGAGCCCCCTCCTAGTTCTTTCTTTCTGTCTTTCTTTCTTTTTCTTTTTTTTTTTTTTTTAAGATTTATCCATTTTTATCTGAAAGGCAGGTTTATAGAGAGAAAGAGAACACAGAGAAAAATTTTTCATCCACCACTTAATTCCCCAAGTAGATGTAACAGCCAGAGCTTGTACTAAGCTGAAGCCTGGAGCCAGGAACATCTTCCAGGTCTCCCACACAGGTGCAGGATCCCAAGGCTTCGGACCATCCTCTACTCCTTTCCAAGGCCACAAGCAGGAAACTGGAAGGCAAGTGGAGCAGCCTGAACACGAACCGGCAGCCGTATGGGATCCTGGTGTGTACCAGGTGAGGATTTAGCCACTGGGCCATGGAGCCAGGCTCACCCCCTTCTAATTTCTCACCACTCAAATTTGCGTTACCTTCCTCAACATGTTCAGAAGTGAATTTCTCCAAACATAATACCCCAGGAAGTCCGTCCTCTTAGGAGGAGATGCAGGGTTGTCCTGCCTTTCATCACAAGCAGCAGGCAAGGGCCAGGGAGGTGGGGGACGGGCGGGAAGGTGTCCACTCCTCTCCCACAGATGTCCAGCTGTGCCAGCTTCATTTGCTGAAAAACTCTCCTTTGTACCATTACATTAATTGTCTTGGCACCTTTGCTGAAAACCACTTCCTGAGCCATGTTGTCTTCTTTCTGGGTTATTCCTTTGGTTTCACCGATCCGAATGTCGTTGGTTGTGTCAGTGCCAACCGCTGTGTTTACATGAACAATAAGTCTTGAAATCAGGTAGTGTGAATTCTTATATTCTGTGCCATTTCAAAATCGTTTTGATTACGGCTAAGGCCTTCCTCTATATAAATAGATAATTATTTACTCTCTTCAAAAGATGCTGCTGTAATGTTTTGGCCAGGATTTTTAATTGAACCTATAAATCAATGTGAAGGAAGTGGAAATCTTAGAAACATGTGGGCTTCACAGGCATGATCATGATATGGTTCCCCAAACAATCAGGTTTCTCTGCACTGCGTTTTATAGTCTGGAAAGCAAAGGTCCTGTACAGGTTTTATTAAATTTACTGTTAATATTTCATGTTCTTAACACTACCACAAATAGTACATTATAAGTATATAATATCTTATGTGGTTAGCAGTGTTGATTTTCTTAATTTATTTTTCTAATTTAATTGTTGGCATTACACAAAAGTACAACTGATATCCATTTCTATATGATCCTTGCATTCTATAATTTTATTAAACCCAGTACTGCTAGTAGCTTGTTAAAGCATCAATTTGAATTTTATAATTGTGTGATTATATCATCTGCAAATAAAAATATGACTTTATTTCCTCTTTATCAACCTGCACGTCAGGTATTGCTTTTCCTTGGTTTATTACTTAAGCTAGGGCTTCTCATATGTTTCTTAAAAAAAAAATTTTAAGTTTGATTAAAAGGTGAGGATATCACAGAAGCACGCGGGACATGTTTGGAGGTAGAGTGGGTCAGGAGAGGAAAGGTGGGAGAGGGAAATGTTTCTGCCTTCCATTCTGCGTCCATGAAAAAACAGGGATCACTCCTCCACTCTGCCAGCCTTCACATAATCTTGAGAAGGGAAGCGGTTTCCTGATGCCTCCCCAGGTCCCCATGAGGGCAAGCACATCTCAGGGGAGGGGTTGTTTGATTGATAGATGGGGTTTACAAAGAGCAGAGGAAGTGTGGCTCCCAGCTCATGACCCTCAGCTAGCTACCTTCCAATCCTATTTCATTCCCGCCTCACAAGTTTGCGATTCTTACTCGAAGTGTTGCTGCAAGGTTCAGATTCTGGTCCATGAGATCAGAGATGCTGATGTGTCTGAGGACAACACGAGATGAAAGAACCTTTTGTCTGCTGATGCCAAAATCCAGTAGGCCTCCCCTCTGCAGTGGGTACAATGGTCTGGCTCAGGAAGACCCACATCAACAATCCTCAATGGCCTCCACCCACCCAAGGACTCAAGCCAGGAGCACAGAGCTCCATCTGGGCTTCCCTCATGGGTGCCAGGGAGCCCAGTTCTCCAACCATGTGCCAGTGCTTTGCAGGGTGCACGTTCCCGGGAAACTGAGTCAAAAAGTGGGGCAGGACCTGACCTCCTGCTCTCTGATAGGAGGTACAGTTGTCCCATGTAGAGCCTGAAGTCACTGCAGCGCAATGAAGCTACATTCTAGATTCTCTCTAACAGGGTGAGAAAGTCCTCTTTTATTCCTTGTTTGATAAGAACTTTTAATTATGATCACCAAATATTCCCACATACTTTTTCTGTATCTATGCAGATGATTGTATGGATTATTTTGTCTTCATGCATTATCCATTTTGAACGTTACTGGATTTAATGAGCTATCTATGGATTGAACAGGCATAGTTGAGAGAGAGAGATTTTTCATCAGCTGGCTCATTCCCCAAATGACCACAACAACTAAAGCAGGGTCAGGCTGAAGCCAGGGGCTTCCTCTTGGTGGCACTAGCCCAAGTACTAGGCCACTTTCTGCTGCTTTCCCAGGTACATTAGCAGGCATATGGATCAGAGATGCAACAGCTGAAATTGGAACCTTCGTCCACATCGGATGCCGGTGTTGTAAGCCGCTTAGCCTGAGAGACTGCAACACTGTTCCCTAACTATCTGAAATCCGTTGAGAGGTTTTGCATTTGTGCTCATCAAGTGTCCGAGTGTGAGTGGCCTTGCTATACTGCCTGTGCTTAGGTATCTGGGTAGTCTGAGTTTCTGAAAACATGCTGCAGAGTGTTCCCTCTGCCAAGGAAAATGGTTACAGAACTGGCTTTTTAAGTGTTTTCTAGAACTCACCAGGGAAGCCAAAGTTTCAGGAGTCTTGCTTGAGCGAGGATTTCCAATTCTGCACTTGAGGTTTTAAATAGCTATGGGGCTGTTCCTATTTTCTATTTCTTTGAAAGTGAGAGTTGTTCTCTGTGTCTTTCAAGGAATGTGCCCATTTTACCCGATGTTCTGGAATATGAGGAGGTGTATTGGTTAGCGAGGTCTCTGCTGACCTGACAGCAGCTGCGTGTGCGGCAAGCCCCCTTTCAATTTCCATTTCATTGCTCATTTGCATCTTCTTCCCTCCCCACTCCTCCTCCCCGGCCCTTGGATCACTTTAGTCTATTTTTTTTAAGGGACTTAACTTTTAGTTCTATTTTTTCATCCATCTTTTTCAATTATGATTTGAAGGCAGAGACAGACACAGGGAGATCTTCCTTTCGCTGAGTCACTGCCCAGAGGGAATAACGGGGTTAGGCTAGGCAGAAACTGCAACTGTGAGCACCCCCAGGGCCTCTCACAAGGGTGGCAGGGATCCAGCTTGTGGAAACATCACCTTGGCCTCCCATGGTGAGCATACACAGGAAGCTGAAGCCAAGAGCAGAGCAGGGATGTGAATCCCAGCATTCGGACACAGGCTGCAGGTGTCTAGATGGCTACATTGATTATCTGCCCTTCTTGAGATCAGTGTAGCTTATTCTATCAGATTCATTCATCTTAAAAAAATAGTTTCCACCAGTTTAATGGATAATCTTTAATCTTTATCCTTCTATTTCATGTGATTCATACTAGGGTTCTTCCAAAAGTTTGTGGGGAATGGACCTGAAAGATAATGTTAGGATAGCAAGCTTTGCTCCCTGCTGCCCTAGTATGGAAGCCCAGAGTGAGTTATGGCTTCTGGCTTTAGCCAGCTCAGTCCCAGTTGGAGTGAACCAGCAGAGGGGAGATCTCTGCTTCTTCATCTGTCTGTCTCTCTGTCTGCCTTTTGAATAAATAGATAGCTCTTGGCGCAGTAGCCTAGTGGCTAAAGTCCTTGCCTTGCATGCACTGGGATCCTATATGGGTGCTGTTTCGTGTCCTAGTGGCCCTCTTCCCATCCCTGTTTGTGGCCTAGGAAGGCAGTCGAGGACAGCCCAAAGCCTTGGCATCTTGCAGCCTTGTGGGAGACCCGGAAGAAGCTCCTGGCTTCAGATCAGCTCAACTCTGGCTGTTGTGGCCACTTGAGGAGTGAATCAGCAGATATCAGATTTTCCTCAGGCCAGGCATGATAGCTTAGCAGCTAAAGTCTTTGGCATGAATGCACTGGGATCCCATATGGGCACTAGTTCTAATCCTGGCGGCGCTACTTCCCATCCAGCTCCCTATTTGTGACCTGGGAAAGCAGTCGAGGACAGCCCAAAGCCTTGGGACCCTGCACTCACTTGGGAGACCCACAGAAGTTCTGGGCTTTGGATTGGCTGAGCTCCAGCCATTGCAGCCACTTGGTGAGTGAACCAGCAGACAGAAGATCTTCCCTCTGTTTCTCCTCTTCTTTGTAACTCTGCCTTTCCAATAAAAATAAATGCATCTTAATAAATAAGTAAATATGTAAATACATTTTAAAAAAATTAAACATTAAGATTTTGGGGGCTGTTTGTTTTTGGCACTGCAGATAAGATGTCCCCTGGTGCACCTGCATCTCATATTGCACTACCTGGATTTGAGCCCTTGATCTTCCTCCAGTTCCAACTTCCTGCTAATATACGCTGTGGATGCCACAGGGACGCTCAACAGCTTGGGTCCCTGCCACCCTCACGGGACACCTGCTTAAAGTTCTAGACTTCCCGCTTCACGTGGCTCAGAGCTGACTGCTGTGAACACTCAGGGAATGGACCAGTGTGCAGATCTCTCTGCATCTGTGTCTGCGTCTCTGTTGCTCTCAAATTAAAGCAAAACCAAGCAAAATATGAACTTTGTTGCAAAAATTTTTTGAAATCTACATATAGTTTTTCAAAGTTTTAATTTATTTGAAAAGTTGTGTAATGTAGTGTTGTGTGTGTGGGTGAGTTAAAGATGAGTTACTCCCTAAATGCCTCAACAGTCAGGACTGGACCAGGCTGAAATCAGGAGCTTCATCCAGGTCTGCCATATAGATGGCAGGGGCTCAGGTCTTTGGGCCATCTCTTGCCTTCCCAGGCACATTAGCAGGAAGCTAGATTGAAAGTGGGGCATCTGAGCCCGGAGCCAGAACCTGTATGGAATGCTGATGTCCAAAGTAGCAGCTTAACCCCTTGCGTCATAATGCCTGCTTTGAAATCCACATATAATTTAAATATATATACACACACATATATATAAAATGTGTTCTCCATGAACTTTTGAAGACCCTCGTATTTTGCTCGTCTTTGCCTGCCTTTGTAAGGCAAAAAGTCAGAACACTGCTTTTATATATTCTCTGATATAAGGAAACTTTCATGCAAAATACAAAGCAAACAATACATAAGTAACCAAGAATATACATTTATTGCCATAAGAGAATGTATAATGCAGACTGGCATAGGAGGAAGTGAGGATACATGGCAGCGTGCGTACATCTCTGCTTCTGAATAAAAGGAGGACTCCCAATGACACTGCTAAATACACCTTGACGGTTTGATACTAGATTTTCTACCGCTGTCTATGCCTACAATTCCATGATATACTTAAACAGCAGAACATTAACTGTATAAATGTTGCTAAAGGACTACACTTCTGTAATAACATAGGAAGAGCTAGGAGGGGGAAATGGGGAAGAAGGATGAAGGATCCCTAACCCTACAAAACTGTGTCATGGAAAATAATAAAAACAAGAGAAAAAAAAACCAGAACACTTGTTTTACACCATGCTTCTTATCTAAAATAAACATATGAAGCTATAAATGTCCCTCTAAGCACTCCCTTCGATGTAGCTCATGGATTTTTGTTTTTAATAGTTTCATTATCATTCTGTAATAATTTTCTTGCTTTCTTTTTTTGTTTGTTTTTACTAAAATGTCTTCATTTTGTCTTGGGTTACATGGAAGTGTACTATTTAATTCATCAACAGTTAGGGATTAAAAATATTCTTATATTTTTCTCTTTTTCATTTTAATTTGATTCTTTTGTACACAGAGAACAGACCCTGTAGTATAATTCCAGCCTTACCAATTTCCTGAGACTTTTCACGCTGTGGCAGGAAGCCTCTGCTTGTGGGCATCACATGTGTCCTTGAGCAGTGTTGGATGTGGCATTTTATAGTTTATGTATTAGGTCAAGCAATTTCAATAGTTCTGAACAGAAATCATGTATACTTCCTGAGTTTCTTTCTTTTATTTCTTTGAAAGGCAGACAGAGCCAGAGAGGTTCTTCTATCTGCTGTTTCACTTCCTGAAGGCCCATCACAGCCAGAGCTTGGCAAGGCTGCAGGTTAGAGCCCAGAGCTGTCCCAGTGCGCCCATGGCTGCTAGGGACCAGTTACTGAAGCCATCATGTGTGGCACGTACCTTGGCAGGAAGCGAGCTGGGACTTGAACCCCCAATGCTTATAGGGCTGTGAGCATCCCAGTGTGGCATTTTAATACTTGGCCAGACCTGTGAACCCCATCTACTTGTTCCTTCGGTTAGCCAGAGTGTGGAAATCTACAATTACACACGCAGTTCTGCTTCCTCTTTTTGGTCTGTCAGTTTCTCGTGGAATTTGCAACTCTTACTCAGTGCATGCTTAGTGATGTCTTTCTCAGAAACAGTCCCTTTCTCATCATGAAATGCCTCTCTTTATGTTTGCCTATTATCTAATTTTTTTTTAAAGATTTATTTATTTTGTTACAAAGTCAGATAGACAGAGAGGAGGGGAGACAGAGAGGAAGATCTTCCATCCGATGATTCACTCCCCAAGTGAGCCGCAACGGGCCAGTGTGCGCGGATCCGAAGCTGGAAACCAGGAACCTCTTCCGGGTCTCCCACGCAGGTGCAGGGTCCCAATGCATTGGGCCGTCCTCGACTGCTTTCCCAGGCCACAAGCAGGGAGCTGGATGGGAAGTGGGGCTGCCGGGATTAGAACCGGCGCCCATATGGGATCCCGGGGCGTTCAAGGTGAGGACCTTAGCCGCTAGGCCACGCCGCTGGGCCCCCCTATTATCTAATTTTAAAGCAACTTTAAATGATACCAGTGTATCCATTTCAAGTTTTTTAATGATTAATTGTCTGGGTATTTTTTCCTATCTTTAATTTTAACTGGGCAATGGTTTTATAGTGAGTTTGTTCTTTCAGACTTTTTATATGATGTTAAATCTCTTTCTTTTAATAGCACAGTGGAGGCCAGTTATGGATCATGTGATTATGAATGTGGCTGTATTTGAATTCTGCAACATTTTCAGTTTGTTCTTTGTCCCGCTTTATGCCTTTCATTGAATACTTAGCATTTTTAAAAAGTCTTTTTAAACTTTATTTGAGAGGCAGAGTCACAGCAGAGAAAGATCTAGGGCCTGGTGCAGTGGCCTAGAGGCTGAAGTCCTCACCCTGCACGTGCTGGGATCCCATATGGGAAGCCCTGCTTCCCATCCAGCTCCCTGTTTGTGGCCTGGGGAAGCAGTCGAGGATGGCCCAAAGCCTTGGGGCCCTGCACCCGTGTGGGAGACCCAGAAGAGGTTCCTGGCTTCAGCTCAGCTCAGCTCCAGTCATTGGGGCCGCTTGGGGAGTGAATCAAAGGATGGAAAATATTCCTCTCTGTCTCTTTTTTCTCTGTATTTCTAATAAAAATAAAATAAATCTTGAGAGACAGAGAGACACCTGCCATGTGCTAGTTCACTCCCCAAATGATTGCCATGGCCAAACCTGTGCCAGGCTTAAGTCAGGTGCCTGAAGCTGCAGCAGGGTGCTCTGTGTGAGTGGCAGGGGCTGAAGCCCTTGGGCCATCATTCTCAGACATGGGAGCTGGATGGCAAGTTGAGTAGCTGGGACTCAAACTGGTGCCCATATGGGATGCCAGTGTTGCAAGCAGCACCTTACTCCACCTCTCTACAACACTGGCCTAAATAATTATTAGGTTTATTTATCATCTAAATCTTAGTACCTAGAGGTTTCTCTAGAGTTACCGCACATGACCTGCAGTCATTAGCCTAGCTCTAAATAGTAGTATAAACCAACATATATGAAAAGAATCACTTGTTTGGACATTATACGCACTAGCTTGCAATGTTTTTCTCTCTCTCTCTTTCTTTTTCAAGATTTTTTTCTTTTTTGTACTGGAAAGGTAGATATATAGATAGCAGCGGATACAGATACAGAGAGAAAGATCTTCCATCCGCTGGTTCACTCCCCAAGTGGCCTCAATGGCCAGAGCTGAGCCGATCTGAACCCAAGTGCCAGGAGCGTCTTCTAGGTCTCCCACTTGGGTGCAGGATCCCAAGGCTTTGGGTCATCCTTGACTGCTTTCCCAGGCCACAAGCAGGGAGCTGGATGGGAAGTGGAGCTGCTGGGACATGAACCAGTACCCATGTGGGATCCTGGCATATGCAAGGTGAAAATTTAGCCACTAAGTGATTGTGCCGGGTTCAGAATGGTTTCAGCGACAAGCACCTCATCACTTAGCCCAGCAGTCAACAGGGGCTGTGCCCATTGTAGGAATGGGTCAGCATGCAGCTGACTGATGCCAGTCAGCCAGATCAAATGAGTCTCGGTGTGGGTGGGTCTGTGTCTTTTCTGGGCAACCCTGTGGCCTGTGTTTGCAAGGTCCTGGTCACACCACAAGCATTCTCTGTGCAGGCACTTCGCTAGGTGTCAGCTGGGCATCATAAGCAACTTCTGCTTTATTTGACAGTGCGACAGAGAGAAGATGACAGAGGAGCCCTGCGCGGTAGCCTAGCGGCTAAAGTCCTCACCTTGAGCACATCAAGATCCCATATAGGCACCGGTCTGTGTCCCGGAGGCTCCACTTCCCATCCAACTCCCTGCTTGTGACTTGGGAAGGCATTTGAGAATGGCCTAACATCTTGGGACCCTGCACCCACGTGGGAAACCCGGAAGAAGCTCCTGGTTCCTGGCTTCAGATCAACTTAGCTCTGCCCAATGTAGCCACTTGGGAGTTAACCAGTGGATAGAACATTTTCCTCTCTGTCTCTCCTCCTCTTTATGTATCTGCCTTTCCAATAAAATAAATAAATTTAAAAAGAAAGAAAGAAAGATGGCAGGCAGTCTCCTTCAGCTGATTCATTCTCCAAGTGAGTGGGACACCAAGGCTGGGCCAGGCTGAAGCTGAGGGCCTCGAGCTCCACCCGAATCTCCTACATGGGTGCAGCGGCTTAAGTGCTGGGATCATCCTGTATTTCCTTTTGTTTTAGCAGGGAGCTGGCTTGGAAGTGGAACAGCCGGGACTTGAACCAACAGTCTAGTGTTACAAACAGTGGCTTAACTTGCCATACCTCATGCTAGCCTCAAGGCAGCATTTCTTCAGAGGATGCTTTTCTACTTTCCTTCCTAACTAGTGACTCTGATGTTACAAGCAATACCAGGAACTTGGGCCTGCTGTCTGTTGATGCAATTATGAGTCCCATTCCAGTGGTAGAGGTGTTGAAGTGGGAAGACAAGGGCGGGGGCGGGGGGGCGACTGGCTTGGAGAGGAAATTTTGCCTTCTGCTATTGCTTCAGAGCCCTCTGTTACCATTCTTAATTCTCAGGCTTGAAAATTAAAATTCAGGGCCCGGCGCAACAGCGGAATAGTGGTTAAAGTCCTCGCCTTGAACCCACCGGGATCCCATATGGGCGCCGGTTCTAATCCCGGCAGCTCCACTTCCCATCCAGCTCCCTGCTTGTGGCCTGGGAAAGCAGTCGAGGATGGCCCAATGCATTGGGACCCTGCACCCGTGTGGGAGACCCGGAGGAAGCTCCTGGTTCCCGGCTTTGGATTGGCTCAGCTCCAGGCGTTGTGGCTGCTTGGGGAGTGAATCATCGGATGGAAGATCTTCCTCTCTGTCTCTCCTCCTCTCTGTATATTTGACTTTCCAATAAAAATAAATAAATCTAAAAAAAAATTAAAATTCTAAAAGATGAAGTAACTTGTACCTTCCATTGTCCTTCCTATGACTCCATTTTCCTCCTTTGCTCTTAAAATCCTCTTGATTTTAGGGGCCAACATTGTGGTGCAGCACGTTGGATCACTGCTTGCGAAGTCAGCATCCCATATCAGAGGAGCAGGTGCCGTTTGCTCTGCTTCTGATCCAGCTCCCTGCTCATGCACTTGGGAGATAAGCAGATGGTGGTCCAAGTGGCTGGGCACCTGCTGCCCACATAGGAGACCTGGCTGGAGTTCCTGGCTCCTGGCTGCGTCCTGGCCCAGCTCTGGCTATTGTGGCCATTTGGGGAGTTGACCAGGAGATAGAAGATCTCTGTTTCTACCCTCTCTGTCTCTCTTTCAAATAAATTAATCTTTTTTTTTTTTTTTTTTTTTTTTTTTTAGTAAGCTCCTTCTTGGGAGCTGACTAGATTTGTGTACTGTTTTCATGCAGGCCACACCAGCCTGAGACACAGTGTAATTCTATTGTATATCTCCCCCTCACTGCTGCTGCCTCTGTTGCTCCCACACAGTCATGTTGATGTCCATAACAGGAGGCGGGCAGGGCCTCGTGTGTACTTCCTGGTCATCGGCCCCGCCCTTCCTCGGGAGATGCTTCTCCCATGCAGGACAGACATGCTCTCAGCACCTGCCTGTGCTGTGGGCCTTTAGGACTGGCTCTCTGCACCAGCTAGCAGAGTGGCCTGTGCCGTTCATGAACCAATCAAAAGGACCTTCCTTTTCTACATCTTGAACAACCCCTGGACAATCAGCCCTCAGTGACTTACTCCCCGAGTCCTCCCATCCCCACCCCCATGAGTGTTGGGGGATTTTCCTATTTTCTTCAATAAACTTCCTTTGCTTTGTTCACGCTTCCTCGCTTCTTATTCGTCATGGATGTGAGACTAAGAACTTAGAAAAAACAAGAAATTTTAATGTAAAAGAGCCGTGAGATTCTAAGCACTCAGTGGAATGGCCAATCTGCAACATTTGTCTGGGCCAAGTTATTAGAGCTTCAGACTCTTGCCTTGGGATCCATTCGGGGCCAGTTGGGTCACTGGTGATGGTCAGTGCCTGTGGCTGCAGGCTGAGACTCCTGTTTTCTCACGGACCATCAGTGAGGGCCCAGTGTGCTGCTCATTGCTCACATGCTCGGGTTCCCATGCTCACCCACCATCTCAGCGATGGGGACCCAAGTCTCCCCTCGTGTTCAGAGTCACTGACGTCCTTCTCCTCCTCATCTCTCCAAGTTCAGGTACACAAAGTTCTCCGCTTTTTTTTTTTTTCAAGATTTTTTTTTTATTGGAAAGGTGGATATACAGAGATAAAGATCTCTGTCTGCTGGTTCACTGTGCAAGTGGCCGCAATGGCCAGAACTGAGCTGATTTAAAGCCAGGAGCCAGGAGCTTCTTCTAGGTCTCCCGCACAGGTGCAGGGTCCCAAGGCTTTGGGTCATCCTTGACTGCTCTCCCAGGCCACAAGCAGGGAGCTGGATGGGAAGTGGAGCAGCTGCGACACAAACTGGTTCCCATACGGGATCCTAGCATATGCAAGGCAAAAAATTTAGCCACTAGGCTACCACGCCAGGCCCAAAGTTCACCACTTTAAAGGCTCATGTGATTATATTACAGGAAAATTGACGCAAAGGATGGAGGCAACCTCTGTTCTTGTCTCATGTGAAAGAAGAGTTTTCATGCAGACAATTTTGGTGAGCAAAGCAAAATTTATTAGACAGAAACTTCCTGCTGCAGCATTAGGAGGTAGGCTCCAAGAGAGGGAAGACCAGAGGAAATGGTGAAAGTGGTATCTTTTTATTTAGATTTATCTATTTTTATTGGAAAGTCAGATATACAGAGAAAAAGACAGGCAGAAAAGAACATCTTCGGTTTGCTAGATCACTCCCTAAGTGGCCTCAACAGCCGGAGCTGTGCTGATCTGAAGCCGGGAGCCTCCTTCAGGTCTCCTGTGTGCAGGGTCCCAAGGCTTTGGGCCATTCTTGACTCCTTTCCTAGGCCACAAGCAGAGAGCTGGATAGGAAGTGAAGCAACTAGGACACAGACCAGTGCCCATATAGAATCCTGGTGCTTGCAAGGGGAAGATTCGCCAATTGAACCATTGCATTAGGCCCAGTAGTGGTGTCTTTTAAGCACAATTTGGGTGAGCAAAACAACAACTACCAATCAACAAGAGGGCTGGGACAAAGTCCATCAGAAAGCTAGAATTGTAATCCTGTCTAGATTGCTCATGATAAAACAAAAAGCCATCAGAAGGATGTGACCGGTAACTTCTTTTCATTCCCATGACAAGCTAAGAACTCAGAAGGGTGGGATTACTGCCTCCTTGCTGTTCTCATGATAAAGCTAGAAACTCAGGAGTGGGATTAACTTGTTAATGGCAGTTTCTGGGAAGAAGAAAGCAACTCGGATACTTCCAAGGGGTCGCTCCCATTGCTTGTTCCCCTTCCTCACTATTCCCTAAATAATACAGTGTAACAGCTACTTACAGAGCATTACTGCATTAGACATCTGTCTGGGGGTGGTTTAAAGGATACAAATAGCTTAGATGTAAACACTGTGCTTTTACAATTATTTATTTATTTGAAATGCAGAGTTCCAGGGAGAGAGAAAGAGAGATCTTCTATCTGCTGGTTCACTTCCCAGGTGGCCGCAATGGTCAGAGCTGGGCCAGGCTGAAGCCAGGATCCTGACACTTTTCTTGGGCCTCCCACATGGGTGCAGGACTCCAAAGACTCGGGACCTTCTCCACTGCCTTCCCAGGTGCATTAGCAGGAAGCTGCATGGGAAGTGGAGCAGCCGGGAATCTAACCAGTGCCCAACAAGGATGCTCGTGCTGCAGGCAACAGTTTAATCCACTCTAGCTTAGCACTGGTCCCTAGTACTATGTTATGATTGGGACTTGGAAATCCAGGGGGTCCCAGAACCAACCCACCTTGCATGGCAAGGATGACAGTTCACATCCCCGTGTCAGGGACTGAGTGTGAACCAGACAAATGCAGCCCAGACCTCAGGGAGTCTAAGATGCTTAAACACTGGGAATAATGCAAGGGACAGGCATGAGGTGAGGTGTTATGGTGGGAGTTGTGGATCTGAGGGGTCCAACTGGCAGCAGGTTCTGATCAATGTTAATGAAGGAGAACCTGCTGTGGAAGTGGCATTGAAGGATGAGATTAAAATTGGCCAAACTGAGAAAGGGCAGAAAGAAGTAAACCAAGGAGAATATGATGTCCAAAACAGGAGGAAAGAGAGTTCCTGGAAAAAGTTCTGGAAATGGGCACACACAGGACAAGACGGAGGGCTATTTGGGACCTTTTCTGACACAGCCAATTCTCTGATGCCATCTGCATGGACAGCAATTCAGTTCAGTTCAGACAGTCACCAGGCAGAATTTGCAAGGAGTCCACAGCCTATGGGTTCAGCCCAGCCAAGATGCTTCCACTCCAGCCGCCAGTCCACCTGTACTTATGACCAAGCACTTAGACCCTGAGGTCCCCAAGACCTCTGTTCAAATTGGATCATTTTACTAGAATGCTGCAAGAACTTAGCGAGGCACACCATTGATATGTAAGACTTCTTATATAGGATATTCTTTCCGGGTCTGTGAGAGGTCATTATCAAAGACACAGAGCCAATGGCTGATGAAGAGGTGTTTGGTGAGAGTCCAGAGTGCAGGAGCCTGCATGCCTAGGCTGTGATTGTGCACCGTCCAGGAGAAGCCCTCACCAGCTTCCAGATTCGCAAATGCTGCAGTGCTCCCTGCAGCTCTCACCCTGCTACAGGGCAGTGGGCTGCTAATGCTCCTGCCTTCAGAATCCTTGATTTTTCTGATGACCAACTGCAGCCTGAGGCTACCTCAGGACCCACCTGAAGTCACTCAACAGCATAGATTCAGGTGTGACTGAAGGAGCTCCTTGTAACACTGCCATTCCAGAGGTTTGGGGGCTCTCCAGGCCAGGAGCAGAGACCACATCCTATTGTGTGTGACCAGCTGATGCTCCGGTCAAGGACAGATGCACAGGCTGGGACAGTTCCCTGAGATCACACTGGAGCTGAATGACCCTACTGTCTGGCAAGATCTCAGCGCCATGCATGACTCACGTGCTGGCAGTGCTGCTGCTGCAGCCAAAGCCGTCCAGCTGCTGATGGAGCGTCTAAAAGCAGCACACGCCACCGTGCAGCCACAGAACCCTTGATAGAAAACACCTCTCTATCCTACCATACTTCTCATCTTCATCCTATTCTATTGGTCTTTTTTTTTTCAAGATTTATTTATTAACTTGAAAAGCAGAGTTAACAGAGAGAAGGAACAATAGAGGGGTCTTCCATTTTCTGATTCACTCCCTAAATAGCTGCCATAGCCAGTCTAGCCTGGTCTAAAGACAGGAGTCAGGAGCTTCTTCTGGGTCTCCCGTGTGGCTTCAGAGGTCCAAGGACTCGAGTCATTGTTTATTGGTTTCCCAGCTCATTAGCGAGGAGCTGGGTTGGAAGTGGAGCAGCTAGGACCCGAACTGGCACCCATATGGGAAGCCAGCACCACACACAGAAGCTTGGTTTGTTATGCCATGGTGCCAGTTCCTCATCCTTATCAAAGAGTGTCGTCTTTCACTACCTACAATCAATTTACTGTCCAGCACTTGGGTGCCACCTGAGGCCAGCAGCAACTTCACACATCTTGGGCTTCCCTGTTGAGAGGACATCAAGAGACCATGTTGGCAGCAGGCTTTCGGTCTGGTGGTTGAGATGCCCACGTCCCACATCGGAGTGCCTTGGTTCAAGTCCCAGCTCTGGCTCCTGGCTCCAGCTTCCTGCCGATGCAGACGCTGGGAGGCCATGGTGATTGCTCTAGCAGTCCTCATCTCTGTGGGATACCTGGAGACACAGCTTCAGCCTGGCTCAGCCCTGGCTGTGCTGGATTTGGGGGAGTAAGGGGATGGGTGTTCTCTCTCTTTCTGCGCAAAGAAGGAAGGAAGAAAGAATGAAGGGACGGGGTGGGGAGAGGAAGGAAAATAGGCCTTGCGGGGTTTGGCCTGGACCATGCAGGCCTGTGTAGACACACACATGATCGCACAGTGATAGAATCATCCAGAGGGTGCATTCCCTGTCATTGTGCACACAAGGAGTATAAGCAGAGAATTTCAGGCAGCTGGGCGCTGGGAGATCGTTGAGCTGGGCCAAAGGTTAAAGCATTCTTTAGAGTAGGAGCAAGGCTCTACTGGACGAGCCTTGCAGGTTACGAAGCTCACTGCAGTGGCTGGGGCGCTCCTGGGCTCAGGGAGGCGGCTGCAGAAGCTGCGGGGGTACTGTGCAGCAGGGGTTGATGGTGGCGGGGATGGACAGGAGATGGGACAAAGTGGGGGTCGTGGACAGTAGAGCTGATTTGACTTTGGTTTTGGGTAGCTTGTCATCTTTGAAGCAGTTAATCATGCTTGGCCTTAAAACACTGATTTTTTAAATTTATTCCTCCCTTTTCGATGGTGTTTTCCGTGTGTGTATATCTTGTCTTCTCAACATTCCTCAAGATCAGAGATCGTCTCTCCTGCCTAACACAAATGGACCTTTTGATTCTTTGGGTCCAGTTTCCGCGTTACAAACCCAGGGAGTTCGTGTCTCTCCTCCTCTGAGGGAGTATTGTAAAGATCCAGTGTCCAGCGAGGGAAGACAATAAGGCAATGGAATTTAAAAAAATTAATGTATTTGTGTATGTATATATATATATATCTGAGATTCATTTTGTTTTTAGAAAGGCAGAGTTACAGAGAGCAGGAGATGCAGAGAGAAAGATCTTTCATCCACAGGTTCACTCCCCAAGCGGCTGTTACAGCCAGAGCTGAGCGGATCCGAAGCCAGGAGCCAGGGGCTTCTTTCAGTTTTCCTACACGGGTGCAGGGGCCCAAGGCTTTGGGCCATCCTCCACTGTTTTCCCAAGCCACAAGCAGGGAGTTGGGTAGGAAATGGAGCAGCCAGGACATGAACTTGTGCCCATATGGGATTCCAATGGATGCAAGGTGAGGATTTAGTCACTAGGCTACTGTGTTGGGCTCACGATTTATTTATTTAAAAGGCAGAGTGAGACATGGGGGTAGGGGGCGGGGGCGGAGAAACCAAGACATTTTTCCAACCACTGGCTCACTTCCCCAAATGGTCACTGCAACCAAGTGTGGGTCAGGTTGAAGCCAGGAGCCATGAGTTGCATTTGGGTCTCCAACGTGGGTAGCAGGAGCCCAGGGAACTGTGTTACACGTGAAGCAGCCGGATGTGAACCAGCACTCCCATATGGGATGTTAGGGTTGTAAGCAGCAGCTCAATTGAAGTGGTTTTAAATAGCATGAAGCTAGAATAGGCTATTTTTTTGGAAACATTATTTTATTTATGTGGACAGCAAAGAGAGAGAGAGAGAGAGAGAGAGAGAAATCTGCCCACTGGTTCATTCTCCAAATGGCTGCGATGACCAGAGCTAGGCTGGACCACAGCCAATCTCCTGCATGGGTTCAAGGGCGTAAGTACTTGGGCCACCTCCACCCCTGCCCGCTGCAGTCTCCGGCCCATTAGCGAGGAGCTGGATTGGAAGTGGAGCCAACCATCACTCAACGTGGAATGCCACACTGCTGCAGGCAGCAGTTTCACTTGCTGAGCTGCAGTGCCAGCCCCTAATTCTCCTTCTTGACAGTGTAGCGGCCACCCCATATCTCTCCCAGAATAGTCTCCCAGAACAGCCTCTTCTACCTTGCCACCCACTTCCCCTGTGAGACAGCCTGTGCGACAAATGAGTATTAGGGATTGGGGGCGTTGTCTTGTATTGGAGCGAAGGATTGGCAGACAGAGCCAGAGCCCAGATCAAGTAGCTTGAGATCTGCTGGGTGCCCCACTTCCTGCCTCCCGGGGCGGTAGCTTCCCGTTGTGCTGCCTGGCTGGCGCTCTCCCTCTGCTCTCCTGCCCGGGTCCCTGGGCATTTCTTTGGCCAGGCCACTCCACTCTCTTTGTTTTTTCCTCTTAACCCTTGTTCTCAGCGCTTCACCTTCTACCCTCAAGGGGCCTATCAAGGAATTTTTCTAAACAAACAAATGCTTCCTTCCTGTAAAGGAACTCTGGTATCAGCTGATAAAGTAATAAAGTCCCTTACTCTGTGACAACAGGGCCAGGGCTGCCAAGTCGCACTTGCTGTGTGTGAGTTCGGACATTCCTGGGGCCGTCTGGTTTTTGGGGAAGGAACTAGCGGGCACTCTTGCTGCTGAGGTTTGGGCCTTAATCTCACGGAGATTGGGAGGAAAGCTGGATTCTCCTCATCAACCCATTCAATGATGGGCAGAAGTGGGGTATCAAGGACCTGGCATTGTGGCACAGTGGGTTAAGCTGCTGCCATCCCTACTGGAGTACTGACTTGAGTCCTGGCTGCTCTGATTCCAATCCAACTTCCTGATAATGCACCTGGCGGGTGGTGGTGGGGTGGGGGAAGGACAGTAGAAGAGGGCCCGAGTCATTGAGTCCCTGTTACCCATGTACAAGACCCAGATGGAATTCCTGGCTCATTATCTTTGGCCTGGCTCAGATCTGGCTATTGTGACCATCTGGGGAGTGAACCAGCAGATGGAAGATCTTTCAATAATCTGCCCTCTCTCTGCCATTCTGTGTTGAGACTGAAATGTTATCTTCTCAAGACAATCAGTGTGGGGCTCAGGAAGGACCCAAAGGCCTGCATGGGGACCCACTAGTAAAGGACCCCTCTGCTCGTGCTCTTCCCGCCACTCCCCATCACCCTGGAAAGCCCAGTACTATCCACTGTGAAGCCATCCCTGATGGTGGACACAGGTGTCTCAAGCTGTTGGCTAATACCTGCCCATCTCTGGTCATTTCAATGACCCAGTTAGTTATATATGTGTGTGCAGTGAGAAGCAGATTCAGGAAAGAAGTTGTTAATTCTGTAGTTTGTGAAGTGCCTGCAGCCCAATCCAGCCAGGAGTGAAGGAGAGAGGGAGGACCAGGAGCTAGGCAGCTGGAATGCCTAAATGAGCTCAATTCTTCAACTTCTTTTTAAAAAGACTTATTTATTTTTATTTTAAAAGTACAATTACAGAAAGAAGAAGGAGAGAGAGAGAGAGAGAGAGAGAGAGAGAGAGAGAGAATCTTCTTTTCACTCCCCAAATGGCTGCAATGGACAGAGGTGGGTCAACCCAAAGCCAAGAGCCAAGGGCTTCTTCTAGGTCTCCCGTGTGGGTACATGGGCCCAAGAACTTGGCCAACTTCCACTGCTTTTCCAGGCACATTATCAGGGAGTTGAATGGGAAGTGGAGCAGCCAGTACTTGAACCAGCACCTATACGGAATGTTGGTGCCACAGGCATTGGTTTAACTTTTCTTATACCATAGCAGGTTTTGAAGATTGTGGGTCAGGAGCCAACATACCCCACCAAAGGCAAGAAGAAGGCCCAAGGCCACTGGCATCCCTTAGAATGGAGGCAGGGAGCAATGGGCAGGGGCAGCCTGGCTCTGGCTGCTGACTCCAGCTTCCAGCCAAGGCAGATAGACCCTGGAAGGCTGTGATGGTGGCTCAAGTAACTAGGTCCCTGTCACCCCCATGGGAGGCTTCTGCCTTGGCTTAGTCCTGGCTGCCACAGGTGTTAGAAGAGTGAACCAGCAAATGGGGTCTCTCTCTCTCTCAGTCTCTCTCTCACATTTTCTCAAACTGGCCAGAGATCAAGACCACACCGAATGGAAGAGTTTAAGTTAATGATGCCTTGAGCTGGGGACCAGTTGAGCTAGCTGGCACAGCATCTCCACAGCAGGTCACTGTCTCGGCCTGCACTGGGCTCACAGAAGCTGGACATCTCCTTGGTGGGGAGCTTAGTCCCAGGAAGACTCTGTGCCGCTCAAGGGTCAGCCGAAGTGACATTGGGTCAACACCAAGCCTGCGCTCCCTGTCTGGCTACCCACATAGGCCATTCCCTCCTCTGGTCCAGAGGGGCAGTGGTGATATTGGCAGGAAAGTCCAGACCTCACTCCAGAACAAGGGCAAGATTAGATTCCAAGGGAAAGAGTCAAAGATTAAAAAACAAAACAAAACAATTTTTTTTAAGAGAGATCTTTCATCTGCAAATGGCTACAATGGCAAGAGCTGAGCGGATCTGGAACTGGGAGCCAAAAGTTTCTTCCAGGTCTCCCACGTGGGTATAGCAGCCCAAGAACTTAAACCATTCTCTACTGCTTTCCTAGGCCATAAGCAAGGAGGTGGATGGGAAGTGGAGCATCCGGGACACGAACCAGTGTCCATATGGGATGCTGGCATTAGCAGGGGAAGGATTAGCCTGTTGAGCAACTTTGCCGGCCTCAAGTACTAACAGGTGTGTAACATGCCTTTCTCTCTTGCTGTGAGATTGCTTTTGGTAGCACAGTATAGATATTTAAAAAAAAATGGAGTCCATCTATTATCTCCTTACCTTGAGATAATGACTACTACTCATCTCAGTTCTGTGGAGGCCCATTGGCTCAGCAGTTAAGAGGCCACGTGGGACATCTCATTTCAGAAGACCTGGGTTCAATTCCTGACCTTGCTCTGATTCCAGCTTCCTGCTGACATGTTCCCTGAGTCCCTGCCACATTGCAAGGGTCCTGTATGGGTTTCTGGGCCCCTGGCTTCAGCCTGGCCCAGCCCACCCTGGCTGCTGTAAACATTTGGGGAGTGAAGTGACAAACGGAAGAGCTCTGTCTCTCTCTCTGCCTTTCAAGTAGATTTAAAAAACAAACAAATAAAAACTTTCAAAAGAAATCCAGTACTCCTGACACTTCTCTTTGCAAGAGGAATGAATTTTTAATCATGAACTACACACATCTCCATCTCCATAGTCCCAGTATCTAGGACAATAGCTGGATGCAGAAACTGTTTGAGAGAGTGATGTAATAGAAAGTTTGGGGTGAAAACTGTCTGAAAATCCTGGTAGGCAAAATAGCAATGATCAATCTCCCTGTTGTTACAAATGACTGCTGGACAACAGCATGGACTTCAGGTACCCTGAGAGGCTGGTGGGTGATAAGATGAAAGAGCCATGGGGAACAGGGGGCTCTCAACTCAAACTGCCACGGAACCCCAAGGGACAGCTTGGGACAGTCTCCCAGTGACAGAAATACCCAATCAGCAGGTGGACATTTGGTCTAGTAGTTAAACCATTGCTTGGATGATAACATCCCATAATGGAATGCCTGGGAGTCAAGTCCAGGCTCCACTTTCCATCCAGCTTCCTACTGGTGTGACCTTGGGACACAGCAGGGGATGGCTCAAGAACATGGGTTTTTGCTTCCCACATGGGATACCCAGCTTGAGTTCTTGGCTCCAGGCTTCAGCCTGGCATAGGCCTGGCATTTGGGCAGTGAACCAGCAGATGGGAGATCTGCCTTTCTTTTTCCTCTGTCTTGCAAATAAGTACAATTAAAATCAAAAGGATCTGACAAGTGTCCTAACACAGGCCCTGCCCGTTTCAAGAAACCACAAGGACATTTGCTGAGTCAGTAGTGGCTGGTGCTGTCCTCGGTCCCAGGTGCCTGGGATTTGTAAGGGATTAGGGAAAGAACCTCTGTCTGCAGGAAGCCAGCTCTGCCTCTGTTTCTGGGGCTTCTCCCAACAAATCTTTCCCCTTCCACCTCACTCCTGGGTCAAGGCTGATTTGTTATCTTCAGTCTACCCTGACCACAGCTCCAGGCCAGGCCAACAGCAACTGCCTCCTGCATCTGGTGCCCCCCACATGTGGCTCTGTGGTTCCTTCCCCTTGGAACCAGGCAGAGGGGAGTGCCCACTCCTTTCCTAGCCCCTCCCTGGCTGCTGGGAGTGGATTCAGGGCTTTCTGGCCCTGGACCCAGCAGTCTAACTGGTCCCTGGGGGTTGTCCCCTGGCCGGGGATGAACAGACACCTGGGACAGTGACTCCTGTTTTCCTCAGCAGTGGTTTCCTGGAGACAAAGTGGCTAGAGCTGGAGCACCCCAGGCTGGGCAGGGCTGTGACATCCCCTCTTTACTCATTCCCCCTTCCCCCAGGCCCTGCCCACCACAGGCTGCTGGCCTGCCTGGACCCCTGATGCCCCCTTACCTTCCCTTTCTGTCACTTTCTCCTGCCACTTCCTCAACCTCAAGCCTGATGAAATGCAGCCTCTCCAGGAGAGCAGGGAGCCCATCCTGTGGGACTATGCTCAAGGTCACGAGCAGGTCAGGGCTGGACTGGGCAGCATCTGTAGCATCAGAGGGAAGAGGCTGAGACAGCCATCCTCCAGGGCAACCTCGCATGGGGCTGGTCCCTTGGGGCCCTCCCTTCTCCCACTCAAGGCATTTCCGGCTTTGTCCTTGTCTGTACCCATTTTGCCATGAGGCCTGGTGCCCTGGGGCGTGGTGGACAGGACAGCCTCTGCTAAGAAAGACTGGGCTCCCTAGGAAGGCCATAATCTGCCACCTGCTGGCTGCCTTCAAGTTTCCAGCTATCTCTTCCTGGTCTTTGAAGCTTGCTGTGACCTTGAAATTTAGAATCTCCAGCCTCAGCCTCCCTACTGTTCCTCTCTCCCTTGGGGTTCATCCTTTGCAGTGTACCCAGTCCCCTTCCATCAGTTAACTCTATTCACAGGCGCATTCCCAACCCCAGAGGGATCACTGCCTGACCACCTACCCCTCCAAGGCTATGCGCTGACTGGACATAGGGCAGTGCCACCCCGACTCCATAGAGGACCCCGGGCTCCTCCCACTCAACCCCTTAGCTGCTCACCTTCTCCCTCTGCAAGAGGTTGACCCATTTGTACTTGTTGCAGAGTACAAATGCCAAGGCGAGACAGCCTGCAGTTTGCGTCCAATAGGAAACGCACATCCAGGGAGAACCAGGAACTGCTGCCAACCTCCCAGACTGGAGCCTCTCCCCTCCCCGTACTGCAGGCTGTGAGAAGAGGTGCAGGGCCACAATGCCTGAGGCTGAAGTTCTTCCCCCCACGCTTCCTGGCCCCCCCCTCCAGTTACCATCACTGTCACCCAGCACTTTCCCAGCAAGGCAGGCTGGGGGCAGGGCCCTGTGGTGGGGGTGTTTTCAATATGAAGTCATTTCCCACAGAGAAGCGGCAGCCACATTCTGCACGGCAGTCTGGGATGCCTGCCCAGCACCAGGAGAGCGTCTAAAAATGCCCAAGCCCATCTTGGGATCTCAGGAGGCTGCTGGGGGACAAGCCAGAGGCCAGTTAGTGCCAAGAGGACTGGCCCCTGCCGCCATGCCATGCTGAGTAGTGGGGAGTGGGCAGCTGGGGTGGAGGGTGGCGCTCAGCCCAGCCCCCTTTAGGCGCCATATCTTGCTGACTGATGTGATGCCCACACACAGGCCACTGGCAGTGGCACCTCCGCATTCCCAGCACCCCAGTGCAAAGTGTGAGCTAGAACTCCAACAAGGTGTCAGGGGAGATGTGGCCAAGATGAGGGTGCCTTTGCTGGTACAGGGGTATCAGGGACCCCTTCATAGAGGACAAGGGTCTGGAGGCCAGCCTGAAGACTTGTCCTTGCCTGGAACAGGCAGGGTGCCAGCAGCCAGCAAGGAGGCTGGCAGTGGGGAGGGCCTGGGGAGCTGTGGGGCTGGCTCCTGACATCAGTGGCCATCACTGGAGAAGGGAAGCTGCCTGGAGGGCGAAGCTGCACTTGGCAGAGGGAGCCGGGGAAGACATGAGAGATACAGTTCATCCCAGCACATGAAGAGCCAAAGGGCACAGAGCCAGCCAACAGAGAATTGGTGATTCAGCAAACGCTGTGGGAGAGTGGGCTGTGGCAGGGGGTGGGAGGAGGGCAATGCAGGAACGGGTTGCAGTGATTTCTACCTTGACCTTAGACAACTTCCCATAGCAAAGACAGAAAGGATGACCCTGCCGGGGTCAAAGTTAGGTGCTGCGTGAGACAAAGAGCTTGGAGCCAGCAGATTGCTTTGTGCAGTTATATGTTTCCCTGGGCCTAGGCAGGTCACTCATTAGTTTTTCTCCCACATCCTACGGCGGCCAGTCTTACGTTCTTTTCGGCCCTGAATTAACCAGAGCAGAAATTCCAGGGATGTCCTTGTTCAAGCCCCTGTTCAGGCGAAGTCTTTGCTACACATAAGCACCAGAGGGAGCTGTCCTTGCCTCCCTTCTGGTAAATTTCTTGCTGGCGCCAGCTGTGTTGCCTGGTGGGTAGCCCTGGGCACATGTCCCCTTCTCTGCACCACTAGTGGCAGAGAAGAGCTTGCACTCCCATCTGCTGGTTTGCTCACAAGTCAGGGTTGGACCAAGGTCAAAGCCAGAAGCTGGGAACTCAGTTGAGGTCATCCAGGTGGGTTGTAGGAACCCAACCATGGGAGCCATAATGGCTGCCCCCACAGGGTCTGTAGTAGCAGCAGGAAGATGGACCCAAGAGAGAAAGGAAGAATAGGGCCCAGGCTCTCTGAGGGGCGACACAGGCATCATGACTGCTAGGCCAGACAGCAACCCCGCTTCACTGTGCAGATGGAGAAAGCGTGGCCCAGAGAGGATAAGTGACTTACTTAACAACACACTATCTTAGTGGGGCGGGACTTCATGACTCCTCCCAGTGTCCCTCCCACCAAGGAAGCTGATCATCATGGCCTCCTCCAGTTGCCTTCTTGAGCTTCCTGTGGTGGGGAGGGGGTACCCCACTTCCAGTCTGTTCTCAGTCCACTCTAATGGCTCTTCTCCAAGGTGACCCCAGTGCGGTGGGGTTGCAGGGGGTCTCACCTTCCCATCTTACAGTGGGCCCAGGCCCAGTCCAGCACAGGCTAGTCAGCTCTGGGCCTGACAGTTCTCTAGAACGTGGGAAAAACAATAGTGCCCACCAATCAGGGCTGCTGGCGAGCCATGTGAATGTGTCTTGTAAACCATGATGGGTCGCGGTGGTGTGTCGTGCTGTGTCTCTCAGGCTCCAGTGCAGGTTTAGATCAGATCACGTGTCCACTGAACAGCACAGCTGTACATCAGAAGTTCTCAGACAAAAGTCCCTTTCTTCACCCCAGGGGACACCGGTCAGTATCTCCAGTCATTTCCAGCCACCACGCTGGCTGAACACTGCTCCAGTGTCAGTTACAAAAACTACTGGACATCTTAGCTCACACAGAACAACCCCATGGCAAGGGCTATCTGGCCTAAAGAAGGGGCTCAGATGAATGACGGCGTGGAGTGATTTCTGCACAGGCAGACCCAGGTTGCTATTCCAGAAAGGCAAATGGAGCTGTGTGTGGATGGGGGTCTCGCTCATCAAGAGACCACGGTGACCAAGAGCTGCAGCCAGGCAGGATCTGCTAAGTTGAAAACCTTTTATTTCAATTCTATCCTTAAGAGGCAGCATAAATAATCTCAGAAGACCACAAGGTCAGTGGAAAAAAAAAAAGCTCACAAGGTGTGCAGTGGGCAGATGAGAGCTGATGCTGTCCAGATGTGGACCTAGGGGAGGGCGAGGAAACCTTGCCTTAGCCGCCTGGGAGGGTACAAGGGCTTTGGCGGAAAGACCCAAGGGCTGAGGGGCTCCTCCTCACCTGGCACACCTGGCCCTGTGCAGAGGATGCCCTGCACGGTGGCCGGGGCAGGGCAGGTGCGCATCAAGCATGTCAGATGGCTCCCGGCTAAAGGGAGTGCAGTGTGGGCACCCCTGTCTCGATGCTCAGATCTCACCTCTAAAATGTGACTTTTCTAAGAACAGTGACTCCGGACTCTGCATGGAGTGGAAATGGAAGGAGAAAAGAGGGGAGGGGGCAGACAGAAAAAGAAAAGAAAATGTGGGGCAGACCCAATGCAATGTGGTGGCATCTTAAGGAGCCCTGTGACCTGGGGACATGCCCCTGAGCATTCTCACCTGCTGACAGAGCAGGTTCAGGGCTCCCTGAGACGTGCCATGTAAACTTTAAAGTGCTGTACAGATGTGAGGGAACAAGGTTGTTCCATGGGGAGTAAGGCTGTGGCTGAGATCGTGTGGGGGTGGGGGCATGCAGAACATGCCCAGCAATCACTGGAGCCCTGTTCTGCCTTCCCCAGGGGGGCCGAGCTCCATCCTTTTCAGCCTAATTTCCAGGAGGAAGAGGGCCTCATCTTAGAGGGAGCCCCCACAGGGTTGCAAGCAGGGGGTGTGGGGTCTGACGGCAGTGTGGCACGTTGGCATGAATGCTGTCAAGCAGTCAGAAAGAGCAGCTTCCAGTCACTTTCTGGGGAAGCCCACCATGGGATTGGCATCTTGATGTAGGGGGCAGGTCTTGGCTGTGGGGACTGGACAGCCGAGGGTCCGAGCCTGGGCCCACTGTTCGACCCTCAGTTCTGCAATGTGCCCATCACTCTTGGGGGCCCTCGTCCCTAGGCTGCCTGGCTCACACCGTGAATGGGGAAAGAGTGTGCAAGGGCTCTGAGCCGAATCACGGGAAGGCAAGGGGTCATTATGGCCTTGGAGAGCGTCCTCTCCGTTCCCTGAAGACAAGAGGGGCAGGGCAGGGGGAGACGGGGTGGAGCTGGGGAGAGCGCCCAGTGGGGAAGAGCAGGAGGACGCAGCCTGCAGCGAGCCCTCACTCTGCTGGGAACATCTCCACTTATCCCAGAAGCCCCTTTGGCGGGGAGGGGAAAGAGTTCAAGTCCAGCTGCGGTCCCATTCCTCCCCCTGCTGCCTGATCCACTGTGAGAACTGCGGTCTTCACCCAGTCAAGGGGGAGGGCGTTGTCAGGAGTGTGTGTGTGTGTGTGGCGAGCGTAGTGGCAGGGAAGGGGGCTGCCAGCTGGCGGTCTCCAGGAAAGGAGGGCAGGCCTCAGGAGGTCCCAGTTCTCTTCCAGCCCACCACTGTGGGCTCCACTCCTAGCTGCGCGGCTGGGGCCGGGGAGAAAGGGGAAGGTCCCAGCAAGTGGAGACACGGCGGCGACGGGCGGGCGCGGCAGCCCCCGCGGAAGCTAGCAGTTCTTGGGGCTGTTGCGCAAGTTCTTGAGCTCCAGCTGCAGCTGCCGAATGCGGATGTCCTTCTGGCCTAGCTCCTCCTTCAGCCGCCGGATTTCATCCTGCTGCCGGAAGAACATGCGCAGGAGCTGGGGAGTTGGGGGCAAGACAGGGTGGGGTGGTGAGAAGGCAGGGGTCGCCTGAGGGGTGGGGTCTCCAGCCCGCCTCCCCCAGGCCTCCCCGCCCCCTTCAGTAGCATCATCATCACTATCCCTTCACTGGGTTCAGCTTTGGCTGGGGAGGAGAAACTGACAACAGTGGCCCCCAGCTGAATCGGTCATTCACGGATTCAGGGTCCTTGAGGCAGAAGCATAGTCCAGTTTACCAAATATCCCAAGCTTACCCTTTAAAGGGACCACATTTAGTACTTCTCTCTCGCTCTCATTTTTTTTTCTTTCTTTTAAAAAATTATGTATTTATTTGAAAGGCAGAGTAATATATATATATAACGAGAAAGGGGTCTTCCATCTGCTGGTTCACTGCCCAGATGGCCACTACAGGCTGGGCTGGACCAAGCCAAAACCAGAAACCAGGAATTCCATCTGGGTCTCCCATATGGGTGCTGGGGTCCAAGCTCTTGGACCTTCTTCCACTGTTTTCCCAGGCGCATTAGCAGGGAGCTGTATGAGAAATGGAGCAGCTGGGACTGCCAGGATGCCAGTCTCGTAGGTGGTAGCTTTTACCCTCCATACCACAAAGCTAACCTCTCTCAGTGTTTTCTTTGCCCATCTCGATAGAACACTGGCCTCCATCTGCTTGGACAGGCTCAGGGCATGGAATGCAACCTGATTTTGTCTCTGCTGCCGCGTGGCCGTGACAGCAATGCATACGCTGGAGTGGCTGTGCAACCCTTCACAACTCCCAGGCCAAGCAGTCTCTGGTATGTGAGACACAGCCAACCAGGAGGCTCTGGCAACTCCTACATGTGTTGGCTGAGTGTGACTTGCAGGGCCTGCGTTGGCTCCCAGCTCTTTCGTTGTGAGTGACACGGGATGGGGCTATCGCATAACTGAACTCACCAGCTTGCAATTGGATGGAAGGGGCATGAAGACAGAGGTGCTGTTTGTATAAACACTGAGTGAAATGCTTTAGAAAGATCCTGATAAAAGGCGACAATGTTCAAAAACAAACTACACTGCAGCAGAAGCTGGTAGGGAGGGGTGTGTGTGTGTGTGTGTGTGTGCGTAAGAACTCACAGAATGACACACAAGCATGAACTATACCACTGGGAAGTGATTCCTCAGGTCACTTGGACTCTATCAAATCCCTGGGAACACGTTGTAAAAGCCAGGGCTTTGCTTCCTGGTGGACTTGAAGCTCTTGTCCCACCTAAAAGGAGCTGAACATTGGAGTGGAGAGGAGATTTATGCAAACAAGATATGGCCAATGCCATCCGCAGGAGATTGGTGGGGCGGTGGGGGTGGGGTGGAGGAGTGGGTAGGGGCAAACCAGAGCCAGGAGCTCCATCCTGGTCTCCCACGTGAATGGTAGGATCTCAGCCACTCAGGTCATCTTCCACTGTCTTCCCACGCACAGTAGCAGGGAGCTGGGTGGGGAGTGAGGCAGCTGGGACACCAACCAGTACCCTGCCATGGATGGCACCACAGTACAGCCTCTGGTCTCAGTGTTTTGAAGATACAACTAAAGTAGCCAGAATTCCCAGTTTTTCTGATCTTTCCATTGTTTTAAATTATCTTACTACATTCATGCAAAGAATGAGTGAAACCTGCTTGTTAGCCTGTTTGTTTTGCTCAAGAAGCAGAGAGCCCTCCCGTTCACTGGTTCACTCCCCAAATAGTAGCAAAGCCAGGCTGAGCCAGGCAGAAGCAAGGAGGAGCCTGGAACTCCAACTGGGTCTCCCGTGTGAGTGGCAGCTGCCATGCCCCCTAATGCCTTCCTCGGTGCATTAGCAGGGGGCTGGATTGAAAGGGCAGTGATCTGAACCAGGCACTGTGGTATAGGATGCGGGCATCCCAAGTGGTGGCCAGCACTGCTGCATCATCATGCCCACCCCAGCCCGGCTGCTTCTGCTCAAAAGGAGCGACTCACTACTTGTCCTTACATGGAATGGTTCTACACACACTTATACCGTCCAAGTTCTGAACATTTTTCTTCATAGCTGTTTTTTCTGCAGGAGAAGGGGTCTGCTTTTGTCAAACTACAGCTTTTTGAGGTGTGAGGCACATAGCGTAAATATTGCCTTTGTTAAGTGTACAGTTCAGTGGCTCTGAGCACAGTTCTTAAGTGGGACATGGCCTCCTGGTGGATCTGCTGTCAAGTGTTTCTTCCTACCTGGACCCTGTATCTCCCAGCCACAACGCCTCTTCCTGACCCACTGTTCCCCGGGGACTGTTCCCCAAGCACACTCTGTAGGCTGTGAGGAGCAAGCCGCCCAGTTTTCGTGGAGAGGCACCGCAACATCTGCATGGTCTGCTCAGAGCCTCTCGAGATTTTCTGCTAGACTCTCAGCTCTGACTCAGAGGACAAGGTCATGGCTCCAAATACTAGGGAACTGGGGCTTGTGCTATGGCCTAGTGCGTTAAGCCACCTGCAACACTGGCATTTTATGTGGGTGCTGGTTCATGTTTCAGATGCTCCACTTCCCATCTAGCTTCCTGTTAATGGCCTGGAAAAAGCAGCGGAAGACGGCTTAAGTGTTTGTGCTCCTGCACCCACATGGGAGACCCTGAAGAAGTTCCTGGCTCCTGGCTTTGACCTGGCCCTGTCCCAGCTATAGGAGCCATTTGGAGCGTGAACCAGCAAATGGAAGATCTCTCTCTCTCTCTGTGTAACTCCGACTTTCGGAAAAAAAAAAAACAAAAAAAACAAAAAAAACAAAAAACTTAAGTGCTTTAAAACAACACAAACAAAAAAAGTAGGGCCCCAAAGGCTGGCCTCATAGTGCCATGGCTTAAACTGTTGTCTGCAATGCAACCATCTCATATGAGTATGGGTGCCTCCTACTTATGCACCAGAGGACTGTTCCAGTATTTGGGCCCCTGACATCCATGTCCCCATGGATTGGATTGTAGTTTCAGACTCCTGGCTTCAGCCTGGCCCAGCTGTGGCTGTTGCAACCATTTCGAGACTGGAAGATCAATCTTTCTCTCTCTCTCCTCCACCCTCTTTCTCCATGTGTAATTCTGCCTTTCAAATAAATAAAATTAATGTTTTTTTTTAAAAGAGAATATTAAAAAGCAAGGGGACTTTTTTTTAAATGGGTAAAGGTTAGCTGTATGTAAAAGTAGAAAGAATTGTAGCATCATGAACCCTCGAGTGCCTTTACCCAGCATCAATGAACAATCTGTGGCTGTTTTTGCTTCACCATGACCCTACCCACTTCCCCACATACCACGTCCCTCAGGGATGGTGTGGGGGCAGATCCCATTTGTCACGTGACCCTAGACACCCGAGCATCTCATCACAATGGCACAAGCATCGGTTATGGCCTCCCTTAACCACCTGCCAATCTTCCCTTTAAGATCTTAGAGGTCTAGAATGGCCTCATTTTGATTAAACAAGAGTTTCACTTTAACTTGATGGAACAGGTGGCTGCTAAGACAGTCCCCAGGTTATTGCCTGCCCTCAAGGATGGGCTGCACCTGACGGCTAGAACAGTGTGAAGGAAGCAACAGCACATCATTTCCCATGTCAGACGGTGAGCAGACTGCAGCTCTTCCCTTAGACCGCTTCTCTGGCTCCTGACAGGCCTGGCTATGAGCTGCCCATGGCAAGAGTCCTCGTGACCCATCATGGGATGTTTCGGCTGACCAACCCTGAGGCCCTGAGGCCCTGAGCACCGGTCACGTTCGTGACATAGAAGTAGAGCCTTCCTCTGTTGACCTTCAGCTGCAACGGCAGCCCTGGCTGACAGTGGAACTCTGCTAGAGCCTCCAGGTGGTCGCCCACCAGCACCGCAACAACTGGGAGGTCGCTGGTGTGTGTAGCTTTAGGTCACTGAGTTCTGGGTCAGCTGTTACATGGCAATGGGCAGCAACTGCAGGCAGCCACTTCCTCCAAGTGGACACAGTGTGGGACACCCAGGAGTCCACCCTTTGATGGTCCTGGCATTTGAAGTGCCATTTTCCCTTGAGGAAGAGGATCTAGAGAGCTTGGGGATCAGCACTGCCAGGCTCTCATGGCAGAGGACTCCTGCAGCCATCGCTGTTTCAGCCTCTGTGGCCCTCCACGACAGGCCCAGGTGATCGGCATCCTGTGACTCTCCGGCTGAGCTGAATAGCACCAGCCCTAGGGACTGCGGCTGGGAGTTCCAAACAGCTGCTTTCAAAAACACGATGGGTGACAGATGAACCTGAATGAGCTGGGACAAATGTTACACAGGACACTTTTATGAACACCAGGCCAGTCGCTTCCTCTGAGTCAGATGGTGTCAGAGCCCATCACTGCCTCGGTGCCAGCGAGGAGGGCAGGCGCTTATGGCTCTCGTAAACCCAATCAATGGCAGCATTTGGGAGTGGATTTACAGGGGGAGGTACAACATCCTGAGTGAGCAGTCTGGTGGTCAGATGGGTGGGCCACCAGCAGGTTATGAACCTGTGCAGGGAGCTGGCTTGGGGAGGCTGACATGTCAAGGCCTCACTCTCCCAGGGCTCACAAGGCCCATAACTTGAACTCCTTACCTCGTTCTCCGTCCTGGGCGGGACATTCTCTAATAAATCGATGCCATTGACCACAACGCTCTTCTTCTCTTTGATGGGGGCCTTGAATACCAGTTTGGAGGACTTCTTGTAGCCTTCTTTCAAAGACATCAGTACAGGATCTGAGGAAGCCAAGGTGGTGGTGGAGGAGGGGGACATGAGGGACACGGACTGCAGCAGCATGGTGGGGGGAGGGGTGGTAGTGGATGTGTGGTAGTGGGGAGCACTGGGGAACTGAATGAGCTGGGCTGGAGGCTCAGAAGGCAGCCCCTGAACCCTCCTGCAAAGCCCACTCCTTATGGTACCTCGGTTGATGCCTCCCAGCCACTCATCCGGGGTCAGAGCTGGCTCCGTGCCTGGAGTCATGGGGTAAATGTCTTCCTGGTAGGAATCCGACTGCAGGGCAGGGAGCAGAAGGGCAGATAGCGGGTGGCTGCTGAGAAGGGTCCTGCTGTCCAGCCAGGCCTCTGCTTGCTGGTCTCCCACCATGCCACCTGCTTCCCTGTCTCCAAGCGTTTGCACACACACAGTCTCTCCGGCCTGGAATACCACCTCTGTAGCCCCCCTCACTGTGCCCTAAGCATGTCTCCCACCCCTCGCTTCCCTCACCCACAGCACTTCCTCCATCAGGGCTGCCCGGGGCAAGTCCCACTCACCCTCCGGGGCACGATCATGGAAATGGGCTCGATGAGGCCCTTGAGCGTGACCAGCTTGTAGAAGCGGAACACCTCGCAGGCTGACACGTCCAGGCCATGTTTGGGCATGACCCCTGTGGACAGACACACACGGTCTGCGAGGGGCCCAGGGCTCTCCTTGCAGCTCCCCTCTGCGACCCCTGATGTTCTCAGCCAGGGTGGGAGTGAGGATGACAATCTGAAGGCTTCCTTACAAGTCCTGCCTCCCCATGGTTGCATACTTTATGCAGGGGCCTTTTAGAACGGGCCCTGCATTTTCTCTGCTCTATTTTATTTGAAAAGCAAAGCTACAGAGAGAGAGAGAAGGGGAGAGAGAGAGAAGAGTAAGCTCTCATTTGCTGGTTCACTCCCCAAATGGTCACAATGGCTAGAGCTTCATTTGGGTCTCCCACATGGATGCAGGATCCCAAGGCCTTGTTCCATCCTCTGCTGCCTTCCTAGGCCATCAGCAGGGAGCGGCATTAGAAGTGGAACAGCCAAGTTTTGGATCAGCACCCATAAAGAATGCACTGCAGGCAGAGGCTTAGCCTGCTACCCCATGGCACCAGCCCCTGATCCGTGCTTTTACAGATGGGCTTCCTGGGGCGCAGAGGGCAAAAGGGGTGCCATTCTGAAATACACAATCTCCCCAACCTCTGTTTCCAGGCATAGAGAGCAGAAACAGAGAGAAACCAGGCCCCATACCCCAGGCTTCAGGGCTTCCCAGCTGCTGTATCTTCCCCCATCAACTGCACATGCATATGGAAGCTGTCTGTGTGAGATCCCCTTCCATGGGGTCCCCAGCAGCAGTATCTGCTGGTCACCCACCAAGGGAAGGCTGACAGTGTGCGGTGGCAGGGGTTGGAAGACACAGCACTGGTGTGAGCCCTGACTCTGCCCCTTATTCCAGCTGGTATCCCTAACTCGCTGAACTTCTGGGTCTCTGGACTGTCATTGGCCCCACCGGAGATGGCAGGGCAGGGAGTGTGGTCTGCCTGGCGCCATGGTGGAAGGGGGCACAGGGAATGGGAACCTGAGTGGGGGCTTCATCTCTGCCCACTGGACCAAAAGCTGTGCCCCAAGATAAAGGGGCTCGGGGAGGGGTGGTCACCCAGGTAGCATTTGAAGTCTGCAAACATGGGCTTCAATCCTGCCTCTGCTGCCGAGCAGCCACGCGGCCTGCCTGGAGTCAGCTATGTAACTTCTCTGGATCCAGAGTGAGGGCAAGCGCTCATCCTCACCTCCCTCCTCATCCTCGCCCTATCACATCTCAGTAAATTCCGAGCTCCTCTTATTGGTTACCACATTCCGTGGAACTCAGCCCCTGCCCCTTCTTGGACCAAGTTGCCCTTCCTAACTCTGGCTGGTCGTGCAGCCTCCTTCACACTCAGCCACACTAACTTCCCCAGGTCTCAGAACATGCCGACCTCGCATTGACCACAGGGCCTTGGCATGGATGATTTTTCCCCTGCTGCCTTTTAGATCTCATCTTGAAATGTCATTGTCCGTACACAGCAAGCTCCCTGGCTACTCCCTGCTCAAAAGCATCCCCCAGGCACTCACCCCACTAGGTAGTCTGCCTAGGGCTCATCTGCTTATCTCCCGTGTGAGCTGCTCTGGACCCCTGGACCTAGCAGGCAGGGCCTGGTACCAAGTGGGTATCTAATAAGTGCCACACATGAGGGCGTAGGAGGAGCCAAGTGCTGCACCAGGTGCTTTATGCACACAGGCCCCAAGCTCTCCATCGTCCCTGCAGGAAGAGCATCTTACAGATACGAACACGGAGGCTGGAGGGATTCAGTGCACAATCAGGACAGAGAGCAGATCCAGGCCCAACTCCCAAGTCCAGGCTACTTTCAATACACTCTGAGTGAAGGGGCACATTGGGCTTGGGGGCAAGGTGAGGTGGATGGAGCAGTCACTGGGGTTTCTGTTCTGTGGTGCGTCCCTGGAACGGACTCTCAGACACACAGCTGACCCCATCTAGCACACAGATCCGCCAAGTTTGGATGCGTACTCCAAGGGCAAAGGTACCCAGAGAGCTGAAAGCAGGGACCCTGGAGAGAATGGCCACCTGGGGGACACGAGTCCAGATGCAGAAGTTCATGGCCAACGGCAGCTGACTGGAGGACAATGATGTAGGACTGAGAGATAGGAGACTGTGGGGGTCGAGGACCACCTGATCCCTGCCTCTGCCTGCATGTTCCTCTACCCCCACTCCCCAACTCACCATGCCCAACAGAGATGAGGGCAGATGGGTGCATGGAGCAAGGTGCAAAGTTACAGGCGGCCGGGAGGTTGCTGACCGCCCAAGCACAGCCCTGCAGGAGGGCTCAGCCTGCCTTGCTCGGGAGCTACAGCCTTGAACAGGGGGGCAGCTTTCCCCTGCAAGGTAGGGAGGTGCCCTGAGTCGGTGACCCCCTCCTTGCCACCACCACAGGTATGGAAGCTCAGATCCTTACCTAGGCCCTTCTGTGGGGCTGGGGAGCGGAACTCCATGAGGTAACTCAGGTAGGGCTTCTCCGTGCTGATCTCGTAGTATCGGATGTTTCCATCCCCCTACAGGCCAGAGAGACACAGGCAAGAAAGGGCAGGCAGGGCTCAGGGACTGCCGGACACCACTGCCCTGTGCCTTGGGGACAGGAGTGGGGAAACACCTGGCCTCTAGCCCTGGCTGGTGAAGTGGGCCGGGCAGGCCTGTGTGTGTACGATGGACAGGAGTCTCCTGGCAGGTGTTTCAACCTGCCCTCCCTCCAGCTGTGTTCTCCAGCACTTTCATGAGGGCGAGGGTCACGGGGTACAAGAAGGGGGCAGGCAAACGAAGGTGAGACCTGCACCTGGGCTGCCATGGGGAAGACAGAGAACCCAGTCAGGCTCCATTTAGGAGAATACGTCAGGAGGAACAGGGGTACAATGGCATTAAGGGTCCCCATTCCCCACTACCTTTCCTGCCAGGTAGAGCATATGAGTATCGGCGTCGTAGAAGGGGAACAGGAGACCAGAGAGGCCGTCAATCTCCTCCTCAATCAGGGGCATCGACAGGTCCTCCTGTGTGGACAGGAGAGGGGGAGTGACAAGAGGATGTGGCACCATCACCTCCCCAGATCCTGACAGGACCGCGGGGGCTCTGCCTTCTGTGTGTTGAGGCCCCTGTGGACAGGGCTGGTGCTGTGGCATGGTGGGTCAGGTTGCCACCTGCGGTGTCAGAATGAAATAATGGAGAGCCAGCTCCCTGAGAAAGCAGCAGATGGTGGCCCACATGCTGGAGCCCCTACCACTGATGTGGGATCCCCTGCCACCCAGGTGGGAGCCCCACATAGAGTTCCTGACTTTTGGCTTCAGTCTGACCTAACCCCAACTGTTACAGCCATCTGGGGAATGAGCCTGCAAATGAGAGATCTCTCTATCACTCATGCCTTCAAACAGATGATTTTTAAAAATACCCCCATAGATGTTCAAAAGTGTGTGCTACAGGACAGCACGAGGCTGAGTCCCTGGATGTGATGGCCAGCCCAGGGCAGGGGCTTACCTCAGTACCCCCTCCCCACATACTGCTTCCTGTGCACCCTGTGGGGTTCAGCCTCCGAGTTCTGGAAAGCGAGTGACCATCATTCAGGTATGGCTGGCGGGACATTGGCCCTTGAAGACCTTTCAAAGACTCATCTGAGTTGTAGGGAGAGAGAGAGATTCTCCACCTGCTGGCTTATTCCCTAAACACACACAACAGCCAGGACGAGGCCAGGCTGAAGCCAAGAGCAGAGAACTTAACCTAGGTCTCCCGTGTGGGTGGTGGCATCACCTGCTGCCTCGAGGCTGTGCATCAGCAAGGATGCAGGCAGTCCAGGCGATGGCTTCAGGGTTACACCCAAGTTCCCACCCCCTTTGAAGGACTTCCCCATCAGGCTCCACTCTCGCAGAGGCCAGGCTGGTGGTGCTGTCAGAGGCGGCTATGCAGGCCCAGGCTCCCCAACCCAGCAGGCCGTTCCTCTGCCCTCTGCCCCTTCCTCCATTCTGCTTCCGCTCTGTCCTGCTGTGCCCTCAGCAGTTCTGCTGGGAACACAGGCTCTGCAGCCGCCAGGACCGTCCAACCCCGCCCTCACCCAAGCCCTTTGTTTAACCAAGGGGAGGACATGGGCCTGCCTGAGGTCACACACAGAACTGGGCACCCGGTGCTCAGCAGTGGGAGCAGGAAAGAAGCGAACAGGACCCTGGTTCCCAAGGAGTGCCAGCCCAGAATCCCAGGCAGCCAGGCCTAAAACCTGGAGCAATGACTGTTGGGGAGCCCAGCTCTGCACCTGCCCTCCACGCCCAGGGGGTTCAGAGGGACCCAAGTCAGGGGTGGCCTGAGGGCTGCCCAAGCCCAGTGGACCTCATACCCGCTGGTGGAGTCCCAGCTGCACCGAGGAGCACTGCCTGATACACTCCCTAAGCAAGTACAGGACCGGGGCTGACCCCTCCAGGCCCACCCCACGGAAGCTGATTCTGGCGTCACGGGAGTTGATTCTGGCCCTTTGCTGCTCTGACATCTCTTCCTACCCTACACCTGGAGCAGAGGCTGTGAGGAACTCAGATGCCCTCACCTTACCCTCGTGCCCCAATGGGAAACACAGAGTACATGAGCTCAGCTCTGTGTGGTCTGCTCCCTCCTCTGAGAATGCCCAGCCCAGCTTCCTGGCCAGTCCCGGGCCCCACACTGACCTGGTCCCAGAGAGCAATCTGTCTTGTGTTCCACCTGGAGACCCCCGTGGTGAGGAGCCGCTTTGTGTTTCCCAGGAACACCACTCGGTTCACTCTGTGGTTTTTGCAGTTTGCCTCCTGATGGGCAACAGAGAGAGCATGCAGTAAGCCAGGGCCCTAGCACTCATCAGGGCTGGGGGCGGCTCCCCAAAAGTGCTGCCTCTACTTCCATTCCTGGGTCCTGGCAAGGCTTCCTTTGTTTTTATTTATTTATTTATTTTTGGAGGAAACTTCCAGGCAGGTACAACCAAGTTAAGGATCCTGAAATAACATGATTAGCCTGGGGGAACCCACTGCTGTTTCCCATGTTTCTGTAAGAGGGTAAGGTGATGTGGCTGCACGGAGCCACAGCAGCTGCGACCACGGAGGCGGAGACTGCAGTGATGGGGCCATGAGCCAAGGAAACAGGCAGCCTACAGCAGGAGTCAGAGGCAGGAGGCACCCACGCTGTCCCCGGCTTTGGAGGGAGCAGGGCCCTGCTGCCTCTGTGGTTTGTGACCTCCGGCCTCCACTTCCCACTGACTGAAGCCCTCCTCCCAGTTTGTGGTCAGTTGTGAAAGCAGCCCAGGGCACCAACATGGAGGCTGGGAGCAATGGGGTGCTGGGAGTTGGGGATCCAGGCCTGTGTATTTTTTTCTGACATAGCTGGGCACCAGAGAAAGGGGGAGCCAGTCTTGACTGAGAATCCTGGCAGGTACCAGAAAAGGCGTGGTACTGGCACAAGGAACGCCCCCTTTTAATCCTGACAACAGCACTGCCTGGAAGGGCTTGCCATCCCCACTCCAAGGATGAGGCTCATCTGCTGGCTCCCCGGGGGACTCCCCGCTTCGCTGGGTGGCTCTCAGCCCTCTCTTGCCCCTCGGCTTACCACACCTCATGTTCTTCCTGGCACATAGCCGGCCTTGCCTCCTCCAGGTGAATCAGCCTCAGGTCAGAGGGAGACCGGGGGGGGGCAGGGAAGTGCCCCCGGGAGAAGTCCCTCACCCTTTCTGGACTCGTGTCCCTTTGTGTGGGCTGGAGGCCAGATTCTGTCCACTCTCCACCACCCTTCCTGGTCAGCTGGGCTCCTCCTAGAACCATGCACTGCAAACTTACACTTGTCCAGGCTCAATGTTCCCATGCATGAACTGGGCCCACGGAAGAGGGCTGCACTGAAGGCTATGAAAACAGCGTGTGTCATGTAATGAGCTTGAATACGGATGACTCTGACAACTGTGATTTTTATACTCATGGGCTGAGGACTTCAAAAAGTTCCTGCACCATGGAACTAAGAATTAAATTTTTTGGTGCAAACATGTGTTGCTCATGCATACTTTTGCTCATGAACTTTCTGGAAGTTGGTGGTGGTACACTTGCAATGCTGGGCTCCTCCACCGGGCCTACCATCAGCCCTTTCTGGTTTAGGAGACAAACTTCAAATGTTGACATATTTCCCAGCCCACCCAGCCCTGTGGCTGGCACCCAACAGATGCTCAGGAAATCCTCATGGTTTATCCCCACTCCCTTCCTCATACCCACCACCCAAGAGATTCCAAGGCCAACAGCGGGGCTCAGCTCACTGTCAGATTCCCCACTTGCAGCCATCTGTGGATGGGGACAACTCTCTGGGCTGTGTTCACTAGACCCCAAATTCCTTCCTCTGGGTCAGTGTGGGACTTGGTAAACACCAGGACATGTATGTGCTGTAGAGGAGGGAGGGCATTGCCACAGTGGGAGAGGGGCAGAAAAGGACCCTGGGTTCCTTCTCAACCCAGAACACAGTGGGGTTCCTGGTCAGTGTCCAGGCACGTGGCCTGTGCCTCAGGCTGGGCTGAAAGCTGGAGTGAGCTCGACAACACCTCCCCAGCCAGCTGGGAACCACGTGAGGCTCCACCTGCAAAACGCGGCCTGAGCGGGGCTCAATGACGCGTAGCTTCTTGTCCTTGCATGTGGTGGTAAGCAGGCTGCCGTCTGTGTTGAAGGACAGGCAGAGGATCACGTCCGTGTGGCAGTCGATCATCTTCACTGGCTCGCCCACGTCCAGGTTCCAGATGAGTACCTGCAGGGGCAGACGTGCGGGAGGTAAAGGCCACACCTGGCTGGATCCCTCAGCCTTGGGAGAATCAACTCCTCCCATGGCTGCCCCCCTACATCTGCCCTTCCTGGCAGTGCCCCAGGTGTGCAGGCAGTTGGGGCATGAGGCTGAGTTCTATGTGGCAAGGTGCTGGTGTCACTGTCTTTGGCAGGTCCCAGCCCTGGTACTCAGTTTCCCCAGCTAATGAGAAGAACCCAGTTCCCAGGTGGGTACCAGTTGGCTGGAACATCTTTAGAGTGTATGGTAGGGGTAAAGGGAAAGAGAGTTTGTGTGTGAATAAATGAATGAGCAAATGTGAATGAATGAACGAGCAAAGAAGCAGGTGAGACAATCTTGGATAGCACGGTTAGGAAGTAACAGTGCTCCTGACAAGTCCCCCAGGGACCCTCCCACCACTTCTCACTCCCTGTGCCTCCCCCGGGAGGTGGCCTGTGGGCCCCGGGGTATGCACCTTGTAGTCATAGCCAGCACTGAAGAGGATGTTGTTGGTGGTAGGGTGCCACTCGACCAGCCCCACGCGTCGGCTGTGCCCATGCAGCTCCAGGAGCGCCTCTGTCATGTTCCGCTTCAGCCCGCCCTCGGGGATCTCCCAGATCCGCACCTGCAGAGGGGGACCCAGGGGTGAACAGGGGCAGGGAGGCGCTCCTAGCCCTAGGATGCCTGGCTTTCTGAGAGTGGTCTTGCTTCTCAGAGCACAGTTTGAGTGAGACATTGGGGCTGCTCCTTTGGGCAGGAGGACTATAGAGAACTAGGCGTATGGGTGTGTGGTAGCTGCCTCAGCCTAGCTAGCTGGAGGACCCTCCAACCCGCAGCCCCTGCTAGTCATCGCATGCCCTGTCCAGGCTCTGCTCAGCCCCAGTTCCCGTGTCGCACCACTTGGCCTTGTCCCCTGCTCTGTCCCTGACCCAGGCTGGGTGTCTGAGCAGAGGGCTTGGCAGCAGGCCGCTGAGCTGATGGGCTCTGGGGTGGCCAAGGAGTCCCCTTCACGCCCAATCCATGTCTTAGTACTAAGTCAAATGTCTGCACCATTTTTGTTTTGTTGTTGCTACCTAGACGCACAGAGCCTGGCTGCAGTTGCTGCCGCCAGTCTTGCGCCAGTTCTTGAGGAAACAGGAAGACATCTCCTGCAGATGAGAGTGGGGGGGTGAGCACACTGAGAACAGGGGGCCCAAGGTTGTTTCTCTGCCCCCACCTCACCCCAGCCTGTCTCCTGATCCCTTCCATGAGGCTCCATGGGCTTCAGTCACTCAGGCCACACCTTGCAGACCCAACTGTGCCATCTCTCACACACACATTGGGAGCCTAGCCTGGCTTGCTGGCAGTAGCATCAGATGAGATCACTGTGGTGACAGTTTAGGACCTGTCGGTATTGACAATCGTGTAACAGGATGGGGCGACAGGAGCCCCTGTGATGACAGCTAAGGCCTCATCAGCCTTTTGTAGGCCTGACCTTCCCTTCCCCAAAAACCTTGCTTGTAAGGAGGAGGAGAGCAGGAAAACCAGCGTTGAGATACCTTTTATATATAAACATTATATATATATATATATATATATATATATATATATATATATATATATATATAAGCAGCCACCTAGTAAAACAAAAACAAACCAAGGTTAGCAAACGCTAGTGAGGACCGAAGACTCAGCTGGTATTGGCAGCCCGACATGCGTCAGTAGCCTCCCTGTGGAAGTGAGCTGGCATCTTCGCTAGGAGCCACAAGCCCTGTGGGTTACACTCTCACCCAGTAACTTTGCTTGTGTAACATCAGCAATAGTCTCCAGGTCTGAGGACGTTCACGGCAATGCCACCAGACACACTCTACGTGGCCAACACCAAGGACGTGATTTAAAGTCCTACTGATGCGTGCAGTGGGCTGTTGGATGGTCACACTGCGGGCCACAGATGAAGACCATGAAGAGTACAGTGAATACAGCCAGAGGGGGCAGGCAACAGAGGCAGTGGTTAAGATGCTTTTGGGGATGCCTGCGTCTCACATGGGGGTGACTGACTGGGTTCGATGACCGACTCTATTCCCCATCTCAGCTTCCTGCTAATGTGTGCCATGAGAGACAGCAGGTAGTTGGGTCCCTGCTGCCCACACTCAGGAGACCCAGGAATGAATTGCTGGCTTCTGACTTGGCTGCTGAGGGTAATAGTGGATGGGAGCCCACTCCCTTCCTCCATGCCCAGATCCGTTTTCCTTGACTTATCCCAGTCTTTAACTGCCTTTCATGTAAATAAGCACATCAAACAAACAAATAAACAAACAAAACTGAGGTATGGATGCTAGCATCATGGCAAGCCACTACCTGTGGTGCCAGCACATCCTGTACGGGGCACCAGTTTGAATCTCGGCTGCCCTACTTCTCATCTAGTTCCCTGCTGTGCCTGGGAAGGCTGGAGAAGACAGCTGAAGTCCTTAGCCCCTGCACCCATGTGAGAGACCCAGAGGAAGCTCCTGGCTGCTAGCTTCAACCTGGCTCAGTCTAAGCTATTGTGGCATATTGGGGAGTAAACCAGTAGATGGAAGACACCTCTCTCTCTGTGTGTCTCTGACTCTGCCTTTCAAAATCAACAACAACAACAAAAATGGTGCAGACATTTGGCTTAGTACTAAGACATGGATTGGGCGTGAAGGGGACTCCTTGGCCAAGCTCCCTGCCCGGGATGGTGCTTCCTCCTCAGGCTACAGAATCGCACCAGTCCCACATGTGTGGTCCCCTAGACCTGGCTCATGCTTCTGTTGACCGGGAAGTTTCAGGGTGAGAAAGGTAGGTTCAGGTGAGGAGGATCTGCTTTAAGCCATTTTTCTGTTTCCAAAGCTGATTTGAGAGACATTTCCAATGGGGGGCAGTTTCCACATGGCAATACCCTTTGGTGGCCCCAGGCCCCCAGGAAGGCCAGCCCTCCACGTAGTCCTTGGCTCAGATTGAAGCTGGAAGCACCAGGGGCTTCTTCCAGATCTCTTATGTGGGTGCCCAAGGACTTGAACCATCCTTCTCTGTTTTCCCAGTCCATAGGCAGAAGCTGAATGGGAAGTGGAGCAGCCGGGACAACAACAGGTGCCCATATGCAGCCAGCCTATGATGCCATGACGCCAGCCCCTAGAACTGCATCTTTTGAAAACCTGGTGTGTCATTTTCCCCCCATTCAATAGATCAAACATAACTTCTCACCTTTGTTTGAATTCTCTTTGGTTTCTAAGGGGCATCTTCTGCCCTATTGCTTAGTTATCTTCACTTACACCTGCACTGGAAGCTCTAGAAACTTTTGGATGCAAGGAAGTGGAAAGAGAGCCCACTGGGGAGAAGTTTTGGGGCAGAGAGTTCTCTTTGTGGATATCTAACACTTTATTTCAAAGTTAATTACTGGTGCATATTTATGGGATATGATGGGGTGTGTCCTGCTGTAGTTTGAGGGTGGAAGACAGCATATGCCCACAGAAGATCAAGGCCCTTGCGGCCAAAATATTGACAAAGGTAGAAATCTGCCTCTGGTCATCGAGAAAGTTCTCTAATACCAAAATCCAAGCTTCCTGTGAGCCAGTGGGGTGCTGGGGTGAGTGTGTTGGGTTCCTTGTTGGGCAGCACACAGTGAACCCCCTGGAGCAGAGTCGGGGAGAGCCTGGCTGCAGTCAAGCAGCTGGATACATGTGAAGGAATCAGGGAGGAGCAGGGTTAGAAAGAGTGAGCACTGGGCCAAGGTTGAAAAGACAAGGTTGGGGCTGTGGGAGGGGAGAGGAGGCAGAAAACTGAGGAGTGTGTGGGCCTGGGCACAGAGGGGAAACTGAGGCAGTTTAGCTCAGCAGGATGGAGCAGAGGAGATCTGGGGCTCTGTGTCACACTTGTCATCATGGCTTCAAGAAGGCTTGCTTGAGCACAGAATCTCAGAAAAACAAGCAGCCCAGCTCGTAGAGGCCTTGGGCGCCATGTGCTAAGGTGAAGCAGGGCCTGAGGTCCCAGAATAAACACACCCCCCACAGCCAGGCTGTTATCCTGGCATCATGTCCCACTCTACCCCCTCCAGTGACCTGACCCTGCTATCTGCTCATCTCCCACATGTCTCGGCTTCTGCCATCACTCAGGGTAGGAGCCGGGCTTGGCTCCAACCTCAGCTGCAGCACGCAGCTGGCACAATGTGAATGGGCCCCGTAACTGGGAAAGGAACAGTAGCCACTTGGCACTCAAGTGATCTGCTGGAAAAAAAGAGTGGCCAGGGCATAGGAGGAGACTGTGGGCCTGCTCTAGGAGGTCATTTCCATTCAACAGGAAATCCAGGAGGATCCCCAGACCGGATTTCTGGAAGGAAGGGGTGGGGACAAGGGCAAAAGTGTCTACTTTCTCTGCAGCTGGCCAGCTGGGCCTGGGACTGTCCCCTTCACACACAGCTCCCCGGGTCAGGCCTGCACTCAGTTCAGCAGGACAAAGCCAGCACCTCTCTGTGACATGTTGGGGGACAGTCCTTAGTCTGTTTTTGTTGTCCCTGGAAAGTCCAATGAAGTTGGTCCTCATAACATGCTCCCACAGTTCCAACAGGATCTCTGCTCTCTGATGCTCTGGGTGCTGGCACTTACAGCCATGGTCCAACGAGCACCTGAAGACGCCATTCCTAGTTGGCATCTCTGCTTCTTTCACAGCTAGACAATTCTTGTTAGCTGGATACAGTATAGGCATTCCAATGAGGAGCCTGCATTCACAGTGGACCAGTATATAACAAGGAGATCTGAATCCCAGCTCCTTAGTGTCTGCTTTACAATGCATGTACACACACCTCTGGGTGCTATGGGAGAGGAGTGCATAGCTCCGGTTCTGCCTTCTAGACGTGTCCAGGTTAGCTGCAACACAGCACACAGCTCCAGGATTGCAACTCGGCATGCCCCAGGCAGGACGCTGGGGCCAAGAGCAAATCCATCTCCTGTCCCTTGCCTGCCCTTCGAGAGACTTCAAGACCTTCCTGTTGGTGTTTGTCACCCAATCACTGCTTCTCACCGTGGGACACAAATCACTCCAAACCCAAACAGGTGGGAAGGCCACCTGAGACCCAGAATCTAGAGATTCTGGATGTAGAGTGAGACTCCTGGGAGGAGGCTGTCAGGGCAATAGCAAAATGTAATTGGGCACCTGCAAGGACAGTTGTCTTACTTATTGTCACCATTGTCATATATGCTGTCATTCTTAGGCTATGGGGGAACTAGCAGAAAGTTCAGGCACCCACAGTTAGTTGGAAGATTTTCCCACAATTTCTGCACAGCCCCTCATTTTCACTTCACCCCTTCACCCATCAATCCAGTGCACCCACTTTCCCATGATGCACATGTGTCTCATCTAAGACCAGAAATGAGGAGAGGCTGTGATGGTCAATGCGGAAGTTAAATTCCTTGTGTGGGTGCCACAAAACTCCCAGAAAGCTCATGCACACTGAACCCAGCCCAGACTGTACCCCAATTGCATATTCAGTTAGGGTGCCACTCCTACCCCATAAAGGGGACTGCTCCAGGTGGAGACACCCCCTGTGACCCCTGTTCTGGGTCCTTCTCTGCCCTCCTACCATTCTCTCTCCTTTGGGCAGCTCTCTGGCCCACTCATGATGGTTATCCTTCTATGTGGGGTCACCCACACTCATACGTGAATGTGTATTCACTCTCACTTTTACTTTTTAAGATTCATTTATTTGAAAGGCAGAGTTACAGACATGGAGAGATAGAGAGAGAGAGAATCTTCCATCCACTAGCTCACTTCCCAAATGGCCCTAATGGCTAGAGCTGGGTCAGCCAGAAGCCAGGAGCTCCTTCAGGTCTCCCACACAGCTGACAGGGACCCAGCACTTGGGCCATCTTCCACAGCTGGATTGGAAGTGGAGCAGCTGGTGCTCACGTGGGATGCTGGAGAGGCTTAATGATTGTGCAGGTGCTGTACTCATTTTTAGTCCCACCCCCACTGGTCACTATATTATGCCTCTGCTTTGAATTCTGATCTCTGTGGGAGCAAGAACTTGGAATGAATATCAAGATACACAAGCCCCTAATGTTTACAAGGGCACAAGGCACAGAGAGGTTAGAAAACATGCCTGGGTCACACAGCTAGGAATGGAGGAGCCGGGATCTGAAATCAAGCAAACTGCCTTCCTCCTCCTGTCCCCTAAACCCTGCCTCTGCCAATCCCTCCCTCTGACCCCTGAAAGCAGCCGACAACTAGGTGGGGCGGGGGCATGGCCTCCCCTTCGGCTTATCTTTTCCAGGAAACAGTACCCCTGGCCCCAAGGAGAGACGTGTATCACCTAGCGACATGGCAGGTTCAGAGAATGACATCATTAGGCATTTCTGCCAGCGGTGTGGGCGCCAGCTGCTGCACTCTGGCTGCTGTCCTGTGCACTGCGGGCATCGGCAACGCGGTGTGCCATGCAGCGTGTCCACACCTGTCCTGGCACCTGCTGGGAAGGGAGCTTGCTCTGGCTCTGGCTAGGTGGTTGAGTGGGGAGAGAAGGCATGGCGCTGGGCTGTGTACACTGCAGACTGCAAACACTTAGGCTAGGTGGAATTTATCAAACATGCTTTTCCTGTTCAACAGTAAAGCAATACTAGCTTGCTGGAACTTTTTAATCTTATAAACTGCTCGAACTTTTTTTAAATTTTTGTATTAACTGTTTAAAACACAAACACATTATGAAATTTGTCTTCATATCCTGAGCCTGTATATTTTTTTGTATTTTTTTCAAGATTTATGTATTTAGATTTTATTTGAAAGGCAGAACTTACAGAGAAAGAGGAAGAGATTTTTCCACCCTCTAGTTCACGCCCCAAATGGCCACAGTGACAAGAGCTGGGTCAGTCTGAAGCCAGGAGCCAGGAGCTTCTTCCAGGTCTCCTATGTGACAGGAACCAAAGCAGTTGGGCCATCCTTCGCTGCTTTCCCAGGCACATTGGCAGGGAGCCGGATCAGAAGTGGAACAGCCCCGGACATGAACACACATCCACATGGGATGCTGGTGCCACAGAAGGTGGCCCCACCTGCTATACCACTGTGTCAGCGCCAGTTCTTTCCATTTTTAAATTTTTAAAAGATTTATTTATTTTTATTGGAAAGGTAGATATATACAGAGGAGGAGAGACAGAGAGGAAGATCTTTCGTCTGTTGATTCACTCCCCAAGTGACCACAACAGCTGGAGCTAAGTTGAACCGAAGCCAGAAGCCTGGAGCTTCTTCCGGGTCTCCCACGTGGGTGGAGGGTCCCAAGGCTTTGGGCTGTCTTCGACTGCTTTCCCAGGCCATGAGCAGGGAGCTGGATGGGAAGCAGGACCTCTGGGATTAGAGGTGCCCCCGCATGGGATCCTGGTGCATGCAAGGTGAAGACTTTAGCTGCTAGGCTACTGCGCTGGGCCCTCCATTTTAAAATTTCAAAAAAATTTTTTTTTAACTGTTAAAAAACAAAAACCCCTAAGGTACAGGAGTCAGTATTGTGATGCAGTGGCTAAGCCACTGCAGATGGTTTACAACATCTGCACTCGCTGTTGGAGAGTTGGTTTGAATCCGGGCTACTCTGCTTCTGATCTAGCCTCCGGCTAATACACTCTGGAAAGCAGAAGATGATGGCCCAAGTCCTCGAGTCCCTGCCATCCACATGGAATGTCCGTCACCTGCTGCCTCCCCAGAGGAACCTTAGCCAGAAGCTGGGCTTGGGAGCAGAGCCGGGACCCTCTTAACATCAGATGTGGCATCCTAAGCACCCAAGCATGCCCAGCGCCCGGCCACTTTAGGAGAACAGCACTGGAAAGCCTGTTTGGGGGCTCCTTGAGTGCAGGCTGAGATCGAGTGGGGAGACCACTGGCCTGCAAGACAACCCCAGACCCTAGCCCTCCAGCCATTCAAACTTTTCAAACTCCCTGTTTCCACTCAGGGAGCAGAGAGGAGCAGTTAATGCACGGAGGGCTCTCTGCAGACAGGAAGCCCTGTCATCTTCATTCAGTTCTCACAAGTACAACAGAATTTCTATTTCACAGTACAGCAGCTGAGGTCTGCTGTGGTAAAGAAACTGGCCTAAGAATGCAGGGCTGGGAAGGGGCCAAGCTGTCAATCGAACCCGTAGATTCTGGAACCTGGCTGTCTAACCACTGAACCATACTGCTGTTTTCTCTGCAGCTGCCAGCTCCCTTGGAAAGGACCTGGTGACATCACTGGCTCCCCAGGGCTTCCTCTCCTCTATCTCTGAAGGTACTCAGGGCTCCCATTAGAGGCTCTTGACCTTGGGTGGAGGCGTGGGGAGATTAGGTGGGGAAGGAAGGGCTGGCGTCCTGCGCCACCCAACCCTAGCTCCTGCCTGCCTGCCTCCCTGCCTCTCTCCTGGGGTCCCTCTGGCCCTCTCCTTGAGATGTCAGGAGCTCCCCCTCTGCTCTCCCCACCCACTCTGCGGCTGCGGGGTGCCCAGGAAGGGCTGGGAGCAAGAGGCTTGGAAGCCCACAGGGCCTTTCCCGCTGCCTGCCCACCGCCCTCCCTGGCTGCCGCAGTAGCTATAAAAAGCACAGCCCTTCAACAATAGGTGACATCACCCAGAGGCAGTGAGAACCGGATTCTGCCAGCTGCCAGAGAGAGTTAGGGCCCCCACCCGGCTGTCCCTTAGGAAGGAGGCTCCGGGGAAGGGGCTGTGGGGTGCTCCACAGGACCTGGTGGAGGAAGGGGTGCAGGGTGCACTTGGTGGGGGATGCTGGGGTGGACAGGGGTGGGGCAGATCTGGAGATTCAGAGATGGATGTTATCTTTCAGGGTGGGGGTGGTGGGAAAGAAGCCAGGGACGTGGTGGGGCACGGATCACACCCCTCCAGGGAAGGCCAACGTTCAGGAGGGGGTGAGAGAGGTGGGAAAGCATCTGTCTGGGCCGCTGCCACTGGGACCTAGTCCAGCCCCGGAAGGAGTGTGCTGCCTGTGCCCATTCGCCTTCCAGCCCTGGTTCTGATGCTCTCACGGGAACGCAGTCCACCAGCTGGAGTGGGCAAAGGGAGGGCATCTCAGAGGTGGAGCGAGGCAGGGGGCACCTCTGGAACCACAGCCCTCAGGCAATGGCCATGGATGCCGTCCTGTGGGAGCCCAGGGTGTGTCATGGAGCTGTGCTGCCAGCCTGGGCCCAACTCTGAGTCCATTTGCTCCCCTCCAGAATACGGGCCCACCTTTTCTCTGTGTGCCCTTCTCAGCTAGGGCCAGGTGCTCTGGTGCCAAGATCCTAGCCTACTGCTGCTCCTCCCTTACCTCCCCCACCCCAGACAGGGGTGGCAGACATCCCAGGGCTGAGGTGTGGCAGAGTGGTTGCAGCTGGGCAGCTAGCCTGCGGGGCGGAGTCAAAGCGTTTTAGCTCCTTTAGGATCTGGAGATTTTAGCTCCCCATCCCTGGCTCACTCAGCCCTCTTCCCTCACCCTTGCCAGGCAGCCCCCCTTCCCCTCTCCACCACCTCCCCTCTCTGCACTGCTGTGTGCATTGCAGACTGTGTGCAGCTAGCTGGGGTCCCACCCCTCAGGAAGCTGGCTGGGACGCCTCTCCCCTCACACCCATGCAGCCCCATAGCCCCCATTCTTGATGCTTGGGAATCAATGGCTTTCCCATATACCACAACTGGTGGACTCCGTCTTTGGCTCACGTGGCTTGAGAAACATGTGGCCTGACCGCCAGCAGGGCCAAGGGTACTAAGTGTATACATAAAGTGCCCAGTTCAGAGTGGCTGGAGGCAGTGCTGCCTTCCAAGGGTGTTAGCTCCCTCTGGATTGGTGACAATCATGGGGACAGAGCCAGCAGTGGTCGGTGCTGTGCTTGCTGGACTGGCGTGTGTCTGGGAGTTGGATGGGCAGTATGTTTGCTGGCACTCATTCCAGTTAAACCCAGCTCCTCTCACACACTGACCACTGAGCACCCCAGCCCCTGCCAGCCCCATCTACCTCCTTTCCAGCCCCAAAGACACCTGGCCAGCCCCATCTACCTCCTTTCCAGCCCCAAAGACACCTGATCAGCTTTCCCAGGCTCTATGCTGCAGCTCTGGTCTGCCTGGGTCCTTGCCCCAGATGGCTGTCCCCTGGTTTCTTGGGCTGGGGGCGGGGCAGAAAAAGGGGGGGCATCTTCACTATTCATTCTTGGTTTCTCACTTGGTTCAACCAGGCCCTGCCCTGTCCGGAATCCTCTCCAACAGACACCAGGAGCTGGACAAGCATACTCTGCTGCCTCGCATGCTGCAGACCATGTCAGCTGACCTGATGTTGTGAGCCCATGGGACTATTCATTTCAACTCTTGTTTTCTTTGGGTAAGTCAGTTAGGCCTCCTTCATTGGTTCGTTCACCCACCCATCTTTTTACTCATCCATCGATCCAACCCACTGGTATAATCACCTGTTTGACCAGTTATCCTTCCATCCACTCATCTCTTTACCCATCAACTATTCATCCAGTGACCCACCTAGTACTAAATCCACCCATCCACCCAATCCAGCATTTCCTAGGTATCAGACCCTGCACTAGGTCCAGAACCAAGCAGGCCATGGTCTCTGCTTGCAGAAGCTCACAGTCAGTGTCGGGGAAACAAACAGTGTTGCAGTTCCTTCTGATTCCAGGATCCTGGGAGACTGGCCAGCACCTAGGTCAAGGCTTGTGGGCAGCCTAAGAGGTGACCTACCTTCCTCAGGATCAGCAGGCCCCTCCCAGCAGCTCAGCAGAGGCCGTGGGAGTCCTTCTGGCTTCTAAGCTGATGCAACCCATTGCTTGTGGGCAGTGAGGAGGACCACAGTGGACCTCTCCTCAGAGACATGGAAGCCGGGGCCTGCACCCCGAGTACCACCCGGGAGAGCAGCAGAGCCCCAGGACACGATGGCCAGAAAGCAGCTTCCAATCCCACCCTCCCCTCCACAGCTTCCTTCTTGTCCTCTCTCGGCCACTTCCCTCTCAATTGTTAGCCTTCTGTTGCTTCTTTTCCCATGGAGTGGTGGCAGGGACATGGGGGCTGAAACTTGGGGCCACTACTGTGGAATCTAGGGTTCTCTCAGCCCAGCCTCTGTTCCAGGATGCCCAGTTGACTGACAGGGAGGCACAGGCTCCTGCCTCAGTGGCCACCCTCTCCTTTGGGGAGCACAGCCAGGGTACTGATTCACATGTTAGAATTTCTTGATTTTAATTCTCACCTCCAAAATCAGCACCTCCCAGTGCAATCACGCGGAATGCACAGACCTGTCAGATCCTCCACGGATTCACCCCGCCCTCACCACCCCCCTCCCTGTCCTTCCTATCCTCCCTCTCCTGGGGCTGCCTGGAGTGGGCAGGGAGGGAGGCTCCAGGAGGAGGAGGGTGAGCCCCCTGCACTCACTGACGTGTCCTCGGAGCATGAGGCGATGATGTTGTCGATGAAGGGGTTCCATTTGATGTCCAGCACGTTGCCCTGATGGCCGCAGACCTTGGGGTAGTTGGGCTCGATCCTACCTGTCTGCCAAGGAGAGAGGGGACAGAGGGTTAGAATGGTGGCCCTGGCCTTTTCCCTGGGCTTCTTTGCCATGTCGCCAGTGCTCCTCCTTCACCTGCTCTTTGACTTTTGTGTGACCCAGCCCACGGCAGGTGTCTCCCAGCAGGCCTTGAACATTGCCAGGAATGTAACCTGGTGTTTAGGTGGTCACCCAAAGCACCAGTTAACTTCAACCTTGAGCCCACACTCTTTCCAGTTGCACCATTTACTTATTTATTTGAAAGGCAGAGTAACAGAGAGTTCTCCCATTGGCTGGTTTGTTCCCCAAAGGGCCACAACAATCAGACCAGCGCTTGAAACTCCATCCAGGTCTCCCATATGAGTGGCAAGGACCCAAGGACTTGCACCATTGTCTGTTGCCTATCTAGATGCATTAGCAAGGAGCTGCATCCGAAACAGTGCAGCCAAGACGCACACAGGTGCTGCCAGTGTCACAGGCAGCATCCTAACCCTGCACCCTAACACGGCGATTCTTTCCTGCTGTGTGAGAGTCAGCAGAGAGGCCTGCAGGCAGGTCCCACCTCTACACTCCTGTCTGCTGTGTTGCTGGGCATCCTGTGCTGGGTGCATCCTGGACATCTGAACAGAGGACCCCATGGCTGAGAGCAGAGCTTTTACAACCACATAGGCCTGTGTTTGTAGCACAGCTCTGCCATGTTCCAGCTACCTGGTGAGTTGCTGGGAGCCCCAGATTCTTCGTGTCTACAGTGAGGATGTCAGACGTGGGATACAGACACTGTCAGACCCCGGAATCACTGCCTTGGCTCTCACCTCTTCTGTGGGGAGCCACTCTCCACATTTAAGGGGGGGTGGGCACAAAGGCCAAGCCCCAGAGCCATGGAGACTGGACTTGCCCTCCCCACAAGCCTCCATTTTGGCAAACATGGTGGTGCTGCCTAATAGTTCAGGAGTGTGGCAGGAATTCACGAGCCGTGGTCATACAAAGCAGTTCCCAGTCCAACCTCAAAGCCAGCAGCCCTCAGTCCACCTTTGCCACACCCAGAACATGCTGGCCCCCTTCACTGGCCAATTAAAGGGAGTTCATGGGCAAAGCAGACCAACCAGAGACACACACAGGCACTGATCATGCACTGCTTATTCTAGCTTTGAACTCAAAAATCCACTGCCGTGTGGTGCAGGGAGTTTAACCATTGCCAGCCATATCCCATCTCATGTGGGCACTGGTTTGAGTCCCAGCTGCTCCCCCTCTCTAGCTTCCTGCTAATATGTTTCAGAAAACAGCAGAAGTGCTTGAGGTCCTGCCACCTGTGTGGGAGACCTGCATGAAGTTCCTGGCCCTTGGCTTTGCCCTGGCCCAGTCCTGGCTGTTGAGGCCATTTGGGGAGTGAACTAGTAAAAGGAAGATTTCTCTCTCTTTCACTCACTCTGCTTTCCAAATAAAATAAATCTTTCTGAAATTTATTTAGTTGAGAGGTAGCATGACACAGAGAGAGTTTCCAGCCACTCATTTATTTCAGCCTGGGGCTGAGCCAGGTTGAAGGCAGAAGTCGGGAGAGTCATCTGTGTGTCCCACGCGGGTAGCAAGTGTCCAAGCACATGGGCCATCCTCCACTGCCTTCCCAAGTGCATTAGCAGGGAGCTGGAGCTTCTTCCAGGTCTCCCAGGTAAGTTCAGGCAGGGAGGGAGCGAGGGAAGGAGAGAAGGAGAGAGAGAGAGCCCAGTTATTTGAGCCATCACTGCTGTCTCCCAGGTCTGTGAGTGGGAACTTGGGAATTCAGAGCAGGAGCTGGGAACCGAACCCAGCCCCTCCTATTGCAGATATGGACATCTTAACTGCTAGGCCAAATGTTTGCCCCTCAGTCTACAAAGAGACTGAGCAAATTAAAACACACACTCTAATTCCAGGAAAAATATATATATATATATCGCCTGACAAAGCAAATATAATCATAGTGCCTAGAGACTTAGATGTAATATTTACATAGTTGTAATAATGGAAAACCTAAATATGTATTTAAACAACAGTTGTGTTGTAGGACAGGAGGGACAATGAGTGTGTGTACCTGTGTGGTAAGAAGGGGGACGGAGTTGGAAAACTCTCATTTTCCACAAAAGGAAGTCAACAGGCAGTGCTCAGAGCCCAGTGTAATGGCCCAACTGGCTAATCCTCCACCTTCAAGTACAACATTCCATAAAGGTGCTGATTTGTGTCCAGGCTGCTCCACTTCCCATCCAGCTCTCTGCTTGTGGCCTGGGAAAGCAGTTGAGGATGGCCCAAAGCCTTGGGACCCTGCACGTGTGTGAGAGACCCAGAAGAAGCTCCTGGTTCCTGGCTTCGGATCAACTCAGCTTTAGCCATTGTGGCCATTTGGGGAATGAACCAGTGAATGGAAGATCTTTCTCTGTGTCTTTCCTTCTTTCTGTAAATCTGTCTATCAAATAAAAGTGAATAAACCCTTAAAAATATATAGGCAATGCTCAGTTTGAAAAGTCAGGATGCTTGGGAATGCATGTATCTAAGAATTCCAGGATAAGTACAAAAAAAAAAAAACAAACAGCTAAAAGCAATGACAGTCATTACTGCTAGGGAGCAGGCAGCAAGGGGAGTGGCCTGGGGAGACAGGAACACAGGTAGGCTGGCCAGTATTTAACCACATGGTCTCTGGGACAAAAAGGCCCTGATTTGCAGTGTTTCCAGCTACTGGGATGTAAAAAGGTGATGTTGCTGAGTTAGTATGGAAGACACTGTAGCAGAGCCAGTCAAGCTGACACTTGAGACACCAACATCCCATAGGAGTGCCAGTGGCTGCTCCCCACTTCCGATCCAGCTCTCTGTTTGTGGCCTGGAAAGGCAGAGGAGGACAGCCCAAGTCCTTGGGACCCTGCACCTGTGTGGGAGACCAGGAAGACAGCCATTTGAGGAATGGACCAGCAGATGGAAGATCTTTCTCTCTCTTTCATTCTGCTTTTTCAAATAAATAAGTGTTTCATCAAAGAGACTTGGTGGTGCACCATTATACAGTATTCACACTACATGGCTGTGATACATGTAACCAGAGCACAGAATAGCAAAAACAAAATTAGGAACTGACAAATCCTTAATATTTAGTGCCTCTGTTTTAGGATAATTACTTAATTCTATGATAATACAGTTTAGTTTCTAATAAGGTCAACTGTAACAATCAGCCTGCAAAACTCCTGAAGATTTGAGAACAGGCCCCCGTGCATGGGCACAAACTGAGCCCAGCACATCCCGTGTGTACCATAGCGCCGTGCCATGATCAGATGCATAAGCACTGCCACGGACGACTTGGACAGATGTAAATATCAGAGAAGTCAAGCTGCTGCCTGTGACACGGGCATCCCACACCAGAGCTCGGGTCAAGTCCTGGCTGCTCTGCTTCCGCCCAGCTTCCTGCTAATGCTCCCGAGATGGCAGCATAAAATGGCCTGAGGAGATGGGCCCGAGCCTAGGGGCCCTGGTCACACACGCAAGAGGCCTAAATGGAACTGTAGGCTCTTGACTTTCAGCCTGGCCCAGTCCTAATGGATGTGGCAACTGGGAGTAAATCAGCAGATAGAACATCTCTTTCTCTCTGTATCTCTCCTCTCCTTGTCACTCTATTCTTCAAATAAATAAAAATAAATCTTAGAAAAATAAAATTATAGTTTCAAAAAACAGCTACAGGTATGTTAATTGCTAAAGTTCTAACAATTAGTGAGGCAGAATCATATGTAACACTTCCTGTGTCAAAAACACACAATCTGGGGCCTGCATGGTGGCACAACACGCTGATCTTCACATGCAGTGCCAGCGTCTCATACAGGCGTCAGTTCGAGTCCTGGCTGTTTTACTTCCCATCCAACTCCCTGCCAGTGGTCTGGGAAGGCAGCAGAGGATGGTCCAACATCTTGGGCACCTGCACCCAGGTGGAAGACCCTGGTTCAAGAGGAAGATCTTGATTCTCTCAAGTTTCTCTTGGCTCTCAGCTTTGGACCTGCCCAGCTATGGCCATTTCGAACATTTGGGGAAGTGAACTGGCAAATAGAAGATCTCTCTGTCTGTGTGTGTGTGTGTGTGTGTGTGTGTGTGTGTGTCTTGCTTTCTATGTCTCCCTGTTAACTCTTTCAAGCCAAAATAAACAAAAAAAGCCACACACAAGATCTTCAAATGTAATCCATTAGGAAGTTACTGGTGACAACCTCTGTCTGCTGGACATTACCAGCGGCTCCCAAGGCTTCTGCAGTGGGCATGCTGATCTTTCATTTAAAAGAGAGAGTTATTTTTAAAAAAATTAATAACCCAACACTTCACAGCTTTGGTTGAAAAACACCTGTTTCCAAACACATCAGAAAGACAAGATTGGAGTACAGCGTGGAGCACAAGGCCCACTGGCTGTTATACGAAAATGCACCTGCTCACAGGGCAGGGAAATCAGATCCCTGGTATTGAATAAAACTGCAGGATGAACTGGGAGTGGATGCAGGCATGGCGCGCACAGGGCAGCGGTGTGAGAGTGTGTGGGTCTGGCTCATGCAGCAGGCTGCGTAGGTGCTGCGACCCCTCACTCTCCTGTGCAGGCTGCATTTGAACCCAGTGAGCACAGCGAGGGCACTGCAGCTTCAGCCCCCTCCACAGTGTTTTCCTCCCGAGGGAAGCAACCAATCAGCTTCGCCAGACAGGAGGCAGGGTTCCCCCACTCAGTTCCAGCTCTCTGGGCTGCCCAGATTCCCTTCCTGCTTCTTCCTGGCCTCCCCTCTGTGCTGCCAGGCATGTGTGTAGCCACACCAAGCAGAGGGCCCCGTGGCTGGCGAGGCAGGCATGCGGCAGGCCGATGACCGTGAATGAGACACGGACACCAACATGGATTGCTGGGCCTGATGCTCGGCAGTGCTTCACAGCGACCCTATGAGGCTTCATGAGATCCTTACAAGCCTCGTGGAACAGCCCAGGTCATGGAAGAGGAGAGCCAGCTCAGTGGAATTCCAAAGGGGATAGAGCCAGCAACTGCACCCGCACTTGGCTCCTGACTCAGGTAACACCCCAGCTGGGAACGCTCCATCACCTGTGGGTGGGTCAACTGAGTTTCAGCATGTTCCCTCCATTTCACAGACAGGGAGCCTGTGCCTCCAGCCAGTGGCCACCCTGCCCAAGGTCCTGCAAACAAACAGACAGCAGGGCAGCCAGCACTGGCACGGGAGGTAAGACAAGCCCTGCAGGAAGGGAGTGAGGCTGTGAGCACGCCGAGGGGGCGGAATGCTGTTTCCTTTCCCGGCATGCCAGGCCTCGGCTGTGATGGGTAGGAGGATTGCAGGGGGAAAGTGAATCTCCCACCCCCACTCCCCGTCATGTCCATGGCAGAACACAGGAGAGCATCGGCGCAGACTGTGCAGAATGATTGTGTTTGGTTTGTTTTATGCTTCAGAGAAAGGCACGTCGCTAGTTCAGGCAAAAAAAACAAAAAAACAAAACAAAAAAAACAAAAAACAAAAACCACAAAAAGGATAAATGCCTAGCCGAGACTATCCACACAGGCACTGTGTCCTGTGAGCAGGTGGGCATGCTGGGGACACAGGGTTGGGACCGCTGTGGGGTGGTCAGTTCCAAACGGGCCATGCTCCTGCAGGCTGCCACCTCCACCTCAGGACACAATGATTGCTTCCACGATGCCTTGTGGAGCCAGAGGAATCCGTGCTGTGTGAGAGCAGCCTGGGAGAGACACAGGATCCCACGATGCTGAGCAGGTGCAACTTGGTCAAGGTCCCAGGTCGGTCCTCTGGCTTCCAGGGGCCCTAATATAGCAACCAGGCAGACTTTTGCATAATGAGAGGCTAAAGCTCCCCTGTACCCTCTGTCATGTGGTCCAGGGGAGGAGGACAGGGGCATCCTCCTGCCCTGACCCTTCACACATCCACTGTGCTATCCAAGGCAACCCATTGGGAGCCTTCAACTGTGCCCAGTCCGTCTGGAATCTGGGGGCACTGCCAGGCCAGCACCACAGGGACCATGGCTGTAGCCTGGCAGGCAGAAGACCTAGCTCCTCAGCTCAGCGATGCTTCCCCAGGCCGTGGTACTGTCTGTGCCCCCAAGCTTCTGGATCTTGGCTTCTCCCTCTGCGAAGTGGGGATGCTGTCAGGGGGTAGGGCGACCACACAGGGTCCACCTGCTGCTCCTGAGGGCTTTGGGAGCTGTAGCAGGCATGGCCAGTCACTCGCAGAGTCCTGTCTGAGCCTCACTGGTGCTCAACACAGGGCCCTGGGCTCCCGGCCAGTCCATCGGATGAAGTCTGCTCATCAGCTGGCGCCGATGTGATGGCTAGAGCTCTGACAGCTGCTAACATGGAGGCCCACTGTAAGCTGCTGGGACTCCAGACCACTCCATCCGGATTCCCAGAGGCCCCTGCCACGTTAATCCCTACAAATGCCCTCACATCTGTCCTTTCCTTTCTGCCCCCACCCCCCGCCAGGACCCCAGCAGTCTCCCAGCCGGTCTCCTCATAGCTGTAGTATGGTACAGCTCTGGTTACCATAGCCCCTGAGCAGCTCCACCAGAATCTTCCAGGCCATGGGCTTGCACAGGGACATCAAGGTCCCTCCCAGCTCTCTCCCTGCACTGCAGGGGTGCAGTGTCTCCCCCCCACTCCCAGCACTGGAGAGCTTCCCATCAAGTGGTGAGGACAGCCCAATAAGACGGTTTGAAGGATGTGTGCAGAGCATGGGGTGGAAGGTGTCAGCCTGCACCTGCTGGCATGCTACACGAGTACCTCAGCATTGAGCATTCAGTGGGTGCCAGCCACTGTGCCCCACGAGCTGGTGCTTAGTGGGGAAGCAGGTCCAGGCTGGGCAACGTCCCAACCCCAAGTCTCCAAGGCCTGAGCGGCGTTCCTCTCTGTCCTGGAATAAGCTTTGTCTGCACAAGAAAATCCCAGATGATGAGGGATCAGGGGATCCCAGTGTCTCTTCTGGCCCCCACTGACCTGGCATGGACTTCCTGTCTGTGGCCCACCGGGCCTGCACATAAGCCTGTTTCAGGCCCACCTGCTGCCCTGTGGCCTTGAGCTAGCTCTGTCCCTCTCCAGACCTCAGTTGTACCTTCTACACACTGTACCTCTGTGGAGAATCAGTTGGGATGAGCAGCAGCAGTGACCAGAGCAAGCAGAGGACCCCTGACGGACAGCCCAAGGAGTGAGAGGGCTTGTTTCTGGGACTCCCAGTCTGGCTGTTAGAGGCATTGTTAGAAACACAGACTGTGGGACCAGTGTGGTGGCATAGTACACTAATCTGTCTGCAAAGTCAGCATCCCATATAGACTCAGGTTCATATCCCAGCTGCTCCACTTCTGATGCAGCTCTGTATTTACGGCCTGGGAAAGCAGCAGAGGATGGTCCAAGTCCTTGGGATCCTGCACCCACATGGGGAATCTGGAAGAAGCTCTTGGCTCCCAACTTGGACTGGCCCAGCCAATGCAGCCATTTGGGGAGTGAACTGGTGGATGGAAGATTTCTCTCTCTTCCTCTCTCTAACACTGAATTTCAAGTAAAATAAATGCATTTTAAAAAAAGGGCGGGGGCCTGACACGGTAGCCTAGTGGCTGAAGTCCTCACCTTGCATGCATTGGGATCCCCTATGGGCACCAGGTTGTATCCCAACTGCTCCACTTCCCATCCAGCTCCCTGTTTGTGGCCTGGGAAAGTAGCATAGGATGCCACAGAGCCTTGGGACCCTGCACCCACGTGGGAGATCTGGAGGAAGCTCCTGGTTCCTGGCTTCAGATTAGCTTTGGCTGTTGCGGCCACTTGGGAATTGAATCAGCAGATGGAAGATCTTTCTCTGTCTCCTCTCTGTAAATCTATCTTTCCAGTAAAAATAAATACATCTTCAAAAAAAAATAAAATAAAATAAAAGAAGAAGCAAATTGGCTTGGGTGTTTGGTTGGTTGGCTGCAGCTGCCGCTAAGGACATTGGTGCCTTGGTTCAGTGCAGTGCGTGGGTTCGAGTCCTAGATCGACTTCTGATCCCAGCTTCTTGCTGACACACACTCTCTGAGGCAGCAGGTGTTGGCTCCAGCACCTGGGTCCCTGCACCTTGTGGGAGGCTTGGATCCCTCACCTTAAAGACAGACGTTCAGAATGAGAGGCAGGGAGTGGCCAGCACTGGGGTGTAGCCACCATCTGTGACACCGGCATGCTGTATAAGTGCTGGTTTGAGTCCCGGCTGTTCCACTTCACCACAGTCCTTTGCTAAAGGCCTGAAGCAGAAGACGGCCCATGCGCATGGGCATTGCACCCACGTGAGAGATGCAGTTGAAGCTCCTGGCTTCAGCGTGGTCCAGCTCTGGCCATGTGGAGAGTGAACCAGCAAGTGGGAGATCTCTGTCTCTCACTCTCTCTGACTTTCAAAGTAAGTAAATCAATCTTGAAATCAGGGACTTGCTGCAGGTGAGTGGCAGAGCTGAAACTGGAAGCCGTGCTGTCACGCCCTCCAGGCCCCAGGCTTGGGACAGGCCTCCTTGATGTGGAAGATGCCCGCCCTACCTGCCGAGGGACCGACAGGCACTCATTCCTGTGTCCCTCACCGTCTGAGCCTCACGGCCGGCGGGGGATTGCAGCGCATGCCCCAACCTCTTCTGCCTGTGTTTTCCTCATCATGGTGGCCTTCCTCAGATTACCTTCTGCTCTATTTCCCAATTACAGCCTGGCTCACGGAACTGAGAACAACACTGCCTAACACTGCCCCTCCAGCCTGCGGTCTGCTCAGCACAAAAGGGAGGGGGAGAGGACCTCTTTGTCCACCCCACGGCCTCACTGCCCTGGCTTGGGAGTTCTGCCGTCCAGCTGCCCGATGCCTGACACTCCAACACCGTTCCTTTGCTCCTTCATCTGGCTGTGTTGCACATACACACAAGGACCCCGATGACAGCACAGCGGGAGGTATTAACAAGTCATGGTCAAGATTATCGATTCATCCTGAAAGAGCTTTGGGAACTCACTGGAAGGTGGGTCTTCCCTGAGAGAGGGTGGGTTGGGGAGATTAGAGAGAAGGAATCCAGTGATTGGGGTCGGTGCAGACGCTGATGCTCAGACTGGGCTGACCAGGTCACCAGGCACCACAGGGTTTGGTGGTGTGCATGATGGAGCTACTTTCTCCCACACACCTCGTCACCACCCCATCCCTCCCGGCACAAGGTCACCCCGTGGGTAACATGTGACGATTCTGCCAGTTCCACACCCAAACCGGTAGCTATCAGGGTCAGTGCCTAGTCCTGAGACTTGGTTCTGGTGACCAAGACACAAGCAGGGGCCGTGAGGGTCCTCCACTCAAGAAGATAGAGGGTCCCATCAATGACTGGGGGTCCGCCCTGGCACCACTCTTGCATTATTACAGACACTGCGACGCCCTGTCTTCCTGCAGTATCTGTGCAGGGGGAGGCCCCACGCCTCTCCCCACGCACCCCACCCGGAGCTTGGCTTCTCATCTGGAAAGCTTTGCCTGCCAGGCTGGACAGGGCGTGGTGGCCAAACAAGGACGCAGCACTACCGCCAACCCACCAGCAGAGGGCGGCGGCTGCCCTGCTCTCGGAGCCCACTCTGGCGGCCCTCAACCGCTGTGGAAAATCCATCTTCTCGAAGCTTTGGCCAGAGGCACCTGCTCCTGGGGCTACGGGGAGGCGCAGACCTGGGGCCAGGGGACCAAGGCACGTGCTTCTTCCTCCACGCCGGATCCCAGCATGACTTCCCCTGTGCCAGCGACTGTGGCCCCCAGCACCCGCAGCCTGCAGCGCACCTGTTACCCTGCACCCCAGGCTGCAGCCTTTCTCCGCCCCTTAGCTGTGTGTCCTTATTGTCATGTAGCTCGTCTGCAATCCAGGGCACCCTCTCTGCCAACTGCCATGTCCACAGCCCTGGCTCCCACGGTCTTTTGGTGGAGACAGGAGGGGCCGGCCCTGGCCCTGGTGGCAGCAGGTCCCTGCCTCACAGCCTGGAGATCCCAGTTGACTCCTTTGATTTCTTACTTTGCCTTCCCCCCCTCCCCAGGTCAATTTCCATTTCTCATTTGCCAAGGTATGGAAGCTGTGTCACTCAAGGTTTCCAGAACTCATTTTGTTTGTCTGCATACTTAAAGCAGACAGAGAGAAGCACAGACTAACCTCCCCACCCCCATCCCAATGGTCATTTATCAAGGGGGGTTCACTGTCCATTTTGGATACGTATGCACTAGGTGGGTGCCTGGAGCATGGGTCCCCATCACACTGGAGCTGGGCACACACAGGACACTGCAAGCATGCCCCCACCCCGCACTGCAACTCAGAGCCCACCTGCTGACACACACACCTGTCAGTGCTATAACCGAGCCCAGACAAGGCCTCTGGCTTCGCCTTGGGACTCCCTTGCTCTCTCTTGGGTCACCACAAGGAGGCACAAGTTGCCATTAGTGGGGACATAGGACCTACATAGTGCAGGGAAGGGTCCATGTGGCCACAAACTAGAACCTTTGCCATCAGAGCGAGCGTGACAGCCCCATGACCCTCACTTCAGATGGCGGCAGCCCCCATCAACAGCCACGTCTGAGGGACCCGAGCCAGCGCTGCCCACCTAATATTTGGGGTGACCTATCTTGCAGCAGGAAGAGACCCACACAGACTAATCTATTTGCTGCGAGGGAGGCAGCACAGGCATTCTCACACGGGCAGTGGAGACTCCGCAGAAACAGGCCAAGTGGACCAGACTGCCATCTCCTGTGACTGGGGAGTGCTGGGGGTGTCCATGGCCAAATGTGCCAGCCCTCCCTTGTCCCACACAGAGGGTAAATCCTTGAAATTCAAGGGCTTCCTTCCTATTTAAAGAAAAAAAAAAAAGTAAAAACAAACCCGAGACAATGGGGAACTGCAGATGAGGGTAGCTACGACTATGTCCTGATGCATGCCCCGTTTCATGCCCAGATAAAGAGAGAGGTGCCACCTTTTGCCACCCCCATCCTTGACATCACTGCTTGCAGAGCTGCGCTGTGTTCCACAGTACAGCTGCGCTGCCATCTAGGTGGGCGGAGGCACAGCGATCCGTGAGTTGTACTACTCTGAGAAGCCTGTGGGAAGTACTATGGCTGAATTTCCTCATGTTTGTAAATATGAGAGATCATTTATGGACACAGAGATAGAGTGTCCATGTGGTGGTTTACCCCCTAAATGGGCCAGGCTGAAGGCACGAGCCAGGAGCCTCCTCCAAGTCTTCTACATGTGTGCAGGAACCCCAACATCTGGACCATGCTCCACTGCTGTCCCAGGCACATTAGCAGGGAGCTGCATCAGAAGTGGAGCAGCTAGGTCTCGACCTGGCACCCATATGGGATGCTGGTGTCGCAAGCGATGGCTTAACCCGCACACCACAAACCAACCCCACAAAATTGCTTTTTATTATGAATTCTAAAATGGCCTCCACCAACTCTACTAATTTGTACTCGTATCAGCCACTGAAAACATCGGTGATGAAACAAGGTACTGTAATTTTTGTTTATTTTTGGAGTAAAAACTTCATTGCTTTTATGTGACAACCTTTAATGCATACTGCGTGTGATCTTCATCTGCTTGTTGGGTGTTGGCATTCATTTGCTTGTGGATTTCCCGATTATAGGAAGCAGTTCATTTTTTTTTTCCAACAGTATGTTCATCTTGATCTTAACAACTTACGGCTAGTTGTGGAGCAGAGGTATTAGCTCTGTATGAATATTTCATTTCATTGATTGGCCCTTTCTGTTTGTGATCATCTACAAAAACCAGTGCGTCTACATATTTTTGATTGTCCATCTAGGCCTCTGCCTTGTTGGCTGTCTATGTTCTTATTAGCAATAAACATCGGAGATTGATTAGTTGAGCCTAAAAACCATCCTTGGAGGGCTTTCTACAGTGATGTTTTATTATTTAAAGGCAGAGTAACAGAACGAGAAAGAGAGGAAGAGAATTTCCCAATCCATGAATTCACTGCCAAATTGCATGCAACATCTGGGGCTGGGCCAGGCCAAAGCCAGGAACTTGGAGTTCCATACAGGTCTCCCACGCAGGTGGCAGGGGCCCAAGCCCTTGGGTCATCTCTGCTGCTTCCCCAAGGGCATGAGCAGGGAGCTGGATCAGGACCTGAACCAGTGTTCATATGGAATGCTGATGCTGCAGGCAGTGGCTTAACTAGCTACGCCCCAACACCAGCCCCCCAGTTCAGGGACATAATGATCCCTCAGCCCTCCTCCTTGGGGAGTATAGGTTCTGCACTCCTGGGTCTGTGCCTGAGGACGAGTGCCCCACTTCTGTTCCTGGGCTGGGAGAACCACCAGACTCTTCACGTCGCCACTTCCTGCATCTGCTCCTGGCCAGACCAAGGGTCTGTCATGGCTTCCTCTAGCGAACCTGCCCATTTGTGGGCACGTGATGACCACGGATGTGTGAAGGCCAAAGGTCAACAGGGTCTGGGTTAGCCACGGTGGATGAGTCTGCCTCAGGCTTTGTAAGGGATATGTGACTGCTTGTTCGCTTTGCCTAACTGCTCTGAAAAGGCATCCCTGAACTTGAGATCATCTGGGGCTTCCCCTGGCAGCAAGAGGAAAACCCAGATTCACGGCGAGGAGTCTCAGGGACTGGGGCACCTGTCCCCTTTTGGTCTTCCCCTCAGCTCACCCACTTGCCTCTCTTCCATCCGGGTCCTTGCACCTGCTCTTGGCTCCTCCCAAACACCTCTCTGCCATGCCCGGTGACTGCTTCCTTCCCCTCCATGGATGGAGGAGAGCCAGGGTGACCACAGGTCCACAGGGAGCTCAGCTCCACACTAGCTGTTGTGGGGGACTACCCGCCTCCCAAGCACCTGCTGGGCAGGGTAGAGTCACCCAAGGTTACTAATAAGCAAACTGAATCATCTGACTCAGCTGGAAAATGGCTGAGTCAGAGTTCTTGGGACCACACCCCACGATCCTGGCTGCCACACCCTCACACTCTAAGTCTACCCATGGTGTCTCTGTAATGGGCTTCCACATGCTCCCTGCATGCACCCATCCCACAGGTGGGGCCTACGGAGGCTGAGAAGGGACATCTGTGGGAGGAGTACTACTCTGGCGCCTCAACTCCAAGTACACCTGCTGCTAGCTGCAGACTACAGCCAGGCTGCCTGTCCTGGGGCGTGGGTGGGGAAATGTTGTCTAGAGGGCTTGCTGTCCACACAGGGTCCTCAAAGCTGGAACGCCACAGGCACAAATCACAAGTGAATCTCCTAAGGCTACCCGACAACACTGCCACCAGGCCCAGCTGTCGGGGGAGGGGGTAGACAAAGGGACCTGCGTGACTTCAAGGTGCCCAGCACTCCAGCACCCCAGGGCAAGAGCAGGAGTGCGGGCAGACAGCGGGGCCTCCCCATGACAAGGACGCAGTTGGAGAAGCAGGGTGGACCCAGGTGCTGGGTAGGAGGCAGCACAGAGACGGGAACTGGGGTGGGTCGGGTGGGTGGCCTCTCCCTGGAAGGGATGGGGAAGCCTTGGAGGGCTTCAGGGCAGGCGAGGGGAAGGAGTGGGAAGTGCTGGTTGCCCAGGGGCTTCAGCAGGCAGGAGTGGCATGCACTGTGAGCTGGCAAGGGTGGCACCTCTCCCCACTCATGGAAGAGGCTAGAGCCTCACTCAGCCAGGGTCACACACCTGCTTCCCGGCAGGGCCTGGATTTAAATTTGGGGAGGGGGAAGGGAAGGAGGCACGTGGCCTGGCAGGTAAGAGGCCAGAGAAGGTGCCTGTGCTCCACACTGGCCTGGTTCAGGGTCCAGGCCCTGGCTCCTACATCCACTTCCTACAAATGTAGGTGCCGTCGCTGCGGGTGTTTTTGCCACCCACGTGGGAACCTGAGGTTGAGTTCATGCTGGTTCTGACCAGCGTCTGGAGGTCTCTCTCTGCCTCTCAAATAAATTAAAGAAAGAAAAGTTTTTAAAAATCCTATGGCCCTTTTATAATTCCTGTTGTTTGCTCGGTGTGGGGATCCTAAGAATACACAATGTACCATGTGTGGATTTAATAAATTAGATATACCAAAATAAATGTCTTTTTTTTTTTTTCACTTGAAGTGCAGAGTTACAGAGAGAGAGAGAGAGACACTTAGAAGTCTTCCATGTCCTGGTTCATTTCCCAAATGGCTGCAATGGCCAGAACCGGACTGATCTGAACCCAGGAGCTTCTTCCTAGTCTCCCACATGGGTTCAGGGGCCCAAACACTTGGGCCACCCTTCACTGTGTTCCTAGGTGCTTTGGCAGGGAGCTGGATCATAAATGGAGCAGCTGGGACCGGAACCAGAGCTCATACGGGAATCTAGCACTGCGGGCAGTAGCTTTCCCTGCTACGCCACAGTGCTGGCCCCATAGGTTTGTCTTTTAACTCGACTTCCCATGAGTACCCTTGTAGATTAAAATGGTGCTGCGGAGACCCCTCTGTCCACCACAGCACTGAGAGAGGCCAAAGCCCCATTCAGTTCTTTTCTTACGCATCTCCCAACTCCCACAGCACCCAATGCACAGCCCCAACCCCCAGCACCCCAACGCCTGCCTCCCTAAGTGTGCCGGAATAGCTCAGCTGAGGGGCTGGGGAGGGAAGGTCTTCTTCAGGACATTTTCTTCTGCTGGTCTAAGGCTCTGCCAGGAGCAGTGGGGTGGGCAAGCGCAGGAAACAGAAACGGGTACAGCAGCAGCAGAAGATGCTGGGCCCCCATCACCCGTGTGGGAGACCCAGCTGGCGTTCCAAGTTGCTGGCTTCAGCCTGGCCCAGCCCTGCTGCTGCTGCTGCCTGAGGAGTGACCTGTGGAAGATCTCTCCATGTTGTCTGTCCCTCTGTTGCTCTGCCTTTGAAATGAGTAACTCTTTAGGAAGACAACAGCAACAGCGTAGAAGAGGCAAAGGGAGCCACATGAACCATTGGAAGAGCTTGTCTCCTGGAAGGCCCAGCCCACATGGAGTCCTGCAGGAGCCCGGAGCCCTGGAGGGCCCGGCAGGCTGCCTGCCATCCCTTGCCCACTCACCTACCGCGGGCCTCCTCAGCTGCTGCCGCCCCTGTGACACGGAAGGCAGGTCCCCAAAGGGCACCTGGGCCTCTCTGGAACACTTTCCAGGCCTTGGGTTCCCCAGAAACCTCTCCTCCAGTTCAAACAAATGGGGCATTGGCTGTGGGACACACTAAGAGGGGAGATGGGTTAGGGCTGCATTCACCGCAAAGCTGTTCAATGCTGCAATGTGTCTGAAACCATTAGTAGTCAGAGGTGGGGCAAAGTCCATCTTTCTTAACCCACGGTGTTTAGTAAGTCAGTGTTCACCTTCAATGTACTACTGTTCAAGTCAAGAGGAACCTGGGGCCAGTGCTGTGGTGCAGTAGATTAAGCCTCTGCCTGTGGTGGCTGCATTCCATAAGGTGCCGGTTTGAGTCCCTGCTGCTCCACTTCCGATCCAGCTCCCTATTTATGGCCTGGGGAAGCCGTAGAGAATAGCCCAAGTGCACCCATGTGGGAGACCCAGAAAAATCTCCTGCCTTTGAATCAGTCCAGCTCCCGCCATTGTGGCCATTTGGGGAGTAAGCCAGCAGATGGAAGACCTCTCTCTTTCTCTATTGAATCTGCCTTCCAAACAAAACAAAACAAAACAACAACAACAAACCTCTTTAAAAAAAGACAAAACGTCTTGATCAAACACTCCCCTGTAGGTGACAGCCAAGACAGATGGGAAAGACACCGGAGGCATAAAATGGCAAATACTGAGGCCAAGTAATCACTGTCTGTCCAGGATCCAACAGCATCCCTGGAAAAGCCGAGACAAACCCCTGAAAGCTACTACTACAGGGAAAGCGTGTGGTCAGTGAGGACTGCGCTCTTCATTAGCTTCAGAAACTCCAAGGTTTAGGCAAGTACAACCAGGCACAGCCGACCCAGTGGGGATGGAGTTCCAGACAGAGCGCCACAAAGATTTAAACACCTGTAGTAAGAAACGCACAGTGGAAGAACCGTACCTAATTTTTTTTTTAACATGCTACAAAAATGATTACAAAGACTAGAAAAAGTGAACAAGCCTCATAGTCAGACTCAACATTATAAGCCTTGCCATTCTCCTTGATTTTCAAATTGAGCATAATTCGCAATCAAACTGTCAAGAAGATTTTTGGGGGGCTATCTATAGAAACAGACACTGGGATTTGGCCTTGCAGCCTCGTAGCTCAGCTTCCAGTTAGCACGCCCATTTGCACTTGGGTTCAAGCCTCCAACTCCAGCTTCTGACTCCTGCTTCTGGCTCACACAGACCTCCGGAGGCCCCAGGCATGGCTCAAGGATTGGGTTCCTCCCCGCTGCACGGGAGACCTGGTTGCTCCTGGCTTCAGCACCCACATTCGTTGCAGGCATCTGCAGAGTGAACCAGCAAATGGGAACTCTTGCTCCTTTCTTTCTGCCTATCCAATAAATAAACATTAAATTAAATACAGTAGAAAAATAAGCAGAAAGAGCCAGCTAGTGTCTGGGGAGAGATAACGACGAGTGGTCACCAGCCCTGCGGGTATGAAAGCCTTAGTAAAGTAGACTGGGGTCCCAGGGCATGGACAGGGAGACCAGTGGTGGAAAAAAATGCAGAGTCTTTGAAACACCCTTACAACAGACAGAAATGCAGAATGTGGGAATGTGGCAGAGACTGTCTCTCAGACCTGTGCTGGGGGAAGGTGGCTTACCCACGGCTCGATACAGTGCAAAACTGGTTAGCCACCTGGGAGAAATTAAGTTGAACACACACTTCACGTTGCACACCTAGATAAATTCTAGGCACATCACAAAGTCAAATGCAAAACGAAATCATCAGAGTGCTGGAAGGCTCGGTGGGAAGATTACCTATCTAACAATGCCCCAAGCCATTGAAGTTGGCAAGCTAAGAAATGATTAATAGAATTCACTGGTTCACTTCCCAGATGGCTGCAATAGCCAGCACTGGCCAGGCTGAAGCCAGGAGCTTCATCTGAGTCCCCCCACATTGCCGGCACACAGGACACTGAGGTCGCAGGAGGCAACTTCACGTGCTAGGCCACAATGCTGTCACCCACACAAGCCTTTTTATTGGTCTGTGTACACATTTTCTGTAACAGGTTCATGCAAAGTGGCTCTCACCAGCTGACTATGGGACTTGCAGTTGCTCCCCAACGTCGGCAACACCCAAGGCTGTCAGGGTTTCAGGCTGTGGCCTTCCTGGCAGGTGCAGAGTAATTCTGATGGGCACGTTCATGCTGACAAGCAGGTGAGAAGCAATCAACAACTAAAGAGCAAGAAATAAATGCAAACTAGCCCTAAACACAGAAAACCTCATTCTTATTGAATACACCAGTTGAACTTTTCCTTGAGAAAGGACCCAGGAGTACTTTCACCCAATGCTTGTTCGACTCTGGCCCAAGTTCAAGTCTTGCTCATGTTTGAGTTCTTCACACAGCATGGATAGCACACTCAGACAGCAAGACCAAGGCCGTCCTGCCTGTGACCTGCCTGTTCACCTTCTTCATGGATCTTAAGGACAAAAAGCTTAACCTAGTCACACAGTTTGACTGATCAGATTTTTTTTTTTGATAGTTATTTCCTTCTTGTGTCCAGTTATGAAGTCTTTGCCTGTGGCAACGTCAGATAAAATCAGGGTATGTGTGCATGTCCATGTGTAGACATGTGTATGTGTGAGTATGTGTGTGCTTGTGCGTTCATGAGTGTGTATGTGTCTGTGTGTGCACACATCTCTGTTTACATGTGTCTTGTGTCTGCACGTGTTTTCTGTGGATACACTGAACAGATCCCCTGGAGCACTGTTGATGACGCTGCAAACCTGGAAGCCTGGCAGAAGTAGGGCTTCACAGGGATGGTCCAAACACGTATGTGGGCTGCCGGGTGGCTGTGAGCACGAACGTGGAATTCTCGCTGTATGTGATAGGGCAAGACGCCCAAGATCTTCAGCTTCAAGGAGGAGAGCCACAGGCAGAGAGCATGGTGCAAGCAGTGGGTCGCTTTTGTGTGGACACGGACGTTGACCACATCTGCATGGAGCTGTGGGACACACGCATTGGCTCCTGGACACCTGCAGAAGTGCAACCCCTGAAGTCATATGCAAACAATGCCACAGGAGCGTGGGAGCGCACCTACTCCAGGACAATGCTTAGAGGAGACCTTTGGGAATTGACTCTGATTAGATCAGGTCACTAATGGAGCCTCCCCAGGATCAAAATCTGGTGACTCTGTGGGGGGGTGGGATACACAATGGCTCAACTGGCTACTCCTCCACCTGTAAGCGCTGACCTCTTGTATGTGTGCCCATTTGTGTCTTGGCTGTTCCACTTTCCCATCCAGCTCTCTGCTTGTGGCCTGGAAAAGCAATCAAGGATGACCCAAAGCCTTGGGACCCTGCACCCACATGGGGGACCTGGAAGAAGCTCCTAGTTTTGGACTGGTTCAGCACTGGCCTTTGTAGCTATTTGGGAAGTGAATCAGTAGATGGAAGATCTTTCTCTCTGTTTCTCCTTCTCTCTGTAAATCTTCTTCTCCAGTAAGAGTAAGTAAATATTAATTATTTTTTTAAAAAAGGAGATACACACACACACACACAGAGCAGAGCTGCTAGAGTCAGGCGTGCCCCTGTCAGGTGTGACTGTGTGCAGGGACCACACAGGAGCCTGGGTCAGGACTCTGGACCAGAACCTGGAGCCAAAGCCTCTGTCTTCAGAAACTGATGGTCTCGGGCATTTCACTGTAGGAATGAGAAGCTAACTAGCACTGGAATATACAAGTGCAGGTGCAGCCAACCTCTTGGGGGGGGTCACTTCTAGGACCCCTGCACTGACCCAAAGTTCCCAGCGCTCAAGTCCCTCACATCAAATGGACTTGGCATTTCCCTGTCATCACAATGTCCTCCCGTATGCTTCCAATCATCTCTACATTACTTATGAGACCCAACACAAGCAAATGTTATGCAAACAGGTGTTACACTATACTGCCTAGCAGGCAGTGACGAGAAAGGTATGGCAGGGCGACATGGCATGGAGAGTTAGGCTACGGCCTGCAGCAGTAGCATCCTGCATCAAGGCGCTGATTCAAGTCCTAGCTGCCCCACTTTCCAAGCAGTTCGTTGTTAGGGTGTCTAGGAAATCAGTAGAAGATGACCCAAGCCCTTAGGTCCCCACGATTCACATGTGATCCCCAGATGGAGCTCCAGGCTCCTGGCTCTGGCCTGAATCCGCACTGGCAGCTGTATCCTTGGAGGGATGAACCAGCTGATGAACGATCACTCTTTCTCTGTCCTCCCTCTCTCTCTGGTGCTCTGCCTTTCTAATAAGTAAAAAGTCTGTCCATGCTCACAGCATATCTGATTTCTTTCTAAAGTTTCCAGGACACGGCTTGTTGAATCTGCTACTGCAGAACCTGCAGGGACAGAGGGCCCATTGCCCACAGCTCGGGGCAGGACCCCCAATGACATCAGGGGCCTCCCATAAGGGAGCCAAGGACCATGTGGAAGCGAGGTTTGGGGTGGCGGGGGAGACTGACTCCTCACTGTATGCCTTTTTGTTACTCTGGAGGTTTCAACTGGGGGGGAATGAAGGTTTTGTCCATGTGAAAAGAAGCATCCATTAATAAGTTGATGAATCACCCCAAGTGAGTGGGAGCATGCGCCTATGGGTGTTGGGTGAGGACAGCCCAGTCCCCTGCGCCTGGGGGCCTGGGAGTCCATCACCCCCGCTGGCCCTGAGCTTACCAGGCCTCGCGGCTGCACTCCCAGAAACAGGAAACAGCACACAGACCCAGGTGTGAATCTCTTTGGACCCCTGAACCCACAGGGAGATGCCTGCCGTTGTCAGCAACCACACTGGGGAGCATTTTGTCTACTTTTGTTGCTTAAACCTTGTCCCGGTCCCAAGAGCAGGCTTCAAAAATTATGTCTGTGGGACAGAGGAGGACAACAAGGGCCAGAGAGGGTAAGAAACATGTCCAAGGCAGCAAAGCCGTTCACAATCCTTCCCTCTCCAGAAATCTCTAAGACCAGCAAGGGGTGGGGAGTGTGGAAAGGGTTAAGCACCCAAGAGCCAGCAACTCCCCAAACTCTCTCTGGCCAGCCCCTCCCCCTTCTACCCAGGTGGCTCCCCAGCCCTAGGCTCTCCCCTCCTCTCTTCTCCCTCTTCTCACAACCCCCCTGGAGGCCTTGGACTGGAAGCAGGCACAGATGGCAGGCGAGGAGGGGGCCCCCAGCCAGGCTCACCCAGCTGTCGCTTTGGAGAGCACCCCGCATCTCGTCCTCCTCCTCCTCCTCCCTGAATCGACTGGGAGCCGGCCAGCCCAGCCCCAGCTGTTCCCTCTGGCTGGTCCAGGACTCCCGCAGAACTGCAAGCTTCTGGGGCCTTTGTCTCCAGGCGAGAGACACAGGTTCCCAGAACGTCCACACTGGAAAGACTGCCCAACGTCTCGTGCTCTGCAGATGGGGAAACTGAGGCACAGATGGGCCAAAGGGACTGACCTGGGTCACAGTCTGTGCAGAGGGGTAAGGGGAGCCCAGGTTGTTTGCACCGCCCCTCTTCCCCACACTCCAAGCACAGCCAACCCCCTCTCCTGATGCTCTACAGTGACCACATCCCCCTCCGATTTCATCTCAGGCCTCCTTCATCAGAGATCTGCCAGCCTGGGTGGGAGGAAAAGCCAAGTGCCCCAATGGGAAAGGCTGCATTTTTTTCTGTTGATAGCCACAGGCAACAGACCCCAGTAAGGGTTGAGGGAACCTGCCATCAGAGCATATCAGAGGTCTTTCCCACACCACCTGAGGCCACTAACCCAGAGCACTGTCCAGGCCCATCGCCCATCAGCTTGGAAACCAGGGTTGTGAATGAGAACTTGCATTTGACCATGTGACTTCCTGAACAAATGCACTCAGGGCCCAAACACCACCTGACAATCACCCTTCTGGCTCACAGTTGACAAGCACATTTCGTATTGTTGGCTGTGTCTATGGCTCTTATTTAATTAACTGAAGTTTCCCTAATGTTTTACCAGACGTGGAGACTTTAAAAGGTCATAGAAAAACAGAATTAAAGGCTATTTGGGGGCCCGGCGTGATAGAGTAATGGTTAAGGTCCTCGCCTTGAATGTGCTGGGATCCTATATGGGTGCTTGTTCTAATCCCGGCAGCTCCACTTCCCATCCAGCTCCCTGCTTGTGGCCTGGGAAAGCAGTCGAGGACGGCTCAAAGCCTTGGGACCCTCCACCCACGTGGGAGACGTGGCCAGAAGCTTCTGGCTCCTGGCTTCGGATCAGCGCAGCACTGGCCGTTGCGGCTACTTGGGGAGTGAATCATCGGGTGGAAGATCTTCCTCTCTGTCTCTCCTCCTCTCTGTACATCTGCCTTTCCAATAAAAATAAATAAATCTTCTAAAAAAAATAATAAAAATCAAATGGAGGCAGAATTGCTATGAGATGGAGAACGCTGAGGCGGAGTGGGGGCCTGGGTCCCAGATGGGGAAGAGGTGCCAGGGCCTATCAGGGCATCATGTGCGTGACACACACGGAGGGGGGGCTTATGCCTGGCCTGGCACCTGCAGTGTGTGCAAAGACCCTTGCTGAGTCACTTGGAACCAGCGCTCCTCCAATTTCCTATCGGAGGAAGCAGGCATAGACCAGGGAAGTGCTTTACCCACAGCTTGTGGCCAGTGAATGGCAGAACCAGGATTGGAGCCCAGGCCCTGGGCACCTAAGCACCTGGCATCCTGAGGAGAGGGGGCACTTCTCACAGGAAATCCTTCAGGATTTGCTGCTGCCTGGGGGTCTTCTGGGTGAGGCTTCCTGAGGGTTTGCTTCCCAGATCCATCATCCAACCTGTGGAGCACAAACCAGCTGTGCAGCCTTGAACAAGTATCTTGCCCTCTCTGGGCCTTGTCAGAGTTCTAGGTGTTGTTGCCCCCTTTCTTCCTCCTCCGTGGTTTACCTGACAACCCACTGGGAAACTCAGGCACAGGTTGCTTAGCAACTGCGATCAAGGTCTTGGCCAAGCGGAACAGACAGGGAGTGGAGGAGGACAGAGAGATGGAGACTGTGTAAGAGGCTGGTAACAGGGCACACAACCCCCTCCTCCCTCCCCACATCAAGGTGACCTTCAGGATGGAGATGGGGGCAGGGACAGCAGCAAGGCCATCCGGGCACCCCAGAAATTGCCCTGGGGCCCCAGAGCCCTCTGTTGTTCCGGAAGCTGCAGCAGGAAGAGCCTGTGATGGGGTCTTCTGGTCCCCCTGGCTCTAGGAGAGAGGCTCTGCTTCAAGCCAGCCCACCTTAGTGCCACTCGCCCTAGTCACCTCTGTTCCCTGAAGTGCTGGATCTTGGGCGCAGCTGCTAGGGTTGCAGGGAATCCCCAGAGTTGCAGCCCTGAGCCAGTGGACCCCACAATCAGTCCCTGGTGGGCCTCTCTCAGGGGCTTGTAGATGTATCCTGGGTGGACATTCTCCCCGCAGACTGAAATTCCACTCCTCAGTGGCCCCTTTAGTCTTATCTTAACCTTGACCAGACACAAATGCCATTGGCGAAGGCAGGGCACTGTTAACCCTTCACATCCAGGGAGAGGGGTCTGGGGCTCTGATGAGTGACAAAGGGCAAAGGTTCCCAACAAGCGGCTGGGCAGGTTGGGCAGGCAAGGCTAGGACCCTTCTCTCTGGGCCGGACTTACACAGGCACACATGGAAAGATGCCTGGAGAATGTGGCACTGTGTCCACGCCAGCCGCAGTTGGGGCAGTGCATGCATAGGCTCACGAGGGCACGGACTGGAGCACAGGAGGGATTCAGGCCAGCTCAGGGCATGAATCTTCAGCTCACGCCAGTCCAATAGGCCTGTGCCTACTGGGGAGCCAGCCAGTCTCCGGGCTATCCTGGTTCCCACACCCCTGTCTTCCCACCAACCAGGGCCTTACTCTGAAGATTAACAGGGGGTGCTGCAAACTCAGCTTTATTAGGCTGTCTGCCTAACACGGTGGCAAAGCCTGGCTCTGCCACATCTCATAGAACCCTGGTGACAGCCCAGCTCTAGGGAAGTAGGCAGGCCTGGGATGTGTATGGGGGTTACAGCTCCTTGCTCCCAGGGGTTCCCCTGTTTTGAGCACCCAGGCTGCAGTAACCAACTTACACCTTGCACACTCACTGCTTCTCCTTAATCACCAGTGCACCTGTGAGCCAGGAGCCATTACTACTATACAAACATGGGAAGCCAGGGCCAGAGCGGTCATGGGCCTAGGGAGGGTTTCATAGCGAGGGATGGAGTTGTGAGGTCTTGGAAGGGAACTGAAGGGCAGAGCAGAGAGGCAAACTGGGTTAGATCCCAGCAGGCATCTTGGGCAGGGTGACAGTGTGCACAGCTCTCAGGGTCACCACACTGCCTAGAGCCGCAGCCGAGAGTCACAGGGCACACTGTGAGGGATGTGGAGTCTGACCTCCCAGAACGCCCAGCAATTGGGCCACAGCTCCAGATCCTGCACCCCTTGTCCTTGAATTCAAATAAAGGAGCTGCACTTCCAGTTCTGTGCAGAAGCTTGCCTCTCACTTTTCAAAAAAAAAAAAAAAAAAGCAGCCATTCTTCCAAAAAAGGGAAAAACAGGAGGCAAAGCTGTCAATCTCAGGCCTCCGTCAAACGGAGTGAAGTTGGGACTTGTCCCTCTCCCCCTTTCTCCCAAAGTCACTCACTGTACGTTCATGCTGTCACCTGCTTTGAGATGCAAATTGCAGCAGGCTTGCAAGGCAGCCTGAAGAACAAAGCAGGAGTGAGGAAAGATCTGCAACATGGATTTGGAAGATGTTCTCTGAATCCTCCCCAACACACACACCTTACACACACAGATGGGGAGACTGTGCACCCAAGGGAGCAGGGAGGAGGCCTGGGGTCTCCCAGTCGTGGGGCTCGGTTCTAGCTGTGGTGGGGGCCTTGGACCTGGGACTGCACCGAAGGCCTCAGCCTGGGCTGAGCATCTTCTCTGCTTCCTTTCCCATGATTTATCAAGCGCAATGGGCACCATGGAGGAACCGGCCCTTCCGCTCCTGGATCGAGTTGTAAGAGCAGCTCAGGCCATGGGGCTCAAAGGAGAGGATGTGGTCTCCTTCAGTCTGGGCAGCCTCTGCAGGGGCCTGGAGGGGAGGCGTTGCCAGCTCAGGGGAGATGGAGCCCCACGTCAGCCCTGTGCCCCATTGTACAGCAGCCACACTAAATGGGAGCCTGCGTAAACCAGAAACGGCCCTTGTGGTCCAGGAAAGGCCACCAACTGGACCGAATTCCAGGTGGACAAGGACTTGGCTTTGCATTCGGAGGCAGCCTTGGCCTAGAACCATGATTGAACTACAATAAGTGTCCAATAAAATGGACAGAGAGATGGACCAATTGTCTAGAAAACAAGGAAGAGGTGGGAGGGCATTTGGCACAGGAGCAAAGTTACCACTGGAGACGCCCTCATCTCACATCAGAGTGCAGGACTGCAGCCCCGGTTCCTCCCCTTGCAACCCAGCTTCCTGCTCAGACACAGCCTAAGAATGCTGGCTCCAATGCTTGAGTCCCTACCACTGACATGGAAAACTCAGTCCTCCTGGCTCCAGTCTGCCCCACCCCCTCAGGTATCTGGGGGAGTGAACAAGTGGATGGAGAATCCCTCTCTGTCTTTTCTGCGCCTTTCCCCGTCTTTCAAATTAAATGAAAATAATGCTCTTAACGAAAAAGTAAAGAACGCAGAGGTAAGAAGGCATTCCAACAGTGTAAGACACCTCCGAATGGGAACCAGAGCATGGAAGGGGTAGGCTGGCAGCATTGAGAGGGCCTTGAGGGGGCTGCAGGGGCCTTTCTGTATTCTGTACTCTGGAGGACCCAGGTGAAAGCAATGGTGTTGGAAGGGAACAGGCCGTTAGGGCTACAATGAACCCCTGAGGTCACGTGGTCCAAAACCCTGGCACCATGCAGAGAGCCAAGCTGGTGGCACAGCAAGGCTGAGTGGTGAGGCAGAGAGCTGTCTTGGAGAGCCTCTGCCCCCAGCCGCTGCCCTGTGCCACCTCCTGCTCCAGGTCCTGCCCTTCCCCTGCACTTTTGCTCCTCTCTGTGCTGCAGCTCATCTGTACTCCGCTCACTCCTGCAGGGCTGGGGAGACCTGGGGAGGATGCCCAGCAGTGATTAGGCCTGTGATAGCCTGGGGCCAAGAAGGTGTTGCTGCCCCCATGGTCTCTGATCCTGTGCAATGCACCTGCTGCAAAACTCCTTCTACCCAGCAGGGGGCAGGTTTCTTGACCCTCTCAGGGAACACCTGCTTACCAAACCCACTAATGGCACGCCTGCCTGGCCCCTTACCAACCTCAAGGCTCTGAAGGATTGATGCCAACCACTCTGGTCTCCTGCTCCAGGGCGCCTCCCCAGCCTCTTACTGCTGCTGTTGCCATGGAATCCTTCCTCTCTCTCTCTCTCTCTCCCTCTTTCCTTCTCTCCCTTGCTTCTTCACATGGGAAGTCCCTGCAAAATCTGCTGCTCTTGCCTGGGATTAAGGAGCCTGCTCTCCTGGCTTCCAGTGTCCAAGTGGGGCTCACAACAGCTGGGTGCCAGGAGAACCCAGAACACTCCTGATTTCCAGCCAGCTTTTGTGCCTCTTCCTGCCAGTGCCATTTGGGGTACCGGGCAGCTGGCTACAGCTTTGGCATGGGAAGCTGAGCTTCCAGGCCTGGCCTGGGTCTGGGAAAGGCAGCAGGGAAAGGGTTGGGGCGCCCTGGGCTAACTGGGATGGATCAGCTGCTGGGCACAGCGCCTCATCTCTGGAATCTTTCTAAGGGCCCCCCCAAGCTGTGCCAGGAACCAGAAATCTGACTGCTCCCCCATCTGCAGCTTAACATTCCAGTCCAGGCCAGGGGAGTTGGCAGCTGGCTTTGGTCTTCTTGGCAGAAGCCTGGACATGAGCTCCGACCAGCAAAAGCAAGTCTGCTCCTTCAAGATCTGCCAGCTAGAAGCCATGTGCACATCAGCAACGTGGCAGTGAGCAAGTCGTGGGACAAGAACCAAGCAAGCTGGCATTGATCCAGCTACTGCGCTGACCAGGCAGCAGGCTTCAGGCTCAGCTCCTGCCTGGTCTGCAGACTCAGCCTCCCCCAGGGGCCGTTCCTACCAGCTGGGGGGATCTGTTCAGACAAGAATCCTTAGAACTGGCAAAGCCAAGCATCACGACTGCTGTTGCTCGTTCTTCTGGACACAGATCCTCTGACTTTGCAGAAAAGAGTGATCCCCCAAATATTGAGATCTCAGGCCATCTGGCTTAGGGAGGACAATCTAAAGGACTTTAAAAAGCTTGGGGATGATGCTTAATATGCAAACACCATGCCTGGGTTTCAAAATTCTTTGAACCCAACTGAGTTGTTCATTTTGTTCACTGACTCTGCAGTGCTCTCATAAAGGGCAAAAAAAGCTCCCTCAAAACATCCCAAAAGGCTTGGTTACAGGCAGGGATTTGGGGGTCCTGAACCTTCCCCCTTCCCCAACCTCCCAGTGTCCCAGTAAAGCAAGCAGGGAACCAGAAGACAGCCTTGACAATAGAGGGACAAGGACACACGAAAGAACCAGCAAGGCTGACGTGCTTCTGGGGCTGCAGAGGAGCAAAGGGAGGGCTGAGTTCATGCCCACCCCTGGAGCATGTCGGGGGTGACCATCCTCTCTGTGTTTGTATTCACTATTACGGAAAACTACCTTCAGGGAGAAATCCTATCAGGAGCGAGCTGGAGCTAAACATGGGATAAATTTCTTCCTCCTAGAAAATTGACCAGTGTGCAACAGCTCCGGCCCTGCCGGATATGCAAGGGGGGCTCTGAATTTAGAGCTATGGTTATTAGCTGCTCTTCCCGCCTTGCCTGCAGGCTCAACCCTGGCTGCAAGGGGCAGCAGACTGCCAAGTGCGAAGGGCAGGGTTTGGTCCAGATTGCTAGGCAGCTCCTCTTTGCCCAGTTGAACCCTTGTCCATGTAGACCGCTGCCACCGGGGTCCTTCCTCATGCTCCCACCCTGCCAGAGGCTCCCCTCTCCACCAAACCCTCTCCCTGTGGCTGCTTCAAGTTCCGACTGAATGCCAGATTCTGGCACAAGCACTGGGAGCAGTGCTGAGTGCCCAGGTGCATGGCAGATACAGGCAGCAGATCAAGAGATCCATTCCGGGCCAGCGCTGCAGCGTAACGGGGAAAACCATGGCTTGGGAGGCCCAGATCCCATATAAGAACACTAGTTCAAGTTCCAGCTTCTCCACTTCCAGTCTAGCTCCCTGCAGATGTACCTGGGAAAGCAGCAGAGGATGGCCCAGGAGCTTGGGCCCCTTCTACCCATGTAGGAGATCAAGATTGAATTCCTGGCTCAAGCTGGCTTCCACTTGGCCCAACCCTGGCCAGGTGGGGAATGAATCAGTGTAGGGAAGATCTCTCTCTCTCCTTAATAAAGGTTGTACTTTTCAAATAAGTAAACAGATGATAGATAGATAAATAGATAATAGAGTGCAAAGCAGTCCTGAGCCAGATCATTCAAGAATGACCATTCCAGCTTCCTCACTTTTGCGGACTGCACAGGATCCCTCTGTGTGGGTGTCCCAAGCCTGAAGTCCCGCTTCCTTCTTCAGACACCTGAATGGCAGTAGTTCACTGCTTTTCCACTATTCCAAAGATGTTGCACAAATCATTGAGTACTTTTGTGATGTGAAAATTTAATATGAGTGAAACAAGAGAAGTCAGCTGGGAAGGTAAGCCATGCTCTCACGCTAAATAGATCATGGAAAATGAATCCAATTGAAGACACTTGGCTGTTCCACATAAGTGGATACATACGTAGATGTCACATATTTCCTTCTTTTGAAAATAAAATTTATTTATTTTTATTTGAAAGGCTGACTTATAGAGAAAAGGAGAGCTAGAGAAAAGACCATCCGACTGCTGGTTCTCTCCTCAAGTGGCTGCAATGGCCAAAGTGGAGCTGATTCAAAGCCAGGAGCTCCCTCGGGGTCTCAAGGACTTGGGTCATCCTCCATAACCTTTCCAGGTCAGAAGCTGGGAGCTGGATCGGAAGTGGAATAGCTGGGATAGGAACTGGTGCCCATATGGGATGCCAGCAATGGCAGACAGAAGATTAGCCTGTTGAGCTGGCCCCAAGATATCAATATTTCTAAAAGGGGATTTCAAAAAGTTTGTGGAAAAATGTAATTAAAATATATTTACCTTGTTGCAAAAACATTTTGAAATACCCTGGTTTTGTTTTTTATAGTATGCCTCTTTCATGAACTTTTTGAAGATTTCTTGTACACAGAGCATCTTATACCCTGTCAATAGTAGTTAGTTTTCTAGGGGCCAGTGTTGTGGTGCAGTATGTTAAGCGACCGGCATCTTGTTTGAGAGCCAGTTGGTGTCCTGGCTGCTCCACTTAGAATCCAGCTCCTTGCTGATGCTCCTATGAAAGTGGCAGAAGATGATCCAAGTGCTTGGGACCCCATACTCACCTTAGAGATCTTTAAAAAGTTCCTGACTTCAACCAGAATTTACTAGCAGACGTTTGGGGAATGAACCAGCAGATGAAAGACTCTCAATGTCTCTCTTCTCCCCTCCCTTTCTCTTTCTGTAACTTTCTTTTAAATAAGCTTTTCTTTCCTTCTTTTTAAAATACTTTCTTTTCTATAGTTCGTGAGTATTTATAAAAGCTGGTCGCACTCCAGACCAGTGTTGCTAACAGCATAGAAATACTTTGTTATCATTACGCAACTGAGAGGAAGCAGTTAGGAACTTTGAAGCAATGATAGAAAAAAATTTATTTCTGTTGATATTTTAAAGGAATCAAGAAAGTATTTGGCACAGAAGTGTCCCATGGACACCCACACCCCATATCAAGGGTTTGCATCCAAGTCTGGCACCAGTCTTGGCTCCAGCTTCCTGCTGAGGCCCAGCCTAGGAGGGAGCAGATACTTGGCTCCTGACCACCCACGGGGGATACCTGACCTGAGGTCCAGGCTTACTGGTTTCAGTGGCAGCTGCTAGGTGGGCTTGTGGGAGTGATCCAGCACGTGGAAGACCTCTCCTTGTCTGTATTATACATGCTGAACATTTCTGCAGAATGCATTCTTGAGGTGAAAGTGCATCTCTGAACACAAGGAGAACCTGCCAAACCGCCTCACTTAACGTCTGGCCAGGAGAGATCTGAACTATCTCACTGTGGCCGTGCTGAAGATGGTCACACACCTGTCACCATCTCACTGTGGCCGTGCTGAAGACGGTCACACACCCGTCACCATCTCACTGTGGCCGTGCTAAAGACGGTCACACACCTGTCACCATCTCACTGTGGCCGTGCTGAAGACGGTCACACACCTGTCACCATCTCACTGTGGCCGTGCTGAAGACGGTCACAATGAGCAGGTAAACAGACACACTTTATCTCCTGTGGATTGCCTGTTCCTATGGCTTACCCATTTTTTTTTTTTTTTGGAGGCGGGGAGGTTCTTTTCCTTTTTTCCTTCTTAAGTTTTCATAATTCTAGATACAATTTTTTTCCATTATATTCTGCAAATATTGTATTCAGGTACGTGGTGGTGTTTTTGAAATTTGTTTCATTAGAGTGTACTCACTTTATGTTTGAAAAAAAATTAACATCTTCTAGGGACTGATGTGGTGACACAGCGGGTTAAGTCCCTAACAGTCGATTCAGAGAGCTAGATCCTCTCCCGGTTTCTCCACCTCCTACCAATACACCTGGGAAGGCAATGGGAGATGGCCAAGTATTTGTGAGCCCCTGACTCCTGACTTCAGCCTGACTGAGACATTGGCTGCTGCAGTCACTTGGGGAACGAATCCGCAGATCAAAGAGCTCTGTCTCTTCCCTCATCCCTGTTGTAATGCCTTTCAAATAAATAAATCTTCTAAAAAAAAACAAGATTTATTCTAAATTGCTCATCCTGTCCTGAACATCTTTGGGAATTCTCGTTTTGCTAGGGAAGCCTGACTTGCTGCACGATTTTTAAATTGCTCCCCGCTTTCTTCTAATGCATTGTGGCTTATCTTTCTCCCTTTAAGGATTAGATCTTTAGTCCATCTGCAAGCAATTTTGTCATGACGTGAGGCACTGACAGTTGACCCTTGTAAGCCACGAAGTGAGGTATGGCAGGGTGCTGGCTGTGGAGCTGGAGCCGGGAGAGAAGCGGCCCATGGGTTTTCAGCCCACAGTGGATGCAGGGCGCTGGGCCAGTCCCCAGGTCGACATGGCCCGAGGTCACTGGCTCAGGCCAGCGGCGAGAAGGCAGTTTTGCTGTCTCTGTGGTGGGGGAGGGTTGCAAAGTTGAGGAGCTCAGCAAACAACTTCCCCCACCCACCCAAAAAAGCCACCGACCACCACACGTGTAAGGGTGTTCACCAGGAACCTGCACATCCCTGCCCTGCCAGACAGCAACCCGGGGGACGCAGGTGCAGACAAGGATTTATGATGCCCATTTTAGCACGACAGGATGCAGAGGCCATGAGCCTGGCAAGTGGCAAAAGTCAGACCAGCTGTTGCCAAGTCCCCACTGTTGCCCAAGCCCTCGAGCTCTCTCCCCCACTCTGCCCCCTGTGTTCCTGTAAGGCTCTGTCCCCCGTGTCCCTGCTGCTGGCCCCTGGGGTGGAAGGAAGCACTGCCTTAAGCTTTGTCCAAGCCTGTGCCCCGCACTGCCCCACACACCTGTGGGAAGGTAGGGATGAAAGGCTGCTCCACCACCAGCTGCCAACTGAGTGGAGAACCAGGGCTTCCATTTGCACACAGCTGCCCCCTCTCACCCGGCCAGTGCTCCGGCCCAGGGCAGGAGTGCGGATGAGTCAGGGTGGGAAGGAGGAACTCAGGCATAAACACGGGGAACTGACAGCGAGCACCTTCCCTGAAGCGTGTGACCTCCCACCGGCCTCTGGGGACTCCGCCTGAACTGTTGCAGCTTAAAAATTTCATGATCCAGTCTTTGCAGATTTAATCGGCTCCGTGCACGTAGGCAACCATGCATGCAGGGGTGGGGAGACCTGGAGGCACAAGGTAGAGGACAGGGGGACCACTTCCAAGCTCTCCCCAAGCCAGTCCTGCAGCTGACCAAGGCACCCAGGGCTCAATCTTTATCCAGCTGCATACACAAAGGACATCCAGGGTGCAGAACCATAGAGCTGCACTTGGTCTTGAGGCGTGGCATACCCCATTCCCTCGCGCCCATGGACAACTCATGCCAGGCTCTGGAAAGATATCTCAGGCCTCCCAGGTCCTGTGGTCACACCTTGGGGAAAACCCCAGGACCATCCACCTACCTACCTGCTCCAGGGGGATGACGAGGAAGGAGCCGCCCCCAGCGCTCTCAGTGACGATGGCCAGGAAGCGGGCATTGACAGCGCAGAAATGGTTATCGTGCACATTCTTGGTGATAGGGATGCCGTCAAAGCAATGCTCACGGTTGGCCACCTTCCCGTAGACGTTTCGGAACTTGGAGCTGCGGTACTGCGGACGCCAGGACATCTGTCAGGGGTCAGAGAGACGCTGGTCAGCCTGGCCGTGACGTCGTGAAGGGCCGAGACACTGGCAGGAGGGGTGCAGCAGCAGGTGGGCAAGCCCCGGTGCCAGCCCCCAAACCCTGCCTCCTGCAGGAAGGAAGTTCCGGGACCACCGTGTGTGCACTGCTCGCCTGAGGACTCAGCCTTTGAGGAAGTCCTCCGGGGACTGGGCTGAGGCTCTCAACATTCCCTGCATCTAGTCCACAGGTCCTCCACCTTCTGGAAACGCAGGGACCTCCCACCACAGAAAAGCAGCACCGCAGAGGTACTGCCTCCTGCACTCTGAAACTGTGCTCAGGCTCATGCTCATAAAAATGGGGGTATGGGGCCACAATGCTGATGGCAGGGCCTGGGAAGGGGAGGGCGTCTCTCTGTGCTCCAGGAGACCTGTCACTCAGCATCTCCTCCTCTGGTTCTGGAGTATCCAGTGCACAGACAGGGCCATCCCAGCTTTCTCTTGGTCCTATACATCACCACCACTGGGCACAGAGAGGTCGAGTGACTTGCCCAAGGCCACACAGTTAAGTAGGGCCATGAATACTGACAAAGATCCAAGAGTCCCACCCATGCCCTTCTGGGGCAATGGGAGACCAATGAATCACCTCTGATTAGAGATACTAGTTCCTGGGTCCCAGTCCAGACTCTCAGTTCAATATTCGTGGGCGAGGAGAATGGCAGCCCCAGTTGCACGAACCATTTCAATTTCCTTGCGCGTCCTCTGGCTGGGATGGAACCCCATTTACATGTAAGAGCACCTATTCTAGAGAAAGGGGCAGGAACCCTCCATAGCCCTCCACGCTCACCCAGGACAACACGGGTGCCAACCAACCAATGACAGATGTTTCTGTCTCCACTGGTGCCCGCCCCTGGCTGGGCACAGCAGTGCAGGTGTGGTTGGCTGTAGGACAGAACAGGCAACTCTCCATGGAGTCTGGCTTCGCAGTGGAGGGAGAGTTCAGAGCTGGGTCATGGCTCCTGGGGCAGACATGCATCACAGGGGCCACCTGGTGTCCAGAGAGGTTCACTGGTGTGCTCTGAAACGAACATGCCCTTGGCCCCACAGACATTGCCCTGACCTCTTTCTGATGCGCCTGAGATACCTCCCTCCCACGCCATCCCAGGACTGCAGGGGCAAGCTCCTGTCTTCCCTGGAACTTCCCAAGCTAAGGAGTGGGGTGAGAGGAAATGCCTCCATCCACTCAGGAAACCAACTCTGGGAATCTGAATGACAACAAAGCCTTATCCTGATTTCAGTCAAGCCAGCAGCTGGGCCACAGAGGAAGGCTTGGAATCTAACACAGAGAAGCTCGGGAAAGGCACCTCACCTTCCTACAAATCCTTCTCCTCCAGCTCCACAACTCTCCTCCAGGCGCCCAAGGCCAGCTTCATTCCGGCAGGGCCAGGCCCCAGCTCCCCACATCTCCCTGCCCACACCACACCCCTCTTCACCTGCCTTCTCTGCTCTGAGCCCTGTCCTAGGCCCTCTGGACCAAGTCATGCAAGAAAGATGACAGCACAGGATGGGGGCCCGGTGGGTCCCTGTGGGCTCTCAAAACACAGGCCCAGGTGGCCACTCCAGGTCCCTCTACCTAACACAGAGGTGACCTTTTCAATTCATGCTGTCACATGTTTACTTTGACTTGCATTAGAAAAATAAAGCAGATTGTATGTCAGTTGGAGAACTTCCTAAGTGCTAAGGGGAAGAAGAGTGAATTAGCAGGAAGAACACATCCACTGCGGGTGGTTAGTGGACTTGGCAAGAAAGTTCTGTCTGAGCAAGGAGGCAGTGTGCCCCTTCCAGGTGGAACAGGCCAGATTGCACAGTTCCTGCTGCAGAGAGAGGAGGTGCTGGGCTTGTTCACTCCAATTCCCAGCTGGTGCACAACAACGGGAGGGCTTGTTCCCCTCCTACACCAGGCCTGGCTCCAGGTGGACCTCCGTGGTCCTGAAAGCAGCACCTGTTGTTGGGCACCTTGTCCCTGCTTGTTCCAGGTTAGCCCTTTGTGAAGGCAGAACTATGTGGGATGTCCAGCCTGTGATGGTAGGGCCTGCTCAGCACAACTGCAGGATGGTTTGAGTCTCCTTTTGAGCCAGCCCAAGCACCCCCAAAGGCAGCCCAACCTGGTGGGGAGATAGACAAGGACAACTCTGTCCTCCCCAGGACAAGCACGTGCAGACCAGTGAACAAAGGACGCGAAGTCCGTCTGCAGCCCAAGCACAGGTAGGGGCTAGATCCTTAGGATGATAGCATGAGCCTGTTGGCTGACCCAGTGGCCCAGCACTTAAAGCTGAAGCCTCCCAGGGCAGCTGGCCCTGCAGGACCTCTTACAGGTATCATTAGGTACCAGGCGGACCAACATGCACATCCCACCTTTGCCACTCATGAAGTCTGACTTCGCCGAATCACTTCACCTCTTTGTGCCACCTCCACCCACGCCTATATGAAGAAGCTAATACCACTCACCTGCCACCGCCAGGGCTTGGGGGAATGAATGCAAGCTGCCCGTGATGTGCCCAGCATGTGGCAAGCCAAGCTGATACACAGCACCCACATTCAACCCTGCCCGTCTCCTTCTGATGCCACCCCTTCCTCTTCCAGCCTCCCCTGCCTCTTCTGCCACCCTCTCATTGTTGCCATCTCCTAACCCCCAGCCCAGCCAGCACTAGCTGAAATCGATGCTGCCTCCCTGGACTTGGGGTCTGCACTCAGCAGGCATGTTCTCTCACCGATCTGTCCCCCAGGATGGACCTGGGCAGGCCCTAGCTCTTTCCTGGAGACACTGGAGTGTGTCGTGTCCAGGACTTGCTGGCTGCAGGCCCAGCCTGGCCCTCCACAGTGGCTGGGAGGGTAGGGTTCCCCAGTGGCTGGTGAGTGGGTCCCACACATCCCAAAGCCTGCACACAAGTCTGCACCAAGCTTTCCTAGCCCGGCACCACCCTGGGAGCCTGCCATCCTGCACTCCACATCTCTGCTCACCCTGGAACGGGCCTGTCACCTCCCTGAGCTGTCCCTGTCCTTCCTGTATGCCCTCTCCTCCCCATGCCTTCTCTCTTCTGTAGTTTTTGGTGTTTATTTTTACCAGGGACAGCCTTGCCGAAAGCATGCCCCTGCCTGCTTATTCCACCAGCATGCATCTCACAGCCACACACTGTCATCAGTAAAGAAACAGACTGTTCCCTAATGTCCTCTAACATCTGCCTGCATTCAAAGTTCCCAAGGGTCACCTATTCCATGACATTTTATCGAGAGGTCCATGTGATGTATGTGGCTGTGACCTCTCACGTGTCTTTTCACCTGTAACACACATGCTGATGGCATCAACTCTGAAGTCCTAAGACCTCACAAAGTGTCCCAGTGTTCCGTCTCCTGTAGGCTCATGCTGTTCTCAGACTCATTCCAGGGTTCCCTATAAAACCAGCCTCTCAATCTTTAGTCTGGATTTTATTCTAGTTGAAATGTCTCCTCCATCAGTCTCTTGGCTTTGATAAGGGATGGGAAGGAGAGGGGCGAGGCCGAGGGAACATGTGAGCCAGGGCAGTGACAGGCCAGGGGTCAAGGCTTTGTCCTGAGCGGGGGTCTGGGTGGTGGACAGGAGGCTTAAGGGTCTGAGAAGCCAGAACAGGTGCCCATACACGCTCTCAAGTACACACAAACATACAACTCCTACACTCCCAGACAACACACATGCATGCACACAACAGACACATGCCCACACAACAGCACACATGTGCACACACACACTGTGGGTTAAGGTCTGGCATGTGTGAACCCCAGGGCTCTGACTTTCCATCCCCTACCTCCAAGTGGCTCACATCAGGTACAGGCGGCTTGGGGGGCAGGGAGTAGGGTGTGTAGGGAGAGAAGAGTCTCCTTCTGAGGCTGTCTCTGCTGGGACTCCAGACACAAGTTAAAGAAGTGTTACACAGAAAACAGTGTGGTAGGGCAGGAGCCAAAAGGTGACCTGCTATCTGACCCTTGACCTGTCACAGGAAGAGGGGACGGATGGGGGAGGGTCTCCAGCCGGGGTGGCAAAAGCAGGTATGCTGTTCAAGCACAAAAAGCCTGTATGACTTGAATGACACAGGGGAACTCTATCCTCTAAGGACTGGGCATTCCATCCATTGTCCCACACTGCCCTTGACCAGAGTCACCTGACTCAACCTTGAACCTCCTGCAGGGTCAAGAAGTTCATGACATACCGTGGCAGTTTTCATTTCACCCCCGTCTTCCCTAACCAGTGAGAAAGCTCTGTCTGGGGGGCAGGCATTGTGGTGCAGGGAGTCAAGCTAACGCTTGGAACTCCCACATTTTATATCCAAGTACCTGTGTTCAAGTCTTGCCTCTGCTTCGGGTCCAGCTTCCTGCTAATGCACCTTGGAAGGCTGCAGACGATAGCTCAAGTACTGGATAATTTCTTTCTCTCTTTCAAGTAAATAAAACCAATGCGTGAATTTCAAATGCAAAGTTCCGCCTTTAGGCAGCTCCAATGTGTCTTAAGTCTGTGTTTACAGGTCCTACCTTCTCCAGGACCAGCCAGAGAAAGAGTCCTGTTGGCAGCACTGTGTCAGCAAGGGATGGACACCATCCATGGACAGGCCCTGAAGACCCCACCTCATTCAGCTGCTTTGCTATTAATTTCTGAGAAAGCAACTCAGAGGTGATGAACATCCAATTTCAGCCAAGAACATCTGACTGTTCATCTCCTGTTCTTCCCAACATAATACACATCTTCTCTCAACCCCTGCACCCAAATGCTCGCCTCTTTCTACTTGCTCCAGAGACACAGAAAACTACGTGGAAATACAAAGAGCTGACAGTCAGCAGTGTCCGAGGGCTAGGGGATCCAGGGGTTCCTGTCTGGTTCAGCCACTCGTCAGCTGTATGACTTCGGATCAGTTATTCAGAAAGGATCACTGTCCCCCAGCTCACTGGACATGAGGATATTGGCACACGCAAAGTGCTCAGCAGGTGTCATGTGCACAGCTCACACCTGTCCTTCCTCCCGGGCTCAGAGTCTGACCTCAAGGAATCAGGTGTGTTCTTGGAGAGGAAGGCTGAGGCTGGGCCAGGCCAAGGCTCAGGGCGAGGCTCTGGTCTTCACATGTGTACAGCCCTGGCATCTCTAGATTCAGGGCTGCCTGTAGCTTCCACTGAGAGGGAAAGGCCTGGAAGGAAACAGCTGGGTGGCCCCCTCAGAGGCAATTGTTGAGCTCACCCTACAGGGAGCACATCACCTCCTAGCCTGAGAGAGCAAAAAGTACTGACGGTAGCCAGCAGCTGCCCCGTCTACAAGGGGATGATGATGTGAACTGAGCTGTAGTGACCAAGCGCAAGTCTCTCCCCTGCCTCTGGCTTGGGGAAGGATAGCAACTTCTTGCTACAGTCGTGGCAAAAGGCTGGGGAGCAGGTGCACTGAGCATGGGCCAGCCCAAGAGGACTCATGAGAGAGCCATGCCCTGTCCATGTGGTGCCCAGCTGTGTGGCCTCCTTTCTCTGCCAGGCTCAGGCACCCACACCCGGGTCCTGAGACCTGAAGCTGGAATGTGGGTGACTCTGTGATGGGGTAAGACACTGTCACCAATACCCCTGTTCCCATTTCCCAGAAGCCCGCCAGATCTGTGGGCAGGAGCAGCCCCCCAGCCCAGCCAGCTCTGCTTTTCTAGCAGATGCACAGTCTGGTTCCAACTAAAAGTCCCAGGCAGAACAGTCAACTCCCTGTAGACTGGAAGCTTTCATTTCCTCATGGAAAAATGAAGGGCTGCAAGCACATTCTGAGCCCAGGCAGAGCCATCCTCCAAACAAAATCTTATTCAGAACTCCAGATGGCACAGCAGGAAAAGTCAGAGCCAGAAGAAGGTGGAAGTACCTGTGAGCCCAGGGCCCGGGGCTGCACACGGCCTGCCTTAAGAACCCCCCAGAAGGCAGGGTTGCTGGCTCACTGAAAAGACCCCCTTGCTTGTTTGGGCCATGTGACACCCCCACCCAAATGAACCTTGGCATGGGTTAGCCCAGGATGCTAGGATCTTGCTGGCCCCAGGACTCCTGAAAAACTGTAGGCATTGAAGAAGCTTCCAGCCAGGGGAAGCTGGGCCACTCCCTCTGTCTCCACGTGTGTGAGATTTCTGGATCCATGGGGAGATCCTCGGGGTTTTCAGCGACCAACGGCAAGAGTACAGGGCGAGGGGGCTCACTCTGACCACCATCAGGGGCCAGAGCGCTGGGCAGCCTCCGTTCCTGGCTGTGCCTCCCACTACTGCACGGCCTGCCATCCTGTGATTGCTTGGCCCACCATCCACCCACGCCTGGACTGCCCATGCGTGTCTGCTATGTTCACTTCCTTTAGGTTCTTCTCTAAACTGCTCCTCAAGCACACCGCCCCACCCACCCCAAATAAGCACAAGATCAAGCAGAAGATGCCCACCTACTTATCCAGTGTCTCCCATTAGCAGGTCAGTGCCAGAGGCCAGCACTGCGGCACAGTGCTAGGTAGGGCTGCCGTCGAGTCCTGGCTGCTCTACTTCTGATCCAGCTCCCTGCTAGTGGTCTGAGGGGGGCAGTGGAGATGACCCAAGGGTTTGTGCCCCTGCACCCATGAGGGAGATTGGAGGAGGCTCCTGGCTCTGGACAGACCCAGCTCTGGCTACTACGGGCATTTGGAGAGTGAACTGGTCTTATAACTTTGCCTTTCAAATATATAAAGAATCAGCTTCAATTTCTGTCCCTCTTGCCCACTGTTGTATCCACAAGGATTCAAACAGCCGTGGGCTTGAGGTGCCCACTCAAAGGTGATGCCCAGTGAGTCCATGGCAGCAGCAGTGGTGTGCTACTTCATGTTGAACAACAAGCTGCTGTTTGCTAAGGTCACCGGTGCAACTCTTACTATCATGACATTTCCAGGCTTGCCAATGTGACCTGCGTGAAACAGGAACAGTCATAAGATGCTAGCAGGGGAGGTGGAAGCCACAGAGATGACAGACAGAGGCACGGGGCCGGAGGACAGGTGGGCTAGGTGTGGTCCTCTGGACAGCAACTCCCAGCACTTTGGTCAAAAATCTGGCCAGGCGTCAGGCCCCCCGTGGTGAACGTTACCACAGCAGAAATCCACAGACGCCCACATGTCAGAGTGTCTGCCCCAGCACATGCATCTGAGAGCAGGCTAACGTGGTACCATTCCCTGTGGCAGCTGCTAGCCACAGGGGATCCCTAAACTTGGATGAATCAAAATTAGTTCACATGGGCCCGGCGCGATGGCCTAGCGGCTGAAGTCCTCACCTTAAACACGCCAGGATTCCATATGGCTGCCAGTTCTAATTCCAGCTGTCCCACTTCCCAACCAGCTCCCTGCTTGAGGCCTGGGAAAGCAGTCGAGGACGGCACAGAGCCTTGGGACTCTGCACCTGCATGGGAGACCTGAAAGAGTTCCTGGCTCCTGGCTTCAGATTGGCGCAGCACCAGTTGTTGCGGTCACTTGGGGAGTGAATCATCAGATGAAAGATCTTCCTCTCTGTCTCTCCTCCTCTCTGTGTACCTGACTTTGCAATAAAAATAAATAAATCTTTGAAAAGATAATTAGTTCTTGTGACACAATAGCTCCTGGGTTAGACACTACATCTCAAGTGCTCGGAAGCCACAAGCGGGTGGCAGCAGCACCCTAACAGTCTCTGAGCCTACAGGCAAAGAACTTCACGGAGGCCACAGGCCTAGCAGGGCCTGGTTGGGGTTGTGCAAGGACCAAGGAGGGCCACAGTTGTAATCACTGCACTGAATCTCTCCAGCCCTCACTGAAACTAAGTTCCGGGTCAGCTGCCACCAGCTCACAGGGCCTCTTCTTTAAACCCCTCATTCTTCTCATCTGTGAAATGGGACTGCCTCTCTTAAGCTATCAGGGAGCAAAGTCCAGGGGAACAGGCCTGGCTGGGGGTAACTTCTCAACAGGCTGCTCGTGGAGAATTTGGGTCACCCCACTAGGGATATTGTAGCCTGCCCATCTCCCAGCACACAACCAGCCATCAAAGAGACTACTCCAGGACCAGGCTTTCGTCCGGAGCCCCCAGCCACTGTGCTGTGCTGTGTGGCCTCCCTCAGCTCCTAGCTTGACACTCGTATTACTTGTATCAATATTTACAATGAGCTCAGCAGTTCATACTCAAAACCTCTTGGAGTCCCTGACCCCAAAGAATAAACACACCCACCCTTGGCTTCCCAGATGCTAATGGGCTGGCCCACCTAGGGGACATAAACCTTGTCCTTCCATTACCCATGGGACAGGATCCCACAGTGTGCAGCCTGGCAAGGAGCTGAGGGAAGGCAGTGCCTGCCCTCTCCCCTGCCTGACCCTAGGCTCAGCTTGTCTTCCCTGTGACCCTGATCCAATCAGACACTCTGGGGGGCCACAGGATCACCCCCACAGTCCCCAGGAATCCAGCCTCTCATTTGAGAGACAGAGGCCCAGACAGGGTAAGTGATTTGCCCACCTCACACAGCAAGAGCCCCTGATGACCAATCCACATGCCAGCCTCCTGTCCCAGGGAAGATAAAATTTGACGCTGACACCTGTCCCCTGCAGGCCAATCCAGTGGCGGCATCTGGACCGGTGGTGGCAGAGCAGCCCCCAGCCTCACCCAAGATAGTACCCACCTCCTCTGGGATCCCTATTCTTGTGTTCCTCCAGCCAGCAGCAGGGGTGGGTGGTGCAGCTCAAAGCACAGGCCCCACACAGATGGTTTCTATCGGCAGCCACTGGGCCTGATCTATGCCAGATTCTGCACCTATTCTGGGCAACCAAGGGCCCTGCTGGCCCAGACATGGCCTCCCACTCACACCCACCCCAACACCACCACCATCACAACCACTAATCCAGGGTCTGACAGGAGATCAGATGGAACATTCAGGGCAAAACTTTGGAAATGAGGCTCGCTGAGGGTCCAGAGTGGGAGTAGCCTGCAAATTGGAATCCACAGTGAACCTCAAGCCACGCACTGGAGAATCACCTGTGATGTTTGTGCAAATGCAGGTTCCTAGGTCCCGGGCCTGCAAAATCACACTCAGGGGGCTGGGGAAGAGGACCAAGGAATGTGTATTTTATTAACCAAGCTCCCCAGGAGGTTCCTTTCTGAGAGATCCTTGTGATTTAAGGTACCAGGGGCCAGACCACCCTGGGACAACATCAGCCGAAGACAGACCTCACTCAGATGCTCAAGCTCAGAGACGCTGCTCGAGGGCGGCACTTCTCCATCCTCAGTGTGCAGCAGAGCCACGGGTAGGCCTGCCAGAAGCAGGGGCTGGGCACCGCTAATGACGCCTGGGACCCAGGAAGTCTGGGATGGAGCCTGAGAATCTGCATTTCGCCCAGGTTGCCAGAAGACACAGAAGCTCCTGGTCCTGGAATGCAGAGTCCAGTCCCTGAGCAAGGGGCACGGAGCCCCTGAGGCTCTGGCTCTCTGACCTTTCCCACATTCCTGGACTTCCCTGACTTCCAGTTTCTCCATCTGTGACATGGATGTAGTCCCCATTTATTTCCTGGGACAGTTGGAGGAGCCAGTGAAACAACACAGTGTTCATTTTGTAAACTGCTCTACAAAACTACAATTATTTAACTTTTAAAGATTTATTATTATGATTATTTTATTTGCAAGGCAGAGTGACACAGAGAATGGGAGAGAGACCTTTCATTTGCTGGTTCATGCCCTACACAGCCACAGCAGCTGGAGTTGGACCAAGCTAAAACCAGAAGGCTGAAACCCTTGGTTCAGGTCTTCCATGTGGGTGGCAGGGGCCCAAAGACTTGGATGATCTTCCCCTACCTTCTCAGGCAGGTTAGCAGGGAGGTGGATAAGGAGTGGAGCATTCGGGACTAGAACCGGTGACCACATAGGAAGGACGCTGTGACTTAACACACCACACCATGGCGCTGGCCCCACTGCCTGTGCTTCTATGCCCTCCCCTGTGGTCTCTGGCTCTCAGCAGGCGAGGCTGAGACGTTCATGAGAATAGATTCTTCTGTAATAGAGGTCAATGGCCCAGCCTGAGGCTGTTGTCGCCTTGGCCTCCTGGCCTCGCCACGGTTTGGGGTCCTGTATTTGGTGGCTGCCCCTGATGCAGTCTGTCCCCTCTGAGGTGTGCAGCAGTAGCACCCCCAAGCCCAGCCTCCTGCATGGCTCCCCACTGTTGCCAGCTCAGCTGGCTGAGCGCCTGGGATGCCAGATGGATGAGGCTTATGCCAAGGGAGTCACTCACGCTCTCTCCTGCGCCTCAGGTCCTCCCTCCCTGCCCCCCCCGAAACCCAGCAGGAAGCATCTACAAAAAAATGTGTTGATGTGGAAGAGGGGCTAGAGCTGTGACTCACCGGGTGAAGGTGATGCCTGCAGTGCCACCATTTCAGGGAACACAGGTTCAAATCCTAGCTGTTCCACTTACAATCCAACTCCCTGGGCTCAGCGCGGTAGCCTAGCGGTTAAAGTCCTCATCTTGCACACACTGGGATCCAATATGGGCACTGGCTCTAATCCCAGAAGCCCTGCTTCCCATCCAGCTCCCTGCTTGTGACCTGGGAAAGCAATCAAGGACAGTCCAAAGCCTTGGGATCCTGTACCCATGTGGGAGTCCCAGAAGAGGTTCCAGGCTCCTAGTTTCAGTTCAGTGCAGCTCCAGCCATTGCGGCCACTTAGAGAGTAAATCATCAGATGGAAGATCTTCCTCTCTGTCTCTCCTCCAATTCAAATAAAATAAATCTTCAACAAAAAAATCCAATTCTCTGCTAATGTTCAAACAGCCTGCTGGGGTTGGGGTCCCTGCCTCCAGGGTCATAAGTTTGTCAGCTGTAGGTGCCCAGAGGGTGCCCTGGGATGGACCAGACCAACCACACTCAGTGCTATCAGCCAGCTGTTTAAGGACCGGCATGCTCCTCCCTCCAGACCTGGTATCGGCTAAGCCATAAACATGCCCGTTACTGTTTTGTTACTTGCAGCCAAAAGCATTGTGACTGTAGGTGCTCAAGTCTCTGGGCACTGCCCTGTCCCCAGAAGGGCTTCCTGCCTTCCAAGCAATGATCCCCAGATCCTAAGGAGGCCCAAAGAAGCCACACACACAAGCTTGACAGGCTGGCCTCTGCCTGGACCAGGAAGCTCAGCCTCCACATCCCATTTCCTCCCCAACTTTCCTCTCATTGACTGCACAATACCCCAGGCTGAACTCATGCAGCTGCCCTGCAATACCTGGGAAAGTGGCTCAGCTCTAGGGACAACAGAGACCTCTGGGGAAGGAAATGGTCGCCATCTTTCTACCATCGGTTGCTACGGAGCCAGGACTCACAGCACCTCTCAGGGCAGGGATTCTGAGAAGCCTGTAATGGGACTCTCCCTCCTTCCCTTGGTTCCACTGTGAGCTGCCATTGCAACAGAAGCTTCATGGAAAAGCTGCAATGGGGAACAAGGGAAGACATGCAAAGCCCTGGGCCCAGCGCCTGTGTGCGGACAGCAAGCACCAGCACCTCCCTTTCCTTCCATGCAGGGTCCAAGCACCTCCTGGGGCAGCTCCTGGCGGCTGGTGGTGCCTCTGGCAAGTTGCTCCTGCCATTCTTCCTGCACACTTAGCTTCTGCACTGCTCTCTCTAGGGGAACCTTTCCTTCACTCAGATTCAGGGCACATGCAATGCTTGCATAGGCATGTGTGCACACATATATACAGTGCTTGCATCCAACCATTCATCCATCCATCCATGCACACAAGCATATGCACACACATACACACAAGGATGCACACACACACACACAGTAGGTTCATGGCACAATCCCCTGACAATCCACAGTAGGTTGATGCCCCAGTCACAAGGTGAGGGTTCCCCACCAAATTCCTTCCTTGGCTTCCTCCAAACCCTCCTGATGTACCCCCATGGGGGCCCACACTTATGCTGGTTTCCTGTCTGTCTCATGAGCTGGTTATGAAGCCCAGGAGAGGGCCAGTGCCTGGTCTGCCTACATCTTGGTTTTGAGCTTTCCTGGTCACTTCAAAAACCCAAGCTGGGTTTTCTCGACTGCCCAGGGATGGCACAACCCAGCCTTATTGATTCACTTCCATGCTCATCTTGTCCAGGTCTCTGCAGGCCACAGGATGGAAAAGACACTGATTCCTGCTGAGAAGTGTCCCTCCAGACAGGCTTGGTGTGTGGGATGCAGACTATATTACAACCCCAGTTTGGCAATCTGCTTGTCTTGTTCAGTGCACAATCTGCACCACTGGGCACAGCACACCTTTCCGGGCCCTTTCCAGACCTCAGCAACTCCAGAACTGACCATGCACAGGAGACCAGCTCAGAGGGCAGCAGCCTCAGACTCAGACTTCCAAGGCTGCAAGGTAGAGCTCCTTGGCTATCCGTTCCAGGCCACTCCTCCATCCTGCACAAAGGGCGGTCCTGCAGCTATGCCAGCAGCCATCACGGTCCCTATCCGCTTCCCTCCCCATCTCTCCTCCTGGACCCAAGGCACACTGGAAACCCAGGATATCCCTAGGAGAGCAATGTCTGGTGGACAAATAGCCCTTGGGGCCAGGTTCAGGGGACAGACAAGAGGAGGCAGCCCTGGCTGGAGGTCTGTCTCTCCTACGAGCTGACCAATTTCATGAATCGGCTGATGAGCATCTCGAGGCCCCACCTGTCCTAAACACTTGACTGCTCTGAGTCTACTGACTCCTCAGTGTGGGACGTACCCTCATCATCTCCTTGGTGCAGGAGGAGACAGTGAGGCATAGGTGTTAAGGAACTCGGCCAGAGAGAAAGGAGCAGAGAAAAGATTCAAACCCAGACCCCTGAGCTCCAAAAGGCGTGTGAGTACCCTAGCCACTGTGAGAAGTGGACTAACACATGCCAAGTGCTTGGCACACAGCAGGCTTTGCAATGTAGGGTCATTCTGTTTCCTGACCATTAAGGTGGAGTCTTTGTGCTTGTATCTGCTTAATGTCTGCCTGAATTCAGCAGGCTTTTCTTCCTCCATGGGTTTGGGTGGTAGTTGGTGGGGGGGGAGTTCCAAGACTTGGTTTTACAGATTTATTTATTTATTTGAAAGCCAGAGAGAGAGAGAGAGAGAGAAAGAGAGAGAGAGACATCCTCCATCTGTTGTTTCACTGTGCAAATGGCCACAATGATCAGGGCTGAGCCAGCCCGAAGCCAGGAGCTCCATCTGGGCCTCCCATGTGGGTGCAGAGCTCAAGCTCTTGGACCATTCTCTGCTACTTTCTAGGGCACGTTAGCAGCATCTGGACTGTAAGTGGAACAGCTGGGACTTGAACTGGCACTCCCTGAAATGGCGGCACTGCAGGCACCAGCTTTATCCGCTGAGTCACAGCTCTAGCCCCTCTTCCACATCAACACTTTTTTTGTAGATGCTTCATGGTGGGTTTCCAGGGGGGCAGGGAGGGAGGATCTGGGGCGCAGGAGAGAGCGTGAGTGACTCCCTTGGCATGAGCCTCATCCATCTGGCATCCCAGGAGCTCAGCCAGCTGAGCTGGCAACAGTGGGGAGCCATGCAGGAGGCTGGGCCCGTGAGCCTGGGCCCCATAGACATGGAAAGCAGACAGAGGGAGGCAATGCTGCTCCGGCCTGACTCAGCTCCACAAATGATCCCTGATGCAACAGACACGATCCCATAGGCTGGAACAAGTGCCATTTCCTGTCCATCTCTCCCCAGGACGCCTGGGCAGGAAGCACAGGCTAGCCCTAGGGTCTCACCAGGATGTGGGGTTTCTTCACCCAGACTGGGAGCTGTGCGCAGACTGACCCCGTGGTCCCAGGCACATGGCTCACTGTGCCTCCCCAGCTCCAATTGCTCCCAAGACACCTGTCCTCTTCTCTCTGCCTCCTACCCATCCCTTCCCGATGCACACTTCCTCCTTGGGAGCCCTGTGCACCTGCACTTGTGCATTCTTCCCCTCAATTCAGCTCCCAGACTGTGTGTTATTGTCCCCGAGGCTCCCTCAAAAGGCTGGCCCAGGGTGCAGAGAATCCTAGACACCCCCAAATAAAACAAAGAAGTAAAGATAAAGCTGCCAACATAATGCATCGGAACACTTATTGCTTTGTGCCAGGCTGTTTGGAAAACACTGAGTCCTCACTGTCCTGATGAGGCCAACTTGACTGTACCCATTTCGCAGATGTAGATACTGAGGCTGTGAATCCCCCACCCAGGTCCCGCAGTTAGGGGCAGGGAGGTAAACATGGGAGACTGGCTCCAGGGGCCATGCTCAGAACTGCTCACTGTGCTCTCAGCAGCACCTGCTGTGTGTCCTGTGACCCAGTACCACCTGCTCCTCAAAGCCATGACTTATCAGATGGCTGACCCAGGTACCCCTGAGCCTTCCCCTGCACCACCTTAAATTCACCCGGCGAGCTTTCCCTCTCTAAGTAGCAGGCCTCTCCCCAACCAATGATATGGGATCACTGGCGATGAGACCTGGGCATCTGCATTGAGAATATGAGGCACCACCCCCTGCTGTCTGGCAAACACTGCCGTTTTGGCCATGGCCACAGCAGCACCCTCCCTCCCCTGGGAATTGTGGGGTCCCAAGCACCTTCACATCCACCAAGTATGTCATGGGTGTTAGAGAGGGAAAACAGAGAGGAACAAGGCCACAGCGGCCCACAGAAGGGCCAATCCTCCAGGCATTACACTCCAGGGTCTTTGGACTTACTGGTCTGGAAATACAGCAGCCCAGGGTTAAGTCCGTGAAACCAGTTTCCAAGGACTCAACCCAGTGTGCCCACACACACCAACGAGTCCCACATTCTCTGTGGGAGCCAATCTTTGCTGTGCGCACATCCCCTCCCCATCACAGACCTCCTGGACAGCACATGGCCCATGCTGCACAAACTCACCCACCTGCTGTGGGCCCTGTGGGGCCCCCTCCTCTGTGGAGCCCTCCCTGATAAGTGCAAGCTCCAACAAAGATCACCGTTTCTTCTAAGCATCTTCTCACCTTGCTCATAGAGCCCCACTTGACCAGTCCCTAGTCTCACAGTGGTTTCTGCTTGGCCATCTGCCTCCCTAACACTTGGCCCTGTGCACATAGCCGTATATGGGGGCCACCTAGCCAGCAGCCCTAGGTTCTGGGCCAGCACCATGACTTAAAACACTCTACACCAGTTGCCAACACTTGTTTTTTTTCTTTAATCAGGATACTTATATAAAAATTCAGATTTCTTTCTTTTTTCACAAAACCAGCAAGGAGAAAAATCCATCCACTGTGGGCCCACGCACTTACCTTTGCCTTTCAGAAAGAAGTAGGGGACTCCAGTCCCGCTCAAGCCGCCTCCCCCTGGGGTCCTCTCTTGAGCCCTGCCGGTACTGGAACTCTCTCCTGAGCATTGGCACATACCAGCTCATTTTATAAGTTTTTTAGGTTTTTGAGATGTGGGATAGGAGAGCTCTTAGTGCCTGGCTCAATCACCAAATGTTTGCAAAGGTCTCACAGCAGGTACCTTAGCCAGGAGTTGGGAATCAGTAGAGGTTTCCTAAGCAGGTGACAGGGCCCTAACCACCTGCATACTCATTTCTGCCTCCTGAGATCTGCATGAGCAGAAAGTTGGCGTGGGAGGCTGGAGCTGGGAATTAAACTCAGATACTCCAGTACAGGAGGCAGGAGAGTCAAAAGCAGAGTTACAGAGACAGAGAGAGAGAGAAACCAGCAGCTTCTTCCAGGTCTCCCACGCAAGTGCAGGAGCCCAAGGGTTTGGGCCATCCTCTGCTGCTTTCCCAGGCCACAAGCAGGGAGCTGGATGCGAACTGGAATCTGTGCAGGTGCACGCATCCTCCTGGCTCTGATGTGGCTCAAGGCCCTCCAGGGATCCCAGCGCATGGCTGAAGCATCGTGGTTTGGTTTCAGACTCTAAGAGGCAGCTGCACCTAACACACAGGGTCTCCAAACAGTTAACGGAAAATGCAGATTCTGGAAGGAAATGCATGGATTTCAAAACTTGTATGTTTTGCACCAAAATGAATTTATCTTCGAAAAAAATTATTCCTGTTTTTGAGAGATATGATTCTTATCCATTGGTTTAGTCTCCAAGTGCCTGCAACAGCCCTGGACTGGGGATTGGAGCTAGGAGCTAGGAGCTGCATCCAGGTGTCCATGTAGGTGACAGGAACCCAAGTACTTGAGCCATCACCTGCTGCCTCCAGGGATGCATGGCAGCAAGCAGCAGGAGTCTGGATCACAGCCAGGACTCCAACGCAGGCTGTCTGATCTGGACTGCAGGTGTCCCAAATGGCATCTCAACCGTTAGACAGAATGCCACCCGGAATTTCTCTTTTAGTCTCATTTGTTCACAAACCTCCCAGAGTGATCTCAGATTGCTCTCAGCCTGGGGAAAGCGTCAAGCACTTCCTCCTAGAGACCCTGACGCACCAGGCGCTATTGACTGTCCAAGCTCACAGCTGTGTTCACTGTTGACTCAATTCCTTAAAGCCAGTAGGGCGTGTCCAGTGTCCAGAGCACCCTGACCAGGGACGGCCTTGCCGACTCCAGGCAGTCACCGCTGCTGATGCAAGAGGAGCTGGATTAGAGGCAGAGGGCAAGGCAGCAGCATGAAATGGCCCAGTCCTTCTCCTTGCCCTGTGTCAGGACTAGGACTCCCCCTTCTCATGGCGGCCGAACTGAGCAGGGCTGGGCAGAGAGCAGGGCAACACACCTGTTTATGCCTCCCGCGTCAGGCTGCAGGGTTGACTGGCATCCACAGGGCAGGGCCTGGCTGCTCCAACACACTTGCATCCAATCTCACACCTCGCGGGAGTTACAAAGAAATGTTGTCAGAGCTGGAATCCAGCATGGCGGCATCTACCCGAGAGCAACTGGGAGGCCTTTGGATGCTGGGACACAGGCCCCGACAGGACTCTGGACAAAGGAATCTGCCCTGAGATGACCTCTGCTCCTCTCCAGCGGCTCGGCTCATGTCCAGGATGGGAGAGGCACAGGCTGACCTCACTCCTCCCTCTGGGATGGGCCCGGGTGCAGAAGAGGAGGAGGAGTAAACACAGCTGTGTGGGGCGGGGAAGGGGTGAGGCGGACTGGATGTCACTGTATTCCAATGTGGTGCTGAGGACAATGGCCCTGAGGACAGCAGCTGAGGTCTGGCCCATGTCATGGCCTTGATCCAAAAGGCCATCCAGGCAGCAGCTTCCTGCTTCCATGGTCTGGCTGTGCAACCCTGAGTAAGTAACATCACCTCTCTGGGTCTCTGTCTCCTTATGTATCAAATGCGGATGCTATCCATAGGGCTAATGTGAGGACGGTGTCCAGACAGGACTTGAAGCACCTGTTCCCCTCACTATCTCCATCAGCTTCCTCATCTGTCCAACAGGGGACATCTCTTCACTCATCTCTCCACCTTCACCCATAGGGTTCTGTGGGACAAGGCAAGCAAACCCCAAGCCCCCAAGGGCTTGTCTGCCCCCAGACCCCGTGTATCCCCAACACTGAGGAATGTCTGGCACCACAGGGGCTTGACAAACATCTGTAAGTGCATGCACCAATGAATGAAGCGGTGAGTGGGTGAGTGAGTGAGGGTGCACACTTGAGTCTGAAGGGAACATGGGATGCTCTGTGGAGGTTTGAGGTCCCTGTCGCTGAAGGCACTCAGAGAAAAGAAGAGGGTGCCTTGGGCAGGTGTCAAGGAGTATTCAGGCAGAGCTCATTGACACAGCAGGGCTCCCATCCAACTCAGAACCAATGTCAGCCTACCTGGCCCCTCCCATAGGCCCCAACCCCAGGCCCCAACAATCCTCCCCTGGCAGGTCCTGCCCAGACAGCCCACTCAAATATGCGGGAAACCAATCCTGTCATCCTCCCACCACATTCACATCCGTGGCCCAGACAGATGCTCTCCGCTCCAGCTCTGGCCCACGGCCCGTACCAGGCACACAGCACGGCGGCCACCAGCTCAACACCTCCAGCTTAACGCTTCCAGTTCTGCCTGCACACCAGGCTTTGGGTGAAGGAGTCTTCTCCAACTCAGCCAACTCAGCTCAGTGCACTATCCCCATTTTAAAGACAGAAAAGCAAGGTTCAGCAGGGGCAACAACTTGGTTGAGGTCACAGGGAGCTGCACTTTGAATCCAAGTCTGACTCACTCCAAGCCCATGCTTGGGCCCACTGCCTCCCCTCGCAGACCTGCAAACCCCTGCCAGAGCTCACCAGGCTTCTTTCACCTTGGGAATGCAGCCAGGTGGAGGCGCGCTCAGTGCAAAGAAGGGCTGGTGAAGGCAGAGGCATGCAGGCACCTCAGGACACATGCATGGATGGCCCGGCTCACATGGTGTCATGAATGGCATGTCCATTCTTTGCTGACACCTCCCACCCCACCCTCCAGCATCCCGGGACAGATCAAAGGCCTCCTGCTCTGCCCCTCACCCTGAGACCCAAGAAAGAATTCTCTCTTCATTCTAGCCCAGCCTTCATTCTAGCAATTACTACATGTTTCTCAGGGTCCAGAGATGCAGAGTGTACCCCTTCCTGTAGCCATGGGCACCTTCCACCCATTTCCTCTACTCCCTCCGCAAGATATCATACCACCCAGGCAATGCCATGGCTCCATGCTTAGGGCTCCAGCCATGGCAACCACAGCCATGGAGTTGAGACAGTGCCTGGCTGAGCACCTCTATGCACACTGAGCTGTCACACAGGCGGGAGAACATCTGTGAAACTAACTCCCTGTTCATGTGCACCAGGGACTCAGCCATGTAGTGCCCACTGCGTGGCTGCCAGGCTGTCCTGCCCCCAGTCTAACATGCCCTCCACCAGTTACCAGTGGATTTTATCACAGAAACTGGCTTGCTATCTCCCAGGTCCCATATACACCAGGGGAAGGACAAGAACCTTCAACCTGAGGCCCTCTGTGGCTGGCTGAGTCCTGGGCAGGTACACCAGCCTCTCCCCAGGCCTCAGTTTATTCATCTACAGAATGGAAAAAGAATAACCATACTACATCTGTTTGTGGGGAGCTGAGATGTAAAGAAAATGTGAGGGATTCGTGTTTGGCTCAGTGGGCTAAGCCGCCACTTGGGGTACCCGCACTCCATACCACAGTGCCTGGTTCAAGTCCTGGCTCTACATCCAGTTCCAGCTTCCTGCAAGCATGCACCCTGAGAGGCAGCAAGTCACAGCTCAAGTGCTTGGGTCTTTGTGCCCTACACTAAAGACCTGGATTGAGCTCCAGGCTCCTGGCTTCAGCCTGGTCCAGCCTCAGCTGCTGCAGGCATTTAAAAAATGAACCAGTGGTTGGAAAACATTTGTCTGTCTCCGTCTCTCCCTTTCCAACAAATATGTATCTTTAATAATAATGATGATGATGATGAAAATAATAAAAGGAAGTTCTGGAATCATGAGCTGTTTGGAAGTGCAAGGTAGGAGGAAGAGCAGGTGACTACTCCCTCTGAAACTCAGGCTTTCAAACCATGTTGGGAAGGGAAGGGCCTCCTGTTCCTGTATTCCTGCACAGACTCGCCACTAAGTGTTCTGAGCTGTAGGCTCCAAATCTACCACTTCTCCAAGCAGACTCAGTAGGATCCATGTTCCCCAAATGTTCTCATCCATACCCTGACCAACCAACGCACTCTTGCCAGCACCACACATCTGCCTGAGTTCATCTCCTAGGCTCACATCACCGAGATCTCCCTCCCCTCACAACAAAGCACGGATCATCTCACTTCCCTTTCTCAAACACAGGCACTGTTCTGTTTTCAGGCTTGGCTGCTCACATCCTGATGAACCAGCACCAAGTGCCCTGGGGGCCACACCTCCAGGAATCTTCTTTGTGAAGCATGGTGGGACGGCCTAAACCCAAAGCCAGGACTCAAATTGGCGCCTATATGGAATGACAGTGTTGCCATAGCAATGGACCCATTCAACATTTTAAAAATTCAAAAATGGGGCCCAGTGCAGTGGCTTAGCAGCTAAAGTTCTCACCTTGAACATGCCAGGATCTTATATGGACTCCGGTTCTAATCCCGGCAGTCCCACTTCCCATCCTGCTCCCTGCTTGTGGCCTGAGAAAGCAGTTGAGGACAGCCCAAAGCCTTGTGACCCTGTGCCCATGTGGGAGACCTGGAAGAAGTTCCTGGCTCCTAGCTTCGGAATGGTGCAGCACCAGCCATTGTGGTCACTTGCGAAGTGAATCAGCGGACGGAAGATCTTCCTCTCTGTCTCACCTCTTCTCTCTATATATCTGACTTTGCAATAAAAATAAATAAATCTTTTTTAAAAATTCAAAACTGAAGCTGAGTGGGATTTTGGTCTGACGGTTAAGACACCACATCCTATATTATAGCACCTGAGTTCAATTTTTGGCTCCAGCCTCCTGCTAATGCAGACTTGAAGAAAGTGATTAGGATTTAAGAAATTGAACCCCCGCTGCCCACACTACAAAACCTGGATTGATTTCTTAGCTCCCGGCTTCAGCCCTGACCCAGGTAGCTCGCTTTCTCTCTCTCTCTCCCTCTTTCTGTCTTCCTACTCCTCAAATAAAAATTTAGAAGAAAAATGAAACAAAACAGAAAAGACTAGAAAAGATTGACATGCCTTCTGATTTCATTTTGTACCTGTGTGCATTTGCATTTGGTGGATCATAATCAAATGACTTTCTCACTAGGAGTTATAACCAAAAAGAATGTGGAAGCTACAGCCCTAACTGTGGGATCCTGCGGGCAGGGACTGCTCCTGGGTCTCCTTTGTACACAGGCCTGCCTTACAAAACCTGGTGCACCGTGCAAGCTCCACAAACACTTATTCCTTGTGTTGTGACTGGACAGCTCCAGGAATCTGGAACTGTGCGCTTGCTGGGTGTGTTGGGGCAGGGAGTCAACCGCCAACCCCCACGCTCAGTCCCAGCTGCAGAAGGTCCCCCACAGGCCCAGGCCTGCCAGTGGGGGACAACCACTGTGGGGGGATTCCATGGAGGTGCCTGCTTACCCTAGAGGTGCTCTCAGGCTCCACTTCCTTCTTCTCTACAACGGGAATGAGAATGCCAGCGTGCTGTGCCCCTGCGCCAAGGGGGCACACTGTGTAGGACCAGTGTGTTTCTGACCCTACTGTTCACGCTGAGCACATGCAAATGTACAAGCACACACATGGACATGCATGCATATGGGTGTGCATACTTGCAAATACGTGTACAAGCACACACATACATGCACACACATGCATACATATATACATGTATTCCCCATGCACTTGTAGGCATATATGTGCACATAAATACACATACATGGATACATGCATATTATGTGTGTATACACATGCACCCTGATACTCATACATGCAAATAGAGCTATGCCCATACACATGCAATGCACACAGATGCAAGCAAGCACGCACACAAGCACTCCTCTTCATTGTGCAGGCATCGACACAGGGGTCCAGCATGAGCAGGTGAACAGCAGAGCTGGTCCCAGAACCAAGCCTCTCAGCTCCCAGATCAAGAGCAACAGCAGGAGGGGCAGTGCTGTGGCTCAGCAGGCTAACCCCTACCCTCAAGTGCCAGCATCCTTTTTGGGTACCAGCTCATGTCCCAGCTGCTGTATTTTCCATCCAACTCCCTGCTTCTGTCCTGGAAGGCAGCAGAGGGTGGCCCAAATCCTTACAACCCCGCACCTCCGTGGTAGACCAAGAAGAAGCTACTGGCTCCTGACTTCAGCTCAGCTCTGGCCATTATGGTCATTTAGACAGTGAATCAGCAGATGAAAGATCGTTCCCTCTCTGTCTCTCCTTCGCTCTGTAAATCTGCCTTTCCAAATCTAAGAAGGGACAGAGAGAAAGATTTTCCATCTACTGGTTCACTTTCCAAATGAATGCAACTGCCACAGCTGAGCCGATCTGAAGCCAGGAGCCTCCCCCAGGTCTCCCACATGGGCACAGGGTCTCAAGGCCTTGGGCCATCCTCCTCTGTCCTCCTATGAGACCACAAGTAGGGAACTGAATGGGAAGTGGAGTAGCCAGGACATGATCTCGTGTCCACATGGGATCCCAGCACCTGAAAGGTGAGGATTGAGCCACTGAGTCATCATGTTGAGCCGAAATCTGCCTTTTAAATAAATATTTATTATATATAAAATATATTTAGAAAAATATATAGAATATATATATATATATATATATAGAAAATATATAGAAAATATATTTAGAAAGAGTGTCAGGAGGACAAATGATACAGTAGCAGTGTTAGAAACATCTGGGAGGTGCACCCGGGCAATGGGAGGTGATGCTCAAGCCTGGGTTCAGCATCTGCAGAGACAGGCTACCACAGCACCGCCTCTCACCATCCCACTGACTCAGAGTTCTCACCCATTCGCAGCTGCCACCCCCAGAGCCACCTAGGCAAGCATGGCATCCTGTCCTGCTGCTAACAACGGGAGAGCAAGTGTCACCTCACAGCAGAGTTTGCAGCTGGGCCGTCTCTGCATCCCCTCCCCTAGAACCCACCCCCTATTCCCACGACCTTGGGATAAGGAGAGGTGGGTGATGTGCAGGTGAGATGCTCAGGAGGTATTTAGAGAGCGTGGTCGTGCTGTCGCTCTCTCCCTTTGTCTTACTCAAAATCCTTCCTTCCATCCTCAAAGTTTCCGGTGCCCTAAGAGAATCAAGTCCGACTCCCCAGCCCAGCCCTTTATCAGTGGACCCTGTTCTGCTGCCTCTAGTGCTGTGTGCTGTCAAGCTGAGGAACTAGCTACATGGCACGTGAGATGGCACAGTACACACACACATGCACGCACACACACACACACTGTCTGCTCCGTGCAAAATCACAGTTCACATCATCCAGCTGGACTGGAATCAAACTGACCACAGAAGTCTGGTTTCAGGACCCAGCAAGATTCAACATGCTGTGGAAAAGGGCCCCCAGGAGACTGAGTACCCCCGAGGGAGGACAAGATGCAGGGGAGCCCTCAGAGCTGACCACGGCGTGCCCACAGCCTGTCGGTCATTATTCTCCATCTACAGGACACCCAGAGTTGCCCATGGCACCCAGCAGACGGCCCACCTGCCTTAAAGGGAAGGCAGCCTAGGCTGGAAAGCTGATAGGTCAGGCAGTGAAGGAGCCTGGGGGGCAAGACTGACCTTGAAGGAGACCTTCCCTTTCTGTGGCAGCCACAGGCTATAAATAAGATAAAGAATAAGGCTACACACCCATCTAGGAAAGAAAGTAGGACAGCCAGAATACTCTATGGAGCTCCACCCACTCAGGACACGATTCTTACTCCTCTTCGCCCAAAAAGACCATGTGAGAACGCAGGGGACAGGGGAAAGGCAGGACCTCAAATGCGATCAAGCAGCCCAAGCCAACGCTGTTTAGTCATGTGCTCCAGGTCGCCACACTCCACTGTGGACCATCGAAGTGCAGGCTGTGGTCAGCCCTGGGACAATGGCCTGACCATTGCGAGCCAGGCCCCTCAACTAGGACTAAGGCCCCTGGGAGGAGGGCATGGTCCTGTTTGCTCACCTCACCTGGAAGAAGTCTGCACCATTGGGCAGAAAGATCCAGAGGGAAGGGCTGGGGTCTTCCTTCTCATTTGGGCCCGTTACCAAGCACCAGGGACCCTTAGCTAGTAAATGACAGGGGTTTCTGACCATCCTGGAAGCCAGCAAAGATCAGGATCAGGGTATGGCAGATCCAAGGTCACCTCCTTGGTGGAACTTTCTAGATGCATCCTCTAGTAGTGGAACGGAGACAGTGTCTCAGGGGTCTCTTTTCTAGGACACTCATCCCACCCACGAGCCTAATTACGGCCCTGCTCCCTCATCCTGAGGGTGAGGATTTCAACACACGCACATGGGCGGACATGGGTGAACACAGGTGAATGCTAACGTTCCCATCAGAACGTATTTGCTTCAGCGCTAAAGCTGAGTCAGGCAGCTGGCGTCCTGCAGATGGCCACGGCGTGCCAGCCCCACTCCAGGCCCCAGGGCTAGGAGGTCAGAGGAGAGCAAGTCCCGGCTGCAGCCTTTTGTGCAGGCCGAGTGACTGACTGTCTACTTGCATAAGCAGAGTGGACACTGGTCCTGTCAATTGAGTGCCTATGGCCCTAGGGCCTCCCCACAGATGCCCCAGGGAGTTATGGCTGATTCATAACGACCAAACAGTGGCCCAGAAGCCCTGAGAGATGGGAGGGCTGTTTCTCTGGCTGCCTTGAACTTGAACTGAGCCATCCCCCACTGCACCAGCCAGGAAGGCCTACCGCAAACGATGTCCAGGACACCATCACCTCCCATGAAGCTCAAGGGCTTCATGGACGAACTCATCTCTACGCCAGCACCCCATCCCACCCTGTCGCCTTGCAGTGCCTGGTAAACAGGACTCAGTGAGAGCGGCAGGCTCCCCACCCCCACCCCCCCGCCTGCTCCCACACACAGGACCTTTGTTTGAGGGCAGCTGCACAGTGCATGGGCCCAGGCCCCGACCAGCCCCGAGGCCATCTTGGACAACAGGCCCGTCACTCAGAGGCAGAGCGGGACCAGCCGAGACACAATGCGCTCTAGTCAGAGCCCAGAGAGGTGGAGACAGAGCCCTGCCCACAGCACATAGGGTTGGGGGGGCGCCCAGCATCAGGGAGGGAGCCCAGAAGTGCTGCTCACCGCTGTGCAGCTGACACTGGGGACGGCCCTGCAGGACCCCTTCTTTTCCTAACCACCCCCTGCCTTCTGGAAACACCTCTCACACAGGTGTTCCTGCCCCAGCAGAACCGGGAATGCTCCTCGCTGTCTCAGGCAGTAGTTGGTTTCTGACCTCAGCCTTGCCCTGAGGCTCCTCCAACCCATGCCCAGGCACCAGCGGGACAATGAGGAGTAAGGGGCAGGCAGGGGGTGTACCATGAAGCCCTGACCACATGCTTCCTGAAGAAGCTATGCACCATCTAACAAGATCACACAGAGCCCTTCCCTTTCTATTGCTAGGCATTTTTAAAAAATATTTTTAAAAATTTTTATTGGAAAGCAGATCTATAGAGAGGAGAGACAGAGAAGATCCTCTATCTGCAGGTTCACTCCCCAAATTACTGCAATGGTTGGAGCTGAGCCGATTCAAAGCCAGGATTTTCTTCCGGGGCTCCCATGCAGGTGAAGAGTCCCAAGGCTTTGAGCCATCTTCCTCTGTGTTTCCAGGTCACAAGAAGGGAGCTGAATAGGAAGTAGAGCAGCTGGGACATGAACTAGTGCCCAGATAAGGTGTTGGTGCTCGAAATGAGAGGATTATCCAATTGAGCCATCACACCAGGTCCTCTCGCTAAGAATTTTAAGGAGAAAAAGCCACATGCAGCCCAGCCTGTCTCTATAAGCAGATTCAGGGAGCCTGGAGACAGCGGCTTCTCAGCCAGGGCCTGAGATTGTCTCCTGAGCCACCTAGCAAACACACTGAAGGTGTCTGAATGTCTCCCTGGCAGGGGGTCACCTGTTTTGGCTTCCTAGAGACTCTATGCAGGAGGCAGGGGTTGGCACCTGGGAATGAGCATTTGTATCAGCATCCCGGAGATTCCAGTGCAGGTGACCCAACCAGGGTACCTTCAAAACATGATGGCTAAGGAAAACGTGTGGGTTTCCCATATTCCATAGGTACCACACCATACCACACTGGTGGGACAACGAAACTACCCGTGACACTCACTCTGCCATAACGGAGTTAAACTCTCGGCAACTTTAAACAGAAAAATAGGGATGCCACATCAAGGGGCTGTAAAGGGCAAAATGCCTCTGCTTAGAATTTTTGGAGTTCCCTCCACCTACACAGGGGCGCACTATTGGAGCTTCACCAGGAGTCTTCATAGAATACTGGTGCGGAAGCCTCCCCAGTTCCAGAGATCTGCTGGTCTGGCAACCTTTATTTAACTCAGGAGGAAATATGTTTGCAAACAACTTTTCCTTACAATTAAAATAACAGCTGGGTAATAGTGCAGTGCAGGAAGAACTTGCCATCCCAGGTGTCCCAGCAAAGCTGGTGGGGAAAATCTTCTGCTGGGGAGAAGGCTGACCTAGGGACAGAAGGCTGACCCTTCAAGATTGGCTGCCCACAGAGAGAAGCAGATGGGGATGGTGACTGTTTTGAGCAAGCACTCCACAAGCTGCTGCTAACATCGCACAGCTATTGGGAATCCTGAAATTTGGATTTTTTTTTGTCTCTGCAAAGATTGCTCATCCCCTCCCCCCATTCTGTTTTGTTCTTTCTCAAAGTAATCAGAGGCTCAGCATCTAGAATAGAGATTCCCAGATGCCTTTGCAACTTAGTGCGGGCCTGTGATGCAACTCTGGCCAATAGGATGTGAGCTGCATCTGTAAAAAGAGGCAGGGGCCCTCCCACTTCCTCCTTCCCACAGGTGGAACTTTGAGCAAGAAGAGAGAAGGAACTTGGGCCCCAATCACCTTGAAAAGCACACAAGTCACACAAGTCTGCCCCAGACCCCGCCCAAACCGTGCACCTGTGGAAGGCAGGGAAGCAGCAGGTTTCTCTGAAGAACCAGCAAGAATTCTGGGTGAGGTTGGCGAAGGAACACCCTTCCTCCCACCCCCATCAGGCTCACCCCAGCATACTAGCTCCAGGGGCAGACCCAGCAGGATGACGATCTGACACTCAGATTTGGGTGAGGGGTGTATGAAGGCTAGTAAAGAGCTATGAGGCAGAGGAGAACTGGGGACGCCCAAGTCACAGATGTGCGAAACACAAGGATGCCCGCACATGATCCAGTCTCACTTCCTCTTCTACTCAAAAGGAGATGCAGGTGTGAGGGCGGGAAGCCAGGAGCTCATGGCCATTGACAGTGCAAGACAGCAGCAAGCTGAGGCTCTCTCGACTTTGTGTTCCAACTGCTGGAACTCAGCGGAGTGTAGTATGCCCCCAGACATCCGCCTCTCACATCTGCAGCTCTCTCGGCCCGCTACCCGACTCCAGGCCTTGGAGCATTTCCACCTCAAGCCTTCCAGTGCTTGATGGCTCTTCTACATGGCTCTCTCTCTCTCTCTCTCTCTCTTTCTCTCTCTCTCTCACATACCCTCACTAATGAATGCAGCCATTCGCTACTGATTCCAGTCTACACACAAAGAAAGTCATAGAGAATAGAACAGCCTCGGTCTCAGCTTTGCCCTGCTGTGTGGTCACACTGTCCCTTAACAAAGACACACATCTGCAGCCAGAGCATCCTAGACCCTCACTGGCTTTGTCTACCTACAGAGACATTTCAGAAAGGTAGAAATACAGAGGGGGCTGGCATTCTTACACAGTGGGTTAAGCAGCCCCTTGTGACAGCAGCATCCCATATGAGCACCAGTGCAAGTCTTGGCTGCTGCACTTCAGATCCAGCTCCCTGCTAATGCACCTGGGAAGCCAGCAGATGACGATCCAAGTACTTTGGCCCCTGCCACCCACATGTGAGACCAGGATGGAATTCCTGGATTCTGGCTTTTGTCTGCTCAACTTTGGCTGTTACAGTCACTCAGGGAATAGATTGACCTCTCTCTGTCTCTCTTTCTCTTTCCCTAGCTCTCTCTGCCACTTTGTCTTCCAAACAGATGAACAACTTTTCCGAAGGCAGAAATACGGAGCAACTCAATAAGTCGATAAATAACAATGTTATATTCCCATGATAAAACACAGGTAGTAAAATGCTGCTTTTGGAGCATATACTATTTTCATCACATCTAATTCAATCAGTTGTAAGGCTGATCATTATTTATGTTCCTCTGGTGAAGAAAAATCATGTTCTGATTAATTCTGATTTGCTATCAACTGAGGACATATCCCAATGTTGGAGATCCCAAAATGTGAAATATCAAAAGCAGTGACATATGGGATAAGCAACACCCTGAGGAAGTGCCCCCAGTACAAAGTGGTGATATTAAAGGCAGGCACAGCATGACCTACTCATCATCTCCACCCAACAACAGGCAGATGCCAGGTGTCGGGAGCTGAGGACAAAGGGCGGACAGATGTAGGGGTTGGCAACAGAAAGAGGCAGAGAGCGCTCCCACCCTTTCATCGTCCCCTAAACACGTACAACAGCCAGGGTGGGCCAGGCCAAAGCAAGGAGCACAGCACTCTAGCCAGTTCTCCCACACAAGTGACAAGGACCCAACCGCTGCCCGTCCCAGGGTCTGTAGCAGCAAGGAAGCAGAATCAGGGGGAAGAGCTCGAAGCAGAACCCACTCGGATGTAGGATGAGGCAACTCAATGAGTGGGCGAAGCGCTTGCTCCAAGCATGACTTCATTTCATTTTTAGCATCTTTCCGTTTTTTCTAGAATGAATATGTATCATTTTTTATGACCTGAAAAAGACATTATCTCAAAGATAAATACCAAAAACCAAGTGAGGGAACAACTGTGATCGTGAGGACCATGTTAATCTGGATTCTGCCTTCTTAGCCCGTCACTTCCTACAGGCCTGACAGTACAGAGAGCTAGCCAGTCCTGTGAGCCACACGGCAGCCAGGGGAGCACAGTTACCTTAGCTGGGTTCTCCATCAGGATGTGGAATGTTCCCTGATATTTGGCTAACGTGAGCAAAGGCATTCTATGCCAAGAACTTCCTTCCCGCCTCAGGTTCTCTCCTCGGCTGTCCCCAGGCCATGGAGTAGACAGTGCCACCTCTGGGTGGCAGCTCACAGCTCTGCCAGAGCGGAGGACCAGTGTGGCAGCCAAGGTCCACTTGCCCTGAGTGTGCAACACTGGCCTGATGCCATGCTGGCCTCCCTCAGTATGTCATATTGAGAATCAAATTCCTCCCTTGGGCTTCCAAGGAGCTTGAGGAAGGTGATAAAGCCATTTTAATGAATGAAATGTGGGCCCGGCATGATGGCTCAATGGTTAAATCCTCACCTTACAAGCTCCAGGATCCCATATGGGTTCCTGTTCTAATCCCGGCTATTCCACTTCCCACCCAGCTCCCTGCTTGTGGCCTGGGAAAGCCCAAAAGCCCAAAGCCTTGGGGCCCGTGCCCACGTGGGCAACCTGGAAGAAGCTCCTGGCTCCCAGCTTCAGATCGGCTCAGCTCTGGCCACTGTGGCCACTTGGAGAGTGAATTAGAGGATGAAAGATCTTTCTCTGTCTCCTTCTCTCTATCAATAAAAATAAATAGAACTTTTTTAAAAAACTGACTGAAACACACAGATTCAGTGGGCATCAGAGGCTGGGGGTCATAGATGCTTTGCTGTAGAAGTCACCAGGTCAGTCTGAGGCCCCTATGTCCACAGGCAGCACCTGCAGGCACAAGGACAGTGGGGAGGGGGGAAGGAAACACGAGGTAGAGACCAAGGGGGCTTTGTTTCGGCAACAAGGGCATCTGGAGCTCTGCAAAGAAAGACAAACCCTGGAAGATGGGGGAGGGGACAGACAGCAAAGAGTCTTAGATGTGAAACCAAGGGGCAGGCAGCGTGGCGCCCAGGCTCTGAGCCAGCTGTGGCCCTGTTCTCCAGGGCTGGAAGGAAGCACGCCACTGCGGAGCGGGGAGGGGCTCAGCTACCTGCTGCAGCGGGGGACAGCAGAGGCTGACTGACCAAGTCTCCACTGCTTGAGGTTGAGCCCCTGGGGTCAGAAGTCACAGCCCACAGGCCTCTGCACCCCTCAGTGCCCACTGGAGAAGAACACAATCCTATTTGCTTTCTGATCACGGCCTCCCTTTGCTCCCCATGCTGGAACCTCTGGGTGGGCTTCACCGGTCACAAAGGGGCTTGCTGGCCAATCAGACGACTCAGGCAGATCCACTGAGAAGCACAGATGTCCATTCCCTCTTTCAATCTCACCGGCTCTGCCATTGCAGCCCCTGCCACTCACTGACTCTGCTTACCTTGGCTGCCTCAGTAGTTTTTAAGAAAACAGAAATCTTAAAGGCGGAGGGGCAGCATTGTGGCATAGCAGGTTAAGCATTCACCGGCAACACCAGCGTCCCATAAGGGAATCCGTTCTAGTCCTGGCTGCTCCACTTCCCACCCAGCTCCTTGCAAATGTGCCTGGGAAAGCAGCAGAGAACAGTCCAAGAGCTTGAGCTGTTGCACTCACGTGCGAGACCAGGATGAAGTGCCAGGTTCTGGCTTCTACCTAGCTCAACCTTGATAACAGCAGTCATTTGGAGAGCAAATCAACAGATGAAGTTTTTCTCTTTTCTCCCTCCCTGTACCTTTTCAAATAAATGAAAATAAATAAATCTTTCTTATGAAAAAGGTTTTTGATTAAGTCACAGAATCTTCTGGAAAAAGGATGCCTTGCCTTTTCTCTCCACTGATCCAGATGTGGTTCACGGCCTTGTGACCACAAACCTAGGTGACGATGTGGCCACAGCAGACCCCTGCTTCAGACCTTATAAACATGACCAGGAGAAGGAGGGTCCAGAGTCTCTACCACAGCAGGTGCAGAGGGAAATGGTGGGGCAGATTTGGGGGTGCGGTGGAGTTAGGGTAAGTCCCTGACACAGCAAACATGCCCCTCAGGCTCCTGGTCCTCGCAAGGCCCGTGTCCATGCTGCTGCTCACATCTGTGCCCCCTAACCAGCTGCTGCTTCCTCCTGGCTGCCCGTGAAAGTAGGTTCTCTCTCACACACACACACTCTTTCTCTTTCTCTGCACTTCTGACACTGTGTAGGAGATGCAGTGAATACCTGAATGGCTAAATGTAGGGCTGGAACAACAAGCAGAGATTGGAGGAGGAGGGTGGTGCTGCCAGGATGAGGAATGCCAAGTGCCCTTTCAGAGCCCATTGAAGCCAAAGCCAGCCTGGGAAGCCTGGAAGTGTGAGAACAGGCATTCAGGGGAGGAACAGAGAACAAAGCTCAACCCCTAGGGAAGCAGGAATTCAAGTTCTCTGTTGGTGGGGGAAAAGGGGTTCCCTCCCTGGTTGGGGGACTGGGAAGAGGAGGGAGGTTGTTGCCTGACCCAGGGCCTCACTCCCTTCTCCAGCATGCCCCTGGCTGCACAGAGCCAAGCCTGGCAGCATAGAGGCTTCCTGGGACACACACACACACACACTCATGCACATGTATACACTTACACAGCCAGCTGGGCCAGGCCAGGAAGTGGCTGGAGGCTCCCTGAGAGAGAGAGCTGGGCTCCTGTCCAGCGTGCAGGTCAGCTTGTGCTGAGCAGGCTGGCCAGGGGAGCGTCCTTGGGGCCCCCCCTGCAGCCCTCCAAGAACAGAGTGGGGGAGGCCCAGTCTGCCCTGCTGGCCCTCATCTCAGAAGGCCTCTCAGCCTTGGCCATGTGCAGTCAGCCACAGCAAGACAGACTTGGGGCTCTGAGCCTACAGGGGGTCTGCTGTGGGTGCCTGAGCCCATGGAAGGGAACCCTGCCCCAGGGGTGGGAGTGCACAGTGAAAAGTGCATATTTGACCCCCACTCTCCCGTGCCATGTTGTTGGCATTTCCCAGTCCACATTGCCCTGGGTGAGCTGTGGACTAGAGCTGCCCCTCAGCCCAAGGTCATGTGCACCCTTCACTCCCAGGCTTCTATTGCAGACGATCCAGCGGCAAGTGATTTTGACAAAAAAAAAAAATGATAAAGGGTCCCTGGTCTCAAGAAAGCCAGTCGTAAATGTGGATGAGGTTTGTTTTGTAGAGAAATTCTTTCTAGAAAGTTCTTCGTCTTCTCCATAGAACCCAAGTTATGCAAGCGATACTCTATGGCTGGGCTGGTTCCACCTTCCTGCCTTGTTTGTCAGGACCCTCGGTCCTGAAGCCCTGGCTTGTGGCAAGCAGCAGCACCTGCTCAGGAGCTGAGACAGTCCCAGCTCCCCCAGAGATGTCCCAGGTATACACTCCTGACGACAGTCTCAGTCACATCCTGGCTTGGAGACCTCCCAGTTCAGGCACTACACACAAGTGCAAAGGAACTTCAAATGGCTGTAGCCTGTCCCGCATTCAGGTCAATCAAGTTGTTCCAGCCGTGTGGGATAGAGGAAAGCAGTGTGCTCTGTGTCTGACCCGCAGAGTCCAGGAGATCCCATGCCACCCCCTCCATATGCTCCTTCCAAGTCTGAGATCCTGCTGACCCTGGTGAGCCAGGAAGAAACTGAGATATGCTTGCTTCCAGTAGCCTGTCCTCAGGCTGGCTCCGTGGCACCTGCTCCTGGGGATGCACACCAAGGCCTCCACAGCCACCCCTGGCCTCCTGTACTCATGACCCTTGAATGCCTCCCTGCCCCACCCCACCACCTGAGTCATTACAGCAAACGAGAGGTCCAAGGAAATGTAATGCCATGTTCTGGCACACTCCAGGTGTGTTTGTGTCTTTCTCAGTTTCAGATAACCTGCCCTACTGCTCCCATGAGCTACCATAACATCCTTCTCTTTTCTGTATTCAAACTGTAAATATTCTGTATTCACGCTTCTGTATTCAAATTGTGTTTTCTGCATGATCCTTTCTGGCCAGAAGCAGCTCAGAAGTCCTACCCGACCAAGGGCCAAGATTTCAGGTATGGAAAATGTTTATTTTCAGGAAATCAACTGACCATAAACTCAACTCAGCCTCATGGGAACCTGTGCCCGGACACAGGAAGGCTGGAGGTAGGTGTTCCACGCAGCCTTCAGTCTGTTGTAGGTCATGGACTCCTATCCAGGAAAGGCTCCATCGGAGGCCAAGGCCTCTTCTCACCTGCCCTCGGACAATAGACACGGGCGATCCCTGCATGCTCCTGCGCCTTCCGTTGGCCACACCTGTTAAGGCTCTTGCCCTACACCTGTCATCAGGCTTTGGCTTAGCTGCTCCTCTGTGACACAGCACCGTTCTTCCTGGCACTGGACTGAGCTGAGAAATCCTGGGTAAATGCTGCTGCCCACCACACCCCCAGCACTTCAGCTCCTCTGCCTGCGGTGGGAAATCTTCAGGTGACTCTGCCTGGATACACAGCTTTGAGTGGGACCCTTTGCTGCCGGGGCTTATCTGTTCATTCGGAAGTAGAGCTGTTGGCCTTGAACCCAGGCACTTGCATACAGGGTGCTGCATCCCAAAAAAGCCTTACTCCGCTGCACCACAACTCCACTCAAGCCCCAACTGCAACAGGGAGCTCTCTGGTGCCTTCCTGCTCAGAGAAGCAAATGGTATCCAGCCCATGCAGCCATGGTCCCCAAGGATGGGGCTACACAGTGTGTATGTGCATGTGTGTGTGTCTATGTGTATATCCATCTAGGATGGGTAACTAATCTGAGCAGCTGCGCTGTGTGTGTGTGTGTGTGTGTCCTAATCTGTACAGGTGCACAATCTCGTGTGTGTGTGTGTCCATCCAGAACGGGTCCCTAATCTGAGCAGGTGCACAGTCTCAGCCCCAGCGACACTCCCTCCCTTGCACAGCTTCAAGGGCAACCACATCATAAACCTGAGACTATTCTTGAGTTTTAATCATAAACACGACAGGTCACAGCAGTCTGAAACTTACAGCTCTGGTGTCCTTCCTCAGCTGCGCATGGGCCTCACAGACCAAACGGGGTCCTTTCAAAACTCAGATGCTGCTCAGACACGAGAAGGAGGAACATGAAGAGGTGATCAGGCCTGGGGATTCCTCCCTTGCAAGTGGTGTTAAAACCCTTACACAAATGAGGCTTTAGCTGCACTATGTCTCCTGTCTTTCCCCTTTCACCATACAGCCCTCCACAACAAAACTTTCTGCGGCCTTGAACTTGAACTTCCCAACCTCCAGACCTTGTGTACACCACAAATTGTACGATAAACTGCACAGTTTCAGGCATTTTGCTTTCACAGCACAGGCGTACCTCCTGCTTTGGGCTGCACCCCAAATACAACCCTGCTGTGCTCAACTTCTATGGGCCCTGCTTCCCCCTACCTGACCTTCCTCCTCTTCCCTCAGCTCTCTGCTTAGATACGATGTCCCCTGAGGACAAGGCTGATCTGTGCCCTGGGTTGTTAGCTCCACCTCCACCCTGCCCTGTGACCACTGCTGTAAACGGGGTGGAGTATTGGACCCACAGTCGCCACCTGCACAGCCTAGACTGTGGGCATCCAGGGCCAGGTCCTCTGCTGACTTTGATCTTTTATCCTCAGTGCCTAGTGATAGTCAGGGCACATGGCATTGCTCAGGAGACACCGGCTGAGTGCCGCCAGGGACAAGCAGGCCCCTTATGCTCCGTGTCCACCTTCCTGCCAGCCCACCATGCCAGGGGGCCACTCAAAACTGTTTGTTGTGCTGCGGGAAGAGGGCTGTAATTCAGCTTTTGCAGTGGAATCTTCCTCAGCCGTGCCCGCATCCACTCACCTGCAGGCTGCCACCTGTGCCCCTCGGGGGACCCTTGCCCCCACACCCTCACCAGAGTCCTGTCTGGGAGGCGCTCCTTCCATTTTAATTACTAGGCAGGCAGGCGGTCTCCTCCCCACCACTGCCTCTCTGGCCAGGCCACTGGGAGAGTGGAGAGTATCGGCGTCAGCAGGTCGGGCAGGAATTGCTGGGTTTGCATCTTTAACTCCCACCCTCCTCCCACGCTGCCTGCTGCATGGTCTACCCCTAGGGAAGGACCAGGGTCAGACTTGCCCAGCTTACTCTTCTCCCCTTCTCCTCCCTTCCCTCCTTCCCTTCCTGAGGTTTGGGTTCACCTGTTCCCTTGGGTGGGGTCAGAGGGCCCATCCAAGCTCCTTACCTATAAGTCCAGCTCAGCTGCTGGAGCTTGGGTGCTGTGGAGTGGCTAAGTGGTGTTTGCATGAAGGGGTAAGCAATGAGGAAGGCATCACAGGTGTCTGCTACCACTGCAGGCAGGACCAACAGGTTACACACAGGGGCTCCCTCCAGCCTGCCCCCATCAAACCCCAGTCTCCAGCCCCAAGTCCTCTCTGGAAGGTCTCTCCCAAGAAGCCATGGACACCAGCAACCATTCAAGATCCTCCAAGGACGGTCTCCAAGAACGGGGTTCATTAAGACGCATCCTCCTGTTGCCATGGAGACCCTGGGCCCACAAAGCCTGGCCAACAGTCTGAATGTAGGGGCTTGAGCACAAGTAGAGGTTTCAAATTGGCACATAATGAGACCCAGATGTTTAGAAGTATCCAGCCACCTCCCAGGGGAACACACAACCTAGGGAGGGCGCACTGCTGTCCCAGGGGTTGCCAGGGTCCCTGGGGAACACTTCCCCTGCTCTAGAATCCCTCAAAGGAAACTCAGCCTGGATCTGAGCAGTGAAGGGCGGGGGAGAGCAGAGAGGGAGTAGGAGCAGCAAAAGCTCCTCCCTCCTCCCCCCTGGCAAGGGGTGATTGGTGGAGCTCAGACAGAACTCCCATTGCATGAGGAGGACAGGGGTTAGAAACCATGAGGGATCAAGTTAGGAGGTGGCCTTTGATGGGATTCTTTGAGAGCAGGAATTAGGATGCCCAGCCAGCTGGAAGTGAGCAGAAAAACAAGTTTGGAGGTAGCCAGCAGGCTGCTGCTCGGCCTGGGAAAAGGCAGGGGGCAAAGGCTGACCAAAGAGGGAAGGTGTCAGATGCCCAGTTAAGTGGCCTGAAGCAGCAGGGCATCAAAGAATTAAGCTAAGGAGATCCCCCAAGCCCCAGCCCCACCATCCTAAGGCAGGCCTGGCCCAGGCCTGCTTGGGCTGTGTCCAGGACAGCTGGTCCAGCTCCATCCCCCCACTCCCCTCAGCTTCCCTTGCAGGCCTCCAGACGAATGATCCAGATAGAAGCTCACATCCAGACACCACTCCCGGATGTCCACATGCAGACGCAGACCCATTCACCCATCAGCCCCTCAGTGCCTAGAAAAGGGTGTGGCAAGGAGAAGAGAAGGCAGGGAGCTGAGGTAGGCTATGCCGGGGCTAGGGGACCAAAGCTGAGGGCAGACTCTGGGGCCAGGGAGCAGCCTGGGCACCGGGAACTCTTCTCCCAGGAACACTGAACACCCCCAGCTACTCCAAAGTCAAGGTCTTTGTAGAAAGCAGACTGCTCTCTGGGGAGAATTGGACGACTGGCCTTACCTATGGATGACAGAAGAACAGGGCAGGCAAAACTTCTGGTTTGAGTTATGGAGGGAACCCATGATGCTAAAACCCCAAATCCTGTATACCGAGCATGGTGGGGCCAGAAGCCCCTGGGAATCAGGTCAGCCAGGATCCTGCACCATGGCCAATTCCTGCTCCTGCAGCAGCCCCTGGAGCCTGGGGCACAGGACTTCAGCCCCTCAGGCCTGATTTTCTGGCTAGGGGAGAGTGTGGATGCAGACAGAAGATCTGGCTAGGGGGCGGGTTTGTACCAGCACCGCCCCTCCCTCCCAGTTTGCCCATGACACCGGACCTTGTGGCCAGGAACCACGTCCTCCACGGACTTCCGGGCCATAATCATTTCCTTCTTCGCCTTCAAAACCCTGCACCCTGCACCCTGCACCTGCCCTCCTACCACGGTGGCTTCTAGCCTGGACAGCTGCTCCAGACCTGCTCCGGCCATGCAGGTGCCTGGAGGAGGGACAGGGTGGGACTTGGGCCCAGGTTGTCCCTTTGCCCCAGCTCACCACAGCCAATCCAGGGTCGCCCCTGTGTGCCCAGGCAGGGGAGGCTTCTCTCTGCTTGGTCTTTCTGGCACAGTGGGCTAGATGCGATACTTTCCAGAAGCTAGGGTCTAGCTGTTGTGACCATTTGGGGAGTGAACCAGCAGTTGAATGTTCTCTCTCTTTGACTCTTTCTCATGACAGGGGCCACATGCCATATCTAACCCAGTTCCCCCAGGATCAAGGTGTCCAAGACACTGGACTGTCCTCACATTGGGATGAATTTAAGTTCCACAGTGTCTCCGGTCCCTGCCATGCCCAGCAGCATGGTGGGAGACAAAACCACTGCTCTCTCTGCTTCTCCTTGACCCAACCAGGCTGCGCCTCTTAATTGCTCACTGGTTTAACTCAATTTGAAATGAGCAGGGCATCATTTCCCTGCAGGGGGAGAAAAAAAATCTGCTTCTGCTCAAAATACTAATGAGGTGAGGTTTGCAGGGGAGGGTGGCCATGGAGGACGTGGGCTGAGCCCAGCAGGCCCTGCAGGAGGACTTGGCCCAGTTTGCAGGAGCCTCAGGTTGCACAGGAGGAAGGCCCTAGGTCAGTGTGTGGAACCCCTCCATCACAGGACACAGCCAGCCCCACAGACCTACGGATCCAGCTCCTCCCTGGAGAGCTCCAGGGGCACCTGCTGAGTCACCCTTCCAGGGCCCACTAACTGCCTTTGCGCTGGGTCACGCACTCATCAGCTCAAGGTGGTTGGGCATCAAGCCTTAGCTCCCCTCTCTCTGTCCTCCCAGTGGCTTCTGGTGGGGGTGGTTCTCAGCCAGTCAGCAAACACTAGCGAGCAGGTAGTACATGCAGTTTCCATGGAGGCAGGCCCAACTCTTCCTCCAGCCTCTCCCTCCCAACCCCTCACCCCAGAACTAGACCTCTACTCAAAAACTTTTGCCTCCAAGGCAGTGGACTCCGCCATCTGCATCTCAGCTGGCCCCAGCCCTGCTCTATGTACCTCTCTTGAGAGCATTTCCAGGACCTGACAGCGTGGTGGATGAGTTCTCTGCCCTGATGTTCTGCTGGCACTGAAGGGTTCCACGGCCTGGAGCATGCCCTGTCACAGCGCACGATGGTGCAGGCCACAAACTCATGGCATTAGCAGCCTGATTCCCCGCTTCCCACCCCTCCAGCCACACCCTTGCTGTCCTTGCCCCCCTGCCCAAACCTCTTGGCTGTAGGCATCTCGACCTTCACCCATAATGTTCTCCCGACCCCCATCCTCCTCTCCCACCTCAATCCTTCCTCAAATCTGACTTCCCTCCAAGTTCAAGTTCAAGCACAAAGTCAAGTTCAAGCCCTGCCTTCCCCTGGAGCTCCCCAGGGCCTTATCCAGACTGTCGCTCTGTGGGAATCCTCATAGTGGGTTTCCTCTGGTTGCCCTGAGCCAGCACAGAGCTGGGCATGGAGCAGATGCCCAGGTCATGGTACTTTTATTAAGATGGGCTCCTTCCAGTGCTGATAACTACCATTCACTTTGCTCCTCGCACAGGAAACAGGAAGAATGAGCTGACTTGGAGCTCTGCCCAAGGAGCTTAGCCGAGAGCACAGGGTCCCAGGCCCCTACGTGTGCACAGACGATGATCCCAGGCCTGCCACGTGGCTTGGGGCACGGTGCCCGGCATACAGTCCTGCAGACAAGGTGCACCCCATTGTCAGGGGCAAATGCTACTAGCTGCTCAGTGCCATTGCCTCCCAGGGGAGAAGAACCGGACACCGGCGGCCTCTTCCTGGGAGGAAATCCGGCCAGCATTCCCAGAGACAGGAGGCTCCTTTGGGGGTGGGGAGAGGGAAAAGGGCCCCTTGGTCCCAACCCCTGGGGCAGAGGGTGGGGACTGGGTCCAGGGGCACTCCCTCAGCTCTGACCCACAGGGCACAGCCAAGGCTGTGACAGGGCCACCCACTCGGCCAACTCTCTGGCCTTGAACGCAGCTACATGGTGGGGAACCTTGCAAGGTGCAGTGCTTCCTAAACTCCAGACACTGCAAGGGACAGGGGGTCTGGACAGAAATCTCCTTCTTCTGAACTGCTAACCAAGACCCAGAGAGGCTAAGCAACTCTCCCAGGTTCACACAGCTGCACATGAAAGGCAGAGCTGGGAACAGAAACCAGGCTGGGATGTCAACTGGTATCATTCAGAGCAGCCAGGAAAGCAAGTGGAGCTGGAGTCAGGAGGCTGGGAGGGGGTTCCATTCTCCCTCACCTCTTCCCCCTGACAAATTGCACCCTGTTCCTCCCAGGAGCGCCCGAACTCAGGCTGACCTCCAACCACAGAAACGTTATCTGGGCTCCCTAGGGGATCGGCTCCATAAACAGAGCCTGGTTCCCATCTTCCGGCAAATATCACAGGAGACGGAAGTGCTTTTGATGTGCTGCAGCCAATTCGGGAACAGGGCCACTCTCTCCCAGGCGAGGCCCCTTCCATTCCCACCCCAGCCCCTCTGTCCCAGCTCTGCTCGGGCCCTGGGATACCCAGGACAGACAGCACCTACTCCTAGGCTGGCACCTGCTGACAACTGGGAGGGGAGTGTGGTGGGGGGAATGTTTTCTGTAGTGTTTTGTTTTATTCCATACATTCCAACCCCACCTCCACCACTGGGCTTTCCTAGAAATGAGAGGAAATGGTTTGTGGTTTCTGGGGGCGTCAATCCCAGGGGCCGGGGTAGGATGGGGGTGCAGGTTCCCACACAGCCGACACTGCCTGGGAGAAGGAGGGTGTGGTGCCTCTGGGAACAGGCGGAAGCCCCAGCAGCCCCCAAACACTCACTTCGGTTTCACTCCGACTATCTGCAATGGTCTCCATGCCTGAGTGGATCTGACCTCTCAGAGGGTCATCTCAGGTGCTTCGCGCAGTGGCACGGCTCATGTGCCACACCTCCAGGAAGCCTTCCCTGACCAGCCCATCCCCTTGCCACCTGAGCTCCCTTGGGCTCTCTGATCCCACTGCCCACGGCCTGCTCTTGGGAACCTCTCGCAAAAGAGGTGCTACTGTTCCAACTCAGCTACCGACAGATAGGAAACCAGGCTCCAGCAAGCATCTGAGGACTGGGGCCACCTCTGCACCAACTGCTCCCAAGAGAAGATCAGCTCTAAAGAAATACTGATGTAGAACTGATGCCGTGACGCAGCAGGCTAATCCTCCACCCTGTGGTGCCAGCATCCCATACGGGAACCGGTTCGAGTCTTTGCTGCTCCACTTTCCATCCAGCTCCCTGTTTATGACCTGGAAAAGCAACAGAAGATGACCCAAGTCCTTGGGACCCTGCACCCACATGGGAGCTCCTGGCTTCAGCTGGGCTCAGGTCTGGCTGTTGCAGCCATTTGGGAAGTGAGCCAGCCAGCTGATAGATCTTTCTCTCTGTCTCTCCTCTCTGTAAATCTGCCTTTCCAATATATACAATACATACATATATATATTGTATATATATTTGAGATACAGATGCCTGGGCCCCTCCCCTGCCAGAGCATCCAATTGAATCTCCCATTCAGGCCAGGGACAAGAGCAAGGAAAGCAAGGCTTCCCTGGGCCACACGCAGGGACCACATAGGCACTGACACCTCCAGGGCAGCTGTAGCCAGGGCGACAATCCCCATTCTGGGCAGTGAGAGTGCCCTGAAGGTTCCATAGTCAGTGGCACCTGGACGGGCTTCTCCACGTCACGTGCCAGGGCTGTGCCTCCAGCACATGTACATACACGCACATACACACCTGCAGAAAGAACGAAGGAATGAATGGATGTGTCAGCAGAGGTGGCTTCAGTCAGAGAGCTGTAAGACGTCTTTTCTCTACTTTTCAGATGGAAGTGAAAGATTATGTGAGGCCTACGTTGCACCAGCTTCAAGTGGTCAGCCTGCTGCAGCTATGCACAAGTGTATATTCACATCAACACTGGCCTTCTAGAAGGTTCTGCTACCCATCCTAAGGAGCACTGGGAAGAAGTTCATCAGAGAAAGGCTCTCAGGCTGCAGGAAGTGGGAGACACATAACTATACTCAAGACAGAGACTGAAGCACAAAACTCCCTTCTGGCTGGCATCCAGCCATCCAGCATCCATGGACCCAGGTGAAGGCATGGGCAGTTCATGGCAGGACACAAACTCAGAGCAGGCATGGTGGAAAAGACTAACCACACAGCATCGTGTGCCACCCCTCAAGTCAGGGGCTGCCAGCTTCTGCAGTCAGACATCTGAGTTGGGTCCTGGTCCCCCTTCCCTGCCAGGTGACTCTCCCTTCTGCCCCCAGGGTACAGTAGCATCTTCTCTGAGCCTCAGTGGGGATCACAACAGCAGGTATTTCAGGGACTCCAGGAGGCAACGTGTGCACACTGCACAACGTGGGGCATAGGACCAGCACAGCACAGTAGCTTCCACCACATTCCTAAGCCAAGCTCCCCGACCACACCAGCCGTGTGATTCTGGCCCTGTCCCTGGTCAGCCTGCCACAGAAGGCAACTTTGTTTGTGGCTCCCAACCACCCCCTCCTCCTTGTGAGCTGCAGTCCCAGAAAAACTTGGCAACAAGCTGCGATAAGGCTTGGCCCGCAGACAGCTCTTAGCAACCCATGCAGTGGCCCTGCACCTGGTTCTCTGAGACAAAGTGAGATGAGATGGCCTGCGGTTCCATGTGCCAGGAAGTAGAGCAGGGTCACAGGCCACGGCAGGTGCTAAGGTGGCAGCCGGGCACGTAGGCCTGGAGGCTGCCAGGCCTCAGAACTCACCGCCTGGCACTGAGCAGAGGGAGCTGGGAAGAGCCCTCCTGCCTCTGCCACCACACCAAGCAGGCTCTCTGGAAACCAGATCACTCCTCTTGCAGTGAGAAGGCCCCTCCTGCCTAGGCTGAATGCCCGGCATCTCCTTTCTGGAACTTTCTCCCACTTTCTTCTACTTTCAAATGAGTCTTTGGCCTGCCTAGGCAAGCACTGGAAGCCCAGACAATCAACTATCCCCCTCCCCAATACAACCTGCTGTGAACATGGAGGAGGGGAGTCCCATCCCTACTGGGCCACATCCTGCCTGCCTCTGACCATAGGCTGGGTTTTCCCTCTTGCAAAACAAGGGGAGGGGGCAGTCCTGATCTCTTCAGGATCCCCTCTGGCTCAGCAGTCTCAGAGTCACTAGGCAGCCCTGGGCAGGCCAAAGCTGGCATCATACCTGCCATAGAATGCATGCTCACTGCCCTGCACAGCCATTGGCTGGGTGCCTTGGAAAGGCTCGAGTCAGACATGTGGAAGCGAGGGAGCCAAAGGTCAAGCACATGAAATTGCCAGCAAATAGCACACTGCCTGGCCTCTCCCTGCAGCTGGGGACGACCTGGCCACAGAGGTCCCTGAGCCAGGGCGATATGGGCTTGGGAACAGGACAGGACAACTGGACAGGACAACTCTGGCTGTCCCCCACTCTGATAACCACCACTGCACCCTGGATTAATTCCCAGACACCCTCACTCAGGACCTTCCCAAGACAGACTGGTGACAGTGAACTTCACCTGAAGACTCCTCAGGTGAGCAGAAACCTCCTTTGTCCCAGCTTCCCCCCAAATTTCTGGGAATCACAAATCTCCCCCACGCATTCCCACAAACTCATCTTCCACCTGGAGGCCATGAGTGGCGGTGTCCACATGAGTTCCACACTCAGCATAAGACCCCTGTGTCACCTGCTTCAACACTCTCCTCCCATCAGCGGTCCCAGGTCTAGAAAATGTGCTGAACGTCCACCCAGGGGCGGCAGATATGGCAGGAGCAAAAGTCAAGGCCACAGGAGTCCATTTTCCCAAGATAGCACCAGCCTATGTCCAGCAGGCAGCTCACTCCTGCAGCTGGAAAGCTTGTCCCCAGCAATGAAACCAGCCCCACGAGAACAGCTTCATCTCTCCCAAACTCATTCAACAGGGACCAAGCAGACAGAGGCCGTTGGAAAGACATGAATTTTTCTCTTCCACCCACAAAGCATGACTCAAATCTTAAGTCATGATTACAGCAAGGGAGGAGGCTGGCTTGCTTCTTGACCTGAAGGCTTCAAAACCCTGGGGGGCTGGGGGCAGCAGGTGCCAATTAGATATGACAAGAAACATCTCCCACCCTAACAGTCTAAAACGTTCCTTGGTTAATCTATTCACGCTACTGACACGTCACAACCCCTCGTGAGGCTGAGTCCCCGTCCTGTGCTTACGGACAATGGAGGCTCAGAAGGGCCAAGGACTAATCGCAGGGCACCCAGCCAGGAGCAGACTTCAGTACAAAGCCTGGGTCTGCAGCTTCCAGGTTCCCTGCTCTGACCACATTTCAAGGTCATTCTGACTTTGGGAAGTGATCCCACCCTCCTCCTTCCCTGGCCTGTTTCTACAACTAGAGAAAGAGAACTAACAACAGTGTGGACCCCCTAGCCTGTCCTAGAGATTAAATGAATTAATACTATTAAGGTCTGAAAGAATCAGTCACTTCCCCTGTGGCAGCCCTAGCATGTAGTGGGAGGTTGGCACCTGCCCACCCAGGAAGTGGTAAACCCGAATCTCATCTCCATCCACCCCCAGGAGTCAGCTTTCCAATCCCAGGAAGTCCAGAGGATTGCAGAGGCAGAGGGCTGGGCCAGAGGAGCAGGAGTTAGCAGAGCACCACCCTTCCTGGTGGTCAGAGTGTCCAAAGGCAGCCCTCCGGGTCAGGCTGGAGCCAGCAGGTGTAAGGCTGCAGCGTGAACACCACCACCTTCTGTGAGCTCAGGAGGGCAGAGCTGGGGGACAGGCGGGTGTGTGGTTGGGGGCAGCTACAGTGGCACAGTGCATGAAGTTGGCACTGGTTCAAGTCCCAGCTGCTCCACTTTCCATCCAGCTTCTCGTTAATGGACCTGGAAAAGGAGCAGAGGATGGCCCAAGTACTTGGGCCCCTGCACCCACAAGGGAGACTGGATAGCATTAGTACCAGCCACTTGAACCATTTGGGGAGCGATCTTTCTCTCTCTTCCTCTGTTACTGACTTAATAATAATAATAGTAATAATAATAATAATAATAATAATAATAATAATAATAAAAAGGTTCTGGCCCAGCACAGTAGTTATCTAGTGGCTAAAGTCCTCACCTTGCACACGCCAGGATCCTATATGGGAACTGGTTCTAATCCCAGCTACTCCACTTCCCTTCCAGCTCCCTGCTTGTGGCCTGAGAAAGCAATAGAGGATGAGCCAAAGCCTTGGGACCCTGCACCTGTGTGGGAGACCCGGAAGAAGTTCCTGGCTCTTGGCTTCGGATCAGCTCAGCTCTGGCCATTGCAGCCTTAGAAGTAAACCAATAGACGAAAGATCTTTCTCTCCATATCTCCTTCTCTCTGTAAATCTGACTTCCCAATAAAAATAAGTCTTAAAACAAAACAACAACAACAAATCATTGTTTCCTCACCCAAGACCAGATCAAGGTGTTGCTGGAGGCAGAACAGAAGCTGGTTCAGCCCCAGAATTCTGCCCACCTCCTCACCCCCAGGACACTCATTCACTTTGCATCTTCCTGATGTATTAACAGCTCACTCTCACTTCCAGGCCTGTGGTCAGGGCAACTACAGGAACCAGCTCTCTTAGTCCCAATGATTATCCTTTTAAGTGCTACTATAATCAACCCCAATTAATAGAGAAAATTGTTCAGAGAAGCCAGGCAACTTGTCTGGGAACACACAGCAAGCATTGACTCAGGACCATCTGTCTGGCAGTGAAACCTGGATTCCTAGACGCTGTTGACACTGTTGTCCCTTCCCCCTCCCCACCCCATTACCAGGGACCGCAAGAGAAGGTGTGCCTGGTAAGGGCAGCATGAGCGTTCCAGGGGCCAGCAGTCCCCGAACAAGGCCAGCTTCCCAGATGTGGAGGTGGCTCTGCTTCTGCCCTGTTCAAGCCACCATATGCAGGACACTCCCCTCCCCTCCCCACCAGCACCTGCTCAAGCTCTGGGCATGGCTCCCTGCTCCAGCTGGGGCCACACACCCCCCAGCCCTGGAGGCAAGCTGGCCACAGGCACAACAGACTTGAGCAAACTGCCTGGAGGTATGGGAAGTAGAATGGGGTTACAGACCTGGCCAGGGCCAGTGTGAGAGTAACACCAGTGTGTTTTCAGGAGTCAGCCCAGGCCCAAGTCCCTGCTCCCCACCCACTAAAATCTGTGACCTCAGCTGGTTCACACCTTCTATCAACAAGCCTCGGTTTTCTCCTCTGGGAAATGGAGTTAATAGCATAATCCCCATGCCTTCACTTTGCAGGATGGCACACAGCACACACATGTGCCCCATGCCTGCCTAATATCTACTATTAGCATGGCGGAAAGGAGTTGATCTTTCAGCAGGCAGACTGCTCTGTGGTCCGGCTGGAAAGCTTGGCTCCAAATCCGAGGAGCTGGATGTACAGTTCTCCTCCAACACACACGAGTTCCAGATAGGGTGTGGTCCTCTCGCTCCAGGGCTCTGTTTATTCATTCACAAACAGGGGACCCTGCCCTTGTTGGTGGAGGGCGAGGGATCAGCCCTGTGGGGACCCTTGTGTGGGTGCGTGCGTGAGTGTGTGTGTGTGCACAGAGCAGCCCAGCAGTCTGGAGAGCCTCCCAGGCTCTTCCTTAATTAAGTGGAAAAAGGGTGCCAGCCAGAAACCAATTACAAAGCCCCTCCAGGGGTGAGTGCTGGGAGCAGAGAGGGGGCAGGGGCAGGAAGGGCGCTCCAGTCAGCTCCTCCCCCGCCCTCCCCCTGCCTCCAGCCTCCTTCCTTCCCAGCTGGTCCCACACTCCAGGCCACAAAGGAGAGGCTCATTCCAAAGAGTTCCTTTCAAGTGGCTGCCACTGGATTTGCATCTGTCTTCCCTGGCAGGGCCTGCCCCATGCCAGCTGCTCCAGGCCAAACCGCCCAGGCTGCAGTGCCAGACTCCAGGGTCTGAGTCTGCAGGGTTGAGAGGAGTAGAGGGAAGGAGATGGGGCCCCGGCACAGAGGGGAATGTGGTGTGTATTCTCTTGTCTCCTGAACACCAGACAAGTTCTGGGGCCGGCGCATCCAAGTCAGAATTGAGGCGGCCCACGATGCCAGCAGCCAAGACTGTGCGGCTCGGGCCACGTCTGCCCCAGCTTGGGAGAGGAGTGGAAAAACTCAGCTCATGGTGTGGCGCAGCTGCCAGGGCCTGAGGCTGCCAGGCCCTGGGTCCAGTCAGCACCTGGACCCCAAGCAGCCACATTCAAGTTTGCAGAGACATTATAGGCTGGGCCATCCACTTCTCCACCTCAGGAGCCCCCCTCCCCAATTCTTCCCAAAGTGACCCACACCCTGGAGAAAGAGGATACACCCAGAAGAAAAAGTGACAGAGCTGGGGCCAGTAAGATTGTTCAATTGGCTAATCCTTCACCTACAAGCGCCAGCATCCCAAATGGGAGCCGGTTTATGCTGTCCTTGAGACCCAGATACAGATCCTGGTTCCTGGCGTTAGACTGGCTCAGCTCTGGCCACTGTGACCAACTGCGGAGTGAACCAGCTGATGGAAGATTTTTCTCTTTCTCTCCTCTGTGTAAATCTGCCTCTCCAATAAGAATGAGTAATTTTCAGAAAAAAAAAAAGTGACAGAGCTTTTGTAGAGGAGAGGGTCACGGCTTGGAGGGAAGACAGAAAGGAGCCTGCACCGAACGAGCACTTACAGCATGCAGCAATGCAGACCTTGCCTGGCTTGTGTCTGTAGGTCCTGCAGCCTCCTCACTCCAGACCCAGCACTGCCCCTGCCATCTGCGTCATCCTGGATGTCAGGGAGTGTGACACGGTGCTCAGAGGTGATGGCGGAAGGAAAGAAGGAAGGAAGGGAGGGAGGGAAGAAGAAAGGAAGCAAGGGAGGGGAGGAGGGAAGGAGGATGAGCTATTAGCCACGCACCTCCTGGTATAGAAATGGCAGGTGTGCAAAGGACTGAGAGGGAGGAGGAGGTGTAATGGTGAGTGGGCAGAGGAACAGCTCCCCCGCCCCTATCCCAGTGTCAGGGGGCGGGTCTAGGCTGGTACCTGTGGCTGCCCTGAGGTGCTGCCTCTCTCACTCCTCCAGTGAAAGAGCCAGAGGGCTTAGCAGTGCATGCATGGAGAACATCTGGGCTGCAGGCATCTTCTGGACAGGTTAGATCCCAGGCCTGGGAACCAGAAGCCAAGTCCCTTGCAGTCCTCCTTCAGTATGCTGCCCCTCGCGTACAGCCAGAACTCCCTGGTACTGGGACCTCCTGTACTTTTTTTCCAAGGGTGGAAACTGCCTAGCAGAGGAACACCCAGATGCCAGGGGCTGACTTTACGCACAGTAAGTTAAGCTACCAACTGCAATGTCGGAATCCCATGTGGGCGCTGGTTCATGTCCTGGCTGCTCCACTTCTGATTCAGCTCTCTGTTAAAGTGCCTGAGAAAAATAGCAGAGGATAGCTCAAGTTTTGAACCCCGACACTATGGGAAAACTAGATGGGATTCCAGGCTCCTGGCTTTAACCTGGCCCAGCCTTGGATGTTGTAGTCATCCAGGAAGTGAACCAGTGGATGGTAGATTATCTCTTTCTGTGAGTATCTGTCTTTCAAATAGATACATAAATCTTTACAAAAACAAACCAGTCCAGACCTCAATAAGACAGGTGTATGCATCCTATTCAAGCTACCTGTTGCCCTCATAGCAGCCAGGTACAGAGAGCCAACCACGGGTTGCCAGGGCCCACATTACATACAGGCTACACACACACACACACACACACACACACACACACACACACACATCTAGAGGATTCTGCCCCCATGCTTGCCCATGTGACAGCAGTTTAGAAACAGCAGTGGAGAAGCATCAATGAGACAGAACGTTGTGAAAGGAGCTGCCTGTCCTGGGGAAGTGACTTCACCGCCCTGCCTTGCCTGCTGGGCTGAGACCAAGGCAGCATTGCACTTTGACCTCTGCCAGCAGTCAGCCTTCCCGTTGGCCCTTCCTTCCTTCTTGCTCTTTTCTCCCTCCCATACAGAATGTAACTTATTCAAATGCATATCATAAAATCAATTTTAAAACATGATAATCAGAAGCAGATATTTGGAGTCATGATGAAGACACCCCTGGAGACGGCCACATCCCACCCGAGGACCTGGGTTGACATTCATTGTGTTTCCTGCTGATGTGCGCCCTTCCCCCCAGGGGGGAAGGCAGCAGGAGTCGGTGGTGTGGCCTAGTGGCTAAGGTCCTCGCCTTGATCCCATGTGGCCGCTGGTTCTAATCCCGGCAGCTCCACTTCCTCTCTGTCTCTCCTCCTCTCAGTGTATCTGACTTTGTAATAAAAATAAAATGAATCTTTAAAAAAAAAAAAAAAAAAGGAGTCTCCCTCCTTAGCAGGAACTGGCCTCCTTAGCAGGGCTGATCCCTCAGAAGCGTGGGAACCAGTTCCTGCCTTCCATAGGTGGAAAAGCAGTGAACGGAGGACGGAGGACGATAGTGGGTTGGGGGAGCAGAGAAAAAGTTGGGCCAGGGGAGTCAGCAGCTGCAGGTCACAAGTCTGCAGCAGGTGGAATCCAGGCCTGGGGCGAGCCAGGAAAGCCCTCACAGAAAGGCTGCTGCTGGGTGAAGGGAAAGTAGAGAGGGTTAAGGTGCAGGTGGTATGTAATCCTTTGAGCTGGCTTAGGAGAAGCCACACAGGATAGAGCAGGAGGGGAGAGCCTTGTTGGGGGCTGGGACTGTTAGGGAATAATCACCTGTGGTCAGGAGGTGGGACTGCCCGTGGACTTAACTAACAAGTCCACTGCCTTCCCCACCTGCCTCTGGGACAGGCCACCAGGCAAGTGCCCCCGCCCCCAACCAGGCGACTTCCCCAGTCTCCAAGGTTCGGAGGAAAGAAAAGAGAAGGCTGAATGAAGGCAACCTTGGGCATGCACCTGCCATGAGACCCCAGGCAGTCCCCTGCCTCTCTGAGCCTAAGTTTCTCCCCATGACTGGATGTCCCTTCCTCACAGGCCCCTCAGGAAGGAAGACTGCCTGCCTTCCTCTGCGTAAAGACACACAGGAGGCCAGCGTTGGTGCTGCCATGACAAACGCCACCTCCTTTGCTTCCTGGCCAGGCCCTGCCCTCTCGGCTGCCCTGGACACTGTACCTCAGGTCTGTAACCCTACAGAGCACCATCGCTTGCAGCCTAACAGCAAGTGCATTATATCGGAGCCTTAACCATCCTGCCAGCTGTGAGCAGTGCATCCCTCAGCCCCATCTTCCACAGTGTCCCCCAAGTCCCAGAACCACAGCAAGGAGCCCAAATGCCTGGGCTGACCTGGGACAGACATTGCAGGGGCAGGCGCAGCTGACGGCCTCTATAGAGAGGCCAA